>NC_133330.1:115089649-115689649 GCF_042186555.1 Aquarana catesbeiana | reverse complement strand
TTATGTTTATATTACATATAACTTTATCACCTTCCTTTTTTTGCAACCTTAGCGCTGCACTTATTATACTTTACATACTTAGCTTTTTTGTCTACAGCCGTGCTGGGTTGCGGAATCACAGCGCAGTATACACTTTTTAATATTTTTCTGTACCCTTCCCCAGATCTGTGCTTTGATACAATCCTGTCTTGGAGGCCTACAGACAATTTCTTGGACTAATTGGCTTTGTTTGTGCTTTGACATGCACTGTTCAGGCTGCTTTCACACTGGGGCGGTGGGTCCATTAGCAGTAAAGTGCAGCTAGTTTAAGCTGCGTTTTACCGCTGTTTAAGCAGCGCTTTTCGGCCGCTAGCAGGGCGCTTTTTAACCCCCAAGAAGGGGTAAAAACGGCCCATGTTGCGGTGCTTCCAAAAGGCTTTTTAGGCGCTTCGGAAGCACTACCCTTTCATTCCAATGGGCAGGGGCGGTGTAGGAGCGCTATATACAGCATTCCCAAACCTCCCCAAAGATGCTGATTGCAGGACTTTTTTTTTCTCGTCCCACAAGCGCACCGCCCCAGTGTGAAACCACTCAGGCTTTCACACTGGGGAGGCTTGAGAGGCAGTTTTCAGGTGCTGTTTTTAGCGCTAAAACGCCTGAAAACTGACTTAGACTGCTTTCATACTGAGGAGCTACAGCGGTAAAAATAGCACATGTAAAGAGCCTCTCCTGTCTCTACAGTGTGAAAGACCAAGTGCTTTCACACTGCAGCGGCGCTTTCCGGGTGGTTTTAACCCTTTTTCGGCCGCTAGCGGAGTTAAAAGTGCCCCGCCAGTGGCGCTTTACAGCCGACGCCTTGGTGTGAAAGCACCGTTGGTGTGAAAGTAGCCTAATTGTGAGACCTTGTATAGACAGGTGTGTGCGTTTTCAAATCATGTCCAATCGACTGAATTTACCACAGGTGGACTCCAATCAAGTTGTAAAAACATCTCAAGGATGATTAGTGGAAACAGGATGCACCTGAGCTAAATTTTGAATGTCATGGCATAGGCTGTGAATACTTTATCTATATGTGATTTTTTTCGTTTTTTAGATTTAAAGCGGCCATAAAAGATTCCGGCCATAAAAAAAAAAAAATTTAAAAGTCAGCAGCTACAGACACTGTAGCTGCTGACTTTAAATAAGTACTTACCTGTCCTGGGTGCCCGCGATGTCAGCCGCCCGAGGCCGATCCATCCCTCGGCTCTTGGGGCCTGGCACCGCCATCCTAGGTAAGGGAAACAGGCAGTGGAGCCTTGCGGCTTCACTGCCAGTTTCCTACTGCGCACGAGCGAGCGGCGCACTGTGAATGGCCCCGTGGTGTTCTGGGAACACACACAGTTCCCAGAAGACAACGGGGCCACTCACCGAGGATCAGAACACGCTGTGGAATAGGAAGAGGCAGATTAGGAAGACTGCTTAGCAACAAGGGTTTAGGTAAGTTTAACATTTTTTTCTTTTTTTCAAATGTTTTTTTTTTATTTATTTTTTTTAGGATTTTTGGTGATTTTTTGTTTTTTTTCAGGGTGGCCCTCCACTTTAATACATTTGCAAAGATTTCAAACAAACTTCTTTCACATTGTCATTATGAGGTGTTTGTTGAATTTTGAGGAAAATAATGAATTTAATCCATTTTGGAATAAGGCGATAACATAAAATGTAGAAAAAGTGAAGCACTGTGAATACTTTCAGAATGCACTGTGTGTGTGTATATGTATGTATATATGTGTGTGTGTGTGTGTGTATATATAATATATATATATATGTAATATATATTAATATATATATATATATATATGTGTAAGATATATATATATGTATGTAATATATATATATATATACACACACATACATGGGCCCAAAGAAATGTATGCACACCTCAACAGTTACCTATGCCCTTTTTTACTCAAATTGAATTATGGCAGCATTGTGTAGTAGTATGTTTCCACTAAAGATGTCGGTAGTCGCACCATTGTTGTCATATTATCAGCCATTCGTACGGTTTATGTGAATGCACAATTTTACTTCCAGCAAGACGGCGCACCACCTCCCAACCAGGGAGGCGTGAGCACCTAGCTCAGTGACATTCTGCCAGGACATTGGACAGGACGTGGAGGTGCTGTTGAATTATTTCCATGTTCCCACAGACTTAACACCCCTCAATTTCTATCTGTGAGGAACACTAAAGGATGTGGTATACCATAGAAAACCACCTGCACTGACTGCACTGCAGGAAGATATGTATATATGAAATGTTTATATAGTGCATTCATAAACTAATCAGACCCCCTTCACTTTTTTCCATTTTTGTGATGTTGCAGCATTATACTACAGTTGACAAAGTGAAAATCGAGTTTTAGAAATGTCTGTGGATTTATTAAAAAGAAAAAAAAGACTGAAATATCATGTGTATCTAAAGTATTCATACCCCTTTTTGTCATGTTACAACCAATAAGGTAAATGTATTTTATTGGGATTTATGTGATAGACCAACACAAAGTGACACATAATTGTGTAGTGGAACGAAAATGATAAATGGTTTTCAAATTTTTTTGCAAAAATCTGAAAAGTGTGGCATGCATTTATATTCATGCATTTACTCGGATACCCCTAACTAAAATCTATTGGAGCCAAGTGCCTTCAGAAGTCACCTAATTAATAGAGTCCACCTGTGTGTAATTTAATCTCAGTATAAATACAGCTGTTCTGTGAAGCCCTCAGAGGTTTGTTAGAGACCCTTAGTGAGCAAACCGCATCATGAATGCCAAGGAACACACCAGACAGGTCAGGGATAAAGTTGTGGAGAAGTTAAAGCAGGCTTAGGTTTAAAAAATATCCCAAGCTTTGAACATCTCACAGAGCACTAGTCAATCCATGGCACAACTGCAAACCTACCAAGACATGGCCATCCCCCTAAACTGACAGGCTAGGCAAGGAGAGCATTAATCAAAGAAGCAGCCAAGAGGCCCATGGTAACTCTGGAGGAGCTGCAGAGATCCACAGCTCAGGTGGGAGAATCTGTCCACAGGACAACTATTAGTCGTGCATGCCACAAATCTGGGCTTTATGGAAGAGTGGCAAGAAGAAAGCCATTGTTGAAAGAAAGCCATAATAAGTCCCGTTTGCAGTTTGTGAGAAGTCATGTGGGGGACACTGCAAACGTGGAAAAAGGTGCTCTGGTTGGCTATAAATTGTACTTTTTGGCCTAAAAGCTGGTGTGGTGGAAAACTAACACTGCACATCACCCTGAACACACCATCCCCACCGTGAAACTTGGTGGTCGTAGCATGATGTTATGGGGATGCTTTTCTTCAGCAGGGACAGGGAAGGTGGTCAGAGTTGATGGGAAGTTGGATGCAGCCAAACACAGGGCACTCTTAGAAGAAAACCTGTTGGCGTCTGCAAAAGACTTTACTGGGGCGGAGGTTCACCTTCAGTAGCACAATGACCCAAAACATACAGCCAGAGCGACAATAGGTTTAGATCAAAGCATATTCATGTGTTAGAATGGCCCAGTCAATGTCCAGACCTAAATCCAATTGAGAATCTGTGGCAAGACCTGAAAATTGCTGATCAGACGCTCTCCATCCAAACTGACAGAGCTTGAGCTATTTTGCAAAGAAGAATGGGCAACATTTTCACTCTCCTAGATGTGCAAAGCTGTTCGAGACATACCCAAAAAGACTTGCAGCTGTAATTGCAGCAGAAAGTGGTTCTACAAAGTATTGACACGGGGGCTGAATACAAATGCACGCCACACTTTTCAGATATTTATTTGTAAAACATTTTGAAAATCATTCTCCTTCCACTTCACAATTATGTGCCACTTTGTGTTGGTCTATCACATAAAATCCCAATAAAATACATTTACGTTTTTGATTATAACATGACAAAATGTGGAAAATTTCAAGGGGTATAAATACTTTTTCAAGGCACTGTAAGCATTAAGACCCTTTACTCAGTACTTTTTTGAAGCACCTTTGGCAGCAATTACAACCTTGATGCGACATGTTTTGAACTCCTGGATTGGGGGATTTTCAGCCATTTTTCTTTTGCAAATTCTCTCAAGCTCAGTCTTGAGCTGGTTGGATGAGGACCGTCAGACAGCCATTTTTCAGGTCTCTCCAGAGATGTTTAGTAGGATTTAAATCGGGGGGGGGGGGGGGGGGTCTGGCTGGGCCACTTTAGGACATTGACAGAGTTGTCCCTAAGCCTCTCCTGTGTTGTCTTGGCTGTGTGCTTAGGATCGTTGTCATGTTGGAAGGTAAACCTTTGGCCCAGTCTGAGGTCCTGAGCGCTCTGGAGGTTTTCATTGAGGATATCTCTGTACTTTGCTCCATACACCTTTCTCTCAACCCTGGCCAGTCTCCCAGTCCCTGTTGCTGAAATACACCCCCACAGCATAATGCTGCCACCACCATGCTTCTCTGCTTGGATGGTATTGGGCAGCTGATAAGCTGTGCCTGATTTCCTCCAGACATATTGTTCAGAATTGAGGCCAAACTGTTAAATCTTGGTTTAATCAGTCTAAAGAATCTTGTTTCTCACACTCTGAAAGTCCTTCGGGTTATTTTTTGCAAACTCCAAGCGGGCTTTCATGTGTTTTTCATTGAGGAGAGGCTTTCATCAAGCCCAGATCAATGGAGTACTGCAGGGATGGTTGTCCTTCTGGAACTTTGTCCCATCTCCACGCAGGATCTCTGGAGCTTAGAGTGACCATCGTGTTCTTGGTCAACCTCTCTTATGAAGGACCTTCTCCCCCGACAGCTCCATTTGGCTGAGCGACCAGTTCTTGGAATAGTCCTAGTTGTGCCAAGCTTCCATTTGAGAATTATGGAGGACACGCTCTTGGGAACCTTTAACGCAGCAGAAATGTTTTGTAGCTTTCCCCAGATGTGTCTTGCAATAATCCTGTCTCTGAGCTCTGCAGACAGGTCCTTTTGACCTCCATAGCTTTTTGCTCTGATACAGCATACATTGTCAGCTGTGAGGCATTTTATAGAGAGGTGTGTGCTTTTCCAAATCATGCCCAATCAATTTATATAATTTACCGCAATAGAACTCCAATTTTGGTGTAAAAACATCTCGGCAATGATCAAGGGAAAGGGGAGGCACCTGAGCTAAATTTCAAGTGTTGTTGCAAAGGGTCTGAATATTTATTCCAATGTGACATTTCAGTTTTTCCTCATTTGTACATTTAATTTGCAAACGTTTCTAAAATTATGTTTTCAATTTGTCATTATGGGGTGAGTGTAGATTAAAGTGGTTATAAATGAAGGTTTTTTTACCTACCACTCCATGCATGAAGGTAAAAAACCTTTAGTGTGCAGTGCTCCCTAATATTTACCTGAGCCCCATCTCAATCCTGTGATGTGCACGAGAGCATCGGCACTCCTGAGTCTCTCCCTCCTCATTGTCAATCACAGCACACAAGAGTACCCCCAGAAAAAGCAGTTTGCTATGGGGGGCATTCAGTGGGGGGGGGGGGTTGGACAACCTGGCGGGGGACCCGAGGAGAGGCGTATCGGGCTGCTCTGTGCAATTTTTTAAGGCAAGTATGACATGTTTGAGATGTGTATATATATTTTTTTTTTTTTTAAATCTAAACCTTTAACACTTTATCTAGAAAAAAAATAGATTCAAACAACTGTAGTATCAGGCTGCAAAATAACATAAAAGTGATGTGGATGTGTATATGTATATATAGAATATCATCAAAAAGTTTATTTCAGTAATTCAATTCAAAAAGTGAAACATATGTATAGATTCATTATACACAGAGTGATATATTTCAAGCATTTTTCTTTTAATTTTGATTTTTATGGATAGCAACTAGTGAAATTCAGTATCTCAGAAAATTAGAATGTATTCAAACATATTAATGGAGGGTTGAGGGGAAGGAAAAAGCGGTATAAAAAGGTGCAAAAGCAACAGTGATAATTGCAGCCTTGATAGGATTGTGAAGCAGAATTTGGGGGAAGTTCATAAGGTGTGCAGTACAGACGAATCCAGGACATATCCAGGAAGGCTACAACTGTTGCATTCCTTGTGTCAAGCCACTCCTGAACTAGGGACAATGCCAGAAGCATCTTACCTGGGCTAAGAAGAAAATGGACTTGTCTGTTGCTCAGTGCTCCAAAGTCCTCTTTTAGTATGAAAGTAAAGGTCCAGTGTGACGTTTCCACAGTCGGTGATGATTTCGGAAGCCATGTCATCTGCTAGTGTTGGTCCTCTGTTTTATCAAGTTCAAGGTCAGTGCAGCCCTCTACCAGGAAATTCTAGAACACCTTATGCTTCCCTCTGCTGACTAGCTTTATGGAGATGCTGATTTCATTTTCCAGCAGGACTTTCACCTGCCCACACTTTCAAAAGTACCAATACCTGGTTTAATGATCATGGTATCACTGCGCTTGATTGGCCAGCAAACTCACATGATCTAAACCCCATAGAGAATCTGTGGGGTATTGTCAAAAAGATGATGAGACACCAGACCCAACAATGCAGACAAGCTGAAGGCGGCACACACTGGGGTTGGACAAAATTATGGAAACACCAGGTAAAATTACAAATTCATTACCTAATATGGTGTTAAACTGCCTTTGATATCTAAGACGGCCTGAATTCACCTGGGAATTAACACAAATAAGTTTTGAATTGTGGATAATGGAATCTGGTACCATTCTTTATGCAAACCTCATTTCAGTTCTTGCAGAGATGCTGGAAGCGGAAATCGAACCTTGTTCTCTCAAATTGATCATAGTGGCTTTATGATATTGAGGTTCGGCAACTGCGGCACCAAGGGAAGGTGCAAGACTTCATCTGCATGCTCATCAACCCACAATTTGACAACACCAGCTGTGTGAATCGGAGCAATTATGGTCTTGGTAAATGGTGCTGTCTTCGGGAAACAATGTCTACACCATGGGGTGCACATGGTCATCCAAGTTTTGTATATAGTCGCTGGCAGTGACTCTACCTTTCAAGGTGATGATGGGGCCTGCAGAATACCAAGATATGGCTGCCCAAACCATGATTGGCACAAGACGGTCCTGGTCGTAAGCTTGGGGCAGTGTTCACCACACCTAAACACATCCAGTGTTTGGGAACAGTGTGAAGATCGATTCATTGGACCATATTAGTTTTCCATTGATCGACAGTCCACGATCTATGGATGTTGTACCACTCTCTCCTCTTTTGAGCATTAATATCAGTCCTTAGTGGTTTGGCAATTGTAGCTCGATCGTGAATGTTCTGCTTATGGAGTTCCCTTTGCAGTTTTTATTTACACAGGCTTTGGAAGACTGAGATTGAGCTCGCCGGTCACTTATGCAGCAGCAGTTTTCTTATTCTGGGTCCCAATCCTGCACAATGTCCTTTTTGTCTCTTTCGGTCAATTGACCATGGTTATGCTTATCAGACAACATTTTCCTGGAAACTGTATATGGCGTCATAACCTTCGATACTGTACCTTGCGAAACTGCAAAACAAATTGGCAACTTCAGTCACAGAAGCACCAGCTAAGCAGGCACCAACCATTTGCCCTCTTTGAAACTGCGTAAGCTCTGACATGACTCCGCATTACTAAAAGCGCATGCAGTGAATGACGAAAGCGAGGCCTTCCACCTGTTAGCTAGGTGTCTCATCACACAGTGTAAGAAAAAGAATGTTACATCACTTCCGCTTTCAATGCAGAACATGTCGTCACTTTCACAACTGTAAATAATGTAGTGTTTCCACGTTTTTGTCCAACCCGTGTGTGTGTGTGTGTGTGTGTGTGTGTATATTTATTATATCAAGACAGAGAGGCACCGACTGGCAGAGTTGTGGATGGTTTATACATGTCACCTAGATTTCTCACCTTCACGTGGTGAGGGGCCTACTACGGAGGGAAAAAAAAATTAAGTTCTTGTCTCTGGGCCCTGTCGAATGTGATGAAATGTGAGCGCCACTCAGCTCAACAGACTTCTATTGAAAAATCGAAGGAGCCAAGTGGAAAATTTGTCAGCTGAGCAGTGACTGCATCCCATCAGACACCTGCAGATGTCTGAATTAATAGCTGGCAGTCGTGATTCCTCAAATCATGCCGCTTCGTGTGATTCCACAGTTTTCGCACATCCTATCCTTTTCTTGGACAATAACATCAGCCTTTCCATGGTAATTGGATTAAAGGATCAATGCAACCTTTGTGAATAAAACTGGTGGGATATTTTCCTAACACTTATTAGAAGTGGCTTAGAAAAGCTACTAAACAACATTAACATTGCAGAACCAAATGTAATTGAATGTGACTAAGGCTACATTCGCACGGACGTCTAAATTTAATTAGCTGGGTTTGGAGGACTTTTCTAAAAGCATCTGGACACAATGCAAAGTAATCATGCTATGATTAGCAATGTTTAGTTCAATACAGTTTACCTGTGTTTAGGAAAAGAAGGAAAGTGCCGTATCCAGGGTTGACATTTCATCTCTATCTTCATCTAAATTTGCATTGTATTGTCAGGGCTGGGCTCAGCCCTTCCTTCTCTGAGCTGGCCGCTCAGCTGTCGGCTAATTGCCAGCTCCTTTCTCTCCACAGTGACTCAGCTGTTGATGATATGCTTGTCAGTCCTGGCTACTTAAAGCCGTCCAGCTCACTTCATCTCTGCCTTCACCTTTGGTCACATCTCAGAGACTTTCTCCTGCGTTCCTGTTGAAGAATTGCTCGGCTGACGTCCCTTCTGGCTCCTGATCCTGCTTGCTGTACTACTATGTTGATCTCTGGCTCTCTGACATTGGCATTGGCTGACTACCCGATCTGGTTACTGAACTCTGGCTATGTATTGTCTACGCTTACTCTGTTAACCTTTTTATTATTATTAAACAAGTGTGATTAACTGTACTTCTGTCTCGGTCTGATTCATGGTTTCTGACAGTAGGTGAAGGCCATGAATTCAGAAGATGCAGTCAGTCCACTTGTTGGTAATATTTTTTCCAGATTGGATGATCAGGATCACCGCATGGATCAGTTTTCCTTGGCATTACAAATTCTCCTGAGTCGCACGGCTCACCTGGAATCTTCCACTATGGCTGCTCCGGTACAACCTGTGTTGCAGGCCATCCCTGCTGCTGCTCCAGTCTCTGTGCAGGCACCTGCCTCGAGTATTACCTCTATAAGAAGCATGTCTGGTTCCGCTCAGCTTCCCCAGCGATTTGGGGGTGATCCAGTTCAAGGCAGGGTTTCTCAACCAGGTTGAGATATACTTTGAGATGCTGCCCGAGGCGTTTCCCACGGACAGAAGCAAAGTAGGTTTTGTGATATCTTTGGGAGATGCAAAAACCTGTGGTCCTGAGTTACCCTGAATTTGTGGCTTCTTTCAAAAGGGTATTTGATGTTCCCGCATGCAACGCTTCTGCTGCCAAGAGCCTCATGTCCATCAGAGTACGAGAACTGTTGCCGATTACGCCATTGAATTCAGTACTCTGGCAGCAGAGGTTGCTTGGAACAATGAGGCCCTCGTGGCTGCCTTTTCTCATGGTCTCTCAGATAACATCAAGGATGAGATAGCAGCCCGAGATATACCCACTGAGCTGGAGAGGTTGATCACATTTGCCATCCTCATTGACTCCAGACTCGGAGGCAGACACTTTTTTTTTTTCTCTTTTGGAGCGCTGGCGCAAGCCTCCTGTGCATTTGTCTCCGAGCCTCCCTCACCTCCCATGCCTCCTGGTACTGAGTCGGCCCATGAAGATGAACCCATGCACTAGGGGCTTCACGCGTCTCTCTGCAGATGAGAGAGCCCTCAGGAGGAGGGAGAGATTGTGCCTTTATTGTAGCCAGGCTGGTCACTTTTTGAAGTCTTGTCCTACCCGTCCAGTGAACGCCCGAACCTTGAGGCCCTGTCACGGACAGACCTTAGGTGGCGTTGTTTCGTCTCCAGTTTCCCAGAAAGATAAGCCCCTGGTTTTGGTTACCCTGTCTTGGGCTGAGTCATCCGTCGAGATACAGGCTCTAATCGACTCTGGGGCTGCAGGCCTGTTCATTGATGCTGCCTTTGTATCGAAGCACTTGATTCCGCTGCAGCTGCGTGACACTCCACTTGCCATTGAAGCTCTTGACGGTAGACCTCTACAGCCTGCCCATGTGACTCATGAGACTGTTCTGTTGTCCATGGCCGTAGGGGCCCTTCACAATGAGATAATCCAATTCCAAGCTATTTCCTCACCTAAGTGTCCACTGGTTATTGGCTATCCTTGGTTAGAGGCACAACCCTTCTTTTGATTGGCTCCGTGCTGAGGTTCTGTCCTGGTCGCCACTGTGCAGTGAGAGATGATTCCAGAAGGTAGCCAAGGTCCTGTGCACCTCTTCACTCTCCTCCCTGCCGGAGGAGTACTGTGATTTTAGCGATGCCTTTGACAAAGGTGAAACCGGTACTTTGCCTCCACACCGGTCGTATGATTGCACAATTGACCTTCAACCTGTTTCCATACCCCTTCATGGCTGGGTTTACCCTTTGTCTGTCTTGGAGGATAAGGCCATGGAGGAGTATGTTGCAGATGCACTTTCTCGAGGTTTCATCTGCAAATCCTCGTCTCCTGCTGGTGCTGGTTTCTTTTTTGTGAAGAGTGGTGAACTGAGACCTTGTATCGATTATAGGGGTCTCAATCGTTTCACGATTAAGAATGCCTATCCCATTCCATTGATTACAGCGTATTTGACCGCCTCAAGGGAGCAACGGTTTTCACAAAGCTTGATTTGAAAGGGGCATACAATCTCGTGAGGATTAAGGAGGGCGCCGAGTGGAAAACTGCATTTAATACCAGATCAGGTCATTATGAGTATCTCGTAATGCCTTTTGGCCTTTGTAACGCTCTGCCAGTTTTCCAGGAGTTCATTAAGGATGTCCTCCCAGATTGCAGTTGTGTGGTGGTTTATCTTGACGATATCCTCATATTTTCCAAGTCCCTGGAGAGCCACCACACAGATGTCTGTCGTGTGCTTCAGAGACTGAGAGAACAATCTCTATTGTGAATTGGAAAGGTGCAAATTCCATTGTGAACAGGTTAAATTCCTGGGCTATGTCATTTCCACTGCTGGTTTTTGGATGGACCCAGAGAAACTTTCAGCGGTCCTACAGTGGCCTCGACCCGTGGGTTTACGTCCTCTGCAGCGTTTTCTTGGCTTTGCCAACTACTATCGGAAGTTTATTCGTAACTTCTCGTCTCTGGTCAAGCCCCTGACTGATATGACCAGAAAAGACTGCAAGCCACAGAGTTGGTCTCCGGAGTCCATTAAGGCCTTTGAGAGTCTCAAGGCTGCCTTTGTTTCTGCTCCTGTGTTGGCACACCCTGATCCTACGTTGCCTTTTATTCTGGAAGTTGATGCTTCTGAGACTGGAGTTGGCGCCCTTCTGTCTCAAGGTCCTAACTCTTGAGTGCGCTATGCATCCCTGTGGCTACTTTTCCAAGAATTTGTCACCGGCAGAGTGGAATTACGAGATTGGTGACAGAGCTGTTGGCGATCATTTTAGCCCTGAAAGAATGGAGACATCTCCTTGAAGGTACCACTGTGCCGGTTCTCATTCTTACTGACCATAAGAATCTCACATTCTTGTCTGAGGCTAAGCGCCTCTCTCCCAGAAGGGCGCGATGGGCTCTTGTCGAGTTTTAATTACATTGTCTCATTACCCGGTACTAAGAATGTAAGGATTGACGCCTTGTCACGACAATTTTCCTCCATTTCCAAGATGGAGTCGGTTTCGGTTCCTGTGGTTCCTCCTGATAGTATTCTGGCTACGGTTCACACCAGTCTTCTCCTTTGGGTGACAAAATTCTTGCTGCTCGATGCTCCTCCCTAGAAACCTTGTGACGGCTGCTTTGTTCCCGAGAGTCTCCGTACTGCTGTGCTCCAGACTTCCCATTCTCCCAAGGCCGCTGGCCACCCTGGGAAGAATCAACTCTTTTGGGCCATTTCCCAACAATTCTAGTGGCCTAGTCTACGTGCTGATGTAACCACCTTCATAGCTGCCTGTTCCGTGTGTGCTCAGAGTAAGACTCACGACACCTTCCAGTGGGCCTCCTACAACCCATACCCAATAGAGAGACGCCCTGGACCCACCTGTCTATGGATTTCTATGTGGAGTTACCCAACTCCCAGGGCAACACAGTTATCCTTATGGTGGTTGACCGGTTCTCGAAAATGTCGCATTGTATTCCACTCAAGAAGTTGCCTACTTCTAAGGAACTGGCTTCTATTTTTGTTCGGGAGATCTTCCGCTTACATGGGCTACCCAAGGTGATTATCTCAGACAGGGGTAGTCAGTTTGTGTCCCGGTTCTGGCGAGCCTTTTGTGCACAGTTGGGTATTCAGCTTGCTTTCTCCTCTCCGTATCACACGCAGTCTAATGGGGCAGCAGAACGAGCCAATCAGTCCTTGGAGCAATTCTTACGTTGCTATATTTCTGACCATCATAACAACTGGTCAGACCTCTTACCGTGGGCGGAGTTTGCTCACAATAGTGCCTTGAATTCAGCTTCCCGTCTGTCCCCGTTTATGGCGAACTATGGCTTCCAACCTTCCGTGTTGCCTGCCTCGTTTGTTCCGCAGAGTATTCCTGAGTTAGAGGAGCATCTCCGTGGCCTTCGTTCAACTTGGGCACAAGTCCAGGAGGCTTTGCGACATGCGAACGATCGGTACAGACTCCATGCTGACCGCAGACACCTGCCTGCGCCTTCCTACCAGGTTGGGGACAGAGTCTGGCTGTCGTCTCGCAACCTCTGACTTCGCATTCCTTCTTTGAAGTTCGCACCTTGGTTTATTGGGCCTTTCTGTATCCTTCGCAGGATTAACCCAGTGGCTTACGCGTTGGACCTTCCTCCTAGTATGCGCATCTTTAATGTGTTTCATGTCTCCTTATTGAAACCTTTGGTCTGCAATCGCTTTACCACCTCGGTGCCACGTCCTCACCCTATACAGGTTGAGAACCATGAGGAGTATGAAGTACAATCCATTGTTGACTCCCGTAGGAGTGATGTGATGTGCTGTGCTGAGCTCCACTGGAATATTCCTTGCTGGGGCAGGCTATGCAACTGGATCAATTCAAAGTGTCTTTTCAGGCCGAATTGAATGGTACCCAGGCCTTGTGGTGGAAGAAATGAGGGTTAGCCCGTAACTCGTCTCTTTTTAGAGAGCTGGACCCCGGGATCCAGTGCCTTGGTATTTTCAGCCATAAAGTTTTCCTGGCGGGGTGCATTACAGGTCCAGGAGTGTGGCTCCCCCGATAAAAAGGGGCCCCAGTTCCTGAAGGTTTTTTAATGGAACCCACCGTGAGGGGTGAAGATTGGGTCTGTTGGTTTTACCACAGAATCCCTGGGGCGGGAAAGGTGAGTTGAGATTTCTAAGGAATTTTAAATTCTCTTATGAATTGTCTTCTTTTAAAAATTAAATGTTGTCATGCCTAAAAGTCACCACTGGAATGTGTATAGAGCATGTACCTTTCATGCTTTCCTCAGATCACTCTGTAATCAGCAGAAGCTGCAGACTTCCCTCTGGCGAGCAGTCCCAGGCCTCCGGTAAGGTGTTCGGGGGGGAATTTTTTCCTAAAAACACCCCCCACCTGGACAGAAGCTCTCCCCCTTTCTCTGGATAGATGGGGAAGCCAGAAATGATTGGTGGATGGCGCTCCATTTTCCACCACCTGCACGGCGGTTTGTCACAGCCTCCTCGCCGCCCCCCCCCTCCACACACACACGCCGATCCCGTCAGATCGGAGGCCCGCGTGGGAAACGCTTTTTTTTTTAAAAGGAGGAGGGAGGGGTACGGTGGGAATACGGAGGGGTCGTGGCTTAGCGCGACGTTGGCGTGCAGCAAACATCCAGCACGGGAGTACTTTTTAACAAGCTCCATTTTCCTGTCTGCAACTGTCGGGGTGACACGAGCAAAAGGGGGCATGTAAGTGGTGACACAGGCATTCCCTTGGCACATTTACTAAAGCACCAGGCTGAGCACTAAAAGCAGCGGCAGTTGGTGGACTATTTGCTCAAGCAGTGGATGCAAATTCTTCTGGTAGTACCTCTGCATTTGTGCATCGGGCTATGGTCAGAAGGGGAGGTAGAAACACCCCAAAAAAGGGCTCGAGGGACTCCTTCAAGCTCTAAAAAGCCTAAACTGATCTCTACAATGGCATCCTCCCCTGAGAGATCTGAGGTGGCTGGTCAGAGTGAGCCATCAGGGCCGTCAAATGTTGCAACTGTTTCCAACACTGCAGCCCCTGTCTATATTACTGAAGAGGTTTTTTCTGCAGCCATGATAGGTTTGGAAGATAGGTTAGCGGCTTTAATCGCATCCCAGTGTGGGACAAAACGTGACAGGTCCCCTTCCAGGACCCTCAAACTGAGGATCTCGGGGTGGGGGAAGATGAATTTCCCTCAGGAGAACATGAGGCTGATGACTCCTCTTCTGAGGGGTCAAATGCGGAAATATCAGCTTCACAATCTGATAGATAGTTGGTTCAATCTCTTACTGAGATGGTCCGTTCCACATTTTTGCTACCCTTAACTGAGTCGGTTGATAAGCCCACTTCTTGTTTGGGTTCGCTAAAGCCTCCTCAAGCTGTGCATGCCTTTCCTGTCCATTCATTGCTGGAAAAGCTTATGTATTTTGAGTGGGATCACCCAGATAAAAAGTGGGAGATACCAGCAATTGACGCTGCTATATCCTCTGTGAATAAAAGTTTGACTTGTCTGGTAGACAATGCTCAAATGCTTAGGGATCCAACAGAAAAAGTTGGAATTCCTATTAAAAAAACACTTTTTCTCTGGCAGGTTCAGTGACTCAGCCTGCGCTGGCAGCAATTGGTGTATGTCAATCCTTGAAAGACCAGTTTAAACAGGTGCTCAAGTTTATTCATGATCAGCAGGCCCAGGATTTAGCCGAAATACCAGTGGCGTTAAGTTTTGCACTAGACACCATGAGAGATTCTATTCTTCAGGCCTCGCGCCTTACGCTTGGGCTGGTGCATATGTGTAGAATCTTGTGCCGATTTTCCCCGCTCGCCAGAAATATCTATGCTTTGAGGTAGAAAATCTTCATTTTCAGTTTGTAGCTCTGCCTTTTGGTCTATCTACTGCACCTCAAGTGTTTACAAAAGTCCTGGCCCCTCCTCTAGCCAGATTAAGGGCCCAAGGTATAACGATTATAGCGTACGTAGACAATCTACTCTTGATAGACCAGTCAGTAGCCCGTTTAGACCAAAGTATGATCGCCACAGTCAACTACCTGGAATACCTAGGTTGGATTCTCAACCTAGAGAAATCCTCTTTAAAACTATCAAGGAGAATAGAATACTTGGGTCCGATTATAGATACAGCCCAGAAAAGGGTATTCTTGCCCCAGGCAAAGATCAGTGCCATAAAGGAACTGATTCAGGTGGTCAAGGCAAAGAAGAATCCTTCCATTCGACTTTGTATGAGGTTGTTAGGAAAGATGGTGGCTTTGTTCGAGGCCGTTCCTCATGCTCTGTTTCATTCGAGGATGCTGCAAAACAGTATCCTATCGGCTTGGAACAAGAAGGTCCACGCGCTAGATTTCCCAATGTGTCTGTCTCCAAGGGTGAGCCTCAGTTGGTTAATAACCAAGAATCTGCAGAAGGGAAAATCCTTCCTACCAGTTACCTGGAAGGTGGTGACAACAGATGCCAGCCTTTCAGGTTGGGGAACAGTTCTGGAAGAGGCGACTGTCCAAGGGATATGTTCCAGATCAGAAATGACCTTTCCCATCAACATTCTAGAGATTCGAGCAGCACGCTTGGCCCTGAGGGCCTGGACGCTCAGGTTACGAAATTGTCCTGTCAAGATCCAATCCGACAATGCCACAGCAGTGGCCTATATCAATCACCAAGAGGGCACGAGAAGTCGTGCGGCCCAGAGAGGTGAATCATATCTTAACTTGGGCAGAAAACAATGTACCTTGCCTATCCGCAGTCTTCATTGCAGGAATAGAAAATTGGCAGGCGGACTACTTGAGTCGCCAGCAGTTGCTCCCGGGAGAATGGGCCCTCCCCCCCCCCCCCAGATATCTTCCTGGCAATATGCCGGAGATGGGGGATCCCAGACGTAGATCTGTTTGCGTCCAGGTTCAACAAAAAGATTAACAACTTTGTGTCAAGAACAAGGGATCCACGAGCATGCGGAACAGATGCCTTGGTGTTCCCGTGGAATCAGTTCTCATTAATTTATGCATTCCCTCCTATTCTGCTTATTCCGCAATTTCTTCGCAGGGTCTAGTAGGAAGGGAAGTTGGTGATTCTTGTGGCCCCAGCATGGCCCAGAAAATCCTGGTATGTAGAGATAATAAGAACGGCAGTAGGGGAACCATGGACTCTACCACCACGTCCAGACCTTCTCTCGCAAGGTCCGGTATTCCATCCTACCTTACAAACAATAAATTTAATGGTTTGGCTATTGAGACCCACATTCTGAAGAAGCGTGGGCTATCAGGTTCTGTGGTATCTACCTTGATTAATGCAAGGAAACCGGCCTCCAGAATCATATATTATATAGTCTGGAAGGCATATGTCTCCTGGTGTGAATCCAAGGGTTGGTACCCCAGGAAGTATGTCATAGGTGGTAGAATCCTTGACTTTCTGCAGATGGGGTTAGAGATGAAGCTGGCCTTGAGTACTATCAAAGGCCAGGTCTCGGCCTTATCGGTATTGTTTCAATGACCACTTGCTTCGCATTCTTTGGTTCATAGTTTTATTCAGGGGGGTAACACGGCTTAATCCCCCAGTTAGGTCATCCCTGAACTCTTGGGAATTTAGTTCTGTCGGTGTTGCAGAAACAGCCTTTTGACCCGATGCGGCATATTCCCTTGGTCCTTTTGACAAAGAAACTAATTTTTCTAGTAGCCATATCTTCTGCAAAAAGGGTATCAGAGTTGGCTGATCTTTCTTGTAAAGAGCCATATTTAATTATTCACAAGGATAAGGTAATATTACGTCGTCATCCTAATTTTCTACCAAAGGTAGTGTCAGGTTTTCATTTAAACCAGGACATTATTCTGCCTTCATTTTTTCCAGAACCCTGTTCTACGGAAGAGAAATCGCTACATTCTCTGGATGTGGTGAGAGCAGTCAGTCTACTTGAAGGCGACTGCTCAGATTCGCAAAACTGATGTTTTGTTTGTGTTGCCTGAAGGTCCTAAAAGAGGACAGGCAGCATCAAAATCTACTATTTCTAAATGGATTCAGCAAGTAATTGTTCAAGCTTATGGTTTGAAGTGGAAGATTCCACCCGCTCAAATCAAAGCGCACTCCACTAGGGCTGTTAGTGCTTCATGGTCAGTGCATCACCAAGCCTCCATGGCTCAAATCTGCAAGGCCGCAACTTGGTCTTCAGTCCATACATTTACCAGATTCTTTCAGGTGGATGTAAAAAGGCGTGAGGATATTGCCTTTGGGCATAGTGTGCTGCAGGCAGCAGTATAAGTCCTCTAGTCTCATGGTGCCCTACTTTTGTTTTTTCTCCCTCCCCTCAGTTGGCATTGCTCTGAGACATCCCACATAGTAACGGAAAAAAGGGTAAATGTATACCACGCTGTCCCCTTGAGACAATAAAAGCAGCCAGCACAGCAGATGATCAACTCATGCAAAAAAGTAACATACAATATAAAAAGTGCAGCGCTGAAAATATGAGAGTCTCAGATATTCACTGAGAATAATACATTTAGCTAGCCAGTGACTGTACAAACACTATGCAAAAAACATAAAAATAAAACATAATATATAAATCCAAAAATGTGTGTACACAATATTAGTATAAGTAGAAAATCACTAGATAGTGGAATAGTCATAAATGACGTATATAGTAGTCACAATCGTATTGTAATAGTCCTTGAAGGAAAATGCCGGAAGTGACCCAAATAAAGTGAAGATAATATACAGTGACTTACATACAAAAAGGGTTCCCCTGGGTGGACTATTAAGGCACTTAGTAATGTCCTATGTAAAAATATACCAAAATATGCAACGATATAATAGTAAACAAATTTTATGAATAAACAAAGTTTAAAAAATTGTAACAAAACTGATATATCTAAGCAATTTGTTTCTATCACTATACAAGGTAGATACATGAAAAAAACTCTCCTCACACCCAACGCGTTTCGGAATATAGTTTAGTCCTTCAGGGGTGCAGAAAAAAAGAGGGGTTTAATCTAAGATATAATTTAAATATATAATCAATGGATTACCATAACATGTGAAGGCACAAAAATATATGCTTAAGGTATTATAATCAAACACTTACATACTATTAAATGATTAAACAGTTGTTACAATGCTTCATTAAATCACATTAAAAGCTTGGAGTCAAAATAGCACCGGATATTTATGCTGGTGGGATTGCTGTCTTAAGACAAGGTGGGCATCAGAGAGGTCTGTGAGTATAAGCTGGATAATATTGTCCTCAAGAGGAAGAGGTTCTCCCCGCGCTCCGCTGCATCATGGCGGCCAGAGTAATATACCGGGGCAAATGGAGTCCCTGTAAGATTGATGATCTGGCAAGAAAAAGGGGGTGAATCTGGAAACTGAAAATAGAAATATAGTACTGCTATAAATGATCTGTTTAAAAAAAGTTCAAGACATAATCTCTAATGCCTGGAAATGTATTCAGGTATTGGGATGGCCGGCAAAGTATTACTATAGATAATATTGGTTACATTATGGGGTTACAGATACCAAAGAAAGATGCTTGGACACTCAACCAACCAATATAGGTCAGAGGGTAGTGTATTGGTAACTAATAGATATCAAAGCCTATGTATATAGATTACATGGTCATTCTATAGTACAGTGTAAGCGTGTCATATAAAACAGTAATTAATCTTGTATAGGCTGAACCATTTTGGATTTGTCTTCAATTAGAGACTTGAACAAAGGACTAGCCAGTAATTGCATGGGTTAATATTATAGTATAGATTAACAAGGAAAAAGGGTATATTGAAACAAAGATTACCTTAGCAGAGAGGGGTTGAAGAGACCAGCCCACGTCCCAGCATCCAGCTATCAAGTGCCTGATCTGGGAGTGAGTTGGTCTAGTTTAAAAGGACAGGAAACTCCAGTCAGCTGGCTCAATGAATTGCACTCAGCTGAGACTGGGGATAGTTGCCAAGGAGACCTTCGGCTGCCCCCTGGGCTGAGTGTGCACAGCCGTCAGCACGTTGGATCGGCGTCACGCATCCCCGGCCCACCGACACGATATGCCTATCCGGCGGACTGCGCATGTCCGCCGGAGTCACAAGATGGAGGCTGTGGGCGGTGGTGATAAACGTCCGTCAGCTTCCAGAAACGCCGCCCAGATTGTAAACCTGGGCGGCTTTGTGTGCCGGGCAATCACTCAAGACGGCTGCAGCAAAAGGAGAGCTAAGGGGAACAAACAGATTTCCCAAAAGGACAAAAGATGTTTTAATATAGGTGGGACGGAAACAATCCATCCACATTGAAGTAAAAAAGTAAATTACCTGTCTGATGCCCAACTAGATATCAAAAAAGAACAGCAAAAACAATTTACATTATATAACAATGAATAATGCAAAAACAAAACATAACACATTTTGTAGACATGAAGTAATACTGAACAAAGTAAAATGATATACAAAACAGTAATCATAAGGTATTAATATAATAAAAGTGTACACTGCGCTAAATTGAAAATATAGTGTGGAGCAGCTACTTACAAGGTGACAACAACCAAAGAAACATGTGAAAATAAAAAGTAGCGCATAGATTGTGCCAAAAGTCTTCAATCAAGAAAACTGAAAAAAACAACAAATATTTACAAATAATAAACATAACAGTGAAAAAAACTTATAAGTCTTTCAATATAAGTGAATAAAGTCCCATCGGTGAATGGGGAACAAATAACATGGAATGTCCCACTGAAAACCATGCGTGGATACGGGGAGGCAGATGTTATAACACGGGTGAATCATCAAATCGTCCCCAAGTTGTATCTCATAACGACATGCGATTTGGTAAAGATGGTGTGTAAGAAACTCTTACCAGATGCGATGGACTCCCTTGGCAGCGACAGGGAGTCACTCGAGCAGGTTGCCTCTCAGGGCCAGTGAACGGACATCACAGCTCTGCGAACCTTCTGGGTCAAACTCTGCGCGGATCTCCCGGGGCCGCCAGGTGGGTCCTCCCAAAGGATGGCCGAGGTGCGGATCAGAGGGAACAGTGCGTCACGTCCAAAAACTGGATTGAAGGCTGGTTAAATCTCTCAGTAGGTATGTGGAGAAAAAATGAACAAGCTCCACATACTGCCCCAGTAGACGATCCATTGATCGAAACGCGTCAATGGGCGCTTCCAGCATCCTTCTTGTTGCCCATTTTTGATTTTATATTCTGTGATCACATTTTATTGTTATCTGGCGTTTTTAGCAATAAAAATCCTATTTTTGCTCATCTACACTATGTGGAGCGTGTTCATTTTTTCTCCACATACCTACTGAGAGATTTAACCAGCCTTGGCCATGGTAAAGTTTAGATTAAAATCTTTTTTTTTTTTCATTATTAGGAGGCACTGCTCGAGCATGTCGCAGGGGCCGTCCCAGATGACAAAAATGTCATCGATATAACGATACCACCCCAAGATGTGGTCGGTATAGATGGTCAGATTTTCATCAGCCAAAAACATTTTCTCCCACTCCCCCAGGTACAGGTTGGCATACGATGGGGCACAACATGTCCCCATCGCAACCCCCTGCACCTGGAGGTAGTGGGAGCCATTAAAGGTAAAGACATTATGTGTGAGGACATACTCGAGCAGTGAAAGAATGAATTTATTGTAGGGATGTGTGGGATCGAGCTATATAAAATCTCTACGTCTATTGTAACCAAAAGAGCTTGATCCGGGACATTGAGTTCATCCATAATTTGCAGAAGGTGGGCTGTGTGTCTCACATAAGATGGCAGTGATGTTACATAAGGTCTTAAAAATTCATCCACCAATTTGCTGGCATTGTCACTGACTGAGCCAATTCCTGAGATAATGGGCCTTCCTTACACCCAAGTTCTGCACTTTCTGAAATGTCCACTAATTTTCCCACATCTAAACTAATACCACAGGATGTTACACTCTCCACTACCACAGAAACCCCCATTCCACCTGAATTGAGCCCTAATGATCCGTCTTTTTTTAGACCGAATCTTAGGCGTCAAGCCAAGACCACTCAATCTCAACACCTACACACAACTAACACTCTAACTCCCCAACAAGGAGCCCAAATACTGATTTGAGTGTAATTAATGTATCCTCACATCTTCCATCCGAAGATGAGATATCAGTCCTGAAGAAGGGACTGAACTTTTGCCCGAGCCATATCTTAGACAAATTTGAATTACACAAGGATCTTCAGCTATTCGCAAAGTAATTTAAAAAAAAACTCTATCACAAACAACAAGGCAATACAGACCGTACACCTCAAGAAAATCAAGCTCTGGATCAGCTAATTGCTCTCCTTGAAGAAAGCGACACAGCAGATCTTATCGATTCAGTAGATTTATCCCGAATCCTACAGTCCATTGACGAACGCGATTCGTACACTAAAGCGAATCCATCTAAATCAAAACTAAAGAAAAAATCTGATTTCTGATCACCTCCCAGTACCAGTCCAAATGCTGCGGCATTTTTGAAATTAATAACCAATGACATAGAGAAATTGAAGATAAAAACTAAAGATCCCTCAAACCTGAGCCAAAAAGAGCTATATGCATTGAACTCTCTTGCTGAAAATAGACAAATCACTATTAAACCTTCAGATAAAGGTGGAAATGTTGTTCTTAACAATGAAGACATATGCAAGAAGATTCTCAATCAAAAATCCGGCAACCATTATCGAAAAATACAATAAAGACTTCTATGCATTAGTAGATTCCGCCTTTCTAAATAACATAATTAGTGGGGGGGGGGGGGGGCGTGACCGGATGACGGTGTGAGCGGTGGAGCGGCGGTAAGGGATCATTGAGTAAACTGTGTGATCAGATAAGGGACCTCAAGGAAGAGCTATGCATTATGAGTCAAGAACTTCAAAAAACAGATGAGAGATCAACTATCCTGGAGGAGAGGCTAAGCCAAGTCGAAGATATTTTACACCCAATGAAGAAGAGTTTAAAACAATGCAAGCCTGGTTAGGCGCATATAAATCTAAAATGGCTGAAATGGAAAATAGGCTGCGCAGACACAATGTGAGGGTGATGGGCCTCCCGGAGAGAAGCGAGGCTTCCTGTCCTGTAGAGTTTATGGAGAAATGGCTCAAGGAAGTTTTGGGGGCACAGACTTTCTTGCATCTCTTTGCCATTGAGAGGGCTCACAGAGTGCCTACCAGAGCTACTCTATCAGGAGGTCGCCCTAGACCAATGATTATGAAATTGTTCAGCTACAAGGATAAGGTGACATTGATGCAAAAATCCAGAGAAATGGGGGACATTTTTTACAATGGAGTCAGAATTTCACTGTATCCAGATTATTCTCCGGACTTACAAAAGCGTAGGGCAGGATTCACGGACATTTAAGCGCAGCCTATGGAACTATAAAATTCCATACGCATTACTGTATCCAGTGCGTCTGCGTATAGTGGCTTTAGGGGCAACCCATTTTTTTGACTGTTGGAGGGGTTACAAAGTGGCTTGAAGATAACAAAAAGAATCTATAGAGCTAGAGCACGAAGTAGTTAAATAACCAATGTTAAATGGTGTCTTTTTTTTTTTTTAAAGCACTGGTTGTATTGTTTTTTTTTTACTTGAGGATGGTAGCGGGGGCTGGGGATGGTTGGTGAAAGACACTAATGATAGATGGGATATGGTTGTGTGTTAACGTTTTTTTTGTAACATTGATATATGGGTATTGG
Source organism: Aquarana catesbeiana (assembly GCF_042186555.1). Taxonomy (NCBI): domain Eukaryota; kingdom Metazoa; phylum Chordata; class Amphibia; order Anura; family Ranidae; genus Aquarana; species Aquarana catesbeiana. The sequence continues at coordinate 115,666,746 of NC_133330.1, read as the reverse complement.
GTGAAGGGGAGGGAGGGTATGACAAGTAACAAAGGATGAGATCACTCACATTTATGCTGGGTGGTGGAGTATTGGGTGGAATGGGTTGAAAGGGTAAAAAAGGTCACAATGTATGCCCCCAGGGCCAGCCTAGTTAGGCAAATGGGGAGGGTGGAGGGGTTATTTAAGGGTCAGGGAGTAATTGAGGCTCAGGGAACAGTAGGACGGAGTGGTAAGGAGGTAAAAGCAAGCAGTAGGGGAAGGGTAGGAAAGTGTCACATTGCACAGGAGCAAGGGGTGGGCAGACGGAAAAAAATAGAGCACACACGTTTAAGTTACTCACCCACATTAAAGAAGAGAAAATAAATTCTTAAGGCCTCTTTCAGACGAACGATCCGTTTAAGTCCGCCTGTCAGTTTTTTAGGCGGACCTGAACGGACCCTCCATAGACCTCTGTGGAGCGTCCAATGTCAGCAGTGACATGTCCCCTGACATCAGATCCGAAAAAGTGTAACGGAGGAAAAACCTACTTTTCCATCCGTGATCGGATCGGGTGACGACGGACTCTATGGTCCGTCGTCATCCGATCCCCCATAGGGGAGAGCGGCGATGGACCTGTCATCTGCCTGTTCAGCGGGGATCGGCGGAGTGATCCCCGCTGAGCAAGCGGATGTTCACGGGGTGGATCATCATGGATCCGTCCCATGTGAAAGAGCCCTTAAGGAGTTGGAGGACAGGGAATAGGAAACATGGGTTTTCTTTTTTTGCTCTCCCTTTTTTTCACAATATTACCATTGATTGTAGATTTGGAGGTCACAATTGAATTAAAACAAACGACACACTGTCTGGTAGAAGGACAGGAACACTCGATAGGTTGGGTTTGGCAAAAGGGTTTGTTTTATTTACTGTTATTTATTGTTGCTGCCTTCAGGTCACCTCCTCTTTCAGTTCTTCTTCTTTTTTCTTTTTTTTTTTTTTTCTTTTTTTTGTGCCTTTTTTTTTTTTTTTCTTATCTGTTTTTTTTTCTTTCAAATGCTGTCTAGAACCTTGGGAATAAGTTCATGGAACATTAGGGGTATGGGTGATCCCATCAAAAAAGCTACTGTATTTTTGGAACTGGAATCCTATGGTGCTGAACTGATATGCCTGCAGGAAACACATTTTACTAATGATTCTAAATTACTAATTCGGAATAAGAAATTTCACGCACAATTTCATTCAGTTTACTCCTCCTATTCTAGGGGAGTGAGCATATTGGTTAAGAAAGGGGTATTATTTTCCTGCAGGGATGTTAGAATAGACACATTAGGTTGTTATATCTTTTTGCATTGTCTAATAGAGGGTAAACCACTCGTGATAGCAAACTTGTATATTCCTCCCCCATTTAAGATGGAGATTTTGTATCGATTATTAGAGTTTGTGGAGGACAAAGCAGATACCCCGGTTATAGTGGTGGGGGACTTTAACGCGGTGCTCAACAACAGTCTGGATAGGTTTCCACCAGGGGCTTGGATGGAAAGGGCGCCAGAAGGACGGTTAGTTCAGTTCCTTGAGGAGATTGGATGGTGTGACTTATGGAGATCCCGTAATCCAAACGACCGTCAATATTCTTGCTTTTCGGGGTCACACCGTACACTCTCTCGCATTGATATGGCCATAGGCAATAGCGAAGCACAACGCCTAATAAAGAAAATAGAGTACCAGCCAAGAGGGATATCAGATCACTCGCCTCTGATTTTAACGGTAAACGTACATGACAGACATATCCAGAGAATGTGGACAATAAACCCAATATGGATGGAGATAATGGGGAACACAGAAGAAATAACTGTAAGATTAAAGGAGTTTGTAGAATAAAATACAGGATCAGCGTTGGAGGGGGTGGTTTGGGATTCCTTAAAAGCATTCCTCAGGGGGCTCTTAATCCAACAGGTAACAAAGGCAAAGAAGAAATCAAGGGTACTGGAAGAGCATATTAGAAAAGAGGCGATCGAGTCAGAGAGACAATATGTGATAGACCCAAGCCCAGAGAAGCAGGAGATATGGTCTAAGCAACAGGAGTATAAAACGGAAATAATTAGGAAAACCAAAAATAGGAAGCTCTTCCAGAGGCAAAAGTGCTTTGGAGAAGGGGAAAAAGTGGGTCGTATGTTGGCACTTTTAGTTAAGACTAATTCTCCTCCAATAATTTCTATGATTAGGACATCAAGTGGCGAAAACTCATCTGATCCTCGCGTGATTATGGAAACATTTTCTGAATTTTACAGAGAGCTATACAAGTCACGATGGTGCTCAGAATGGGAAGTGATGGATAGATTCCTAGAGGGTGTCGAACTGCCGACTCTTTCGTCAAACGATAGGAACAGATTGGAATCCCCTATAACCCTGGAGGAACTGAAGCAAGCAGTGGCGGATATGTCCAATCAGAAATCCCCGGGCCCAGATGGGTTGCCCTTAGAAACCTACAAATACTATGGGGAGGTGCTACTCCCAGTGCTCTTGAAGACACTGAATTGGGCGGCTTTAGGGGGCAGATTGCCCTCTTCGATGTCCGAAACCAACATAGTATTAATACAGAAAGAAGGGAAAGATCAACTTGACGCATCCTCCTACGGACCGATATCATTGTTATGCTCTGACATCAAAATTTTGGCAAAAGTATTGGCAACTAGGTTTAATGTATTTCAAAACTTGTACACCCTGACCAGTCTGGGTTTATCCCCAACAGGTCTACCAGCGTAAACTTCAGAAGGGCATATATGAACCTCCAGGCCCCAACAGAAAACATGGGCTCTAGGGCTGTTTTGTCCTTGGACACAGCCAAGGCATTTGACAGCCTAGAATGGGGGTATCTCTGGTGGGTACTGGAGAGATTTGGTTTCGGCCCTTCATTTATCGGATGGTTGAAAACATTATACAATCACCCAAGTGCCAGATTAAAAATCAACAATGAATACTCAGAAAGGCTTCCTCTTGAGAAAGGGATGAGGCAGGGGTGGCCGTTATCACCCCTGTTGTTCACCTTGGCAATGGAGCCATTTGCAGAAGCGGTGAGATCTTCAACCGGACTGCAGGGATTCAAGAGAAATCTAGGGAAGAAAGGATAGCATTATATGCTGATGATCTATTTTTTTTCTGGGAGACACGGGACCCTCACTAGAAAAAGTGATGCAGTTGGTGGAGGGGTTCGGGAGGTTTTCGGCCCTGGCAATTAACTGGGAGAAGTCAATGCTTTTGCCGATTGACTCAGTTACTAGCACCTCCCCAAGGGGATTATCCCGGCTAAAAGTAACAGAGAAGATGAAATATCTTGGTATAGCTTTGTCAAATGATCCTAACCAATACATTAGGGATAATTTAGTCCCACTTCTAGAAAAATTTAAAAGGAAAAGCAACATCTGGTGTCGACTTCCTCTGTCTGTGGCGGGATGAGTCAACTTGGTCAAAATGATATGGATGCCACAGTTACTGTATATACTTCATAACTCCCCAGTTTGGATTGGGAGGATATGATTCTTAAGAGTACACACCCTTTTCAGGGAGCTAATATGGAAGAAAGAACAGGCCAGGATCAGTCTACAAACCTTGCAGCGACCCACTAGAAAAGGGGGAATGGTGGTCCCCCACCCATATAGTTACTATCTGGCTGCTCAACTGCAGTAAATAGGGGGATGCGGTATCCCGGGAGGGGCGAATGCCAGTTTTAAAGTTATGTTACAGGGCAATCCACATAAATCTCTGGTGGAAGCATTACAGCAGGTTCGCTACAGTGTAAGCTGCCAACACATAAATTAGTTACTAAAGTTTGGCAGATAGTTAAGAGAACTATGGGGTATAGGGGAGTTACCGAATTTCCACCCATTTGGCACAATAAGCATTTGCAGGAACTATCAACTATAGTAGAAAATAAGATATGGGAAAGCCATGGAATACATAGTTTGAGCCAACTGTTTGACGGTAATATTTTAAAATCCTTTGCTGAGTTGAGACAAGAATATGGAATCCCAAACAAAACATTTTACAGCTACTTACAGATCAGGCACGCCTTGGACAGTCAGTTCAGAGACTGTCCATTGGAATGGTGCAAGATACCGCTTCTCAATAAAATAGTTAGGGCAGACATCACCAAAGGTTTAATATCGGCGACATATGGGCAAATAATAGATAGAATTAACATGCTGGAAACTTCCTCTGGGACCAAGGAAAGATGGGAGGCTGATGTGGGGGAGATAGCAGAGGATCAGTGGAAAAGGATTCTGGAATTTGGCCCACTGGTGTCGGTGTCTCCTTCGCAACAAGCTTCACATCTCTTACTGCTACACAGAGCTTACTATACTCCTAAGAAACTGTTTATGTTCAGCCGTAGACTGGATGACAAGTGTCCCAGATGACGGGGGATCTTATACACATGATGTGGAGATGTCCAAAATTAGTCAGATACTGGTCAGAGATTTTAAAAATTATTAAAACTAGGTTTAAGTTTAAACTAAACTAGAGCTGGAGGCTATAGTATGTGTTCTTGTTCTAGGCTATATTAAAGAAAATCTTGGGAATGATAGTATAATTATTGCTACGGTAAGGTGCCTGTATCAAGCGAGGAAATTAATAGCACAGTCCTGGCTTTCAACTGTACCCCCAACTCCGGAAGAATGGGTTAGGACTATACATGCATTGGTATGGAACGAAAAGACATCTTTTATTAGAAAGGGTAACTACAGCAAGTTTGTTAAGATATGGAAGCCCTGGCTTCAAAGGATGGCTAGTCCTTTATGAACTCCGTATAAGTGTCAGAAGAAGGTTTAGCTAAGTCGAGAGAAATATAAGGGAAAGGAAGAAAGTATAAAAAAAAAAAGTAAAATAGCTTTGAACAATTGTCGTAACTCAGGCATAATATATATCAGTTACACTCCATATATGTTTCATTGAGAAGGGTGGGGGGAGGGAAGGGGGTAATAGTTAAACAAAAAGGGAAAATATCGGCAACTCATATATAAAAGATAACGGTTATGGATTGTTGGATTCTTGTTTTTAATTGTAAATGTGAATGAGCTCAACTGTATGTCAATGTTGAAAACAATAAAAAGTATTGAAATAAAAAAAAAAATAACACAATTAGTAAACGGACATGGAACTTTATCAGAAACGACTTTCCTAAGGTCCCTACATTCTATATACTTCCTAAAATTCACAAAAATCCTACAAATCCGCCAGGAAGGCCCATTATCTCGGGAATTGGCTCAATCAGTGACAATGCCAGCAAATTGGTGGATGAATTTTTAGACCTTATGTAACATCACTGCCATCTTATGTGAGAGACACAGCCCACCTTCTGCAAATTATGGATGAACTCAATGTCCCGGATCAAGCTCTTTTGGTTACAATAGACTTAGAGACTTTATATAGCTCGATCCCACATGAGAGGCCTAGAAGCTACTCTCTCACTGCTTGACTATGTCCTTACAAATAATGTCTTTACCTTTAATGGCTCCCACTACCTCCAGGTGCAGGGGTTGCGATGGGGACATGTTGTGCCCCATCGTATGCCAACCTGTACCTGGGGGAGTGGGAGAAAATATTTTTGGCTGATGAAAATCTGACCATCTATACCGACCATATCTTGGGGTGGTATCATTATATCAATGACATTCTTGTCATCTGGGACGGCCCCTGCGACATGCTCGAGCAGTGCTTCCTAAGAATGAACAAAAACTATTTTAATCTAAACTTTACCATGTCCTTTGATAAGAATCAGATAACAAGGGCGAGCAGGGAAACCTTTGTAGCAAGCTATATAGAAAGAGTACTGCAGGAAATACAATACTCCACACTACAAGCTTCCATCTACAACCTCTGATTAATTCCATTCCATATTCCCAATATCTAAGGATTGAATGCAATTGCACAGATGAGGACAGCTTTTTATAAAAGAAGCAGGCAATTTACACGATAGACTCCTTGCAAGAGGCTACTCACGTCCCTGAAAAGGTCCTTTAAGCAAGTACTGGTGAAACCTAGAAATACTCTATTCCACGCTACCAAACGTAACGATACAAATAAATTATGGATCATCACCAAATGTAATCAACAACAACATCAAGTTAAAAAAATTGAGAAGTACTGGCATATGTTGACCCTAGATCCATCCTTGGGTCAATTTGTCCCAGATAAACCTCTCTTTACGTTTAGAAGAGCTACTTCTATCAGCGACAGAATTGTCAACCGTGAGTTTAGAAGCGCATCAACTAGAACGCACTGCAAATATAAAGGCACCTTTTATATGTGGCTGTTGTCACTACTGCAAATACATGCTTACACAAAGAAACCCTACTCTTCCTAACGGTAAAACATTTTACCCTAAGCACTTTGCAAATTGCAGAACCCCTGGGGTGGTCTACATGCTACAATGCAGCTGCAATTGATTTACATTGGAAAGACCAAATTGGAATTTTGCAGAAGAGCTTACAGGTACATTCTTAGTATGCAGACATGTGACCCTGACCTCCCCTTAGGACGCCATGTATCTTTAGTACATGGCGGAACTTTAACCAAAGTCAAATTCCTGATCCTCGATCGGATACATCCCAATCCCGGGGGGGGGATTGGAATAAGACCCTCCTCCAAAGGGAACTAAGATGGATCTACCTATTGAAAGCAACCCTGCCTCCAGGTCTAAATGAAGCTATATGCTTCAAACCATTCCTCGAGGGATTCTGTTCTGGCGGAATGGAAAAATAAGCCTTACCTCTTTCTGTTATATCCTCAGAGAGGTCTTTTCCATACCCCTTTCTATACCCTCTTACTGAGCCATCTCCTGTCAAACTATGCTGTACCATTAATGCTATCTCTTCCATCTAGTATAGATACCTAGGCCTATATACTTTTTTTACTGTACTTATAAACACGTATATTTGTATCATGACTTAGTGTCAGCCTCTTCGCATCTGTTGTCTTCCATATCTCTAATAATATAGAAAAAATCTCTATACTTCCACCATTGGGTTTCCCTCCTCCCCTTTTGGGTTAGGAGACCCAGTTTTTCTTATACACCTAATATCTATCTGCGGGTTGATCTGTGTGCCCACATCTGCATGGCCATGTCCATGCGTGTGTGGACACATGCATTTACCTGACTAATAAATGCCAACTGTTAATAAGGATACAAAGATATGGATAGAGATGCATGGTTATGGATATAAACAGGGAGAAAGCAATATGACTGTCTCTGCTCTATTGTCATTGATTACTGTTTTGTATATCGTTTTACTTTGTTCAGTATTACTTCATGTCTACAAAATGTGTTATCTTTTGTTTTTGCATTATTCATTGTTGCATAATGTAAATTGTTTTTGCTGTTCTTTTTTTGATATCTAGTTGGGCATCAGACAGCTAATTTACTTTTTTACTTCAATGTGGATGGATTGTTTCCGTCCCACCTACATTAAAACATCTTTTATTTGTCCTTTTGGGAAATCTGTTTGTTCCCCTTAGCTCTCCCTGTGCTGCAGCCATCTGGAGTGATTGCCCGGCACACAAAGCCGCACAGGTTTATAATCTGGGTGGCGTATCTGGAGGCTGTCGGACGTTTAACATCACCGCCCACAGCCTCCATCTTGCCACTCCGGCGGACATACGCAGTCCGCCGGCGAGGTATATCGTGCCAGGTGTGCGTGACGCCGATCCAACGTGCTGACGTCCGCGCATGTGCGGTAGGGGCCAAGCACACTCAGCCCAGGGGGCAGCCAAAGGTCTCCTTGGAAACTATGCCCAGTCTCAGCTGAGTGCAATTAATTTCACCAGCTGACTGGAGTTTCCTGTCCTTATACACTAGACCAGCCCACTCCCAGATCAGGCACTTGATAGCTGGATGCTGGGACGTGTGGCTGGTCTCTTCAACCCCTCTCTGCTAAGGTAATCTTTGTTTCAATATACCCCTTTTCCTTGTTAATCTATACTATAATATTAACCCATGCAATTACTGGCTAGTCCTTTGTTCAAGTCTATAATTGAAGACAAATCCAAAATGGTTCAGCCTATATAAGATCAAATACTGTTTTATATGACACCCTTACACTGTACTATAGAATGACCATGTCATCTATATACATAGGCTTTGATATCTATTAGTTACCAATACACTACCCTCTGACCTATATTGGTTGAGTGTCCAAGCATCTTGGTATCTGCAACCCCATAATGTTACCAATAATATCTATACTAATACTTTGCCAGCCATCCCAATACCTGAATACATCTCCAGGCGTTAGAGATTATGTCTTGAACTTTATTTAACCACTAAGCCACCGCCCACCGTCATATGACGGCTGGACGAGGCTTCTGTTGTTCTGGGAGGATGTCATATGACGTCCTCGCCCTCCCGAGCCACTAGGGGGCGCGTGCGTGTGCCCGCTGCGTCACTCGGGACCCGGTGCGCGTGCCCGGCGGCCGCGATGTCCGCCGGGCACCCGCGATTGCCGGGTAACAGAGCAGGAGCGTGGATCTGTGCATGTAAACACAGATCCACGTCCTGTCAGAGAGGAGAGGAGACCGATGGCGTGTCCCTTGTACATAGGGACAGCGATCGGTCACCTCCCCCAGTCAGTCCCATCCCCCCACAGTTAGAATCACCTCCTTAGGTCATACATTAACCCCTCGAGTGCCCCCTAGTGTTAACCCCTTCCCTGCCAGTCACATTTACACAGTAATCAATGCAATTTTATAGCATTGATGGCTGTATAAATGTGAATGGTCCCAAAAATGTGTCAAAAGTGTCCGATGTGTCCGCCGCAATATCGTAGTCACAATAAAAATTGCAGATCGCCGCCATTACTAGTAAAAAATAAATAAATAATAAAAATGCTATAAATCTATCCCCTATTTTGTAGACGCTATAACTTTTGCGCAAACCAATCAATATACGCTTATGGCAATTTTTTTTTTACCAAAAATATGTAGAAGAATACGTATTGGCATAAACTGAGGAAAAAATTTGTTAAAAAAAAAAAAAAAAAATTGGATATTTATTATAGCAAAAAGTAAAAAATATTGTGTTTTTTCAAAATTGTCCCTCTTCTTTTGTTTATAGTGCAATAAATAAAAACCGCAGAGGTGATTAAATACCACCAAAAGAAAGCTCTATTTGTGGGGAAAAAAATGATAAAAATTTAATTAAGGTGAAGTGTAACATGACCGCGCAATTGTCATTCAAAGTGCGACAGCGCTGAAAACTGAAAGATGGCTTGGGCAGGAAGGGGGTGTAAGTGCCCTGTATTGAGGTGGTTAAACAGATAATTTATAGCAGTACTATATTTCTATTTTCAGTTACCAGATTCCCCCCCTTTTTCCTGCCAGATCATCAATCTTACTAACTTACTACTATTAACATGTGTATATACATTCTCTGAATTGTTTAAATACTTAATTTCTTTATATATCCAGTAGTCTCAATCTGGATTTATACTCTTGGCATACTTTTTTCTTACCCCCAGGGACTCCATTTGCCCCAGTATATTACTCTTGCCGCCATGTTGCCGCGGAGTGCGGGGGGGAACCTCTTCCTCTTGAGGACAATATTATTCAGCTTATACTTAGACCTCTCTGATGCCCACCTTGTCTTAAGACAGCAATCCCACCAGCATAAATATCCGGTGCTATTTTGACTCCAAGCTTTTAATGTGATTTAACAAAGCATTGTAACAACTTTCATCATTTAATACTATGTAAGTGTTTGATTATAATACCTTAAGCATATTTTTTATAAGCATCATATATTTTTGTGCCTTCACATGTTATGGTAATCCATTGATTATATATTTCAATTATATCTTAGATGAACCCCTCTTTTTTTTCTGCACCCCTGAAGAACTAAACTATATCCTGAAACGTGTTGGGTGTGAGGAGAGTTCTTTTCATGTATCTACCTTGTATGGTGATAGAAACGAATTGCTTAGATATATGAATGTTTCGTTACAATTTTTTAAACGTTTATTCATAAGTAAAATTTGTTTACTATTATATTGTTGCATATTTTGGTATATTTTTACATAGAACATTACTAAGTGCCTTAAAAGTCCACCCAGGGGAACCCTTTTTGTATGTATCTTGACTATTGGATGTGGCACTGTTTTAATAACCTAGGTCTGCCTCTCGCCTTCTCTTTATATATACAGTGACTTTGGTGAAAAAATTGATAGATCCACCACCTTATATTCTTAAAGGCTTACCAAAGGGATTGGACACAGATGGGTCAATCAAGCTTGAAAAATAGTGGTCCCAGAAGGCAGCTGCCGCAAAAGACTCAGGTTCCAAGGGATCAGAGAAGCTTGCAATGATGTGTTTACAGGAGTTTACCCAAAAAACATATTTCTGAAGGTAAAAAAGCGCATTGATAAAAAACAATGGCAGTATCAGTTGCATCAGTAGTCCTTCCCGATGCGTTTCATCCTATGGGACATCATCTGGGGTACTGATCCACTGTAAATACTGCCCTTTTATAATAAGAGAGAACCCCCATATCGAGCCGTGGCTCCAATGAAACGGCTCGCTTCTGTGAAGGTGACTTCCGGGAAGGCAAGATGGCGCCAGCGGCATGCGGTTCAAGCCTCATTCTGAGTAAGGGAAGAAACCTGAAGTGCACAGCTGGGACGCACATCGTAAGGTGGAGTCGCGTATGCTTCCGAGCAGAGGTTGTGACGTGCCAGTGCAACTCAGACCTCATTGTGAGCGAGGCTAGAGGGAGGGTGGAACGCACAACATGACGCCAAACGTCCTACACTTACAGCCGCATCTCGGTAACCAAAGTGACATGGCGTGAATGCGGGACAAGCCTCACTATAGCCGACAATCAAAAAACCGGAAGTATAAAATAATAATAAGTGTGTATCTCAAAATCGGCCGAATAAGCAAATATATTGGAACAGAATGTAAATATCATTGTCTGCAAGAAACAATGACTTGAAATAATAAATGATAACAATATAAACGTGTCATAATAAAAAATATATTGATTCAACCGGAAGTGTATGGAAAAAGAGTAGGGGACATGACCTATTGGTGTATATAAAAAGGAATAATGTTGTTTTGGTATGCTGGTGTTAATGGTAGATATACCAATGTATATATAAGTTATTAACAACCGGGGAGCCACGGCTTGACACGGGACCCCCATATACACCATATGATACCATTTTAAAAAAAGAGAAAAAAATAACAATTATAAACATAATGGTTTGAAATCTTGTTATACAAAATATATTGTTGCTGCGCCAAGATTCAAACAAATTTCAAGATTGGTTGATAAATGTGTTGATGTCCCACTCCACATTTAACCCTAATGGCGAGAGACTATAGTTCATAGATCCAATAAGTTTCTAACCGTGACACCCCCGGGTCAAAGCCCCTCCTCTCCAAGGGGGGACATATCGATCAATGATGAGAAATTGTAATCCAGTGGGGTCCTGGTTATGGTGTTGTCTGTAATGCCTAGGGACAGTGTGTTTAGTGTCACCACCGATAATTTTTGCAACATGCTCACCTACCAGAACGGAAAAGGCACGAGTCATGCGGCCCACATATTGCTTTCCGCACGGGCAGGTGATTAGGTATACTACATACCTTGTTGCACAAGTACAGAATACTTTAATGGGATAAATTTTATTTGTCACATTTGATCGACACTCCAAAGTTTTACATCTCTCGCACGAATTGTGCTGACATACTGTACACTCTTTACACGGGAAATAGCCTACCATGTCGTGAAAAAAAGTGGGACGTTTTGGAGGATCAATGATGTTGGGGGCAACTTTGCTCTGCAGAGAGGGGGCCCCCTTAAACATAACTTTTGGTTGTTCAGGTAAGATGGTACCAAGGATACGATCATTCCTAAGTATATCCCTATGGTGTTGGATAATAGCCTTAATGTCCTTATGCTGTGTTGAAAATGTAGTAAACATGGAATATTTGAAGGATTCATTGGGTTCTCGTGAGGTCTTTGTGGTCAATAATGATCGCCTATCAACTTGCGTAGCATGTTGTAATTCTAGATCGATGGTAGCTGGATCGTACCCCTTTTCAATAAATCTCTGTTTCAATGACAGAGCTTGAACACAAAAGGTATTGACACTGGTACAATTCCTCCGCAGCCTTAAAAATTGGCTGCGAGGGACTGACTCCAGCCAAGATTTATGGTGACAACTGTCCGTAGGTATAAAACTATTACGATCAGTTGACTTGAAATGTGTTTGAAATTTGAATTGGCGAGCGCAAATCTCAATGTCTAAATCAAGAAAATGTACTTTTGTTGAACTAAACTCAAATGTTAGAGAAATCCCCCTATCGTTACGATTAAGGAACTTGAAGAATTCCTCCAAGGACTTGGGAGAGCCATCCCATAGGAGGAGGATGTCGTCTATATATCTGGCCCACAGAACCAAGGATGGTCTGTGTTCAGAGTAGACAACATCCTCCTCCCACTTGGCCATAAACAAATTGGCAAGGCTTGGGGCAAACTTAGGCCCCATTGCCACTCCTTTCTGTTGTAAAAAGAATTTGTTGTCAAACCAAAAATAATTGTGTTGTGGCAAACTCCAATAATCCAATGATGTAGCCTGTAAGAGATGGGTCGCGATTTAAAAAATGTGTAACTGCTTCAATACCGAGATTGTGTGGGATGCAAGTGTACAGTGATGCTACATCGGCAGTAGCTAGTAAATAATCACCCTGTATATTAATACCCTCCAATAATTTGATGGTATTGGTGGTATCCTTCAAACATGATGGTGTTTTCTTAACCAGTAGATAAAAATCGATATATCGACCAATACGAGATGTTATGAAATTTATACCGCTCACTGTTGGTCTCCCAGGTGGGTGAAGAGGATCCTTATGGATTTTAGGTAAATGATATATTGTTGGAATTCTGGGGGAAGTTGGTAACAAATAACAGGCTTTCTCTTTTTTATTTAAAATCTGTCTATCAGGTTGGTTGGTAGGGTTACTCGGGAGTTTTGTAAGTGTCACAATCGTCAAGAATCCTATACATCTCTGGGATGTAATAAGATTTATCCATTACAACAATTCCACCTCCCTTGTCCGCTGGGCAGACTACAAGATCCTTGTTATCGCATAATGATTTTAGGCCTATTTTGGGTAGGGAATGGTTGTAATGTTTCTTGGCTGGTAAAGTGGCTAAATCTTCTTTTCTTTTTTTTTTTTTTTATATTACGACACATTTATATTGTTATCATTTATTTATTATTTCAAGTCATTGTTTCTTGCAGACAATGATATTTACATTCTGTTTCAATATATTTGTTTTTTCGTCCGATTTTATTTTGAGATACACAATTATTATTATTTTATACTTCCAGTTTTTTGATCGTCGGCTATAGTGAGGCTTGTCCCGCATTCATGCCATGTTACTATGGTTACCGAGATGCGGATGTAAGTGTAGGACGTTTGGCGTCATGTTGTGTGTTCCACCCTCCCTCTAGCCGCGCTCACAATAAGGCCGGAGGCGCACTGGCACGACGTCATGTTGTGTGTTCCACCCTCCCTCTAGCCGCGCTCACAATAAGGCCGGAGGCGCACTGGTACGACGTCACAACATCTGCCCGGAAGCATACGTGACTCCACCTTACGATGTGGGTCCCGGCTGTGCGCTTCAGGTTTCTTCCCTTACTCAGAATGAGGCTTGAACCGCACGCCACCGGCGCCATCTTGCCTTCCTGGAAGTCACCTTCACAGAACTGCGCTGTTTCATTGGAGCCACGGCTCAATATGGGGGTTCTCTCTATTATAAAATGGCAGTATTTACAGTGGATCAGTACAACAGAGGATGTCCCATAGGACGAAACGCGTCGGAATGGACTACTGATGCCACTGATACTGCCATTGTTTTTTATCAAAGCGCTTTATCTTCAGAAATATGTTTTTTGGGAAACCTCCTGTAAACACATCATTGCAAGCTTCTCTGATTCCTTGGAACCTGTGTCTTTTGCAGAAGCTGCCTTCCGGGACCACTATTTTTCAAGCTTGATTGACCCAGTGATTTTGACTCTAGTGATTTTCCACTTATACTAATATTGTGTACACACCACGTTTGTGGATTTATATATTATTTGTTTTATTTTTATGTTTGTACAGTCACTGGCTAACTAAATTTACTATTCTCAGTGTATATCTGAGAATCTCACATTTTCAGGGCTGCACTTTTTGTATTGTATCCCACATAGTAACTACTATGGCTCTGTGTCCTGTGATGTACGATAAAGAAAATAGGATTTTTTTTTAACAGCTGACCTGGAAAATCCTTTTCTTGGAGTACATCACGGGACATAGAGGTACCTCCCCTCTTCTAATACACGTATATTGCTTTTCTACAAAAACTGAGGTACTCCCAGTAGTGGGAGGGGTTATATAGGGAGTGGATTTCTTGTCTTAGGGTGTGCCAGTGTCCATCACCTGAAGGTGGCCTATAACCCACATGGTGGCCTATAACTCATAGTAACTAGCAAAAAAGAAAAAACGACTCCTGCGCACAGGTGGATCACCATATAAATAATACGTCAACCAAGGCCTTGCTGCCCTCAAGGATGGGGATATCTTAGTAGAAACCGAAAGAAAAAGGAAACAAGGGAGCACCAGCCTTGTGCATTATCTTTTAAAACATTTATTAAATAAAAATAGTAAAAAGAAACAACTCACGAGCAATTGGTAGGGGAGGCACAACATAAAGGTGCACCGACAAACAGCATGCGACTTGGGATGAGCGAAACCTTCCAATGATGGTGGAGGAACGCACAGGCATCACAATCAGCTAACGCGTTTCGAAGGGAACGTCCCTTCATCAGAGCTATGCAGTGAACTCTCCCTCAACAGTCCCCATTTATAAGTGCCTGAGTGTCAGTGAAACAGGGATGGGATATGGGGCTCCTCCCCCTCAAGAGATCCCTCCCTCCTAAGCCCTCCAATCATACGGGCAAAACTCCAATTGATAACAAAGAATAAGTGGTGGATCATGGCGTTCTATGCACACAATGCAAAAACAGCAAGTAGCATAAGGTGTATCAAACATACGAAAGTGAACAGTAACAACCATGGTGAGTGGGAATTCCCTACTTTAAACATCACCAATCGCATCAAGAGATGTACAAAAGTATGAGGCCATGAAAATAGAATGTGTACAAAAATATATATACACCTACAGTATTCTCACGGGGGGGTCAGTGCCTGTGGAGCGCCTCCACATCGAGTGCACAGCGGGCCGATAGCTGCAGCATGTCTGTGTCGAGATGGAACGAACGCTGATGTATTGCGTTCCAAGCTAGGGGAAGGGGGCGGAGTCCACTGCCAACAAGAGCGGCGTGAGGTGGCTCAATGGCATGCAATTGGAGACGGGACCAACATGTCGAAGGCCGTCCGCTCACTAGAGCCATCCTGATGTAAATCCAAGCTGGCAGCTGCCCCACAAGCGGCGGCCCACACAGATGAATGCACCAAATAGCCTCCAACAAGGGACCAGAGGGACCCTAGATGCTAATGATGTATATACCAAATGGTGAATTAGTAACAATGATGATACTAATGATGATGATATACATACCATTAAATGATGAAATTGAATTGGATAAAGTGAATGACTAAATATTCTTGGATGTATATTCATAATGAGATGAAGATGGTGATGTTACTACTACTAGTCATGAATATGCTACAGTAATGATAATAGGGATAATGGTATTATTAAAAAATATATATATTAAATAGTGATATAATACATAATCATCTAACCGCCAGCGTGACCCACGCGCTACATGTACACTCTGCACACGCATATATGTGCCCACAGGCTAGCACACCATGATTCAACCACAGATCAGCACTTATAAAAACTGTGTAAACATTAACCAACCCAATAAAACCAACCCAATTGGAATAAAAATAAGGATCATGCTGAGGGAGAAATACACATGCAGCAAAATGCTGCGACTGGAGGGGCAATATCTAAAAACTGATCATTTGCAAAACCAATAATAATAAAAAAACAACAACTGAGAGTTCTTAATGAAAATAAAATGAATGATACATGTAATATATATAAAAAAATATATTATATAATGAAAAGGATAAGAATTCCCTCTCCAGTCGCTATGTGCAATGAATGGTTGTGGAATTGACTGTACAATCGATAGCTAAACGATACATGTTTTACAACTAGACATATATCATGAATGGTGTCCCAACTACAATATTGTATTGGTAATAATCATAAATTATCAACTATTATCTAAAATAGGATAGAAACTGAATCAAATAAAATGAAATGGATAATACACTGAACCCGTTGCTGTATATCAAAGATAGTGTATGAGCACACAGCCTATCCACATTGTAAAAAAAGGGAGGGGGGAAGCAGAAATGGGCAAAGAAAGAGGGGGGGAAAGGAAGGCAGGATGGTGGCCATCGAACTCTACATAGTCAGATAATTTTGTGAACCTCGGGATCCTCATTCAATCCCCCGGGGGGTCATGCTACCTAAGGTGAAGATCCAATAGGCTTCGCGTTTGCAGAGCCTTTGGTGTCTTCTACCTCTATCAAGATCACCCCTAATGGACTCAATCCCAAACACTTTCATACCAGACGGATCCCTGTGGTGTACATCATGAAAGTGCCGAGGGACAGGGTATTTGACTCGTGTGTTGGTGATATCACATTTGTGCTCGCCAATGCGCACTCTCATGGGTCGAGAGGTGCGGCCAACATACAGGCGCCCACACGGACAAATGATGCCATAAACTACGTGGTCCATCCCACAGTGGATAAATTGCTTCAGATGGTGAATTCTACCATCAATACAGACTTTTTTCTGTGCCACATGTATTGACAAGTGCCACAGTTCCTAACACTACATTTATAACTGCCTTTCTTTTTTTGGTCGACTATTTTTGATCAGAAAGGCAGTTATAAATGTAGTCATATAGAAGCCAATTAACCTACCAGCATGTCTTTGGAGCACGTGAGGAAACCAGAGTACCCAGAGGAAACCCATGCAGGCACAGGGAGAAAATGCAAACTCCAGGCAGGTAGTGTCTTGGTTGGGATTTGAACAGGCGACCCTTTTTACTGCTAGGCGAGAGTGCTACCCACTACACCACTGTGCCGCCAATACACCACTTGATCGCCCCCTAGTGTTAACCCCTTGCCTGCCAGTGACATTTACACAGTAATCAGTGCTTTTTTATAGCACTGATCACTGTATAATTGTCAATGGTTTCAAAAATGTGTCAAAAGTGTCCGATATGTCCGCCATAATGTTACAATCCCGATAAAAATTGCAGATCACCGCCATTGCTAGTATAAAAAATAATAATAAAATGCCCTAAATCTATCCCCTATTTTGTAGACACCATAGCTTTTGTGCAAACCAATCAATATAAGCTTATTGCGATATATTTTTTTTTTTTTTTATGTAGAAGAATATATATTTATCGGCCTAAGCTGAGGAAAAAAATAGTTTTTTTGATTAAAAAATGTGGGATATTTATTATAGCAAAAAGTAAAAGATATTGTGTTTTTTTTTTCAAAATTGCCGCTTTTCTTTTGTTTATAGCGCAAAAAATAAAAACCGCAGAGGCGATCAAATAACACCAAAAGAAAGCTCTATTTGTGGGAAAAAAGGACGTCAATTTTGTTTGGGTACAGCGTTGCACGACTGCGCAATTGTCAGTTAAAGCAATGCAGTGCCGAATCGCAAAAAATGGCCTGGTCATTGAGCAGCCAAATCTTCCGGGGCTGAAGCGATTAAACACAATATAGGAGAGTGACTCACATTTTTTTGTAGATAAACTAGGCATGTCATATAGTCCACCGTCCATGGGACAACAAACGTCCTGTACTGCTAGTGTCTCCACTCTGGGTCCGGAAGCTAGCTGCGTCTGTAGATGGATCCAGGGGAGGGGGCTGGAACGCTCTTGGAGCATGGCGTCAGGCATAATGTTGTCACAGGATGTGCCGCAATGCGTTTCTGAGCATGCGCACTGGCGATGGCCGATCAGTGTGCACGCCTTTGTCGAGTTAGTATTCTTGGGCTATGGATGCCTTTATATATATATACACTGCTACCGAGTGGTGCTAGTTGGTACTACAGGGGGTAAGCATAATATGACATCACTATGGAGAAAGATGATTATAGCTAGCAGACATATCACTTTTTTGGGTATGAGCAGTGACTAGGGGAACATGGACATACTGGAACAAGGTACTGATTATTTCTAATTACTAAAAACCACATAAACAGCTTATAAATATGTACATATGTAAAAAAGGTGTGCACTAAATAATAATATCATAAGATACTATTCAAATAAAACCACATTAGTATAAAAAGTATGCACAAAGAATATTCAGATAGGTAACACACTAGGCATGATGTTTAGGCTTAATAGACTGGGATGATAATGTGAATTTTACTCAACTTCATTCTATTGCTATATGGGATAATTCTCTTTTTTGATATTATGTTGCTATTTGGGCTTTGTTCACCGATAAATAAGCCCTTTTATGGATCACTGCCTTGCCATGGCAAAGGGGCTTGCGTAATTCAGTGGAGCTAAGATCTATATCATGTAGCCTCAGCCAAGACGGACGTGTCACAGCGGAGAATTCTGACAAGACGTGATCCACTGGAGAAGAAAATGGCAACCCACTCCAGTATCCTTGCCAAGAAAACCTTATGAACAGAAACAAAAGGTTAACCGATATGACACCAAAAAATGAGTCCCCCAGACTGGAAAGGTGTCCAATGTTCTACTGGGGAAGAGTGGAGGGCAATTACAAGTAGCTCCAGGACTAATGACATGGCTGGGCCAAATCCACAAGGACTCTTAGCTGTGGATGGTAGAAGTGAAAGGAAAGTCTGATGCTGTAAAGAAGAATACTACTAAGCTGGATGTGGTCAAACGGGAGTTGGCAAGAATGAACATCGATATCTTGGGAATTTGTGAACTAAAATGGATTGGAATGGGCAAATTCAACTCAGATCACTACTATAGCTACTATCGTGGACAAGAATCTCTCAGAAGTGGTGTAGCCCTCATAATCCACAAAAATCTGTCCGTATCCAAGGCAAACCACTCAACATTACAATATTACAAGTTTATGCACCAACCCCGGATGCAGAAGAAGCTGACGTTCACTGCTTTTATGAAGATCAACACCAGCTTTTAGAACTAACTCCAAAAAAAGATATCCTTCTCATTGAGATTGGAATGCTAAAGTAAGAAGTCAACGCATATCAAGAATATCAGGTAAATATGGCCTTGGAGTACAAAATGAAGCCGGACAAAGGCTAATGCCGCGTACACACGGTCAGACTTTTTGTCTACAAAAGTCCGACAGCCTGTCCGACAGACTTTCAACGGACTTTTGGCTGACTTGCGGCAGACTTTTTCTTACGAACGGACTTGCCTACATACGATCACACAAAAGTCCGACGGATTCGTACGTGATGACGTACACCGGACTAAAATAAGGAAGTTGATAGCCAGTAGCCAATAGCTGCCCTAGCGTGGGTTTTTGTCTGTCGGACTAGCACACAGACGAGCGGATTTCTGGGTCCGGCGTAGTTACGACGTAAAGATTTGAAGCATGTTTCAAATCTAAAGTCCGTCAGATTTGAGGCTGGAAAAGTCAGCTGAAAGTCCGGGGAAGCCCACACACGATCGGATTGTCAGCCAGCTTTAGTCCGTCGGCGTCCGTCGGACTTTTGTAGACGAAAAGTCCGACCGTGTGTACGCGGCATTAGAGTTTTGTCAAGAGAACACACTGGTAATAACAAACACTCTTTTCCAACAACCAAAGAGGCGACTCTACACATGTACACCACTGCATGGTCAATACAGAAATCAGATCGATTATATTTTCTGCAGCCAAAGATGAAGAAGCTCTATACAGTCAGTCAAAACAAGACCTGGAGCTGACTGACTTCTTATGGCAAAATTCAGACTTAAATTGAAGTGAGAAACACCACTAGACAATTCAGATATGATCTAAATCGGATGCCTTGTGAATACTCAGTGGAGGTGACGAACAGATTTAAGGGATTAGATTTGATAGACAGGGTGCCTGAGGAACTATGAAAGGAAGTGTGTAAAATCGTACAAGACGCAGCAATGAAAACCATCCCAAAGAAGAAGAAATGCAAGAAAGCAAAGTGGCTATCTGATGAGGCTATACAAATAGCTGAACAAAGGAGGGGGGCAAAAGGCAATGGAGAAAGGGGAAAATATACCCAACTGAATGCAGACTTCCAGATGATAGCAAGAAGAGACAAAAATACCTTCTTAAACAATCAATGCAAAGAGTTAGATAAAACCGAATGGGAAAGACTAGAGAGCTTTTCAAGAAAATTGGAGATATCAAGGGAAAGTTTTGTGCAAAGATGGGCATGATAATAGACAAAAATGGCAAGAACCAGACAGAAGCAAAAGAGATAAAGAAAAGATGGCAAGAATAAACAGGACTATACAAGAAAGATCTGAATGTCCCATATAACCACAATGATTCAGTCACTGACCTTGAACCGGATATCCTGTAGAGTGATGTCAAGTGGGCCTTAGAAAGCATTGCTAATAACAAAGCTAGGGGAAGTGATGGTATTCCAGCTGAGTTATTTAAAATCCTAAAAGATGAGGCTGTTAGTGCTGCACTAAATATGCAAACAACTTTGGAAAACTTAATGGCCACAGGACCGTAAGAGGTCCTTTTACATTCCGATACCAAAGAAGGGCATTGCCAAAGAATGTTCAAAATACTGAACGATTGCACTCCTCTCGCACGCCAAAAAAGGTTATGCTGAAAATTCTACAAGCTGGACTTCAGCAACATGTGAACCGAGAGCTACCACAAGTATAGCTGGATTTCGAAAAGGCAGAGGAACTAGAGATCAAATTGCCAACATTCGCTGGATCATGGAGAAAGCAAGGGAGTTCCAGAAGAATGTATACTTTTGCTTTATTGACTACAGTTACATAATTATCATAGGTGAGGTCGAAAAAAAGAAAAAAGTCCATCAAGTCCAACTTATGTGTGTGAATATATGCCAGTATTACCTTGTATATCGCTGTATGTTGTGGTCGTTCAGGTGCTTATCTAATAGTTTCTTGAAACTATCGATGCTCCCCGCTGAGACCACCACCCGTGGAAGGGAATTTCACATCCTTGCCGCTCTTACAGTAAAGAACCCTCTACGTAGTTTAAGGTTTAACCTATTTTCTTCTAATTTTTGTGATTTTTGTGAGTAGCCACGAGTCTTGTTAAACTCTACTGGACTCACCAGTACGGTATTTGTAAATTGAAATCATATCCCCTCTCAAGCGTCACTTCTCCAGAGAGAATAAGTTCAGTGCTTGCAACCTGTCCTCATAACTAATATCCTCCAGACCCTTTATTAGCTTTGTTGCTCTTCTTTGTACTCGCTCCATTTCCAGTACATCTTTCCTGAGGACTAGTGCCCAGAACTGGACAGCATACTCTAGGTGCGACTGGACCAGAGTCTTGCAGAGTGGGAGAATTATCGTTTTTATCTCTGGAAGTAAAGCCTTCAATTGTGTGGGTCATAACAAGATGTGGCAAATACTGAAAGAAATGGGAATACCAAGACCGCCTCACCTGTCTTCTAAAAAAAAACCTGTATGCAAGTCAAGAAGCAACAGTTAGAACAGGACATGGAACAACTGACTGTTTCAAAATTGAGATAGGAGTTTGGCAAGGATGTATATTGTCATAAATATAAAGATACAAAAGAGACAGGTCTGATACTACCCATGACACACCCTCATCCCTATACAATGCAACAAAAAAGAAAATTGCCCATGGGACTTTAAATGAGGCGAGCATGGGGGCCGACAAAGTGGAGTAAACATGGTAACATGGTTTATTTTGAAACCTGAGTGAAAACGTAAACATGAAAGCCAAGCTAATGAAGTAGCATGATGACGTGCTTAAAGCGGGGGTCCACCCACACCGCCAAAAAAAAAAAAATATTAAAAGCCAGCAGCTACAAATACTGCAGCTGCTGACTTTTAATACATGGCCACTTACCTGTCCCAGGGTCCAGCGATGTCGGCAGGGGACGCCGAGAACCCGCTCGGTTCTCGGCAGCTGCCGCCGCCATTCTAGGTGAGGGAATCAGGAAGTGAAGCGTTGCGGCTTCACTTCCTGGTTCCCTACTGCGCATGCGCGAGTCGCGCTGCGCGTCCCAAGTGGTCCCCGCTCCCTCCTGGGAGCTGTGTGTTCCCAGCAGACAGTGCGGTGGGGACGGGAAGAGGCGTAGACTCCCATGGGAGTCTATGCCGGAAGTGGGTGCAAATACCTGTCTTAGACAGGTATCTGCACCCCCCTCCCCCCTGAAAGGTGCCAAATGTGACATCGGAGGGGGGGAGGGTTCCGAAAAGCGGAAGTTCCATTTTTGTGTGGAACTCCACTTTAAGTGCTTAAAAACCTGTGTTATTGTATAGAATATGTAGAATTATACAAGCATTTCATGGGGGGAAGGCATGGCTCAAGGGTGAAAGGTGTGTCCACTCTCAATACAATATTCAGTTTTTAAGCACTTTGTCATCCTGCTACTTAATTACCTTGGCTTTCATGCTTATGTATTCACTCAGGTTTCAAAATAAACCATGTTACTATATTTACTCCACTTTGTTGGCCCCAATGCTTGCCTCATTTAAAGTCCCATGGGCTATTTTCTTTTTTGTTAAATATAAAGAAGTGTAACCGGAGCTCATGAAGAGCAAAAGTTAACAAAAGCACTCCATGTAGAAACACTAAATATTGTCACCCTACTTATTTAACTTACATGCAGAGTACATCATGCAAAATGCCAGGATTGACAAATCACAAGCCGGAATTAAGATCGCCTGGAGAAATATCAGCAACCTGAGATGCAGACAATACTACACTAATGGCAGAAAGTGAAGAAAAATAGAATCTCTTAATAATAAATGGGAAAGCGCAAAAGCTGGCCTGAAATTGAACATTGGCAAATAGAAGAAGGAATGGAAACCGTGACAGATTTTGTCCTCCTAGGCTCCAAGATCATGGCAGACAGTGACTGTAGCCATGAAATTAAGAGACACATGCTTCTTGGGAGGAAAGCAATGGCAAACCTAGACAATGTTATAAAGAGAAGAGACCTTCTGACAAAGTGCCATATAATCAAAGCTATGGTATTCCTAGTAGTAACCTATGGCTGTGAAAGTTGAACCATAAGGAAGGCTGAATGCCGAAGAATTTATGCTTTTGAACTATGGTGTAGGAGAAGACTCTTGAAAGTCCCTTGGACGGCAAGAAGATCAAACCAGCCAATTTTGAAGGGAGTCAACCCTATTTATTTACTGGAAGAACAGATACTGAAGCTCAAATACTTTGGCCATCTAATGTGAACAGAGAACTCATTGGAAAAGACCCTGATGCTGGGGAACATGGAAGCAAAAAGGATAAGAGGACAACAGAAAACAAGATGGATAGATAACATTGAAACAATGAACATGAAGTTAAGCAAGCTCCTGGAGGCAGTGGAGGACAGAAAAGCCTGGCGCGCTATAGTCCATGAGGTCACGGAGAGTCGGACACAGCTAATTGACTTAAAGCGGAGTTCCACCCAAAAGTGGAACTTCCGCTCATCGGATTCCCCTCCGGTGTCACAATTGGCACCTTTTAGGGGGGGTGCAGATACCTGTATAATACAGGTATCTGCACCCACTTCTGGGAATAGACTCCCGCGGGTGTCACGCCCCCTCCCGCACTCCCCCCGCTGTCTCCTGGGAAAGACACAGGTTCCAGGAGATAGCGGGGACCATTGAGAACGCGCAGCGCGACTTGCGCATGCGCAGTAGGGAAGCGAAGCATTGCGGCTTCACTTCCTGATTCCCTCACCGAGAATGGCGGCGGCGGCAGCACCCGTGGACCGAGGGACGGTTCGGTTTCGGGTGCCGACATCGCTGGACCCCGGGACAGGTGAGTGACCTTATTTTAAAAGTCAGCAGCTGCAGTATTTGCAGCTGCTGACATCTAAAAAAAATGTTTTCGCCGGACTCCCGCTTTAACAACAAAAATGGGGCAATATGAAGCGCAACATGCAGAAGAAAGGGAGATATGGAATGAGGGTAATAGACTAAATGTAAATATGCATAAGGACAAGGGAGTATATTGGACAAGGGCATTGTAATTGCAATAAGATGCCCTATAGCTATGTAGTGGTACCAGATATGAAGACTCCCCAGGCTGTATCCAAATGCCGCCCCATCACAGTGTCAGCCGATGAACCTGGCTCGACACAAAATAAGTAATGCAGTATACAGGGACCCCTCCTAAGGAGCAGCCAGAGAAGATTGTACAGATGGTCATCTAATTATTGCGTTCAGTCACTGTATGTTTACTAAAGGAGGAGACCATCCACCATCCAACATCTTAGTTGTCACCCTATAAACGTATGAAACACTGCAGGGGGGAACGGAATGGTGCCAACTTCTAGCTCCTCATTGAGTTTGCCAAAAGAGTGTATCAAGGGTGTATATCCAGTATGTCTCCCATTCACAGAGCATGTGGAATCACACTGCTTCAGGGAGACATCTGGGTATCTGTTCAGTCACCCGAACTTCTAGACATTCTGTAGATTTTTGGTGGCATTCTGAAAAATGGTGGGGTGGACACTATGCTTGTCCTTGCCCTCCTCTATAATTCAGTGATGTTCACTAAACCGTTTTCTGGGGGGCCAAATGGTGCGGCCTATGTAAAGTAGTTTGCAAGGACAAGTGAGACCATATATTATGAAATCTGAGGAACAATTCAAGAACTTTAATGTAAAAGTTTTCCTTTTTGATCTTCTTTTCTACCATGTTTTACAAAAGAACAGGTTTTACTAAGCGTTTTTTTACATTGGAACATCCTGGAGGGGAATGAGACATAACTGGGGGGTTAAAATAGTATTATTAGGCTATAACTTACTTGGAGAAATCATATTTATGAGATTGGGAACTTTTCTGTATGAGGTCTGTTGAGAATAGTTTTTAAATGTGGATCCTCTAATAAGATGTTTGAATGTTTTTTTTTTTGTTTTTGTTTTTTTTTTTTTAGAATATGTTCCGGTACAGATGGTGAAATCTGGTAGTGAATCTGACAGTGGTTAAACTTTTCCTTGTTTTTGTTTTTGGATCTTCCTTCTAGATAAAAGGTGTAAGCCTGTTTGATAAGAGTAACCCTTATCTAGATGCTTTTGTTTTAGAAGAGAGCTTTGCTCTACATAATCCGTTATTTTATGTGCAATTTTGCCTAAGGTGGCACAATTGCCCCTTGGGGATATTTTTAGTCCTTTTGGGGTAATTACAACTGTCAAAATGAAATAGCAAGTTGCCCGCAGTTGGTTTTGTGTAATTTCTAGCATGAATTACTTTGTCATGACTGACTTCAAATTCTAAAGAAGCAAGCTTTTCTGTATCATGGACATCTGTGAACGAAAGACCAAACAGGTTGCTGTTACAAAATAAAACAAACTATTTTGTTAAATCTAATGTGCCATCTAAGATGATCACATCATCAATATATCGGCCGAAAAAGATGAAATTTTCCTCAAATAGGTTGTTTTGCCATATGTATTTGGTTTCCCAGAAACCCGTGGCAAGGTTTGCATAGGAGGGTGCAAAATTTGCACCCATTACAGTTCCTTGTGTCTGTAAAAAGAAATATTAATCGAAACTGAAATAATTTTGTGCTAGGCAAAATTCTGTAGCTTCTAGAATAAACTTTGGTTTGTCTGTGATTGAGGGGATCTGTTGAGAGGAAGTGAATAAGGGCCAAGAGTCCGAACTGATGGGGAATGGAAGTGTATCGGAAAGTTACTAGATGTAACTAGATGGGTCTAACGAGACCCATGAGTAACTGGGTTCCCATTTATATAGTTTTAACTGTTCCAATAAATGGGTACTGTCCCGGATATAGGACTGTAATTCTTGTGCCAGTGGCTGCAAAAATTGGTCTATGTATAATGAAAAA
Organism: Aquarana catesbeiana; assembly: GCF_042186555.1. Taxonomy (NCBI): domain Eukaryota; kingdom Metazoa; phylum Chordata; class Amphibia; order Anura; family Ranidae; genus Aquarana; species Aquarana catesbeiana. The sequence continues at coordinate 115,640,718 of NC_133330.1, read as the reverse complement.
CCAGTGGTGATACTTTCAAGAACAAAACTAAAGTCTCAGCCATTATTCACAGCCAATCCAATACAATAGTTTCCTCTTCTGTAAGAGACTCTACCAGAGGTCTCATTAGACAGTGCACAAAAATACCATCCTCTCTTCGCCATGACACTAATGATGACACGAACATAGATATCATCACCCCCAGCTCTTCTATAGAATCTTTTTTTAAAGTCAGCAAGCATCCAGAAAGGAAAATACACAGGAGACGCTGCAGAGGGGGACGAAGAAGAGGCAAACACAACAAAAACCAAATCACGCAGACTGTGAAGATTTTTATCTGTCCTCATATAAACTGACAGAAATGGAAGAAATTTTGTTGAGTCGTAGGGTAAATTTTGCCCTGTTCAACAAGCCCAATCCCTACTTCTTATTCAAGGATCTGAATACATACAGTTTCTCACAAAAGTGAGTACACCCCTCACATTTTTGTAAATATTTTATTATATCTTTTTATGTGACAACACTAAAGAAATGACACTTTGCTACAGTGTAAAGTAGTGAGTGTATAGCTTGTATAACAGTGTAAATTTGCTGTCCCCTCAAAATAACTCAACACACAGCCATTCATGTCTAAACTGCTGGCAACAAAAGTAAGTACACCCCTAAATGAAAATGTTCAAATTGGGCCCAAAGTGTCAATATTTTGTGTGGCCGTCACTATTTTCCAGCACTGTCTTAACTCTCTTAGGCATGGAGTTCACCAGAGCTTCACAGGTTGCCACTGGAGTGCTCTTCCATTCCTCCATGACGACATCACGGAGCTGGTGGATGTTAGAGACATTGCGCTCCTCCACTTTCCACCCTCCACCGTTTGAGGATGCCCCACAGATGCTCAATAGGGTTTAGGTCTGGAGACATGCTTGACCAGTCCATCACCTTTACCCTCAACTTCTTTAGCAAGGCATTGGTCATCTTGGAGGTCTGTTTGGGGTCGTTACCATGTTGTGGAATACTGCCCTGCTGCCCAGTCTCCGAAGGGAAGGGGATCATGCTCTGCTTCAGTATGTCACAGTACATGTTGGCATTCATGGTTCCCTCAATGAACTGCAGTTCCCCAGTGCCGGCAGCACTCATGCAGTCCTAGACCATGACAATCCCATCACCATCACCATCCTTGACTTTGTACTCCTCACCTGGTTGCCGCCACACTTGCTTGACACCATCTGAACCAAATGAGTTTATCTTGGTCTCATCAGACCACAGGACATGGTTCCAGTAATCTGTGTCCTTACTCTCTGCTTGTCTTCGGCAGACTGTTTGCAGGCTTTCTTGTGCATCATCTTTAGAAGAGGCTTCCTTCTGGGACAACAGCCATGCAGATCAATTTGATGCAGTGTGCGGCGTATGATTGATCACTGACAGGCTGACCCCCCACCCCTTCAACCTCTGCAGCAATGCTGGCAGCACATATGTCTATTTCCCAAAGACAACCTCTGGATATAACGCTGAGCATGTGCACTCAACTTTTTTGGTCGACCATGGCAAGGCCTGTTCTGAGTGGAACCTGTCCTGTTAAACTGCTGTATAGTCTTGGCCACAGTGCTGCAGCTCAATTTCAGGGTCTTGGCAATCTTCTTATAGCCTAGGCCATCTTTATGTAGAGCAACAATTATTTCTTTATCGTACATCACGGGACACAGAGCCACAGTAATTACTGTATGGGTTATATAGGCACCTTTAGGTGATGGACACTGGCACACCCTAGACAGGAAGTTTAACTCCCTATATAACCCCTTCCCTTACTGGGAGTACCTCAGTTTTTTAGCCAGTGTCTTAGGTGTTGGTCACGAGTAAAGATGTGCTGATCTCTACTGGAGTAATCCTTGCTGGGGCAAGCCATGCAGCCAGATCCATTCAAAGTGTCTTTTTAGACCAAATTGAATGGTACCTGGGCCTCGTGTCAGAAGAAACAAGGTTTTGCCTGTAACGCTTCTCTTTTTAGAGAGCTGGACCCCGGGATACAGTGCTTTGTTTTGTTTTTTTTTTTTTCAGCCATATTTCCTGGCGGGGTGCTTTACGGGTCCAAGGGTGTGGAACCCCCCATAAAAAGGGGCCCTGGTCCTTGAAGGTTTTCTAACGGAGCCCGTCGTGATGGGTGAAGATTGGGTCTGTTGGTTTACCACAGAACCCTGCATCAGGATAAAGTGGAGATTCCTAAGGAATTTTTAAATTCTTATTGGTTTTCTCCTTTAACTAAATGTTGTCATGCCTAAAGTCTTCACTGGCGCTGTCAAGAGCAAGTACCTGTTCCAAGCTGGTCAATCTCGCTCTGTGTCAGTACAAGCTGCAGGCTTATTTCAGTCCCAAGCCTCAGGTATGATGTTGGAAGGGGGGTTTTCTTGTTAAACATCCCCCACCTGGACAAAAGTCTCTTTATCCAGGAGGCGGAGGGAGCACGGAACAGTCGGCGGTATGCCGTGCCGCTCCAGCTGCCACCGCCATAGCACGGCGGTTCTCCTTTCATCAGGCTCTTCTCCACCCCACCCTCCCCCCACATGCAATCCGGTCGGATCAGAGGCCCGCTCGCGCGGGAAAACAATCTTTTTTGAAAAGAGTGGGGGGGGGCGCGGTGGGAGGAAGGGGGCAGGGCTTGAAGCGGTGTCGGCGTGCTTTAGCGTCCACAACGTGGGGCTGTGTAAGCTATAACTGCACCTTTTGCAGGTGCATTCAGCTGATAGAGGGACACGCAGCAGACAGGGGCATGTGAATGTTGGTGACACAGGTATTCCCAAGGCACGTTTACTTGCATCAGGCTGAGCATTAATAGCAGCTGCAGTTGCTGGACTATTTGCTCAGCAGTGGTTGCATTTTTGGCAGTACCTCTGTATTTGTGCTTAGCACAAATGGGCAGAAGGGGGAGGTACAAATACCCCAAAAAACAGGGGCTCAAAGGGATCTCCCTCAGGCTCTGAGGACCCTCCCTCTGCAATGCCACCCCCCCCCCCGAAAGGCCTAGGGAGGCTGGTCAGAATGAGCCATCGGGTTCGTCAGGGGTTGCAACTGCTTCCGAGATTTCAGCTCCTGTCTATATTACTGAGGAGGTTTTCTCCTCAGCCATGTTTGGATTGGAGGAAAGGTTAGCGGCTTTAATTGCATCTTCCCAGAAGGAGAGGAAATGCATTAGGTCCCCTTCTACCCCCCAGGACCCTCAAACAGAGGAACAGTGGGAGGAGGAAGAGGAATCTCCTTTGCGGTATCATGAAGAGGCTGATGACTCCTCTTCCGATGGGTCAAGTTGGGAAGGACCTTCTTCAGCTTCACAAGCTGAGAAATTGCTGATGCAATCTCTTACTGAAATGGTCCGCTCCACATTTAAGCTACCCTTAGCTCAGTCGGTTGAAAAGCCCACTCCTTGTTTGGGTTCACTAAAGCCTCCTCAAGCTTTGCATGCCTATTCTGTCCATTCATTGCTGGAAAAGCTTATGTATTCTGAGTGGGATCACCCAGATCAACATTTTTTCCCTCCTAAAAAGTTTTCAACACCTTTATCCTATGGAGGAAAGATTTACTAAGATGTGGGGTATACCAGCAATTGACGTACTATATCCTCTGTGAATAAAAGTTTGACTTGTCCGGTTGACAATGCACAAATGCTTAGGGTTCCAACTGATAAAAAATTGGAATTCCTGTTGAAAAACATTTTTTCTTTGGCAGGTTCAGTAGCTCAACCTGCAGTGGCGGCAATTGGGGTATGTCAAACCTTGAGAGACCACTTGAAACAGGTGCTCAAGGTTTTCCCTGAGCAGCAGGCCCAGGATTTAGCAGGGGCTTTGCGTTTTGCAATTGACGCAATCAGAGATTCTATTCTTCAGATCTCTCGCCTTAGGCGTGGGTTGGTGCATATGCGTAGAATCTTATGGTTAAAAAGTTGGTCAGCCGAAGCGCCATGCAAAAAAACTCCTGGCTGGTTTTCATTTTCGCGGTGAAAGGCTGTTTGGGGATGATTTGGACAAATACATCCAAAAAATATCAAGTGGAAAAAGTACCCTTTTGCCAGTTAAGAAAAGGAGTAAACAACCCTCATTTAAATGGGCACTTTTTCCAGGGCCAGGGGCATCAGCCTCCAGGCAGTCGCAATGGCCTTCGCCGTCAAGTTCAGGAGGTCAACCCCAGGGACAAAAGAAGTCCTGGGGGAGGAAACCTACAAGACAGAACACTAAAGCCTCTTTATGAAGGGGCGCCCCCGCACGCTCGAGTGGGGGGAAGACTTCTGCAGTTCTCACAGGTCTGGCAGGAAGAGTTTTGAGACAGATGGGTGGTCTCCACAATAACTCTAGGTTACAAACTAGAGTTCCGAGATTTCCCGTCTCCTCGTTTCCTCAGGTCAAACGTCCCCAAAGACCCAGAGAAAAAGTCTTTCAAGCATTAGACCGACTTTTGTCTCAAAAAGTGATCATGGCAGTCCCCATGAAAGAGTTGGGGTTTTATGGGGATGTCAGACCCATTCTAGATCTCAAGGAACTAAACCGATTCCTGAATATCCGCTCTTTTCGCATGGAATCAATCCGATCTGTTGTCTCCATCCTACAAGGAGAACTTCTGGCGTCAATCGACATCAGGGATGCATACCTGCATGTGCCTTTTTTCCCCGCTCACCAGAAGTATCTGCGTTTCGAAGTAGAAAAACTCTATTTTCAGTTTGTAGCCTTGCCTTTCAGTCTAGCTAACTGCACCTCGGGTGTTTACAAAACTTCTGGCCCTTCCTCTGGCCAGATTAAGGACTCAAGGTATAACAGTTGTAGCATACCTAGATGACCTGCTCTTGATAGACCGGTCGGTAGCCCGCTTAGACCAAAGCTTGGTCACCACAGTCAACTACCTTTTTAATACCTAGGTTGGGTCCTCAACCTAGAAAAATCTTCCTTAAAACCATTAAGAAGACAAGAATGCTTGGGCCTGGTCATAGAGGGTGTTTTTACCCCAGGCAAAGATCCATAAAGGAGCTGTTCAGGTGGTCAGGGCAAAGAAGGGTCCTTCTATTCGCCTTTGAATGAGGTTGCTGGGAAAAATGGTGGCTTCATTCGAAGCAGTTCTCTATGCTCAGTTTCATTCGAGACTGCTGCAAAACAGTATCCTATCTGCTTGGAACAAGAAGGTCCAAGTGCTAGATTTTCCAATGCATCTGTCACAAGAGCCTCAGTTGGTGGAGGATATCCAAGAATCTGCAGAAGGGAAAATCCTTCCTAACCAGTTACCTGGAAGGTGGTAACAGATGCCAGCCTGTCTGGTTGGGGAGCAGTCCTGGAAGAAGCGACTGTCCAAGGAAAATGGTCCAGGACCGAAAGGACCTTGCCCATTAACATTCTAGAAATTTGGGCAACGCGCCTAACCCTAAGGGCCTGGACATTCAGGTTGCAGAATTATCCTGTCAGTCAATTCAGTCCGACAATGCCACAGCAGTGGCTTATATCAATCACCAAGAGGGCACCAGAAGTCATGCAGCCCAGGAAGAGGTAAACCACATCCTAGCCTGGGCAAAAAAGCATGTGCCATGCATATCGACAATCTTCATTCCAGGGATAGAGCATTGGTAGGCAGACTAGGTCCCTAGTCCCTATGGTCCCTTCACCCCGACATCTTCCTGGCTATATGCCAAAGATGAGGGATCCCGGATGTAGACCTGTTTGCGTCCAGGTTTAACAGCAAAGTCGACAACTTTGTGACAAGAACAAGGGATCCACTTGCATACTGAACCGATGCGTTGGTAATCCCGTGGGATCAGTTCTCACTGATTTATGCATTCCCTCCTATTCTGCTGCTACCACGGCTTCTTCGCAGGATCAAGCAGGAAAGGAAGTCGGTGATTCTTGTGGCCCAGAAGATCTTGGTATGCAGAGATCGTAAGGATGGCGGTAGGGGACCCATGGACCCTACCACCATGTCCAGACCTGCTTTTGCAGGGACCAGTGTTCCATCCTACCTTACAAACACTAAATTTAACGGTTTGGCTATTGAAACCCACATTCTGAAGAATCGTGGGCTTTCAGGCTCAGTCATATCTACATTGATTAATGCAAGGTAGCCAGCTTCCAGAGTCATTTATTATAGAGTCTGGAAGGCATATGTTTCCTGGTGTGAATCCAGGGGTTGGCATCCCAGAAAGTATGTCATAGGTAGAATCCTTGCCTTTCTGCAAATGGGGTTAGAGATGAAGCTGGCCTTGAGTACTATCAAAGGCCAGGTCTCGGCCTTATCGGTATTGTTTCAACGACCACTTGTTTCGCATTCTTTGGTCCGTAGCTTTATACAGGGGATAACGTGGCTTAATCCACCGGTTAGGTCACCCCTGAACCCTTGGGACTTGAATTTAGTTCTGTCGGCATTACAGAAACAGCCTTTTGCGATGATACGACATATTCCCTTGGTCCTTTTGACAAGGAAGCTAGTTTTTCTGGTAGCCATATCTTCTGCAAGAAGGGTGTCAGAATTGGCTGCTCTTTCTTGTAAAGAGCCATATTTAGTTACTCACAGGGATAGAGTAGTATTGCGTCCTCATGCTAGCTTTCTGCCGAAGGTGGTTTCAGGTTTTCATCTAAACCAAGATATTGTTCTACCTTCATTTTTTCCATAGACCTGTTCTATGGAAGAAAAGTCACTACATTCTCTGAATGTAGTGAGAGCAGTCAAAATCTATTTGGAGGTGACTGCTCAGATTCGGAAAACAGATGTTTTGTTTGTGTTGCCTGAAGGTCCTAAGAAAGGACAGGCAATGTTGAAATCTAGTGGATTCGTCAAGTAATGTTTCAAGCTTATGGTTTGAAGTGGAAAGTTCCACCTTTTCAAATCAAAGCGCACTCCACCAGGGCTGTTAGTGCTTCGTGGGCAGTGCATCACCAAGCCTCCACGGCTCAGATCTGCATGGCCGCAACTCGGTCTTCAGTCCATACATTCACCAGATTCTATCAGGTGGATGTAAGAAGGCATGAGGATATCGCCTTTGGGCCCAGTGTGCTGCAGGCAGCAATATAGGTCCTCAGGTCTGATTGCACCCTATTTTTGTTTGTGTCTCCCTCCCCTCAGATAGCATTGGTCTGGGACATCCCATACAGTAATTACGGTGGCTCTGTGTCCCATGATGTACAATAAAGAAAATAGGATTTTTATAACAGCTTACCTGTAAAATCCTTTTCTTGGAGTACATCACGGGACACAGAGGTCCCTCCCCTCTTCTAGTTACACGTGTATTGCTTTGCTACAAAACTGAGGTACACCCGGTAAGGGGAGGTGTTATATAGGGAGTTAAACTTCCTGTCTAGGGTGTGCCAGTGTCCATCACCTAAAGGTGCCTACATAACTCATGCAGTAATTACTGTGGCTCTGTGTCCTGTGATGTACTCCAAGAAAGGATTTTACAGGTAAGCTGTTATAAAAATCTTATTTTTTTCAGATCCTCCGAGTTCTTTGCCTTGAGGTGCCATGTTAAACTTCCAGTGACCAGTATGAGAGAGTGAGAACACCAAATTTAACACACCTGCTCCCCATTCACACCTGAGACCTTGTAACACTAACGAGTCACATGACACGGGGAGGGAAAATGGCTAATTGGGCACAATTTGGACATTTTCACTTGAGGGTCTACTCACTTTTGTTGCCAGCAGTTTAGACATGGCTGTGTGTTGAGTTATTTTGAGGGGACAGCAATTTTACAGTTATACAAGCTGTACACTCACTACTTTACATTGTAGCAAAGTGTAATTTCTTCATTGTTGTCACATGAAAAGATATATAATAAAGTATTTACAAAAATGAGAGGGGTGTACTCACTTTTGTTAGATACTGTATATCAGAAATCTAACCTTAAAAAGGTATTGCCAGATAAAGGCATCAAAATAAAATGACATTCCTGTTAAACAGAAGGATGATGAATCCATAAGGCTTACCTCCTACCCCCCAATTTTTGATTTTGAGGCAGAAGTTACCGAGACCCTTGAGCCATTATTCCATGAGAGCTCCTACAGTGACCTCAGCTTGTACAACCAGAATCTCATGAGCTCACCTCCCATAGTTCATTCATCACTCAAACCCAGTTCTGTTTTTTATCCATGTCACACAAAAGGCCCATATTTAGAGACGTTCTATAGAGTGGTTTACTCAGACTTCTTGAAATTGTGCCAACTCCCCCATAGAAGACCCAATACCCTAGGTCAGCTCACCAAACTGGAAAAAAATTAATGGACAACAGTGACATCATCATAAAAACGGCAGCTAAAGGCGGAGGCATTGTCACCCAAGACCAAAAGAATACATTGCAGAGGCATACAGGTTACTTGCTGACACTACTACCTATGTAAAACTTAATAAAGACCCATTACCAGAATACAATTTTGAGGCAGAAACCTTAGTATCTAATGCCCTTGCAAGTGGTACCATTGATAAATTTGAGGCTTCCTTTCTAATTAGGGAGTTCTACCGTACTCCCTATTTCTACCACATCCCCAAAATTCACAAGAATCAAACTAGGCCTATCATCACCGCCATGGAAGGTATCACCACTGGTTTTTCATTATACATAGACCAGTTTTTGCCACTGGCACAAGCATTACAGTTCTATAACTGGGACAGTATCCACTTATTGGAACTCTTAAAACCATATACACGGGAACCTAGTTGCTTGTGGGTCTCGTTAGATGTAACTTCCCTATACACTTCCATTCCCCATCAGTTTGGACCCTTGGCTCTTAACCACTTCTTGTCAACAGATCCCGGCATCAATCACAGACAAGCCAAGTTTATTCTAGAAGCTACAAAATTTTGCCTAACGCACATTTCAATTTTAATGAAGATTTCTTTTAACAGACCCAAGGGACTGCAATAGGCGTGGATTTTGCACCATCCTTTGCAAACTTTGCCATGAAACCAGATACATATGGCAAAGCAACCCATTTGTGGAAACTAATTTTTTTCAGCCAAAATATCGATGATGTGATCATCATCTGGGACGACACATTAGATCTGATAAAATAGTTAGTTTTATTTTGTAACAGCCTGTTTGGTCTTTTGTTCACAGGTGTCCATGATACAGAAAATATATATATCTGCGCTTGGAACAAAAATTCAAGCAGCTATGCACTATAACCCTAGATACCAGGCACATAAGAATATATATAACAAAGTGCAGCGCCAAATAATCACCAGCGTGACATCCACCATACAAAACTATTAATGGCTTACCAGAGAACCAATGATCACCCTTACTCAGGGGGATCAGAAAGCGCTCAGTCGGCTCACTGATCCACTCACTAGGAGCCCAGGTAGCCTCTCAGAAGTCCCACAGATGGTGTGTAATGGTGGACTCACAAGCAAGCCAGGATGCAGCGTCAGGAAGACCTCAGTGGTATCAATGATAATGGCATATGAAAGATACAAGAATCCACATAGAGCAATACTGTAAAAGTCTCACAATTTTTAAAAATGTAGTGCACTTACATAGAGATGGTAAAAACACACATGTAAGCACATCAAAACCAGGACTGGTCAGTTTCCCTCATGTAAAATGGCCGAACGTCGGTCACGCAGTAGTGTGTGTGATGTACGTAGCTTCTCCCGAGGCATTCCCTCCTTTCTGCTACAAATCACAGCTGTTGTCATGCATATTCCCTGGAAATCTCAACAAAGGATCAGTAAGCTGGAATTTATTTATTTTATTTTTTTTTACCACCATGCGCCAACTGTGGAAGAAAGATGGCGTGGGGTTTGGCATGACAGGTGACATAAGTTCATTAATATATTTGCATTTTGCCATTACCCCAGATGGACTAAATATATCCCCAAGGGGCAAAAAAGAAAAGTTGGACCACTCTGTCAGATTCACTGCCAGATTTCACCATCAGTACCAGAATATGGAACATATTTAAAAAACAATCAGTACTTTGTTCCAGTATATCCATGTTCCCCTAGTCACTGCTTATACCCAAAAAAGTGATATGTCTGCTAGCTGTAAGCCATCTTTCTCCATAGTGCTATCATGTATTGCTTATTCCCGGTAGTACCAACTAGCGCCACTAGGTAGCAGTGTATACATAAGGCATCCATAGTCCAAGAATACTAGCTTGACAAAGTAGCATACACTGACCGTGTGCATGCTCGGAAACGTGTCGCAGCATGTCCTGTGACGTCATTGCGCCTGACGCGGTCTAGCCCTCTCTCCTGGATCCCCCTATACACGCAGCCAGCTTCTGGACTCAGCTGAGCGGAGACAGCAGCAGCACAACGTGTTTGTTGTTCCATGGACAGTGGACTATATGACATGCCTATTTTATCTACAAAAATGTGAGTTGCTCTCCTACATTGTGTTCAATAAATACCTTTCAACCACTTCCCGAACGGCGCATGCTGATGTACATTGGCAGAATGGCACGGCTGGGCAAATGGGCGTACCTGTACGTCCCTTTAAATTTGCCGCCGTGACATTGCGTGCGCGCCGGCACGTGCTGACCGGGAGCTCCGTAAGTCGAGTCGCGGGTCCCGCGGACTCGATCGCTGCGGGGATACCCGCGATCGCCTCATGAAGAGGAAGAACAGGGAGATGTTAATGTAAACAAGCATCTCCCCGTTCTGCCTAATGACAGTGTCACTGATCTCTGCTCCCTGTGATCGGGAGCAGAGATCAGTGACGTGTCACACGTAGCCACGCCCCTCCACAGTTAGAAACATTCCCCAGGACATACTTAACCCCTACACTGCCACCTAGTGGTTAACCCCTTCACTGCCAGTGTCATTTACACAGGAATCAGTGCATTTGTATAGCACTGATTGCTGTATAAATGACAATGGTCCCAAAATTGTGTCAAACATGTCTGATGTGTCCGCCATAATGTCGCAGTCACAATAAAAATCGCTGATCGCCGCCATTACTTGTAAAAAAAAAAATATTAATAAAATGCCATAAAACTATCCCCTATTTTGTAAACGCTATAACTTTTGCACAAACCAATCAAACGCTTATTGCGATTTTTTTTTTTTACCAAAAATATGTAGAAAAATACGTATCGGCCTAAACTGAGAAAAAAAAATATTTTTTTAAATATTTTGGGGGGATATTTATTATAGCAAAAAGTAAAAAAAAATGAGTTTTTTTCAAAATTGACACTATTTTTTTGTTTATAGCGCAAAAAATAAAAACCGCAGAGATGATCAAATACCACCAAAAGAAAGCTCTATTTGTGGGGAAAAAAAGGACGTCAATTTTGTTTGGGAGCCACGTCACACGACCGCGCAATTGTCAGTTAAAGCGACGCAGTGCCGAATTGCAAAAAGTTCTCTGGTCAGGAAGGGGGTAAATTCTTCAGGGGCTGAAGCGGTTAATCAGTCTGCACTCTGCCTCTGTATACTCTTCTATAAGATACCTGGATACTGCTTCTAACTCCTCCCTGAGGCTTGCCCTGTGACACGTACAATCATTAAGCCATATAGACTCCAAATAAAATCCCTACAATTGGATGTACTTGCCTGTATGTGATAATTAAGTTCGAGATCCTGGATTTTTTGTCATTCTTAGTTTAATGTAGATGGTGAAAAGGGACAAATTATGGGCAACTATCGCGCCAATTTCTAATGTTTGTTTGACGCCATTCCTATTACACAGCTCTATCTCCTTGCACAGAAAATTACCCACTAAGAGGAAGAGGAGGTGCCTGGGGTATGACAAAAAAAATGTCTGAAAATGCTGGTGCACCAAAATGCAGATAAACGCATGTAATTTATTTACAAACGGTAACGATCTGAAGGAAATGTTTCAACTTTTTCAAGTGTAGCTTACCGGCTTCAAATAATAACTGAATCAAGATCATTGGATTGTAACTGTGTATCCAGGATTCATACAAAATTACTCAAACCGATGAACAGGATTTGGGTTGGAAGCTTCAAATTGTGCGAAGAAATATCTAGAGTATATTCACATATCAACATCTACATTAAACAGCATGTTTCTTTCTTGAACAATTTGCTGATAAAATGTATTGGAAAAAGCCACCTTGATTTAAGCTCAAATATGTATTGTACTGGTTCTCGAAAGGATATTGTTCATAAATACAGTGTGTGTATATGTATGTATGTGTGTGTATGTATGTGTGTATATTTATTAAAGTATCTGTACACTTCTCTCAAAAAGCCCCCAAAGTTTGTAATGCTCAGGACTCTAATTTCATATTCTGTGTCCTTTAGGTAAACCTAACCAGTAAAATCACATCCTTCAGGAATGTAGTCATACAATTTTTATCTCTTTAGGGTGGCAATCACGGTCTGTTCGGGAACAGCGGTGCACAATCGCGAGGCATGCACAACCCTGTGCCATCGCTCAACTCCTCTCCCAACCTCCGGGCACAAGTGCCTCCCCAGTTCCTCTCTCCACAGGTGGGTCATGGCCTATTTTTGTTTATGAACATATTTGCAAATAGATTCTTAATTTTCAAATTATTATTAGTGTTTCAAAATCTTAGCCGTTCTGATTTTTTTTTTCCCTCTTCCTGTCAGGTCTCAGCCTCTATGCTGAAGCAATTTCCAAACAGTAACATGAGTCCAGGACTGTTTAACATGGGGCCTCAGCTCTCTCCTCAGCAGATCGCCATGCTCAGCCAACTCCCTCAAATCCAGCAGTTTCAGCTGGTAATCTTCCAGTTTATGCTTTTTGAATATATTTGTGTGTACATGTGCAATATCTAATCAATTTTTTGCATCAACGATTCTACGGAGATTTAGAATAAACGTTTATTGGTAATTTTTACCAACATTAGATGATGGTATAAGGACAAGACATTTTCTTTTAAAGAGCCACCTTTACATTGTTCAGCTTAGGGAGACAAAGTATGTGTAAAGGTACCCAGAGATATTAGATGTCAGTTGTTTTAGGACAGAATAGACATGTAGTCTCATGCCCTTGTACAGTTCCAGACATCCCTGACCAAAAGGCCTGAAGGGAAATAGTGAACACAGTTGTTAGTACAGTGCTGCTTTTTGCCCTCTTAGTCAGTGCTAAAGATCTCTAGTAGCAGCTCACACTCTTTTTTTTATAGTTTCAACTTAGTAGTGTTCTTAGTAGAGGATGCCTGTTTATGAACCCAGGGCAGACTTTGCCTGTACATACTGTATCTCCTTATGATTATCTATCCATGGTTATGTATGTGTGGTGATTGGAAAGTTTGTGAACCATTTAATCTTTAATCACTTCAAATTAAATGTTTTAGCTAAATCCATTGATGTGTTTTATCTTGCACAGGCCTGCCAGCTTCTTCTGCAGCAGCAACAACAGCAGCAGCAGCAGCAGCTTCTCCAGAATCAGAGGAAGATTTCACAGGCTGTCAGACAGCAACAAGAACAGCAGGTGACTGTCTACATTTTTATAAAGCTTAACTTGCCAAAACAGCACAGGTGACCTAAATGTAAAGGCAGTTTAATTTGAAGTTTCAACGAGGCACAAGCTTATGCCTCGTTGAAACATTGAATTAAACCTCCATCATGCATTCACCTTTCAAGACCTATGAGTGCCACTGTCTTTTTTGGTTTATATGCACCCGAGCCCATTTTTTTTTTTTATCCCCGATTTGTGTACGGTGACAACCATTGGGGACATATATAGATCTAGATCTAGATATATATATATATTTTTTTTTTTTTTTTTTTTTTGGCACATATATATATATATATATATATATATATATATATATATATATATATATATATATATATATATAGAGTTGTGCCAAAAAAAAATTAAGCACTTTCAACAACTGGCTAGCAACAGGAATGGAGTGGTTTACTTTAACAAATATATGTGAACCATCACCTTATAAAACAGCTGATTCAGTTTAAAATAAAAATGCACAGCAAAACATTTGTGTGTGTGTGTATAATATATAAATATATATATATGTATAAAAGGGCTGCACCGATCTGTTTTTTTAATCGGTGAGTATGAGTACCGATACTTTAGGTCATGTACATATCGATACCTTTGCGGTGCAATTTGAGCCCATACAAAATGAATGTGCTCTAATTGCATACGATTTAAATAGGAATGTGGTACAATTCCTGTCCAGATCACATGCAGTTTCCCTCACCGCTCTTGTGTGAACCCAGGATGAAGTTACTATATCAAGCCTGGGTTCACACAGGAACAGTGTGGGAAACTGCATGCGATTTGGACAGGAATCGCACTGCATTCCTATTTGAATCACATGCAATTCTTTGCAGTGCGATTTGAGCCTATTCATTTTGTATGGTTTCAAATCGCACAGCAAAGGTATCTGTTTCAGGTATTGGTGCATTTGTACAAGTACTCGTGCAAATGCTTATGCCGCGTACACACGGTCGGACTTTTCGTCTACAAAAGTCCGACAGCCTGTCCGACAGACTTCCTGCGGACTTTCGGCGGACTTGCAGCAGACTTTCTAACGAACGGACTTGCCTACACACGACCACACAAAAGTCCGACGGATTCGTACGTGATGACGTACACCGGACTAAAATAAGGAAGTTCATAGCCAGTAGCCAATAGCTGCCCTAGCATGGGTTTTTGTCCGTCGGACTAGCACACAGACGAGCGGATTTCGGGGTCCGTCGTAGTTACGACGTAAAGATTTGAAGCATGTTTCAAATCTAAAGTCCGTCGGATTTGAGGCTGAAAAAGTCTGCTGAAAGTCCGGAGAAGCCCACACACGATCGGATTACCAGCCAGCTTTAGTCCGTCGGCGTCCGTTGGACTTTTGTAGACGAAAAGTCCGACCGTGTGTACGCGGCATTAGTATCGATATTGTTGCAACCCTAATATAAATATATATATACATATACACTGGGAATCTAAATTGGAGAACAATTTATGAAACGTAATATTTTCCAGAAATAATGTAATCTTCATTGCTCAACATTTAATAGATTTTTCTGTTGTGGCTATACCATTCTAATAGAACAATGTTTTTCAAAATAACCAAGGCACTTCAACAAAAAAAAAACATTTATTTTGTAGAAAACACAATGATCAAAATTAGAGAACAGCAATGACTGTGCCATGGCAAAAGATTACAACTAAAATTTCTGGAGGTTACATCAACAATTAGTAGGAGGTGTACAGGCCCTTGCTTTGAATGACTTCAGCACATCTATGGCCACAGGACATCACTAGTCTCTCACACTGCTCTGGTGTGATTTTGTTCCACTCTTCTTCCTTTCTCTTCCACAGTTCGGTGACTACAGTGGGTTTCTTTGCCAAAACTTTGTCCCCAAGGATTTTCCATTGGGTTTAGATCAGGAGTCTGGGCTGGCCATTTCATTATCTCAACGTTTACAGCTTCAAGGAACTGTTTTACTCATTTTGCTATGTGACGAGGGCTTTGTCGTGCATGAAAATTGCTGGCTGATTGGGTGATGAACGCAGGGAAGGAACCACATGTTGTTGAAGAAGGTTCTGATAAACTTTTGCATTCTCTCTGCCATGTAGCTGTATAAGAGGCCCAACTCCTGCTGCAGAAAACATCCCCCAAACCATGAAGCTTTCCCCTCCACTTTTCACTGACTTCTTTACGCACTTTCGGTTCAGTCTTTCCCCATTTTGATGACAAACATAATGTTTCCCATCAGACCCAAATAAATTAAACTTACTTTTATCACTATATAGTGAGCTTTGGACCAGTTCTCCTCTGTCCACACAACATGCTCCTCAGCAAAGGTTAGACTAGCCTTTTGATTCTTTCTGCTAATGAGAGATTTGGTCACTGCAGAGTGGGCTTTCAGTCCAAATTCTCTTAGGCTCCATGCACACTGGAGCTCAAAAAAGCTTTTTCTGGATGTCAGATTGCTGGCAGAAAATGCTGGTTGAAAAACGCGCTTTTAACAGCGTTTTGTACTAGCGTTTATGAGCGTTTTTTAGCGTTTATGGGCGTTTTTAATAAAAATATACAGAGGACACTCCAAAAATCCCACAATGCATTCCGGAACGCCCACAATGCATTGAAAAAATAGAACGCCGAGCACTAATTAACATGCGTTTATGAGCATTTATCGGCATTTAGGGTTTTAGCTTTTTTTTGTGGTCAGAAAAACGGCACTTTGAACGCGATTTTGTGGCGTTCAGAGAGCAGCTCATAAACTCCACTGCTGATAAAAGCTAAAAAAAAAAGTCCATGTGTGCATGGACACAGGATAACATAGAGTGGAGTTTGGGCATTTTTTTTAACAACCCATAAACTCCAAAACGGCCGTTTATGAGCTCCAGTGTGCATGAAGCCTTAAACATCGAGACACTGACAAGACAGATCCTTACTCTGTTCAGCGTTGAACTGGTGAGCAATCGCAGCTGCAGTTTTGAACCCGTTGAGATTATCCGCATTATCCTGTCCTCTTGCATTTTTGTGGACGACCAGCCTTCTTGGGGGACTTAAATGCATTTGTGATGCTGTAAAGATGCAATATTATAGAAATCACAGATTTGAAAAGACAAACTTCTCTTGTCTCTATGGCTGAAAGGGTCATCCCTTTGGCCTTCATCTGGACAACCTGCTGCCGGAGGGTTTCCGTCAATTTAGAAAGGCTCACCATCTTGCAAAGTCAGTGAAAACTGGAAAGTTAGGCTGCCAGTTAAATAGGGTTTGTCAATACAATCAAAGAAATTAGCACAAGGTGCCAGATTAACAGAGGTATCTGAAAATGTTTTTGATCAATGTTCTTTTTCAAATCTCATTGAAGTTTTTTATTCTGTGCTTAAAAAGATATTTAACTCATCAAATATACTTAACAAAACTGCTTTTACTCCTGTTTAGAAAATTTCAAATAGGACTAAGCAGTTAACCTTGAAATTTAGGAAATTGTAGGCTGTTCTCTAATTTTGATCTCCAGTGTGTGTATATATACAGTATCTCACAAAAGTAAGTACAGCCCTCACACTTTGGAGACCTTGCGCTCCTCCAGCTTTCATTTGAGGATGCCCCACAGATGCTCTATAGAGTTTAGGTCTGGAGACATGCTTGGCCAGTCAATCATCTTTACCCTCAGGTTCTTTAGCAAGGCAGTGGTTATCTTGGGGGTGTGTTTGGGGTCGGTATCATGTTGGAATACTGCCCCTCCGAAAGGAGGGGATCATGCTCTGCTTCAGTACATCACAGTACATGTTGGCATTCATGGTTCTCTCAATGAACTGTAGCTCCCCGGTGCCGGCAGCACTCATGCAGCCCTAGACCATGACACTCCCATCACCATGCTTGACTGTAGGCAAGACACACTTGTCTTTGTACTCCTCACCTGCTTGCCGCCATACATGTTTTACACCATCTGAACCAAATAAGTTCATCTTGGTCTCATGACACCACAGGACATGGTTCCAGTAATCCATGTCCTTTGTCTTCAGAAAACTGTTTGCGGGCTTTCTTGTGCATCATCTTTAGAAGAGGCTTCCTTCTGGGATGAGCAGCCATGCATACCAATTTGATGCAGTGTGCGGCATATGGTCTGATCACTGACAGGCTGACCCCCCCACCCCTTCAACCTCTGCAGCAATGCTGGCAGCACTCATGCACATGCACTCAGCATCTTTGGTCAACCATGACGAGGACTGTTCTGAGTGGAACCTGTCCTGTTAAACCGCTGTATGGTCTTGTCCACTGTGCTTCAGCTCAGTTTCAGGGTCTGGGCAATCTTCTTATAGCCTAGGCCATCTTTATGTAGAGCAACAATTATTTTTTTTCAGATCCTCAGAGAGTTCTTTGCCATGAGGTGCCATGTGAAACTCCCAGTGACCAGTATGAGAGAGTGTAAGCAATAACAAATTTAACACACCTGCTCCCCATTCACACCTGAGACCTTGTAACACTGAGTCACATGACACCGGGGAGGGAAAATGGCTAATTGGTCCCAATTTGGACATTTTCACTTAGGGGTGTACTCACTTTTGTTGCCAGCAGTTTAGACATTAACGGGTGTGTTGTTATTTTGAGGGGACAGCAAATTTACACTGTACACTCACTACTTTACATTGTAGCAAAGTGTCATTTCTTCAGTGTTGTCACATGAAAATATATAAAAAAAAATTTTACAAAAATGTGAGGGGTGTACTCACTTTTGTGAGATACTGTATATAGAGGCAGATAAAGAGCAATACACTGATCTTCCCAGAGAAAAGCTGTGCAGGGTGGCATGTCAGCACAAGGGTGTGCTTCTATGCCCAACAGGGCCAGTTTGAAAAAGAAAAACAGAGGCATTGGCAGGATCATTAGGTATTTACACAAAGGAGGACATACAAACAGAACAGAATACTTTTTTTTTTTTTTTTTTAAGTACATAGTATAATATACACATCAGGAGTAAAAAGTGTTTCTAAAACCAAACACAAAAATGTAATCTATTGCACATTTCAAGTACAAAGTTGTATTAAACCCAAAAGAAAACTTAGATTAGAGCTTACTCATTTTTTTATGTGGCGGCTGCATTCGTTTTTTCTCTTTAGTCTTTATTTCCTTTATTTTCACTTGCTGAGCCTGCCAGTAAGTTTGTTGTCTTTCAAAAGAACATACTGTCCATATGTAGCAGTTGGAGAGTTGAAATAAACCATTTAATACTGACGGGTGCTTACAATATTCAGCTTTTAAAATGTGAAACCAAGAAACCTATATAACCTAGTTTAGTGCAAAATGGTGAAAATAAAAAAGTGAAATAACAGCAGCACTTACTGATATCAGAACACCCGATATCCGCCTACAGTATGTACATATACTATATAGTAGACAATGTGCTACACTGTTAAATCCATCAAATTTTTGAATGCATCATTCCAATAAACTTTGTTAATTAACTTATTTAATTACACACTCTAAATGAAAAAGTGCAATGTGAAGTGTATTCTTTGCACTACCATCACCAATTTCGGTGCACTTGGCCACCACCACATCAATCAGCTTACCGAAACACTACAACTCAATGGAGAGATCTAATATAGTTTTATGCTGCCCGTAGATGTATGGCTCTCCCCTTGTGCTGCTCACACACAGCCACGTGCACCAAGAACGACTCTCGTATAAACTAGAAGCAGTTCTCCTACAGCCCTAAACAGTTCGCAGTTGCTGGTAAATGCTGTGCACGGGATAGAGCCATTCACCTATCAGCGAGCATTTTTTGTTTATAATGATCAGCTTTTATTTATGTAAAGCCTTTATACCAAAAGGAACAAAACTGTTTGCTGTAACTGGGTAAAAAGTGTTAGCTGGCATTTGGCTTCCATTTGTTAGTGCATCTAAATCTGCTAATGCATTTAACACTCCCCGCCCCAGATTAGCAGTGCTGCTGTCCAAAGGTGTGTCTGTTGCTGCTTCATCCTGAGTGTAGGCACTCTAATACAGGTGGTGTGGTTTTGACCTGATCACCAGGTGAAAACGGGGGGAAAAAAACTAAGAAAAAAAAAACAAATGCAGCCACCACATTTAGAGAAATATAGCCAAAGCTTTTTTGGCTGTACTTCTATGGATCACAGGAGTGCACGTCTGTGACCCATTTTCAGCTGTCGGCGAGCTAAAGTCCGCTGTTGGCTGACGTCACAGAGCCAGTCCAGACTCTGAAAAGATCCTGACCATATGGTTCTCCATTGCAAGGAGAATAGGGGGATTAGTATATTACAAAAAGACAGTGACATTGTTATATGTTCTCAGGCCATAGGAAATGGGAAAGTCACAGGGCATTTTCTGTATTTGCTGAAAGTGTTCCTAGCCTGAAAAATGGAAACAAATGCAGCCACCATATTTAAGGACTGGTGAGCTGCAATAGAGTAAATTGTTCCTGGGTTTAGTTGTCCTTTAACCTCCCTGGCTGTTTTCCCGAGTGTGGCTCGGGGTTAAATTTTAGTACCATTAGCGGTAACCCCGAGCCACACTTGGGATTGCATTGCAGGATCCTGGTGCAGTATACTTACCTTGTCCCCAGGATCCTGCAATGTCCCCCCACTGTGTCCGTGGGCTCTGTCCTCCGCCCGATGCCTGTCTGTGCCGGGTTCCGTTGCCTGCGAGCGTTGCGACGCACGGGGGTGGAGCCCGGCAGCAAATTCAAAAAAATGAAAAAGCATAATACATACAGTACACTGTAATCTTACAGATTACATTACTGTATAAAATAATTTCACATCCCTTTTGTCCCCAGTGCTTTGTCCAATGCCCTGCATGCAGTTTTATATGATATATACTGTTCTTTCTTCTTGGAAACTGGAGATTGTGTCCCTTTACGTCAAAAGTGGTTTTAGACCAGCTAGAAAGCAGCAATAGTAAATTAGAACACTCGCAGAATTGAGCGATCGTGAATCATGGGGAAATTAATTTTATTATTATTATATTATTATTTTGAATTACAGGCCTACAATCTAAAACGCCAAATTTCTATGCAAAATAAATGTACCGCTTTGAGGCGCAAAAATCTGACATAATCATACCGCCAGGGAGGCTACGTAGTGCCAAATTACTATTTGCAGAGAATTGTCAGCCTAGTGGGTGTGATTTCTCCATTTATGTGCAGGGTAACAGCCCTAGTCATAGCCAGTGCCTAGCGGAAAAAATATGTGGTCAGTTTGCATTCATTATAAATGAGGACAAATCTCTCCAGCCATTGCTGATTGTACGTATTTGATACACTGACAAACTGTTCAAATGAATAAAGTGTGTAATTATCCCGATCAGATTTCTTGTCTGTTTTTTTTTTTTTTGACACACAAGGTGAAGTAATTCTAAGACTGAGCTATGCTGTTGCCTTCAGGAGATTGGACATTGGCAAACAAAGCTGTAAGACGGCCTAGTATATCCCCTCTGGCATGCTGCATTTTTTTTTTAGTGTTATAGAAAAATGGGCATCTTCCCTCCCCTGAAAGTAACAAACCCATTTCTTTGACTCTGTACACTTTTTTTTTCCGTAATTGTACAGCACAGGTATACAGGCAACATATTCATTCACCATGGTTATAGGTGTGTACCTTCAGATGATTGGACACTAGCAAGCTTTTGAGGACACACCCCTTTGGAGTGCCTCCTCCATAATCCCACCCCACTCCTTGAATCCTCTGTTTTGTGCTGGTGTCTGAAGATGATGAATCTCTTCTCCTTTGCCGAGGAATATGTTTTCTTCTAAATACTTCAATGCCTCACTGTTTTCTAATGCCTACACAGACGCAGTGTACCCGGATCAGTGCAACCTATATAAAACCTTTGGAGCCATACCTGGACCTCATGCTGCGAAAATGGCCTGTAATGTTTGCTTCAGGCACTTACCTTGGGGCTTGGTGCAATGTGTTAAGTCAGCCTCAGAGGCTATACAGGTCCAGGGCACTGGTCCATCACTATGGAACCCACTCCCTGAAGACTTCTTTGGCGGTATGCCAACCGTGCCTGGTAAAGCTTGAACTTTATGTACAGTCCAACTTTGTGGACAGGTAAAGCAGAATCACCCTGTATCTGTGGTCATTACTGTAAAATTAGGTATATGTTTGTAATGTATTCAACTCACAGTGATAACTTTTCAAGGTTGGTTCTAAAGTTTTAAACCACTCAGAACTCGCAAACTTTCCCCCATCCTTTTGCCTTGAGGATTCATATACTGTACAACAGGCATCACTAAATGGTGGGCCGAATCCGGACCCAGTAGCAGCTCTATGCGGCTCGCAGCCTCGCCAAATAGTTGCCTGAGTGTTCTCTCCCCTCTGCCGACTCAACTGCCTGCCGCTAACATCCTTGATTACATGGGAGGCGCGGCAGGTCTCTCTATTACATAATCAAATCACTCCCCCTCCCCACACTGCCCTACCTAAGTCACACAAGCTGGGAAACACACATGGCAGGTCCGGACAAAGGGCGGGACTTTTCAAGTTACAAAGCAGGTGATTGGTTGCAATACAGTGGGGCGGTCCCAGCAACCAATCACCAGCCTTTACCTTGAAAAGTCCCGCCCTTTGGACCTGCCATGCGTGCTTCCTGGCTTGTGTGACTAAGGTAGGGCAGTGTGGGGAGGGGGAGGAAGAGGGAATGCTGCATTGATGAAAGGGACAGTCTGACTCTAATATCGAGGGAGGACTGTGATGGAGTGGGATCTGTAATGGGGGTCTGTGATGGAGGGGGATCTGTGATGGGAGGTCTGTAATGGGGGGATCTGTGATGGAGTGGGGGGATCTGTGATGGAGGGGTCTGTAATTGGGGTGGTAGGGATCTGTTCTCTGATGGGACTGTGGTGGAGAGGATCTTTGATTGGGGGATCTGTGTTTGTGGGGGGGGGGTCTGTGATGGGGGTAGAGGGGTCTGTAATTGGGGTGGGAGGGATCTGTGATGGATGGAGGGGGTCTTTAAGGGGACACGCTGTAATGGGACAGTCTGTAATGGGTTGGCGGGTCTCTGATGGGTCGGTTTCTGATGGGGGACTGTGATGTAAAAGGGAGAGATGTGCTGTGAAGGGGGGACTGAGGGTACTGATGTAAGGGCTTGTTCACACTTGTGCAGAGATCTATATTTTTCTGCCATAGAAAAACACAGATATCTACAAGGGCAATAGAAAACAATTGTAACGTGCACGAGAAGCTGTGATGCAGGGGCGGCGCCAGGTTGGTGCTTGGGTGTGCTAAAGCACCCCCAAACATTATTTAAGCACCCCCAGAAATTACCTGAATTACCAATATAACGTCACACAATTTTTTAAAGAATATTTTACCTGCAAGCCCTGTGTGACAAAAAAGGTCTGGGTACTCTTTCATCTAGAGGAGGGATACCTTGGCTCTGGCCGCATAAGCCACTAATGTTCAGTGAGTTCCGGTAGGGGTGCGGTTGGTGTGCTCATATCAGTGGCGGAGTGATCACAGTGCCCTGCAAAGGCACTAGGTTTTAAAATTACTGGGACATGTGGCGCCTCTACACTTGCTGACCGCACTATGGAGGATGGAAAAGCTTGCAAGTCCAGCTCAGCTCAGCCCATGGAGGAAGGTAATTTTGCTTTCTCTGAATGAAAGCCACGCCCACCCCTCTTCCTCATCACCACCAGGCAGACAGGAACTGTGTGTGCTTATATTGAGCTGTTGTGGGCTGAGCCAGGATCAGGTCAAGGGGAGAGTTTCCTGTCCCAGCCCTGGAGGAGGAAGGATTACTTCTGGAAATGCAGGTAGGCTCCACCCACCCCCTCACCATCACAACATCACCTGCCTGGTCCTGATTCTTATTATGGAGCTGCTGTATGCGGAGGGAGGGGGGGAGTGACTCCAGTCTTTATCAATGGTGGAAGGATAAGAATTGTGACTCCAGTCCTCTATAGTGGTGGCAGGCATTAATGTAGGGGCATGCCTAATCTGGATAAGATTAATCCTGTGTTCTGGGCATACTAAGGGGTTATTCTCCTTCTCTGGGCACACTTCTGCTCTGGGCACCTTAAGGGGTGGTTATTCTGCTCTGGGCACCTTAAGGGGTGGTTATTCTGCTCTGGGCACCTTAAGGGGTTATTCTTCTGCTCTGGGCACACTAAAGGATTATTCCCCTGCTCTCAGTACACTAAGGGGTTATTCTCCTTCTCTGGGCACACTAAGGGGCACACTTCTGCTCTGGACACCTTAAGGGGTGGTTATTCTGCTCTGGGCACCTTAAGGGGTTATTCTCCTGCTCTCAGCACACTAAGGGGTTATCCTCCTGCTCTGGCCACACTAAGGGGACACTCTTCTGCTCTGGGCACACTAAGGGGTTATTCTCCTGCTCTGGGCACACTAAGGGGTTATTCTCCTGCTCTGGGCACACTAAGGGGTTATTCTCCTGCTCTCAGCACACTAAGGGGTTATCCTCCTGCTCTGGCCACACTAAGGGGACACTCTTCTGCTCTGGGCACACTAAGGGGTTATTATTCTACTCTGGACACACTAAGGGGTCACTATTCTGATCTGGGCACACTAAGGGGTTATTTGTTTTGCTCTGGGCACACTAAGGGGTTATTCCCCTGCTCTGGGCACACTAAGGGGCCATTCTCCTGCCCTGGGCACAATAAGGGGGCACCCTTCTGCCCTGGGCACACTAAGGGGTTATTCTCCTGCCCTGGGCACACCAAGGGGTTATTCTCCTGCTCTGGGTACACTAAGGGGGGACTCTTCTGCTCTGGACACACTAAGGGGCACTAAGGGGGCACTCTTCTGCTCTGGGCACACTAAGGGGGCACTCTTCTGCTCTGGGCACACTAAGGGGGCACTCTTCTGCTCTGGGCACACTAAGGGGGCACTCTTCTGCTCTGGGCACACTAAGGGGGCACTCTTCTGCTCTGGGCACACTAAGGGGGCACTCTTCTGCTCTGGGCACACTAAGGGGGCACTCTTCTGCTCTGGGCACACTAAGGGGGCACTCTTCTGCTCTGGGCACACTAAGGGGGCACTCTTCTGCTCTGGGCCCTGAGGCGAGCACTCATACTCTGGCCACTCTGAGAGAGCCACTCTTCTGCTCTGGGCACACTTAAGGAGTTATTCTTCTGCTCTGGGCATACTAAGGGGTTATTCAACTGTTCTGGGCACACTAAGGGGGCATTCTTCTGCTCTGGGCACAGTAAGGGGGCAATATTCTGCTCTGGAAAAAAAATTGTAGGTGTGGCGCTATTCCTCTTATAGATACCTGATAGTAATAATCAAATATTAATAAAACTTCTTCAAATTATGTTGAAAAAAGGTGGATACTGAAAGTTTGCACCTGCTGCAAAATGCAGTTTGAAGATTCCCCTAATGGTGAATAAAAATAATGAAATAATGGATGCTTGTGTGTTACACCCTCTGCCTTGTACAGAGTAGTAATTAGAAAGGGTGTTTGCTCAGAGTGTTACTTTTACTGCTGATAAAGTTTAAATACTATTATAATGAAAAAAAATGAAAGTGAACAAGGGGAGCATTTGTTTAAAGTGATAAGTGCTTGTCTGTTACACCCTCTGCAATATGTGGGGTGTCAAAAATATAAATGAGACTAGAAAATGTTTCTCAGCAAGAGTTTTCATTATTCAGATTCAATATATTTAACTAAACATTTGTTTTCCCTTTCAAATCCAGTATTTCAACAAAACAAACACATTTTAGTTCCTTCTATCCCCAGGGACCCAAGTGGACCCGAGGGTCTCCGAACAGAACATTTTACCCAAACATATATTCTGACTCAGAAGTCAGCCTCCCAACTTTGCAAATATATCTGATCATCAGCAACAAACAAAACATTGATGGATAAACAACATTACATCATTAACACTTCACGATTGACACTCTGGGAATTCAAAAGGTAAATATATCCAGAATAGTCACTCTGACTGTTATTCAAACAAACTTTCCTCTTTCAGTATCTCATGGACTCAATACATGCAGCAATTTATTTTGGTCCTGGTTACTTAATTTCAGTAACTCTTCAAACATGTATAGTTTCCCCCTTTTTTTACCAAAATCCCATTATCAATTTTAATTTAACCCCAAACTTTTAGGGAAATATACTGGTACATTATCAGCAACATGGGCCGAATAGCCTCTACTCCCGAAACAAGAAAATACAATATGAGACAACTCTTTGTGTACATTTTAAACAAACACTTTAAGATAATAATACCCTGTGCATTTATTAAACACAATACAAACACTTTCTCATTCCACATTCATTTGGCCATTTCATTCATTCTTCATTTAGACCTGTTTTCCATATTTTTCCCTCAAATACCTTTGAACACCCTTTTCCATATTTTTAAATCCTTATCTCACCTGATGTATATATTTTCCCTAGTGCAAAGGATTACACAACACAGTTATGCCGCATACACACAAGTGGACTTTACGGCAGACTTTGCCCGGCGTACTTTTCCACGGACTATACGACGGACTTTCCGAATGAACGGACTTGCCTACACACAATCAACCAAAGTCCGACGGATTCGTACGTGATGATGTACGACCGGACTAAAACAAAGAAGTTCATAGCCAGTAGCCAATAGCTGCCCTAGCGTCGGTTTTTGTCCATCGGACTTTCTTTCTTTCTAGTGTTAGTGATGTCTATGAGGGTGTTAATCCTTCATTGTCCTACCCTAATTTGTTATCCTTAAAGCGGAGTTCCACCCTAAAGTGGAACTTCTGCTCATCGGATTCCTCCCCCCTCCGGTGCCACAATTGGCACCTTTCGGGGGGAGGGGGGTCCAGATACCTGTCTAATACAGGTATCTGCAGCCACTTCTGGGCTTAGACAGCCGCAGAATATCCGCAAATGCCCCCCCCCCCCCGTTGTGTTCTGGGAAACACACAGTTCCCAGAACACAACGGGGACCAGTGCAGAGGCGCAGCGCGACTCATGCATGCGCAGTAGGGAACCAGGCAGTGAAGCCGCAGAGCTTCACTTCCCGATTCCCTGACCGAGGATGGCGGCGGGGAGCAGCCGAGAGCCGAGTGATTGATCGGCTTCGGCTGCCGACATCACTGGACCCTGGGACAGGTAAGTGCCCATTTATTAAAAGTCAGCAGCTGCAGTATTTGTAGCTGCTGGCTTTTAATAATTTTTTTTAAGGTGGAGCTCCTCTTTAAATATGCAAGTGTGTTTGACCCTCTGTTTCAGTGTCTCAATAAAACAAACATACAATCATGAAACATAAAATGTGCAAAAATATATAAACGTAATATATGTATCCCACTGTGAAAAACAACAAAAAGGATGTGCAAAAAGAAATGTATGAATTTTTAGTCCATTAATCTAATGATAAACAAAGTGACTTGTGCTTACAAACAGTGTCCAGTGCCTTGCAAAAATAATGCTGTTTATATCCTTTTAGATGACAGTAGTGTCAGTGACCTTATTCGTGCTTGTAATATGATTGCACTCACCAGATGGCCTTACCCCCCCCAGGGGTACTGTGCGGTCACAGTATGAGCTACTGTGTAGCACTCTGGAACCAGCTGGGCGATCTATAAGTTTCTGGTGGCGTTCCGTCGGATTATCACATATAAAAGAAAGGAGTGCCCATAACGTGATACCGCTTTTAAATTGTTTATTTGTAAAAAGGTATAAGAAATATACTTACATTTTAATTAAAATCCCATGCAAAGAGTTTAGATGAAGCAGGCGCAGAGTAAACAAACACTTGCGGCCCTGACCGAAAGTGACGCAAAGACATACTATAACTCTGCCCCACGCATCTCCAGATGACGTCTTGAGTGACGAAACGCGTAGGGAGGAGTTATAGTACGTCTTTGCGTCACTTACGGTCAGGGCCGCAAGTGTTTGTTTACTTGCGCCTGCTTCATCTAAACTCTTTGCATGTGAGTTTAATTAAAATGTGAGTATATTTTTTTATACTTTTTTTACAAATAATTTAAAAGCGGTATCACGCTAAGGGCACTCCTTTCTTTTGTATGTGATAATCCGGCGGGACACCACCAGAAACTTAGATTGCCCAGCTGGTTCCAGAGTGCTACACAGTGGCTCATACTGTGACCGCGCAGTACCCCTGGAGGGGGGGTAAGGCCATCTGGTGAGTGCAACCATTTTATAAGCATGGATAAGGTCACTGGCACTACTGTCACCTAAAAGGATATAAACAGCATTATTTTGGCAAGGCACCGCACACTGTGAGCACAAGTCACTTTGTTTATCATTGGATTAATGGACTAAAAATTCATACATTTCTTTTTGCACATCCTTTTTGTTGTTTTTCATAGTGGGATACATATATATGTTTATATATTTTTGCATTTTTTATGTTTCATGATTGTATGTTTGTTTTATTGAGACGCTGCAACGGAGGGTCAAACACACTTGCATATTTAAGGATAACAAATTCGGGTAGGACAATGAAGGATTAACACCCTCATACACATCACTAAAACTAGGATTTGTCTCATTTATATTTTTGACACCCCGCATATTGCAGAGGGTGTAATATACAAGCACTTATCAGATTAAACAAATGCTCCCCTTGTTCACTTTAATTTTTTTTCCATTATAATAGTATTTAACCACTTCCAGCCCACGGACGTCATATGATGTCCTGGGCTTTGGGCGGGTATATCTGAATGATGCCTGTAGTTACAGACATCATTCAGATATTGCCGGTTTCAGCCGGCGAATCTCTACACCATAGGAATGATCATAGCGGCCATTCCGCCGCTTGATCGTTCCTATGGGAGGCGAGAGGGGACGTCCCGCCGCCCTCCGGTGCTTGCTCCGACTCATCGTTACGATCGGTGAGGCGGAGAGTGGATCCGCCGGCGCTGGATGTAGATCATAGAGATTTCCGGCGGACCAGATGGTCCCCGGAGTCTCTATGATTGTCGGAGGCCAGGCGCGATGTTATGACGTCACGCCCGGCCTCTCCATTCAAAAAAACAGCGCCGCTTCGGCTGGGAAGCGGCGATGTTTTATTTATTTTTTTTTTTATTTCAGGCTTCCCAGCCTAGTGGTGAGATATGGGGTCTTATTGACCCCATATCTCACTATTAAGAGCACCTGACCTGTCATATTGCTATTACAAGGGATGTTTACATTCCTTGTAATAGGAATAAAAGTGATCTTTTTTTTTTTTTTCCAAAAAGTGTCAAAATAAAAAAAATAAAATATAATTAACAATAAAAAAAAAAAAATTTTTAAAGCGCCGCTGTCCCCGTGTGCTCGCACGCAGAAGCGAACGCATACGTAAGTTCCGCCCACATATGAAAACGGTGTTCAAACCATACATGTGAGGTATCGCCGCGAACGTTGGAGCGAGAGCAATAATTTTGGCCCTAGACCTCCTCTGTAACTCAAAACACGTAACCAGTAAAAAAATTTCAAGCGTCGCCTATGGGGATTTTTAAGTACCGAACATTGGCGCCATTCCACGAGCGTGTGCAATTTTGAAGCGTGACATGTTAGGTATCTATTTACTCGGCGTAACTTCATCTTTCACATTATGCAAAAACATTGGGCTAACTTTACTGTTTTGTTTTTTTTTTTTTAAACCACAAAACTGTTTTTTTCCCCAAAAAAACGTGTTCGAAAAATTCCTGCGCAAATACTGTGTGAGATAAAAAGTTGCAACAACCGCCATTGTATTCTCTAGGGTCTTTGCTAAAAAAAAAATATATAATGTTTGGGGGTTCTATGTAATTTTCTAGCAAAAAAATGATTTTTACATGTAGGAGCAAAGTGTCAGAATTGGCCCGGTATTGAAGTGGTTAAACTGCATCAGGAGTAAAAGTAACACTCTGAGCAAACACCCTTTCTAATTACTACTCTGCACAGGGCAGAGGATGTAACACACAAGCACCCATTATTTCATTATTTTTATTCACCATTAAGGGTATCTTCAAACTGCATTTTGCAGCAGGTGCAAACTTTCAGTATCCACCTTTTTTCAACAAAATTTGAAGTTTTATTAATATTTGATTATTACTATCAGGTATCTATAAGAGGAATAGCGCCACACCTACAATTTTTTTTCCAATTACCTTTACTCTATTCAGGTGGTAGTATTATGTAGAGGCAGCATTTCTTTTCTTCTCTGTTTTATTAAATCCCAATTTATCACACCTTTATCTCCTGCTTTGTATATTCCGTGGCGCAGTATCACCCAAAACTTTTCACTATTCTGCTCTGGGCACCGAGGGGGTCACTCCTGCTCTGGGCACTCTAAGGGGTCACGCCTAATCTGGGCAGTCTAAAGGGGAACTCCTAATTTTGTCACTTTAAGGGGAAGCCTGGTCTATATGGTCACTGATCAAAGGGGTCTCCTGCTGTGGGAACTCTGATGGGACACTCCTGCGGTTGGGCACTTTAAGGGGGCACTCTCCTGCTCTGGGCACTCTAAGGGGACACTTTTTCTGCTCTGGGCACCCTGAGGGGCCCCTCTTCTCCTCTAGTCACCCTGAGGGGGCCCCTCTTCTGCTCTGGACACTCTGAGGGGGGCACTCCTGCTCTGGGCATTCTAAGGAGAAAGCCTGATCTATATGGGCACTGTGATCTAAGGGGTCACTCCTGCTCTGTACTCCACTGATCTGGGCACTCTAAGGGGTCATTCCTGATCTTGGCACTCTTAAGGGGTCACTCCTAATCTGGGCAAGCTAAGGGGTCATTCCTGATCCCCCCCTCCTCCCAGTTGTATGCTGCTCACTGTCCACCCACTGATTTCTGCTCACTGACCCCCCTCCCTCATTGTATGCATTGTACAAGGGGCACACTGACCACCATTCTGGTGATCACACATAGTGCTGACCTCTTCCATGTATATTCTCTGTTGTATGTTTCACAATGAAGGGGGCCCACTGACTGCTATAATCCTGAAGGTTAATTATTGTACAGTGTTGGGGTTAATTATTGTGTAGTTCTGGTACTTATTAACACACATTCCTGGGCCTTATTTCTGTGCTGTGGTTCATTATTGTGCCATGCTGGGATTTGATTGTTCTGCCGTGCTAAGGGGCTAATTATTGTGCAATTTTGGAGGTTTATTATTGTGCCATACTTGCAGTTCATTATTATGCCATGCTGGTATTTAATTGTTGTTCCATGCTAAGGAGTTCATTCGTGGGCCATGCTTGTGGTTTAATATTGTGCCATGCTTTGCGGTTCATTATTGTGCTGCGCTGGGGTTTATTTTTGTTCTGTGCCGGGGGGTTAATTGTTATACTGTGCTGGGTGTTATGGCTGACCCTGACATGTACTGGAAATTATTTGACCCTTATACTTGCTGGGAAGCTATTGCTGACCCTGACACTTGCTGGGGTTATCATTGCTAGTCCCATTTGGGCTTGTTTTACTCAATCAATTCTGTGTGCCCTAAGGCCCTGTTTTTATATAAAGGGGAAAGACTGGTGGACAGATTACTGGGAGGGGCTGGGGAAGACCCAGCTGTCATGATGCACGTTGGCACCAATGACGAAGTCAGAGGCAGATGGAGTGTCCTAAAGAATGATTTTACGGACTTAGGAGCTCAATTGAGGAAAAGGACCTCCAAAGTAGTATTCTCAGGAATACTATCAGTACATCGAGCCACACCAGAAAGGCAGAGGGAGATTAGGGAAGTAAAGATGTGGCTGAAGAGCTGGTGTAGTAAGGAGGGGTTTGGGTTCCTGGAGGACTGGGCTGACTCCTCAATCGATAAGCACTACTGTAGAAGGGACAGACTGCACCTAAATGAGGAGGGTGCAGATCAGCTGGGAATGAAGATGGCCAAAAAGTTAGAGGGGTTTTTAAACTAGGTGATGGGGGGGAGGGTCCAGATGTAGAGATAGTCAGCGCAGAACATATTCCAGAGGGTAGTATTGAGGGCATTAGTGGTAAGCACATAAACCCAATTTAAGTATAGTAGCGAGTCCTAGTTGCAATCTCGGAACACCCAATAAGAGGATAATATGCGACCGGCCTAAACCACGTGGCATGTTCACCAATGCCAGGAACCTGGCGGACAAGATGCATGAACAAGAGATACTGTTGTACAAGGAATATTTGGATTTTGTGGGAATTTCAGAGACCTGGTTCAACAGCTCTCCTGATTGGCTGGCAAACATTCAAGAGTATACCCTTTATCGCAAGGATAGAGAGGGTAAAAAAGGGGGAGGGGTATGCCTATATATCAAGAATAATGTACAAGTGAATGTGAGAGATGACATCACTAAGTGAGCTAGGGAGGAGGTGGAATCCTTATGGGTGGAGCTCCAAAGGGATGAAGCTAAGGGGAAAATAATACTGGAAGTATGCTATAGGCCCCCTGTAATGACACCCGGAGTATGAAAGGGGTTAAAACTGTTTAGGACATTCCATTTCTGAACACAAAGGCAGCTACCGAACACTCCAATCAGCCGAACAAGAAACCCATACAAATAATTCTTCCCCCCAAGTACGATACGAGGCTCTGTACGGAGGGTCAAACAGGAGTCAGACTCGTTGTCACCGAGCTTCACACATTATTATAAACACAGGACACCTCACAATAGCAGGAGCTAATTACAATTAACAATACAATCAGTGATCTCCCCCCTCCCCTCCTCAGCCTAGTAGGCAACAAACTATAGTAGGAGTAGACTGTCTGGCTCCTACCCGGTTCTAGAGGTCAATGTGATCAACTCTCTCAACTAACATGTTGAGTTCAGAATCAAACAAACCAAGAATAGTCTTTACATATATCCTGGGAGATATTGTGGATAAATATTACTGTCCCATTTTAAGTAATCCAAGATATATTTTCTCAGTCACCCCGTGCCCAAAAGTGATTCCCGTCACACCCCCTAACCCGAGGGAGGAAGGGGAGACAGATCTCATATCACAATTTGGATTAGCAGCAAGGATGGGAAGTGTTATCATAATGGGGGATTTTAACTATCCAGATATACACAGGGCGGAGGGAACCGCGCATTCATCTAAGGCTCGCCAGTTCCTAAATGTCTTGCAGGACAATTTTATGGGTCAGATGGTAGACGCACCAACTAGAAATAAAGCATTACTGGATCTACTGATTACCAACAATACAGACCTGATCACGGATGTGGAAATACGGGGCAATTTAGGTAACAGCGATCACAGGTCAATTGGCTTCAGTATAAATCACACAAATAGGAAACATAAGGAGAATACATAGACACTGAATTTCAAAAGAGCCAATTTCCCTAAACTACGAGCCTTGCTAGAAAGCATAAACTGGGATAAAAACTTAGGAACAAAGCACACGGAGGAGAGATGGGTTTGCTTTAACCGGTTCAATACAGGGCAATTTCACCCCCTTCCTTCCCAGGCCAATTTTTAGTTTTCAGCGCTGTCGCACTTTAAACGTCAATTGCGCGGTCGTGCGACGTTGTACCCAAAAAAAATTGACGTCCTTTTTTCACCACAAATAGAGCTTTTTTTTGGTGGTATTTGATCGCCTCTGCGGTTTTTATTTTTTGCGCTATAAACAAAAGAAGAGCGACAATTTTGAAAAAAACACAATATTTTTTACTTTTTGCTATAATAAATATACCAATTTTTTTTTTTTAAAAACACATTTTTTCCTCTGTTTTGGCCGATACGTATTCTTCTACATATTTTTGGTAAAAAAAATCGCAATAAGTGTATATTGATTGGTTTGCGCAAAAGTTATAGCGTCTACAAAATACGGGATAGATTTGACATTTTTTTAAAAAAAATATTTTTTTATTTTTTTAGCGGCGATTGTGATTTTTTTTTTGGTGACTGCGACATTATGGCGGACACATCGGACACTTTTGACACATTTTTGGGACCAATCACATTTATACAGCGATCAATGCTATAAAATTGCATTGATTACTGTGTAAATGTGACAGGCAGTGAAGGGGTTAACCACTAGGGGGCGGGGAGGGGTTAAGTATGTTTCCTAGGGAATGATTCTAACTGAAGGGGGGGGGGGACGCACTAGGGGAGGAGACCGATCAGTGTTCCTCCGTTCTGGGAACACAGATCGCTCTCCTCAGAGCTGACAGGCTGTGGATCTGTGTGTTTACACACGCAGATCCACATGCCGGCCCGGTTAACGGGCAATCGCGGGTGCCCGGCGGGCATCGCAGCCGCCGGGCACACGCACCGGGTCCCGAGGAACGCGGCGGGCGCGCGCGCGCCCCCTAGACGGCCAGGAATCCCAGGACGTCATATGACGTCCACCCAGGATGGGAGATCCCATCTGTGGACGTCATATGACTATACGCGGTTATTGAAGTGGTTAAGAGCATATTAAATAAGGGCATTAGCCAATGCATCCCATTGGATAATAAATTTAAAAGCGAACCAAAGTCCTGGATGGCTTAACTCCAATGTAAAAATGCATATAAAAGCAAAGGAGAAGGCCTTCAAAAAATACAAGGTTGAGGGATCATCATCAGCATTCAGACTTTATAAAGAATGCAACAAGAAATGTAAGGGAGCACTAAGGATGGCTAAGATAGAACATGAAAGACACATAGCGGAGGAGAGATAAAAAAAATTCCAAAAAAATCTTATGTAATCTTAAATATGTAAACCGTAAAAAAGGGAGGACAGACCATATTGGCCCCATACAGAATGAGGAAGGACATCTGGTTACAAAGGATGGGGAGATGGCGAAGGTATTGCATTTATTCTTCTCCTCTTCACGAGGGAATCGGGGGGCTTCAGTAACCAAAACTGCAGTGTTTATCCTCATGACACAACACAGGAAGCACCTCTATGGTTAACAGAGGACAGAATTAAAATTAGACTTGAGCAACTTAAGAATAATAAATCACCAGGACCAGATGGCTTTCACTCAAGGGTACTTGGGGAACTCAGTCAAGTAATTGCCAGACCATTGTTCCCAATTTTTACTGACAGTCTACTGACTGGAATGGTACCAGCTGCTTGGAGAAAAGCCAATGTAGCACCAATATTTAAAAAGGGCCCAAAATACATCCCTGGGAATTAGACCAGTTAGCCTAACATCAATAGTATGTAAACTCTTGGAGGGGATGATAAGGGACTATATACAAGATTTTAGTAATGAGAACGGTATCATTAGCAGTAATCAGCATAGATTCATGAAGAATCGTCCTTGCCAAACCAATCTATTAACCTTCTATGAGGAGGTGAGTTGCCATCTAGATAAAGGAAGGCCCGTAGATGTGGTGTATCTGGATTTTGCAAAAGCATTTGACACAGTTCCCCATAAATGTTTACTGTACAAAATAAGGTCAGTTGGCATGGACCATAGGGTGAGTACATGGATTGAAAACTGGCTACAAGGGCGAGTTCAGAGGGTGGTGATAAATGGGGAGTACTCGGAATGGTCAGGGGTGGGTAGTGGGGTCCCCCAGGGCTCTGTGCTGGGACCAAGGAATACCAAGCTGCTGCTAACATAGCAAACAGAAAGTTGGCATGCATTAAAAAGGGGATCAACTCCAGAAATAAAACGATAATTCTCCCGCACAAGACTCTGGTCCGGCCACACCTAGAGTATGCTGTCCAGTTTTGGGCACCAGTCCTCAGGAAGGATGTACTGGAAATGGAGCAAGTACAAAGAAGGGCAACAAAGCTAATAAAGGGTCTGGAGGATATTAGTTATGAGGAAAGGTTGCGAGCACTGAACTTATTCTCTCTGGAGAAGAGACTCTTGAGAGGGGATATGATTTCAATATACAAATACCATACTGGTGACCCCACAATAGGGATAAAACTTTTTCGCAGAAGGGAGTTTAACAAGACTCGTGGCCACTCATTAAAATTAGAAGAAAAGAGGTTTAACCTTAAACTATGTAGAGGGTTCTTTACTGTAAGAGTGGCAAGGATGTGGAATTCCCTTCCACAGGCGATGGTCTCATCGGGGAGCATCAATAGTTTCAAGAAACTATTAGATAAGCACTTATTAAAAACTAAAAAAGAAAAAGGATGTGGGACTTTGAGTGAGGCACAAGGGAGCAGAAGTCAAACTAGAATAAAGTTTCAATTTTTTTAATATGAAGTAATACATAAATTCATAAGTTTACATTTGTAGGCACATAGCTCAATAAATATAATTTGTATTCAATCATAAAATACATTCCAACAAGGACTTCTATGTAAACATATGAGGATATGAATAAAAAATGCATAACAGTAAATATGTGGCACGCAGTGTCACTAGAAAAAAATGGCAAAGACAAAATGCAATAACAATGGAACGTCCATACATAGCTAATAATGGTGTATGAATAACGGTAGTTGTAAGCTCTACGCCGTTTCGGGACCTTATAGCCACTCGTCAGGAGCATAACCGTATTAATCACCTATAAATAGGGGAAATTAGCAATATTTAGAAGTAGTTTAAAGGACGAGTGGGCAAATGTAAAACATAAAATTCCACATTCTTCCACAAAGACCATGAACTTACAAATGCGTCCGTGCAAAGGCGGCGCAGCCCTGAATGCAGAGCCCACCCACATTACCAGGGCCCGAAGCTGAGGGAACGTGTCCAGGCAGCAGACCCGGCAACGAGAAATCCCCAGATTGGGTCAGAGTGTGACGGGGTGACCTCGGTGGAAGGGGGAAAAAAAGGACCTGAAAAGCAAAAACACGAAGTGAATAGGTAAGAATAGTGTGAAAAAAATGAAGGGAGAATATGAAGCAGTGAAAATGGGTTGGAGTAAAAAACGAATAAAAGAAAAAGAAGGAAAAAAGTGAAGAAATAAAAGAAAAAAAGTTCAGAGAAAGAGAGAATAGAATATGAGAGAAATGACCAAGATAGTACAGAAAAAGACCAGGGAAGGGGGATGGTGAAACAAAAGAGGAAAACTGAGTGAAAGAAAAGGGGGTGAAGAAAGACCATAGCTGTGAAGAAAAAGACCTGAAAAATGGAAACACGAAGTGAATGGGTGAGAATAGTGTGAAAAAAATGGAGAAAAGAGTATGAAGCAGTGAGAATGGGTTGGAGTGAAAAGGGTGAAAGAAAGAGAAAGAGAAAAATGAAAAAGTAAAAAGAAGTTTAGAAAAGAAGAGAATAGAATATGAGAGAAACGACCAAAATAGTTCAGAAAG
Source organism: Aquarana catesbeiana (assembly GCF_042186555.1). Lineage (NCBI taxonomy): Eukaryota > Metazoa > Chordata > Amphibia > Anura > Ranidae > Aquarana > Aquarana catesbeiana. The sequence goes on along the minus strand of NC_133330.1, from coordinate 115,604,266 downwards.
AGACCAGGGAAGGGGGATGGTAGAACAAAAGAAGGAAAGTGAGTGAAAGAAAAAGGGGTGAAGAAAGACAATACCTGTGAAGGAAGGAGTAGGGGCATGGTTGCCAAAATATGTGTGGCTGCTTGATGGTGTACGGATAAAGCCTGGATTGGGAGACACCTCACTGGGAGAAGCCAAAGTGGGGAGTGACGCCGCAGAGCACACCCCCAACGTCATGCAACCAGCAAACCAAAGGGGGACCGGGAGGCGCCGCAGACCCGCCAGCCTGGCGACCGAGCTGGCCGACCGCGAGCGCCAAACCGACCCCACCAAGCGCTGGAGATGGGAAACACGCTGCCGCTATGGAGCGTCAGAAAGACGCTGAACAGCCGGCGCGGAAGGCATGACGTCGACGCGCAGTGGAGGAGGCCCCACCCACCCCACATCACAACAAGGCGGAGGGGGGATCCCCAGTACACGTCGCAGCTCCGGAGTGTGGCAGAAAGGGCAGGCCAAGACAGACAGCAGCCAAAACCAACAGTGCACGGACACAACTGCAAACACTGAATTATAAAGGGGCAAAACACCTGAGATGACTTACTAGTGATTGACTCCATATAGGGACAATCAAGGTGTGAAATAGGGAAATACTGGATAGACATCAAAATTAAAATAAATTAAATAAAAACCTGAAAATTAAATAATATAATGCTTGAAAGTGCGACCGTGTGCCTCCATCCCTAATTATTTGAATAAAAGGAGAGAAATCAGCAGTATTGGGACTTTAACCACTTGCTTACTAGGCACTTAAACCCCCTCCTATCCAGACCAATTTTCAGCTTTCAGTGCTCTCACACTTTGAATGACAATTACTCAGTCATGCAACACTGTACCCAAATGATTTTTTTGTCCTTTTTTTTCATACAAATAGAGCTTTATTTTGGTGGTATTTGATTACCTCTGGGTTTTTTATTTTTTGCGCTATAAATGAAAAAAGACCGAAAATTTTGAAAAAAAACACATTTTTCCTAATTTCTGTGATAAAATTTTGCAAATTCGTAATTTTTCTTCATAAATTTTGGCCACAATTTATACTGCTACATATCTTTGGTAAAAATAACCAAAAATTTGTGGAAATTATTTGGTCTGTGTGAAAGTTTTAGAGTCTACAAGCTATGGTGCAAATCATAAAAAAATTATCACATCTGATGTACTGAGGCCTATCTCATTTCCTGAGACCCTAACAAGCCAGGAAAGTACAAATGCCCCCCCAAATAACCCCTTTTTGGAAAGTAGACATTTCAATGTATTTAGTTAGAGGCATGGTGAGTTATTTGAAGTTGTATTTTTTTCCCACAATTCTTTGCAAAATTGAGATTTTTTTTTTTTCCCCCACAAAATTGTCATTGTAATACCTTATTTCTCTCACATGGCATGTGTATACCACAAATGACACCCTAAAATACATTCTGCTGCTCCTCCTGAGTATTACGATACCACATGTGTGGGACTTTTTCACTGCCTGGCCACATACAGAGGCCCAACATGCATGGAGCACCATCAGGTGTTCTAGGAGCATAAATTACACATCACATTTCTCAACCACCTATTACACTTTTGAAGGCCCTGGACAATGGAAACACCCACAAAATGACCCCATTTTGGAAAGCTAACACCCCAACGTATAATCTATGAGGCATAATGAGTCTTTTGAATGGTTTATTTTTTTCCAGAAGTTTTTGGAAAATGTGGAAAAAAATGAAAACGCATTTTTTTTTTTACACAAAGTTGTCCGTTTATAAGATATTTCCAACACATAGCATTTAGATAGCAAAAATGACACCCCAAAATACATTCTGCTACTCCTCCTGAGTATGGCGATAACACATGTGTGAGACTTCTACACAGCCTGGCCACATACAGAGATCCAACATGCAAGGAACACCGTCAGGTGTTCCAGGGACACATAGCATGCACATACCAAGAATTACACCCCAAAATACATTATGCTGAGCAAAGCGTAAACAAAAAAGATTACCTGTGGTTGTAGTAGCGCAGTTGTACACAGGAGGATAGCACTGGTCCAGGCAGCAGGCAGGGACTTGGTCAGCAGCGGCGAACACAATTGTCCAGGCAGCAGGCAGGGTTACTGTCCATATAAAGTCCAGGGTAAGTGCAGGCAGAGATATTGTCCGCAGTGCCAAAAATATTGGTCCTGGTAGTAGGCAGGTCCATGTGGTGTGGTCAGTGCAACAGGCAGAGGCATGACGGCAGTAAGTCCTACAGGCAGAAGTAGGGCCTCGTTCAGGACAGAATGGGGACAGGGGTAGAGGCTTCTCCCACCCAAATCTCTTTGAAGCCTCCGAGTCTCCAGACCCTAATCTAGGATTGAGAAAACAAAATAAATTGTTTTCTTCATCCAGAAAAACAATTCTGGAGCCCCTCACATATGTGAGACCCCTGTGTTGAATCCCACTAGTCCAGTTGCAGGGTACAAGATCAGTCCAAGAGGCAGGCAAATATCATGGTCAAACATTCCAAAGTCAGTTCCAGATCAGGCAGAGGTATGTACAGAATCGTTGGGCAGAAGCATGGTCGAATAACAGTCCAGGGTCAGTTCCAGATCAGGCAGAGGTATGTGCAGAATCGTTAGGCAGAAGCATGGTCGAATAACAGTCCAGGGTCAGTTCCAGATCAGGCAGAGGTATGTGCAGAATCGTTAGGCAGAAGCATGGTCAAATAACAAGCCAGGGTCAGTTACAGAGGAGGCAGTGGCATAAGGGGTGTGAGGGTAAATTGCAGGAACAGAGGCTTACGTTTACCATACTTCACTAATAATTTACTGAAGTATGGTAACGATGAAAACATTCACCTACGCAGAGGCCTGGTTCAGAAGGACATTGTGCACAATAATAAGATGTGTCTCTTCTGAATCCAGCTCTGGTACACACCTTACATTTTTTTTGCCGTCGTTGGCCTGTTGGTTTGGGAGGGAGCTTATCTGGAAAGTGGCGTTCGGAGAGTCGACTTAGAACATCAGATCGGATATTTTCTGGGGGGCCGTTCGGGAATGTAAGGGCAGTGAAAACTTCCTCCTGGTAGCCAAGGAAGCATTTGGGGTTTTGGGTGGAGTTACGATAAATGACATAAGAATTGTAGATGGCCAAATGAAAAAAATAAATTGCGACTTTCTTATACCAATGGTATGTCCGTCTTGTGGCAAGGTACGGTTCCAGCATCTGGTCATTCAAGTCGACTCCCCCCATAAACAAATTATAGTCAAAGATGCATTTAGGTTTCTGTATGGGGCCATTTCTTCTGTGGATTTCCATGAAGGTATCATCGTGGATTGAAGACAACATGTACACATCTCTTTTGTCTCTCCACTTCACTGCCAAAACCTCGTTTCGTAGACTCGCCGTTTCTCCTTTTCTCAATTTTTTATTGACCAGACTTTGAGGAAAGCCCTTCCGGTTCTTTTTGATGGTACCACATGCAGGCGTCTTCTTCCAATGCAGGTTGTGGAACAGGGGCAGAGATGTGTAGAAGTTATCTACGTACAGGTGGTAGCCTTTCTCCAGTAGGGGGTATGTGAGATTCCAAACAATTTTCCCGCTTGATCCCAAGTAGTCTGGGCAATTAGGGGGTTGCAGCTGGGTGTCCTTCCCTTTGTACACTTTGAAGGCATACAAGTAACCTGTGACTCGGTCACATAATTTGTATACCTTCACCCCATAGCGTGCCCTTTTACTGGGAATATATTGCTTTATTTTAAGCCTGCCACTAAACTTAAGAAGGGACTCATCCACACATATGTTTTTGTCTGGGGTAAACAGCAGGGGGAATAGTGCAGAAAAATAATTTAAAAGTGGCCGAATTTTTAAAAGTCTATCATAGTTTGGGTCATTTCGGGGAGGGCACTGGGTATTGTCGTTGAAATGAAGAAACCTCATTATCATGAGGTATCTGTTTCTGGGCATTACCTTGGAGTATATTGGCATGTGTTGGAGGGGGTGGGTTGACCAATAGGACAGCAAAGTGTTTTTTTTCGTGAGTCCCATGTTAAATGTGAGCCCTAAAAAAACCTTCAACTCCTCCACCGTTAGGTCTCTCCGTTCGTAGGGACGGGCATAGTAGGACGTTGGATTATTCGCAATGAATTGCTGTGCATAAAGGTTGCACTGGGCCACAATACTTGACAGCATGTCCTCCGTAAAAATTAAATTAAAAAAATCTATTGGGGAAAAATTCTCCGTGTTCACCTGGACTCCTGGCTGGGCAGTGAAAGGGGGAATGTTGGCTTCTCCTGAATTAGGAGGAAGCCACAAGGGGTTCTGCAGGGCATAGGGAAGGCTGGCATGGGTCCTTGGCCTTTCTTGCCGAGGCACTGCGGTGCTGGTGGATGGCACTGCAGTGCTGGTGGATGGCACTGCGTTGCTGGTAGATGCCACTGCCGTGCTGGTGGACGGGACTGCCGTGCTGGTGGACGGGACTGCCGTGCTGGTGGACGGGACTGCCGTGCTGGTGGATGCCACTGCCTCCCCACCAGAACGCCTTCGTTTGGCGGGCCGAATCTCTTCCTCCTCTGAGTCACTCAGTGTTTCACTACTGAGGACTGGCTCATAATTTATGTCCGACTCGGAATCTGAAAAAGAGAGCTCCCCGTTGCTCTCGTCGGCCTGGGACAGTATTTGGTACGCCTCCTCGGCGGAAAAGCTTCTTTTGGCCATGGTTGCTAAGCCTGCACTGATGGGCACTGATGAGGCGGCACCGATGAGCACAGATGGGCACTGAGGTGGCACAGAGGGGCACTGATGAGGTGGAACAGATGTGCACTGATGAGGTGGAACAGATGTGCACTGATGAGGTGGAACAGATGTGCAGATGTGCACTGATGAGGTGGCACAGGTGGGCACTGATGAGGTGGCACTGATGAGGCGGCACAGGTGGGCACTGATGAGGCGGCACTGATGAGGCGGCACAGGTGGGCACTGATGAGGCGGCACAGGTGGGCACTGATGAGGCGGCACAGATGGGGCGGCACAGATGTGCACTGATTGGCACAGGTGGGCACGGATGAGGTGGCACAGGTGGGCACTGATTGTGCAGATGTGCAGCTGGACACTGATCACCGCTGGGCAGACAGGTGGGCACTGATTGGCACAGGTGGGCACTGATTGGCACAGGTGGGCACTGATTGGCACAGGTGGGCACCAATTGGCACAGGTGGGCACCAATTGGCACTGTACTGATGGTGCACTGTATTGATGGGGCACTGTATTGATGGGCACTGTAGGCACAGTAAATGACAAACGGACACTCACAGATCGCTGACAGATCTCTCTCTCCTCACACGCTGTCTCTGTGTGAGGAGAGAGAGCCGGCAATGAGAGATGATCTCAATTGTTTACATTTTAGATCATCTCTCATTGGAGGCAGCGATTGCGCTGTAAACGGCCGCTGTGATTGGCCGTTTACAGCGATCTGTGATTGGCTGTGTCCAAGGGACACGGCCAACACAGAATTTCCCCGTTGCGCGCTTGTGAGCGCGCACGGGGAGCGAGGAAAGGGGAGGACGTCATATGACGTCCTCCTGGGAATTGACATCCGCGCTGAAGCCGTCATTCGGCTACGGCCGGATGTCAGGAGGTTAAATGAGGATAGTGGGGCCGTTCATACCCCTCCTCCATCCCGGTTCAATATTAAAAACTAAAAAAGAAAAAGGATGTGGGACTTTGAGTGAAGCACAAGGGAGCAGAAGTCAAACTAGAATAAAGTTTCAATTTTTTAATATGAAGTAATACATAAATTCATAAGTTTACATTTGTAGGCACATAGCTCAATAAATATAATTTGTATTCAATCATAAAATACATTCCAACAAGGACTTCTATGTAAACATATGAGGTTATGAATAAAAAATGCATAACAGTAAATATGTGGCACACAGTGTCACTAGAAAAAAATGGCAAAGACAAAATGCAATAACAATGGAACGTCCATACATAGCTAATAATGGTGTATGAATAACGGTAGTTGTAAGCTCTACGCCGTTTCGGGACCTTATAGCCACTCATCAGGAGCATAACCGTATTAATCACCTATAAATAGGGGAAATTAGCAATATTTAGAAGTAGTTTAAAGGACGAGTGGGCAAATGTAAAACATAAAATTCCACATTCTTCCACAAAGACCATGAACTTACAAATGCGTCCGTGCAAAGGCGGCGCAGCCCTGAATGCAGAGCCTACCCACAATGCCAGGGTCCGAAGCTGAGGGAGTGTGTCCAGGCAGCAGACCCGGCAACGAGAAACCCCCAGATTGGGTCAGAGTGTGACGGGGTGACCTCGGTGGAAGGGGGAAAAAAAAGGACCTGAAAAGCAAAAACACGAAGTGAATAGGTAAGAATAGTGTGAAAAAAATGAAGGGAGAATATGAAGCAGTGAAAATGGGTTGGAGTAAAAAACGAATAAAAGAAAGAGAAGGAAAAAAGTGAAGAAATAAAAGAAAAAAAGTTCCGAGAAAGAATTAGATAAGCACCTGAACGACCACAACATACAGCGATATACAATGTAATGCTGACATATAATTACACACAAGGGTTGGATTTGATGCACGTGTGTCTTTTTTCAACCTCACTAACTATGTAACTATGACTTTGAAGAAACACCCACTTTTCAGTCTTGCCTACCTTTGACCACACCGGCTTTTGGCTATGCCCACGGGAAAGCGGTGCACTTAGGGTGCCACATGAGCTCTCCCACTTTTTCTCCCAGCACCCACACAGCACCCCCCAAAAAAATGTTTGGAGCCACCTGTACTATGTTGTGAGGGATCTGAGTCATCACCAATATGACACTCGGACCTCTGCTGGTAGAAAATTTTTCTGACCAGGCCCCCGTGAGTTTTAATTCCCCCCCCCCCCCCCCCCAGGGAAATAGCTTCACTTGTAGCTATTTCTGAGACCAAGCGAAAATGGAGCCAATTCAAAATCGCAGGCAAACGCTTCTGCCGAAGGCCTGCAGAACACAACTTCAGAGTGACAATATGTCCCTGGAGCAGGATCCAGTTCTAACACCAATGTCTGTATCTGATTCTAGCTCCATTTCAGAAAGGCAACATTCAGCCTACCTGACAAACATAATTTTCTGCATCTGTGTCACAGTTCTTTGGACAGATTACAGCCTTAAACAACCATTTTTGTCCAGGGCTTAGATAACTAAAGTAAACTACTCTTGTGTAAACATATTAAACTTGTGTATAGCAGCACCGCTAACGTGAGATATGATCACATAAATAATGAATGTATAGCAAAAGTCTTGCGCTAAACAAAAATATAAACATACATATAAATATAAAACAATGAGTCTTCCAACTGACATCAGTGTAATGCCTTCACTTTGATAAAAAGTGCGCAAACAAATTTTCATTCCAAGGACATTGGTTCAATCCGAATGCGATAACGGGATAAACCTTTTACACGACCGGTTTTGTTACAATAGAACTTCTCCGGGTCATAGGTGTCTCTTCCTGTCATCACTATAAATACATCTGGTCCCTGTCCAAGCCTCGCTCTCATCTCCTTCCTTTATATGGCTCTCTAATACAACCACACCTCGCTCTGAGTCTTCGTGACATCATCACAAAAGCAAACTTCCTTCACTTGTGCGCGTCACTCCCAAACGCAGCACGCTCCACAGTAAAAGCCAGCACACAGCAGGAAGTAGGGAGGCTGTGTCTCCCAACCAGAAAATATGCCATTTCCTGGGAAAAAATCTATTTCTTATCCTACATCACGGGACACAGAGCCATAGTAGTTACTATGTGGGTTATAGGCCACCTTCAGGTGATGGACACTGGCACGCCCTAAGACAAAAAGTGCACTCCCTATATAACCCCTCCCACTACTGGGAGTACCTTCGTTTTTTCGCCAGTGTCTAAGGTGTTGGTCACGAGTAAAGATGTGCTGTGCTGAGCTCTACTGGAGCAAACATTGCTGGGGCTAGCCATGCTGACTGGATCCATTCAAAGTGTCTCTTCTGGCCAGATTGAATGGTACCCGGGCCTCGTATCCAAAGAAACAAGGTTTTTGCCTGTGAATGCTTCTCTTTTTAGAGAGCTGGACCCTGGGATCCAGTACTTTTTGGTAGTAAGGCCATAAAGTTTTACTGGCAGGGTGCTATTGCAGGTCCAGGATGGTGGATTTCCTCTAGAATCCCCTGCTCCTGAAGGTTTAACGAAACCCACCTTGAAGGGTGAAGATTGGGTCTGTTGGTTTACCACAGAAAACCCTGCGGCGGGAAAGGTAAGTGGAGTTTTCTAAGATTTTTTTTTTTTTTTATTAATTTTCTTATGAATGTCTCCTTTAACATAAAATGTTATCATGCCTATGTGTCACCACTGGGGGCTGTATTGAGTACTCACCGCCTCATTCTGGAAACAGAATTGTGTCAGACAAAATGTTTCCTCCTCCTCCAGCTGAACAGCAGATCCTCCAGTAAGCTTGAGGGGGGTTTTCTCGCGAGGGGCTTAGCGGCCTTGGCGTTCTCCGACGCCAGGACACGAGGAGGCAAGTTTTTAAAAGCACACTGTGTGCTATTGCAGGCTGTGGAGGGACACGAGCAAAGAGGAGGCATTAACAGGTTTGGTGACACGGCATTTCCTTTGACGCATTTTTTACAGCTGCATTAGGCTGGCATTAATAGCAGCAGTTGTGCTGGACTATAGACCTAGCAGTGTATGCATTCCTTCTGGTAGTGCCTCTGCTTTGTGCATCAGGCTATGAGCGGAAGGGGGGCAAGGAACACCTCAAAGGGTTCTAGAGGATTGATTGTTTTACGGCAACCTAAATCCATGTCTAAAAAAAATGACATCCTTCTCGGAGAGTGATGCGGCCGGTCAGGGTGAGCCGTCAGGGGGGACTGGTGTTGCAGCAGCTCTGGACACTTCAGCCCCTATATTTATTACTCAGGAGGTTTTTTTCTTCTACCATTTTAAGTTTGGAACAGAAGATTGATGCTATGTTCGCTTCCCTCAGTGGGCCCAAGCATAGCAGATCCCCGTCCATTGCTCAGGACCCTCATACTGAGGAACAAGGGGGGAGATCATGAAGTTCTTTCAAAGGATCAGGAAGAGGCTGATGATGACTTTTCCAAAGATCCTAATATGGAGGGAGCAGCCTCACAAGAGAGACTGTTGGTACACTCCCTTACTAAGTTGGTACGCTCAACTTTTTTACTGCTTGTAGCGCAGTCTATTGATGAGCCCACCTCCGGTCTGGGATCACTAAAGCCTCCTCAGTCTGTGGATGCCTTTCCTATCCATTCATGGCTAAAAAAGCTGAGTGGGAGCACCCAGATAAACAGTTTTTTCCTCCAAAAAAGTTTTCTATACTTTATCCTATGGAGGAGGAATTCTATAAGAAATGGGGGATTCCAGCAATTGATGCTGCTATATCCTCAGTAAATAAAAACCTGACTTGTCCTGTAGACAATGCGCAAATGTTGAAGGCTTCAACAAATAAAGTTGGAATTTCTTTTTAAAAACATTGCTCTTGCAGGTTCAGTTGTGCAGCCGGCTCTTGCGGCAATTGGAGTATCTCAGTCCATAAAGGACCAGTTTGTGGAGGTACTCAAGATTATTCCTGATCAGCAGGCCCAGCAATTGACTGGCATATCAGAGGCACTGACTGTTTCACAGTGGATGCTATGAAAAATTCTATTATTCAAGCCTCACGGCTTATGCTAGGGCTGGTACATATGCGCAGAGTCCTATGGATGAAGAATTGGTCAGCCGAAGCGCCATGTAAAAAGCTCTTGGCCAGTTTCCCATTTCATGGTGAACGGTTGTTTGGAGACGATCTGGATAATTATATTCAAAGAATTTCTAATGGGAAAAGTTATCTTTTACCAATAAAGAAGAAGTTTAAATGTTTTTCCTTTAAACATGCGTCTTCTGCAGTGCCAGGAGCATCTGCCTCCAGTCTCAAAAGAGCAGGAAGCCCGTGAAGCAAAATACTAAAGCCTCCTTAGGAAGGGGCTCCCCCGCTTGCTCGGGTGGGGGGAAGGCTTCTGCAATTTTCAAAGATCTGACAGGAACATTGTTAGGACAGATGGGTGGCTTCCTCAATTTCTCTAGGTTACAAACTAGAATTCCGAGAATTCCCGTCTCCCCGTTTTTTAAAATCAAACGTTCCCAGAGATCCAGGGAAAAGGAAGTCTCTTTCTGGCTCTGAATCATCTCTTGTCTCAGAAAGTGATATCAGAGGTTCCCACAGAAGAACAGGGATCAGGGTTTTATTCAAACCTCTTCATGGTACCAAAACCAAACGGGGAGGCAAGACCCATTTTAGATCTCAAGGATCTAAACCAGCACTTGAATATCCGTTCCTTTCGCATGGAGTCAATCCGATCGGTTGTCTCCATTCTACAAGGAGGAGAATTTTTGGCATTGATCAATATCAAAGATGCCTATCTCCACGTGCCAATTTTTCCCGCTCATCAGAAGTTTCTACGCGTCGAGGGTAGAGAATCGTCATTTTCAGTTTGTGGCTCTGCCGTTCGGACTAGCCATCGTACCGCGAGTGTTCACGAAGATTCTGGCTCCTCCTTTAGCCAGGTTAAGGGCTCAGGGTATAACAATTCTAGCCTACCTAGATAATCTGCTTTTAGTAGATCAGTCAGTCACCTGTCTAAACCAAAGTTTAATCTCAACCGTAAGCTACCTAGAATTCCTGGAAGGCTGTGGCTGGATTCTCAACCTAGAAAAATCCTCCTTAAAACCGTCAAGGAGATTACAGTACTTGGGGCTGATCATAGATACCGTTCAAAAGAAGGTATTCTTACCCCAGGGAAGGATCAGCTCCATAAAGGAACTGATTTGACTTGTCAAAACAAAAAGAAATCCTTCCATTCGGCTGTGCATGAAATTGTTAGGGAAGATGGTGGCCTCCTTTGAGGCCGTTCCTTATGCGCAGTTTTATTCAAGACTGCTGCAAAACCATATTCTGTCGACCTGGAACAAAAAGATGCAGGCTTTGGACTTTCCAATGCGTTTATCCCCCGAGGTGCGTCAGAGCCTCAATTGGTGGTTGATATCCAGCAACCTTCAACAGGGAAAATCCTTTCTACCAGTATCCTGGAAAGTGGTAACGGATGCCAGCCTTCTAGGCTGGGGGGTAGTCCTGGAAGAGGCTTCTGTCCAGAGGAAGTGGTCCAAGTCAGAAAGAACCTTACCCATCAATATTCTAGAAATTCGGGCGGTACGTCCGGCCCTAGAGGCCTGGACGTTCAGATTACGAAATTGTCCTGTCAGGATTCATTCCAACAATGCCACAGCTGTGGCTTACATTAATCACCAAGGGAGCACGAGAAGTCCTGCAGCCCAAAAGGAGGTGAATCATGTTCTATCTTGGGCAGAAAGCAACATTCCTTGCTTATCTGCGTTTTTCATTCCAGGGATAGAAAATTGGCAGACGGATTACTTGAGTCGCCAACAATTGTTTCCGGGAGAATGGTCCCTTCACCCCGACATCTTTCTGTCGATATGTCAAAGATGGGGTGTTCCGGACGTGGATCTGTTCGCGTCCAGATTCAACAACAAAGTCCACAACTTTGTGTCAAGGACAAGGGATCTGCTGGCATGCGAAACAGACACCTTGGTCTTTCCATAGGATCAGTTTTCACTGATATATGTGCTTCCTCCAGTTCTGCTGCTTCCGCTCCTTCTTTGCAGGATCAAGCAGGAGGGGAAAGAGGCGATTCTGGTGGTCCAGAAGATCTTGGTTTGCCGAGATCATAAAGATGGCGGTAGGGGACCCTTGGACCCTGCCGCTGTGGCCAGACCTTCTCGCGCAAGGTCCGGTATTCCATCCTACCTTACAAACGCTAAATTTAACGGATTGGCTATTGAAACCCACATTCTAAAGGACCGTGGGTTATCTCCTTCTGTAGTGTCTACTTTGTGTAATGCTAGATAGCCAGCCTCCAGAGTCATATACTATAGAGTCTGGAAGGCATATGTCTCCTGGTGTGGATCCAGGGGTTGGCACCCCAGAAAGTATGTCATAGGTAGGATCCTTGGAATTCCTGCAGATAGGACTGGAAATGAAGCTGGCCTTGAGTACTATCAAGGGTCAGGTCTCGGCCTTATCAGTACTGTTTCAACGGACTCTTGCTTCTCACACACTGGTTCGTAACTTTATTCAGGGGGGTAACGCGGATTAATCCTCCCGTCAGGACACCCCTGAACCCTTGGGATTTGAATTTAGTCTTATCTCTTTTACAGAAACAGCCTTTTGAGCCTATATGGGATATTCCCTTGGTTCTTTTGACAAGAAAGGTAATCTTTTTGGTTGCCATATCTCTGCCAAAAGGATATCGGAATTGGCGGCTCTTTCTTGTAAAGAGCCATATTTGATTATTCCTAAGGATAAGGTGGTATTGCGGCCTCGTCCTGAATTCCTACCAAAGGTAGTGATAGGTTTTCATTTAAACCAGGATATTATTCTGCCTTCTTTTTTCCCAGAACCTCGATCTAAGGAAGAGAAGTCACTACATTCCCTTGATGTAGTGAGAGCAGTCAAAGTCTATTTAAAGGAGACCGCTCAGATTCGCAAAACAGATGTTTTGTTTGTATTGCCAGAAGGTCCTAAAAGAGGACCGGCAGCATCAAAATCTACTTTTTCCAAATGGATTTGTCACGTGATTGTTCAAGCTTATGGGCTAAAGAGGAAGATTCCTCCTTTTCATGTTAAAGCGCACTCCACTAGGGCTGCAAGGCCGCAACTTGGTCTTCAATCCATACATTTTCCAGATTCTATCAAATCGATGTAAAAGGTCATGAGGTTATTGCCTTTGGGTGCAGTGTACTGCAGGCTGCAGTATGAGTCCTCAAGTCTCTTAATGCTTTACTTTTTTGTCTGCCTCCCTTCCGTTGCCATTGCTATGGGACATCCCACATAGTAACTACTATGGCTCTGTGTCCTGTGATGTACGATAAGAAAATAGTATTTTTATAACAGCTTACCTGTAAAATCCTTTTCTTTGAAGTACATCACGGGACACAGAAGTCCCTCCCTTCTTTGGTATACATGTGTATTGCTTGGCTACAAAACTGAGGTACTCCCAGTAGTGGGAGGGGTTAGGCAGTGCACTTTTTGTCTTAGGGCGTGCCAGTGTCCATCACCTGAAGGTGGACTATAACCCACATAGTAACTACTATGGCTCTGTGTCCCGTGATGTACTTCCTAAGGTGATTAGAGATCTGAGCGGGCTTGAGCACCACGACACGTAGCGTGCAAATATAAAACAATGTACATTATCAAAGGCAATAGCTAATATTAAATACAATGGATATCAGAATAAAAATACTATATTTAAAATAAGTAACAACAAAGTCTGGGGAATGCCCAGGAAAAAAACCAAAGCCTACTTACCACCAGCTCGCAGACAACCAAATTGACCTGTCTAACAGTATGCGTTAAAAACAGGGGTTTAGTCCACACGCATTTGCAAACGCATGCGTGAGCCACAGAGCCACGTCACAGCACCCTGGTATCTGTGGTCCTAATACTAAAATATGAGTGTCCCCACAGTGGAGGCACATGCATTCTGATGGATAGATGAGGTGGACTGAAGGGGAGCCCACCCCTCCTTAAAGGTACAGGAGCACACCAAACACCCAGCAATAGCACAATGGCTGCAAAGGTGTTGGTGTGCTGCTGGACCAATACAAACACACACGTGATAACAAAAGCTTGCCACTACCCTCATCTATAGCTGGCTATCGCAGTAAGCGGCATTGGAAGGCTAAAACGGGTAACAACAAAGTATGGGGAATGCCCAGGAAAAAAACAAAGCCTACTTACCACCAGCTCGCAGACAACCAAATTGATCTGTCTGTTTTTAAAGCATACTGTTAGACAGGTCAATTTGGTTGTCTGCGAGCTGGTGGTAAGTAGGCTTTGTTTTTTTCCTGGGCATTCCCCAGACTTTGTTGTTACCTGTTTTAGCCTTCCAATGCCCCTTACTGCGATAGCCAGCTATAGATGAGGGTGGTGGCAAGCTTTTGTTATATTTAAAATAAAATAAGAAAGCAGGCTTAGGAGTTGTCCGAAAATCAGTTCACATCCCAATCTACGTTTAACCCGTATGGAACATAACTTTTTAAAAGGTAAATCTATTTTGTTTAAATTTTTGACAGTTCCCTCACTTTTAAACTACCTCTCAAGTGAGAGGTGAAACTCTCTATACCTATAAAGAGGGTTCCAGTTGGATCCCTATTATGCATTAAATCATAGTGTCTAGAGACACTATGATTTTTATAGCCCTTAAGAATATTGGCTATATGCTCATTGAGTCTGGCATTCAATGTCCGAGTGGTGCGACCTTTATATTGTATCCCACATAAGCACTGAAGCATATATACTACATGTGTAGTCCTACATGTAATGAGAGATTTTATAGTATATGATTTTGGGGTAACATTGGAAGAAAATTCTTCCTCTTTTTTTACATGCATTGATATGGAAAACCTGACAACACCTACATTTGAAGTATCCAGTAAGGCTGTGAAAAAGGGGGAGACCTAGAGGGAGGGTCTAGAATGTCATGTACGATTTTATATTTCAATGATGGAACACCTCTGAAGATGACCTGCGGTTTGGGCGGAAGAAAAGGTCCCAGAACTCTATTGTTCTGTAGGATATGCCAATGTTTTCCCAAAATATGTTTAACAGTGTGTTGGGTAGAAAAAGATGTGACTAGTGAAAAACTGGCAGAGTTACTTTTCTCTTTAGCACTGTCATTCACCCTATCTGTCAATAGGGGTTCTCTTTCCATAGCTCTAACTTGGTCAAGTGTGGTCTCTAAAGCAACAGGGTCATAGTTTTTCTCAAGGAATCTGTTTTTTTAAAATATCCCAGTCTCTCTCTCGAAGTCCTCAAGGGTGGTACAGTTCCTCCTCAAACGAAGGAACTGTCTCTAACCAAGGTCGATGATAACTGTCCCTTGATATATACGCATTACGATCAGTAGCCTTGAAGAAAAAAGACATAATTAAATGGCCATTATCCACCTTAATGGTAAAATCTAGAAAATGAGTTTCCTTTTGGCTCATCTCGTAGCTTAATTTAATGCCGCTATTGTTCTGATTCAAGGTGCTCATAAACGCTATAAGGGAGGAGTCACCCCTCCAAAGGAGGAGGATGTCATCTATGTATCTAGCCCACAAGACTAATTACGTCCTTCGGACATAGACGACATCCTCCTCCCATCTCTTCATGAACAAATTAGCCACACTGGGAGCATGTTTATCCCCCATTGTGACACCCCTATTTCGAAGGAAGAAACCACCTCTGAACCAAAAATAGTTGTGTAGCTGCAAATTTCAACAGATCCATGATAAACTCCTATTGAATCGAACTTAAGGGGGAATCCTTATCCAGGTAATATGATACTGCGGATAAGCCAAGTTCATGAGGAATTATGGTGTATAATGATGCAACATCTGCTGTCACCAACCACCATCCCTCCTGAAAGTCACATTCCCCTATCAAGTTAATGACAGACTTGGTGTCCTTAACATATGAGGGCATTTGTCTCACCAATGGATGCAAAAATGTGTCAATATATTTGCCCACCTGCTTAGAAATGCCCTGCCTCTTTTTCTACTCCTTATTAATCAGCCAGAGTTGGATCCTGATATGCCAATCCTAGAGGACGCAGACACAGAAAGAAATGAAGAGGATATTGAGGCAGTATTAAAAAAATCTGCAAAAGATTTATTTTCCCCAGGCTGCTGTTATATTGAAGAGGGAGCTTCAAGCAGCATGCTTGCCAATGTTAAAAAGCTCATTGCTTCTGTCTGCTAGAGCCTTGGCATTGCCCTTTGGGTACAAAGAAACCCAATAAATTTTGCAAGTCTTTCCCTGTTCACAAACAGAATGTGAAGTCTATGACGAATGGGTCATATCAGAATGGATTTTCTCCCCACCCCACCCAAAGTCTTTGATCTCAATCCAGTGGAAAAAGCGTTTGCAAAAAAGTGGGCTTATTTCTGTGATTGATACTGCGTCTATTATAAACAAACATCTCATTATACCTATTGAAAATGTCCTCCTTTCACAGAAAGTATGAGATGCTCCTAAAGGCTCACTCAGGCTCGGCCCTGGAACCAGCTACTCCTCTGCCTCCCATAACACTGATAAGTCCCTAAAAAAGAGATTATCAGGCTGTCAGTGTTCCAATCCTTGACAGTTTGACGAACATGGTAGAGGAAACAAGCTCCCCATCAACATCTTGCAGCGTTGAGCAGTCAGATTGACCGTACTGCATTGGATCTCCCTTTCTGAAAGGAAACCCAATCTGGTTGCAGTCAGACAATACCACAACAGTGGCATGCAGTATATTATTAATCCAGGCAACACAATGAAATCCAGATTCTCTCTTGGATAAATGCACTGTCCAGAGATTTCTGCAGTCCATATTCCAGGAGTGAACATTTGGCAGGTGGAATATCTCTGCCACCAACCCTTGGACTAAGGGGTATCTTCATCCACTTTACAAAATTCTGGTTAGGCCACATCTTGATTTTGTGGTCCAGTTTTAGTCACCAGTCCTTAGGGAGTATCTCCTTGAACTGGGGAGTCCACAGAAGGGCAGCAAGGCTAATAAGGGGGCTGTATGACCTTGGTACTGAGGAACAACTACAAAAATTAAAGTTATTCTCCCTAGAGAAGAAAGAGGATCTTCAGTCCCCCAAAAAATATAATGTGTCCCAGAAGTCTGCAGGCAAAGGGGAAAGGGACGAACTTCTGCTCGGATTGCCTAGGCCATTGATGGCGAACCTTGGCACCCCAGATGTTTCGGAACTACATTTTCCATGATGCCCAACTATACTGCAGTGTGCATGAGCATCATGGGAAATGTAGTTTCAAAACATCTGGGTTGCCAAGGTTCGCCATCACTGGCCTAGGCGATCCAAGCATAAGTGGAAGTGGGGCAGGTGGATCACAGTTGATCACAATATACAAACCTTTATTAAATGGACTGGTGTCTTTATTCAACCAGACTGGCTGTAACTATATGTGTTCAATCTGCCAAGGATGGGAGATTTCGGATGTGGAGAACCTGACCTCCAGATTCAACCACAAACTACCTGTTTGTAGCCCGAATCAGGGATGTTCTAGCCCTGGCCTTGGATGCCCTAATAATCCTCTGGTCTCAGGTCAGACTTATTTATGCATTGCAAGTTCTGCCTTGCCTGCACTACAAAATTTAGCAAGAAAGAAAAGCAGTGATTCTAATTGCTCCAAACTGGCACAGAAGAACTTGGCACACAGACATTCAAAGACTTCTAGTAAACAACCCCTGGCCTCTTCCCAACAGGCAAAATCTGAATGGATTTCAAGATCCTTTATTCCGTCTCAGTCTCTGGCTTTAACAGCATAGCTTTTGAAATCCAAGGACAGAGGAATTTCTAAATCTTCCAGGAATCTCTGTTATCGTACCTGGAGATCTTATTTTGCCTGGTGTAAATGCAGTTAATTCAGTTTAGTAGATTACTCTGTGTCACGCATTCCAGCAGATCTTCATCAAAGCTTGGCTCCAAGCACCCTTAACGGATGGCTCTGGCTTTCTGCTGCCTTTTAACCCATCTGAGATATTCCCCTTCAGGGTCTTGCCGGTAAATTGCCCTTTTTTTGTAGCTATCCCATCTATCAGACTTGTTCCTAAACTGATGTCCCTTTCCTGTAAAGAGCCTTTTCATACTTTCTCAAAATTATCCAGGTGAATGTCCACTCTTACACTTTTTTGTCCTCAAGGTTTTCGCACTGGCACTCTGAACTTTGTTTTTTTGGGCCGGTTGGCACAGTTCTGTTTGCCTAGTTGCCCACCCTTCGTCTTCATTGCTTGGAGACGGTTACGTTGAATGAATATGTTGCCTGTGTCCTGTACTATACTGTATTGTTAAAATAAAAGTATATATATGTGCAAACATACTTCCAATCATACATATAGCTTAAAAAAACCCCACAGATTCCGGCTTGAGCAGGACTCCACGCCCCAGTCCTATTCCACTGGAAATTTGTAAGGCGTACTTCCTCAGTCATAAACATCTTGAGTTAGAAAAATTATCTTTTTATCCAGAGGTGTTTTGAGACCTCTGTTGCTGGTGGGAAAAGGCAGGTGTGGATCTTCTGGCCTTTACTTTCAACAGCAAACTGAGCAAGTTTGTCTCCAGGTCTAGGAATCTTCTAGCTATTGCAATGTTTCCCTAGTGCAGAGTCCCTGGGTCAGTTCAAACTGATCTATGCCTTTCCTTCTCTGAAACTCTCTTCCTCACCTGTTCTGCAGAATAAAGATGAAGGGCATTCCAGTTATTCTCATCACACCAAACTGGCCCAGGTAGATGTAGTACTTAAACTGCATCAGACTCCTGGTAAACTCTATGTGGGCTCTCCCAAATCATGTGTATCTTCTTTTTTTTTTTTTTTTTTTTTTTTTTCATAAGGTCTTATTTGCCAGCCTGCTTCTCAGTTGCTGGAGTGGACTGTCTGTTGAAGTCTGGGTCTTATGGAGTAGGGGCCTATCTGATTTGGTTAAGCCTGCACTCATGAAGGCTAGGAAATCAACTTAATTCCACCTCTACTATTGCACTTGCAGGGCTTATTTCTCATGGTGCTAGGAAGGGAATTCTATCCCAGGAAGACCTGCGTAGGGCCAATCGCGTATTTTCTCCAGTCGGCCCTTTCAAGGGCAATTTTCATGTGTAGCAGTTTTTTCAAGGAGCTTATTGTCTCTTGTGCTGCTTAGTGAAAACATTTGTACAGGGTGTTACTCCTTGTTCCCTCTGTATATTCCTAAATGACACTGTGGTATCTCAACATGGTTCTATTGGTTTTTCAGAAAATATCCTTTGAAACTGCCATGGATGTTCTACCAGATCTTCTTTCTGCTTTCACTCATGAGGCTGGTGAGTCTGGTGACCATAACGTGTAAAGAACCCTTTCTGGTATCGCCTTCTCTTTCCCTCCACTGTTTTGATGTGGTACTTCTGTTTAAGTCTGTCTCTTGGCTACAGCTTCATTAAGACGGACCTCTTTTCCCTATTCCTGAAGGTCACCTTAGGCGACAGTCTATCTCTCATTCCACCATCTCTAGGTGGATTTAGCTGCCCATTATTCAAGCCCGAGTTACTCCACTTTTGTTAAGAAGGTGATCTATGTATGTTTATCCCATCTGGGTGATCTATGTACATTGCAGGGATTATAGCAAACATTGTTGCAGATTCCTACTGTACCTTTTGTTATTCTGAAGAAATAGCTGTTTGTCTGTGTCCATTTGTATGGGATTGTTTTTATCATTATCAATCAGTTGCTGCACCTGTGGGGTTTTAATGAGGAAAGTGGCAGGGCCTGCATCCCTTTAGACATGATTTTCCTTTGGGAGTATCATATATACAGTAGTATAATGGCATTTTTGATGCCTAAAATCTGACTTGTATCTTAGTTCAGACTTCTGGAAAAATCAGTAAGCCAAGCACTCTGGAGAAAATTAAATTTCTGGGTGGCATTCTGTACACCATCTGTGCACCATATTGCATTGCATTTTACAGAAAATTACAGCACTACAGATTGAAAAGGAAAGGTAATTTTTAATAGCTTGCAATTCCAATATGACTTGTGTAGTAATTGTATAAGCTATATTATCTTTTTTTTATTTGCTCTTTTTTTCCTCACTAAAGTGGAGTTACCCTGTCAAAGCATCCACTAGATCAGTTGGTGCCTCATGGGCTTTTAAGCATCAGGCATCTGTTTCTCAGGTTTGCAAGGCTTCCACCTGGTCTTCTGTTCACATGCTTTACCAGGTGAATTTTCTTGCCTTATCTTATGGCATGTTTGGTCGTAAGCTTCTTCTAGCAGCAATGTGCGCTCTGTTGAGCCCCATCTGTTTTACTTGTACAGTGTCTCGGGGTTATTTCATCCTGTGTCCCTTAATGAGCATTTAAGAAAACAGGATTTTTGACTAACCGTAAAATATTTTTCTTGAAGTTCATTAAAGGACACAGGTCCCATCCCTTGATTCTTATGAGCCTCTCCTACTATTGCTTTTCCACAAAATTGGAGCACGTTTGCAGTGGAAAGGGTTATATTCTACCGCTTTGTCAGCCAATGTCCTGAAGGCAGCAGTGTAACCCAGTGTCTCAGAATTACTTCATCCTGTGTTCCTTAATGAACGCTAAGAAAAAGATTTTATTGTAAGTCCAAAATCCTGTTTTATGATACTTGCAGCAAATTCTTTAGATGCAAACATCAATTGTTGAATTACTAAAAAGGGATAAATCTGCGGCGCTAATCTAAATAAATAAATTCCTGAGATGCAAAAAATGTATGAAAGAAGCCAATAAAGACTCAAAGACTGACCGAGGTTTTTAGGTGCATAAATATCTAATAATAGTATAGAAATAACTACTACGTGCCAAAGCCAAATAAGTAAGCAACAATAATGTAAATCAAGATCGTCAAGGAGCAGAACAAAACGACCCCAGATAAGAATGTTCGCACACCTACAAAGAATAAGGGAGGTAAACTATAGCGCTAAAATCAATGAGTGTATTCCTGGGATACCAAAGGAGAAAGAAAACCCTATACATCCAGAGGAAAAACAGCCTATAGGAAGATGCAGATAACGATTTAAAAAATTCCTATGATACGTGAAAAACGAATAATACCTTAACGGGAATAAGCTATGTAACATAGGAACTAATGACCACACCAGGAAAAAATCCAAGTAAGGATCTAGTTCATGTAAATTAATATTCCACCATTTTTGTGCAACCAAGAATTATAGCAAATCAATGTTGCAACAAAGAATGCAGCTAATAGAGGGGACTAAATAATTGAGATCCAGATAACTAATGACCTATTATAGACCTAAATTATAAAAAGCAATAAATAAAGCTCGTGACTTTACCAACACAATAATCCTAAAAGAATAAGTGCAAGCAATAATTCTAAAAAATATATATGTGCAAGTGATATTTCAGTGCAACATCCAAGGTGAAGACAAGTGAATAAATAAATAATTAATTAAATAAACCAATTAAGGTCCTAACAATTGAAACACAAATTCACATAGTTGATAAATGTTCCATAAATCGTAAATAAATCAATTCAAAAAATAGAAAATATAAATAATTGAAGGCAATAATAGTTTCTAAATTTCTTTCTATAAAAATCCACTCTCTAAATAATATTGTGCAAATGTTAGTGTAGCATCCAAAAATATGAGTAAATACAAGAGTAAGTTCCCAAAAATGTGTATCAAATCGGACAAATGTTTCAATGAAGTAAACAATGTTTCTTCCACAAAAGATAAATGAGGTGGCTAACTAATAACACACCAGCAATCAGAAATAACCAGTGTTCAGCATAGATGTCACACTCAATGTGATAACAATAAAGTGTCCCAGAGTGAATAGAAGTAATTTCTAAATTCAAAAAAATTAATAGTCAATCATCCCATTCATATCTCCTTGATGGATCAAATAAATTCTTTCACATATCCCCAGTGAAGAGAAACAGGTGTATAGACAGATAAAACGGTTCCCCCAGCCTCTCACCTCCCGGCTGAGCGATAACAGCCCAAAAATAGCCTCACGCAGTCTGTGCCTGCAGGTGGTTTTAAACGCTGTCAGCTCCCAGCAGGATGAAATCCGCCTTGGTGTATGTAATAAGACGTCTCCCGATCTCCAAATTTCTCAAGCAGTGTTCACTCAAAAGAATAAGGGGAAGGATTCCATAGTGTAGTATGTAAATCATCAATTTTTTATTAAATAATAACTCACTTACATTTCAAATTTCAGCTTTCAGAAAAAAATGTTAAAAACGGCTCACTGACTCACCGATCCCGGCCGTGATCGGAAAGACAAGTAGCCGAGTAGTACCGCCTCTCTTCTCCCTGACGCGTTGCGTGACTGTCACGTCACTTTCTCAAAGGGTATGAAGAAAGGCGGACACTGATCCTTCTTATGGGAGAGAGGTAGCCATAGCAACCCCTCTGACAGAAGCGTGTCGATAAACTATACGGCGCTCCTTGTGCACAATAATACAAAATTCCTAAACAAATCTCTAATTCCTATATATATTTTCGTAACATAAAAATATAATTGTATAAATGATTGAATATAGTTAATTAAAATTGTTATACATATATATAAATGAACTAAGAACATTAAATAAAAATGTATTATTAAGGGGAGGAATGGAGAAACTCCCTCTAGTGGTCCATCTTAAAATTACGGATCCAAATGATATAGGCAATGAAGAAATAAAACCTTCAAAGTGATTAAAAACTTCAAAAAATGATTAAAATATAGGCCTGCAACACATAAAAAATTTAATTCTAAAATAATTCTACAAGATCAAGGATATAAATTTATTTTCCTTGGGCCATCCATTTTTAACAATGGGCATTATGATTTCCTTTTTATTCAGTATCGAATTATATCCTTGATCTTGTAGAATTATTTTACAAGATCATTTGGATCCGTAATTTTAAGATGGACCACTAGAGGGAGTTTCTCCATTCCTCCCCTTAATAATACATTTTTATTTAATGTTCTTAGTTCATTTATATATATGTATAACAATTTTAATTAACTATATTCAATCATTTATACAATTATATTTTTATGTTACAAAAATATATATAGGAATTAGAGATTTGTTTAGGAATTTTGTATTATTGTGCACAAGGAGCGCCGTATAGTTTATCGACACGCTTCTGTCAGAGGGGTTGCAATGGCTACCTCTCTCCCATAAGAAGGATCAGTGTCCGCCTTTCTTCATACCCTTTGAGAAAGTGACGTGACAGTCACGCAACGCGTCAGGGAGAAGAGAGGCGGTACTACTCGGCTACTTGTCTTTCCGATCACGGCCGGGATCGGTGAGTCAGTGAGCCGTTTTTAACATTTTTTTCTGAAAGCTGAAATTTGAAATGTAAGTGAGTTATTATTTAATAAAAAATTGATGATTTACATACTACACTATGGAATCCTTCCCCTTATTCTTTTGAGTGAACACTGCTTGAGAAATTTGGAGATCGGGAGACGTCTTATTACATACACCAAGGCGGATTTCATCCTGCTGGGAGCTGACAGCGTTTAAAACCACCTGCAGGCACAGACTGCGTGAGGCTATTTTTGGGCTGTTATCGCTCAGCCGGGAGGTGAGAGGCTGGGGGAACCGTTTTATCTGTCTATACACCTGTTTCTCTTCACTGGGGATATGTGAAAGAATTTATTTGATCCATCAAGAAGGAGATATGAATGGGATGATTGACTATTAATTTTTTTGAATTTAGAAATTACTTCTATTCACTCTGGGACACTTTATTGTTATCACATTGAGTGTGACATCTATGCTGAACACTGGTTATTTCTGATTGCTGGTGTGTTATTAGTTAGCCACCTCATTTATCTTTTGTGGAAGAAACATTGTTTACTTCATTGAAACATTTGTCCGATTTGATACACATTTTTGGGAACTTACTCTTGTATTTACTCATATTTTTGGATGCTACACTAACATTTGCACAATATTATTTAGAGAGTGGATTTTTATAGAAAGAAATTTAGAAACTATTATTGCCTTCAATTATTTATATTTTCTATTTTTTGAATTGATTTATTTACGATTTATGGAACATTTATCAACTATGTGAATTTGTGTTTCAATTGTTAGGACCTTAATTGGTTTATTTAATTAATTATTTATTTATTCACTTGTCTTCACCTTGGATGTTGCACTGAAATATCACTTGCACATATATATTTTTTAGAATTATTGCTTGCACTTATTCTTTTAGGATTATTGTGTTGGTAAAGTCACGAGCTTTATTTATTGCTTTTTATAATTTAGGTCTATAATAGGTCATTAGTTATCTGGATCTCAATTATTTAGTCCCCTCTATTAGCTGCATTCTTTGTTGCAACATTGATTTGCTATAATTCTTGGTTGCACAAAAATGGTGGAATATTAATTTACATGAACTAGATCCTTACTTGGATTTTTTCCTGGTGTGGTCATTAGTTCCTATGTTACATAGCTTATTCCCGTTAAGGTATTATTCGTTTTTCACGTATCATAGGAATTTTTTAAATCGTTATCTGCATCTTCCTATAGGCTGTTTTTCCTCTGGATGTATAGGGTTTTCTTTCTCCTTTGGTATCCCAGGAATACACTCATTGATTTTAGCGCTATAGTTTACCTCCCTTATTCTTTGTAGGTGTGCGAACATTCTTATCTGGGGTCGTTTTGTTCTGCTCCTTGACGATCTTGATTTACATTATTGTTGCTTACTTATTTGGCTTTGGCACGTAGTAGTTATTTCTATACTATTATTAGATATTTATGCACCTAAAAACCTCGGTCAGTCTTTGAGTCTTTATTGGCTTCTTTCATACATTTTTTGCATCTCAGGAATTTATTTATTTAGATTAGCGCCGCAGATTTATCCCTTTTTAGTAATTGTTTTTGGGTGTGTGAGCACTATTATTTGTGGCTGCTATTCTGTTCTTATTCGACGTTTTTTAAGGTAATTTTTATTTATATATTTTTATTGTTGGCTTTTTATTATTCTTTGGTGTGCGCACAAGTACTTATTACCATTATCTTGATCAATTGTTGAATCTCATATTATCAGATTTGCCAAGTTTTAGATTTTTTTGATCTATAATGCACATTTGTCTTTGTTTCATCTATGCAGCAGTTAGCACGAATGGTAAGTGCACTCCAACAGCAACAGCAGAGGCAGCCAGGAATGAAACACTCTCCTTCTCATCCAGCTGTATCTAAGTCTCACCTGGATCCTGTGGGGATTTCCGACATGCAATCCAAAGGGCACATGCAAGGATATGGCTCTGGTTTGTATGGGTTCTCAGAGATTTGCTGAAATAATATAATTAATAATGCAAGATTCTCAACCAATCGTACCATGTGTTACATATTCTGTTGCTATATGTTTTCTACTGTGGCATTTATTGGAATGTTTATTTAGATTACATTCAATTGAAATTTATTTTGTTCACTGGAAGGTTCTACCCGCTAAATGAGGCAACCTCCTATTTCCTTTGTTTCCTTTTTTTCCTAAGTGTTTGGTGCATAACACAGCCTGGATTGATCAGCCCTGACAAGTCTCTTTGGACGCATGTAAAGCTCAGCACTGACCAGCCTCTCCCCACATATGTAAAGCTCAGCCCTGACTAGCCTCTTACCACACATGTAAAGCTTAGAGCTGACCAGCCTCTTGCCACACATGGAAAGCTCAGCCCTGACCAGCCTCTTGCCACACATGGAAAGGTCAGCCCTGACCAGCCTCTCACCACACATGTAAAGCTCAGCCCTGACTAGTCTCTCACCACCCATTTATTACATTTGTGAAATTCCTTACCATTGAAGAGAAAAGTCTACCTGACTTTTCAGGAAGTCATCTCTCTAATTCAAAAGATGCAGCATCTATTCTGCCAAGGAAAAGGTGTTACAACAGGGATTACATAATATCCTCGCCTCTCTCGCTCTCTACACTATAATTAAACCACACTTCCCATCATGCTTTGGGAATTGTAGTGAATGTGGGAGGGTACACTAGGCCTGTACATGTTAAATGTGAACAAGCTCACTTGAACATAAATCACACCCCCTCATTCTGCAGCCAGCCACACTACTCAGTAACACACAGCAGGATAGATAGGTTACAACCTTATGAATGCAAAGCATGTTTGTGCTCTCCCCCTCCAGCCACAAAAGGAGATAAACATATTGACCTTACTTGCTTTATGTACTTATTACCGAACTGTAGACACATGCCCATAATTGTGAGTGTAAGGTGACAAGTGATGGTGCCAGAAAAATTATATAAATAATGTAGAGTGAAGCTGCCCCTTTTAAAAGTGGATAAACCACTCCAAATGAATGAAATAACTTTGTGCAAAAAAAGGTTGTGGCGCTAACTCATATACAGTATCTCACAAAAGTGAGTACAAACCTCACATTTATGCAAATATTTTATTATACCTCTTCATGTGACAACACTGAAGAAATTACACTTTGCTACAATGTAAAGTAGTGTGTACAGCGTGTATAACAGTGTAAATGTGCTGTCCCCTCAAAATAACTCAACACGCAGCCATGAATGTCTAAACTGCTGGCAATAAAAGTTAGTACACCCCTAAGTGAAAATGGCCAAATTGGGCCCAAAGTGTCAATATTTTGTGTGGCCACCATTATTTTCCACCACTGCCTTAACCCCCTTGGGCATGGAGTTCGCCAGAGCTTCACAGGTTGCCACTGGAGTCCTCTACCACTCCTCCATGATGACATCACAGAGTTGGTGGATGTTAGAGACCTTGCACTCCTCCACCTTCCATTTGCGGATGCCCCACAGATGCTCAATAGGGTTTAGGTTTGGAGACATGCTTGGCCAGTCCATCACCTTTACCCTCGGCTTCTTTAGCAAGCCAGTGGACGTCTTGGAGGTGTGTTTGTGGGTCGTTATCATGTTGGAATACTGCCCCTGCAGCCCAGTCTCCGAAGGTAGGCGATCATGCTCTGCTTCAGTATGTCACAGTACATGTTGGCATTCATGGTTCCCTCAATGAACTGTAGCTCCTCAATGCCGGCAGTACACCTGCAGCTGCAGACCATGACACTCCCACCACCATGCTTGACTGTAGGCAAGACACTCTTGTCTTTGTACTTCTCACCTGGTTACCGCCACACACGCTTGACACCATCTGAACCAAATGAGTTTATCTTGGTCTCATCAGACCACAGGACATGGTTCCATTAATCCATGTCCTTAGTCTGCTTGTCTTCAGCAAACTTTTTGTGCATCATCTTTAGAAGAGGCTTACTTCTGGGATGACAGCCATGCAGACCAATTTGATGCAGTGTGCGGCGTATGGTCTGAACACCGACAGGCTGACCCCCCCACCCTTTCAACCTCTTCAGCAATGCTGGCAGCACTCATACGTCTATTTCCCAAAAAAAACCTTTGGATATTACACTGAGCACATCGACTTTGGTCGACCATGGCAAGGCCTGTTCTGAGTAGAGCCTGTTTTGTTAAACCGCTGAAAAAAACAACAAAAATCCCAGCGCTAGGCAGTCATGGCAACTTTAATCCAACACTGGAGTACTCATCCAAACACCCTCATTATCATCCATTGTGGGACTTCCACCTCCTGGCAATCTCTGACAGCTTTGCACAGCTTGCTATAGCCTTTCCAGCTTGTCAGCCCACACTCTCCAGCAGGCTAGACATTCCCACAGTATATGTCACCACATCAGAATGCATTGCATCTGAAGGATTGATTGTCAGCTGTTTCACTAGCTGGGGTACAGCATCGGCTTGCACTGGGTGAAGGAGCGTTCCCACAGCTGATCCATCCCAGCCGCATCGGTTTTTCCCCCTCCCTTGAGTCAGTGTCTCAGCTGGTCTGATGTCATTGACACTCGTGAGCTCATTTCCAGCATCCCGCAGTGTGCGGCTGCAGCGTCTATCCCTCTGCATGTGGGATCTTCGTCTGTATGCCGGTGAGCAGACTGCATTGAGAGTACATCTGATTCCAGCAGGAACATGGATGGCTGCCCTATCTTACATCTACTGACCTCTCCCTCCCTTCGCTGTGGGTGAATAGCTCTGGAGAGACTTTAGTTTAGCTCCTCATTGCTCAGTGGACGGCTGGAGACTGTGTAAGCCCCCCCCCCCCCCCCCTTTTGTTTTACTTTACTACAAGAGAGCAGTACTGTGGTTTATTATCCGCTGCTTTTTTGAATATACTCATTCATTGTTTATATAATTTTTTATTCATTGCAGGACTGCTTTCTTAACCCTCTGAGCGCTGGTGTTTTATGTTTTTACTGTTAAACCGCTGTATGGTCTTGGCCACCATGCTGCAACTCCGTTTCAGGGTCTTGGCAATCTTCTTGTAGCCTAGACCATCTTAGTTTTTTGCCATGAGGTGCCATGTTGAACTTCCAGTGACCAGTATGAGAGAGAGCGATGACACCAAATCTAACACACCTACTCTCCATTCACACGTGAGACCTTGTAACGCTAATGAGTCACATGACACCGGGAAGGGAAAATGGCTAATTGGGCCCAATTTGGACATTTTCACTTAGGGGTGTACTCACTTTTATTGCCAGTGGTTTAGACCTTAATGGCTGTGTGTTGTTATTTTGAGGGAACAGCAAATTTACAGTTATACAAACTGTACACTCACTACTTTACATTGTAGCAAAGTGTCATTTCGTCAGTGTTGTCACATGAAAAGATATAATAAAATATTTACAAAAATGTGAGGGGTGTACTCATTTTTGTGAGATACTGTATAAACCTTCATCTTACAACATACGTGATATAATCATATATTCATATATACCATCCCACAGTAAAATTTGAAAAATAGGTAAACAATATAAAAATTCTTCTTAAAAAAAAAAAATAAATAAATATATATATTCACATAAAAAGTCCAATCACAATGAAAAAGAAATAGTAAAGTAGAGAATTCTTCAGATGTTGCTCCACCATGAAATGTGCATAAGGAATGCAAACTCACCAGAACTTTAAAACAAGCCTTGTAAAAATGATAGGTTTCTTCCAACCAACAGCATGAATGAAAACAATCCCTCTGACTTTAGCACTAATCAGGCAATAGGGCTCAAGAAAAACATATGGGTAATCATAGCGCAATTTGTTTGCAAATGAATAAAGGAAAGTAGGTAAAGTGATGCGCACTTACATTTAGATATGCTGGCACCAACATGTACAGCTTAGAGTAGATGGTTGATTATCACTGGTTGAGAATCAACTAGACCGGTTGTGACGTCAGTAGAACGCGGACGTGCAGCCTCTATGTATTTCATGTAACACACGTCATCAGGAAGCAAAACACAGGGGTTGGGAACCAACTAGACAGGATGTGATGTCAGTAGAAAGTGGATGCGCAGCCTCTTTGCATTTCGTGTAACACACGTCATCAGCAAGCTCCTGATGACTTTACACAAGAAATGCATAGAGGCTCAATTTTCTCTCTGGTTTTCTAAAACTCATATGTGGTTTATTTAGTAAGGCTTCCCATGGGTCTAGATTTATGTTAAACATTTTGTTAATCATATCATAAATTTGTGTCCATAGGGCATTCCCACCAAATTTCCTCTAGAATTACACCCTCTAAAGGGGAGATTGAAGGGGGCTATGGGGGCACTATGGCTGCACTGTGTGCCCATTGGCACAGAGTGTGACTGGGCCCCTCCCCCCACTCCCTCGTCTCTGGCTGTGATTGACAGCAGCAGGAGCCAATGGCTTTATGTCTGAGCCAATGAAGAAGAAGAAAGCCTCTGCTCTCATGCACATTGCTAGATCAAAAGAAAAAAAAAAAAAATCCTTAGGAGATGGGACTTTAAAAGGGACCAATGCACCAAATAATGTCAAAGTATATATTATATGAATTTAAACATGATTAAAAATTGTCACAATGGACATAGAGTTATGAAATACACAATTGATACAGACATTGATTACATCTCTGATGAACCCAACATTTCTGGCTAGATGCCTTTCTTCAGGGGTTTTTTTACAAACGGAGCACAAATGTCAGCAGTATCAATTGTTTGTGTGAAGAGTAAAAAATGGAGACCTAAAGGGGCCCCCCCAGGAGGACAGAGACTAGACGGATAGATCTTAAACACCAGACACCTCATAGGTAGAGGCGATATCTCAGCGAAGGTCCAAGTAATGATCACATGTATAACATCAGAGCTGGTACAATCTAGAGAATAAATACTCATTACATACTCGATATAAAGGATGCGTACTTACACATACCTATCTTTCATCCTCATCAGAGGTTCCTACATTTTGCAGTAGAGGGACGTCATTTTCAGTTTGTGGCTCTTCCCCCAGGGCTTGCTACAGCTCACCGGGTGTTAACAAAGGTCCTAGCACCAGTACTGGGTCTTTTAAGGGATCCTGGTGCTCGGGTATCTGGACGACCTCCTGCTCAGAGATCACTCAGTGCAGGCTCTAGAACAGAGCATAATATACACAGTGCAGTATTTGAAAAGCTTGGGCTGGATCATAAATACTGAAAAGTCAGCCTTGAGACCAGCTCAAAGTCTAAGGTATTTAGGTCTGATACTAAACACAGTTCAAGCCAAGAGTATTCTAAGGATCTGTGCCCTGAAGGATCTGGTGCGTCAGATAAGAGGCACCAGACAACCCTCCATTCGGCTCTGTATGAGTCTTCTAGGGAGGATGGTATCCTCCTTCGAGGCGGTGCCCTATGCCCAGTTCCATTCCAGGCCTCTACAACAAGACATCTTGTTGGCTTGGAACAGAGGAAGAAAAGCCCTGAATTATCCAATGTGCTTATCTCCTCAGGCATGATTAAGCCTAAACTGGTGATTGCAGGATCAGAACCTGCAAAAGGGAAAATCCTTTCTCCCGGTAACTTGGAGAGTACTTACTACAGATGCCAGTGTCTCAGGCTGGGGAGCGACCCTAGACGGGCTCACAGCTCAGGGGAAATGGTCAGGGACAGAGCAGACCCTGCCCATCAAACTTCCTAGAATAACAGGCAGTACGTCTGGCCCTACGGTCCTGGACGGTGGACCTTCAGGACTGCCCCATCAGGGTTCAGTCCGACAGTGCCACGGCAGTGGCCTATATAAACCACCAAGGCGGTACCAGGAGTCGTTCAGCTCTGAAGGAGGTGAACTACATACTAGCCTGGGCAGAGGGACATGTGCCAATGATATCAGCAGTCCATATCCCGGGAGTAGAGAAGGAAGGCTGATTATCTCAGGTGCCAGCAGATCTGCCCGGGGGAATGGTCCCTACACCCAGTGGTGTTCCAGGAAATTTGCCAAGATTTGGGATGGCCAGAGGTCGACCTACTGGCATCCAGGTTCAGCAACAAGCTACAGCAGTTTGTGTCTCGAACAAGAGATCCTCTGGCAATTGGAGCAGATGCTCTGGTAGTTCCATGGAGCCAGTACTCCCTGGTTTATGCTTTCCCTCCGATCCCTCTCCTTCCACATTTGTTGCGCAGGATTCAGAGAGAGGGGATTCCAGTCATTCTGGTGGCACCAGCCTGGCCCAGAAGGCCCTGGTTCCTGGAGATTGTGAGACTGATGATTGATGGGCCATGGACGCTTCCACATTGCCCCGATCTACTGTCTCAAGGTCCTATATTCCACCCCAATTTACAGTCTCTAAATTTGACGGCATGGCTATTGAAGCCAGGGTGTTAAAGGACCATGGCGTCTCGGGACCAGTGGTGTCTAGAAAAGCTGTCACTAGGAAGATCTATCATAAGGTCTGGAAGACTTATATTGCTTGGTGTGAAGCCAGAAAATGGCATCCTCGGAAATATGTGATTGGGAGAATTTTCTCTTTTCTACAGTCAGCTGTGGAAATCAAATTGGCTTTGAGTACAATCAGAGGTCAAGTTTCAGCCCTATCGGTATTCTTCCAAAGGCCTTTAGCCTCCCCATTCACTGATCCGAACCTTTATGCAAGGGGCATCTCGCTTGCTTTCCCCCATTAGGTCACCTATGTGTCCTTGGGACTTGAACTTGGTGCTGTCTGTTTTACAGAAACAACCATTTGAACCTATTAAGGAAATTTCATTAGACTTGCTGTCACACAAGCTAGCCCTCCTGATGGCTATCACCTCGGCTAGAAGGGTGTTGGAGTTGGCGGCCCTTTCACGTGCGATCCTTCACCATGACAGAGTCGTATTACGACCTGTTCCATCCTTTTTGCCAAAGGTGGTGTCGGCCTTTAATTTAAATCAGGACATTATTTTGCCTTCTTTTTTCTCTCAGCCTCGTTCGGCTGAAGAGAGACGACTGCATCCTTTTGGACGTTGTCCGGGCAGTCAAGGTTTATCTCTCTAGATTTTTTTGTTTGTTTTGTTTTACCAAAAGGACCCAAGAAGGGGCAGGCAGCTTCCATTGCCAATTGGGTCCGTCAATTGGTCATTCAGGCCTATGGTCTGAAACATAAAGCTCCTCCTCCCTTTAGGGTGAGAGCTCATTCTACCAGGGGTGTAGGAACCTCCTGGGCTTTTCGCCATCAGGTATCTGTGGCTCAGATTTGTAAGGCTGCTACCTGGTCTTCAGTGCATACTTTCACAAAATTTTATCAAGTGGATATTCGAGCAGCCGAGGATTCAGCTTTCGGCCATAGTGTACTGTGGGCTGCCGTATAAGTTCCGATGGCTATTGTTTGGCAGGATGTCTTCCTCCCCTCAAGGCTATTGCTCTGGGACGTCCCAGCGGGTAATGAATATTAGCCTGGCTCTGTGTCCCATGATGTATTCAAAGAAAAGGATTTTTCAGGTAAGTATGATGTAAAAATCCTATTTTTTGCTTTATCTTCTCCAATCTAGTTTGTGGTTATCTACACGAGAGATGGCACACTTGACACATACCACGTGTCCAGCTTAGCGTTGTCTGTAAGGGCAACAATGTTTGTCAGTGCATTAAAAACTCAGTCTTAATTACCCATTCATAAATAGGCACACATTTGCTAGTACTTTTTTTTATTTGAAAAGGCTGTTGAGGGACACACAAATATATTTTTTTTCTTTTCTTTTTTTCTCACTCTATGCAGCTATCCAGATCGGCATATCCCCAGCAACAGTTTTTGAGGCGATACCCAGGCCCCTCTGGACTGGAACATAGCAGTACTAGCCTGGTCTCTTAGGACCATTTTGCAATTCCCACCACTCCCATCTTACATCTGCATAGGTTAAGTCTGAAGGTGCTGATAACTGCTAGATGGAGTTTTGCATGCTTTGCACTCTATTATTCAGCCTAGAGGAAGCAACTTCTTACTGCTGTTCGGGCTTCTGAAGCGGTTTGTGGCTCACTGGTCTTGTTCCACTGCTTGCCTACAGTGACCTCATCCCCTCTGGCTACCTAAGAACCTCTTCAGCATGAGCTGCTCCAGCTTTTGAGTACATGAGGTCTTGCCTCATTTTGGTCCTCATTGTTTTCTGCTACAAAGTGCACCATGTCATTTAGAACAGGGGTCATCAACCCCCGCGCCGCGGCCCACTGCCGGGACGTGGCCTGTTTGCAGCCGGGCCGCGAAGGCTGCACTGTTTGACGAGCGGCGGTGGCGGAGCGAGCAGAGAGATGACATCATCTCTCACCGCCCGCCCGCATCACCACTGTTCAGTGCTCACAGCGGGGCCGCTATACTGAGGCGAGCAGAGAGATGAGATCATCTCTCACTGCCCGCCTGCATCGCCGCTCTTTCACACTCACAGCCGGGCTGCTATAATGCTGGAGGTGAGGCGGGGGAGCAGAGAGCTGAGATCATCTCTCACTGCCCACCCGCATCACTCCTCCGCCGACACAACGCGGAAGAACACCAATACATTGCTGGAGGTGAGGCAGATCATCTCTCACTACCCGCGCACCCCCCCATTACCGCTGTTCATCCTCACTACCCACTACTCCAGGCTTGCCTCTGAACTAATGCGCACACCTGTGCTGCCACCACTGCAGTGACAATCTTCCTGTGGTGGTAGGAGACGTGGCAAATGACAAGCTGCATCTGATGGCAGGTGACGTGGCAAGTGATTATCCAAATCTGGTGGCAGGTGACGTGGCAAGGAACAAAATGCATCTGGTGGCAGGTGATGTGGCAAGTGACAAACTACATATGAAGGCAGGCGACGTGGCAAGTGACAATCCACATCTGGTGGCAGGTGACATGGCAAGGGACAAAAAAGCATCTGGTGGCAGGCAACGTGGCAAGTGACAAGCTGCATATGAAGGCAGGTGACGTGGCAAGTGACAACCCGCATCTGGTGGCAGGTGATGTGGCAAGTGACAATCCGCATCTGGTGGCAGGCAACGTGGCAAGGGACATAAAGCATCTGGTGGCAGGCAACGTGGCAAGGGACAAAATGCATCTGGTGACAAGCGACGTGGCAAGTGACAAGCTGCATATGAAGGCAGGTGATGTGGCAAGTGACAATCCGCATCTGGTGGCAGGCGACGTGGCAAGTGACACTCTGGCACATTCTGCATTATGGTGAGTTGAACTATTTCATTATATATTACAATGTAATAATAGAAATAATGCGCTTCAATCATCCTGACACCATATCAATGATGGTGCCGGGATGATTGAAGCGCCAACACCAACCATTGCCCCGATAAATTGCCCACGAAAAGCCGCATACAATCCCCCCCACCCCACCGGGCCTTAGCACAGTTTTCTTCAACAGCGCCGGTGCCAAAAAGGTTGGGGACCACTTATTTAGAAGACCGTTTCGCTGCAAAAAATGACCTCACCCCTGTACTCTGTTGCTGTGGGGGCCTTCTCAGTGTTTTTAGTAGACATACACCTGTAATCTATATCTTGGGATCCCTATTACTAAAGTTTCCTCATCATCAAAGTCTTGGTGTGAGGCTGAGAACTCCTATATGTCCGCAAAACTGTAACATCCACTTCAGATTTTTGGGTCGGTTTGTGCACAATTAATAGATAAAGCGCAGATCTCACAATCATAAAACCCCTCTAGGTGTGAATCAGACTCCTCGTTGTGTGCCAGTTTCAGTACAATATGCCTCTGCCTACATTCTTCTTTCTTTTTTTTTTTTTTTTTTTTATACAGGTATAATTCATCCCACTTTCATCTATAAAAAGGCTTGCTACCTTTATATTTGTTTTCCTAATTTAAGGGTTTTATTTTCCTTCTCTCCATTAAGATTATCTGCTGAGCTATACTGGTCACCTTAAGAGGTTACTTATCTATCAGAGAACATCCTTCTTATTATGGAACTACCTCTCATTGAATTGAAGGGTAAGAAGTTTCAACATAAGATTACAGTTGTAGAATGGTTGGTCTTATTCCTCGAGATACCTTGTCTAGCCAAGCTTCCTTTCCCTGAAGTCAAGCGTTAAATAAGATAGTCTTAGGCCTTTACGTTAGTAAACATTCCTTCTTGTCATTACAAGTTTTCTTTTCCTGTTCAGGTGATCAGTCCACCTATTTTCTTCATGGTGGATGATTACTTGTCCTCCAAATTAATTCAAGCCAATCATTCTACAGGTAGGGGTTTTCCCTTACTGGATTACCCGTCCTGGTTTGGAGCGCAAGATTGATCCTGTCTTTCCTCTCCTTTGGTTGTGGCAATTTCCATATTTTACACTGCTTCCGCTATTCTTCATTCAGGTGGTATTTCCTTCAATACTCTGTGATTTCAACTTTTAATGACTGTTGCCTACCTCCTTTGTGGACTGCTTTTGGACATCCCAGATTTCTTTTTTTTTTTTTTTTTTTTTCAAAGAAGTTTTCATTACCAGACAGGAAAGATTACATACAATTACGCAACAGTACATATAAGGATCCATAAAAAGACATTGATACCAGAGACATAGTGAGCAGTTGCCAGAAGGCTATATGTATAGGATAAACAAGTCCATATATAAATCCAATATATTCTCAAATAGTAGAGATGTGGGATTTTAAAGGTGTCGACACCTTCTATCAGAGTGATACAAAAAACATTGTTAAAATTGATCACATTTTTTTGGGAAAATAGATTAAAAGAATTTGGGGTAACTAATCCTTTAAAAACATTTAGCAGATCATATTGACAGACACCAGCCCCATGATAATAAAGCATGCCCCTTCCCTTCCAATGATCTATAATCGTATAATGGCATAGAACTGTACGAGATCTATTTATCCAAACAATGGTAGACGGGGAGGGTTGCTGCTGTGCTTTTCGCATGAATTGCTTGCTCCTTGCTCAGCCAAAGTATGATTGCTGAAAGTAAAAAAGGAGATGGGTTATACCAAGTTAACACCTTAGTGATGTATGTATGTGTGTATGTATGTGTATATATATATATATATATATATATATATATATATATGTGTATATATATATATATATATATATATATATATATATATATATACTGTCACAGTATTTACTACAAATTTTCTACGTGCCCACAATGTGCCTGCTAAATATTTTTTAACATTTTATCCCAACCCCCCAAAAAGAGATAAAAGGACATCCCATATTTCTAACATTTACTATATATCTGTAAATAAATACAAAATAAGTGCAGCGCTAATGGAATAACAACATTGCAAAATTTTCGAGTTTTCAAATGAAAAAGAAAAACTAAAGCAAAGTCCCAGTAAAAATTTCAGTCCATAAATAAAGGGTTAAGCAACACCTATCCCTGTAAGATATCAATGGCAGATTGCAGAGGAAGAAACTGTGAAAGATCCTTCAAAGAATGTGCATCCAGCTCCACACCCAAGTTAGAAAGTAGCCTGCTTACCAGCTATCCGTGACCACTAAAACAGTAGTCTCACCCAGCCCAGGGAAATCGGTCTCCCCAGGACCCCTTATTGATGTCTGGAACCACAGCTAGGCCAATAGCACGCAAACGAAAATGCTTCCATAGTGCAGTACTTAAGATTTATGAGGGTTTCCTTCAATTGCATTTGTGTTACTCACACACTAACAGAGAATGTAAGGCTTGTAGTCCTTGGGACACAATCTGCTAGCTTTGATAATGGCTGTATTAGATGAGAGTGAACACTTCAAATGCTGGACCTTGTCATTGCTTACACTTAGACATATGTACCACGGCTTGTCAGAGTTATTCCCTTACAGTCCTGCAGGACCTCGGTTCCTGCTAATGGTGGTCATGCCAATAGCATGGCAGGTGGCTGTGCGGGAAGTTGCAGTGAGTGGGTTCAATTCTTCCCCACCCTTTATGTCCCATTCCCTCCCCTGCTCCTTTTATATGTTGTCCAAAGAGGTTAATGTCTGGGTATATGAACTCTCCAGTGTTCCCCTTAGTGTGGTATTGCCTACTGGGGCTGGGGTCCAGGCCACTGTGTTTTACTGGAATCTCCCTCGTAAGGCGCAGAAGATTTATGGCAGATAGCTAGGCTAGTGGCATGGTCCATGTGCTTTTGGGACACCTACCCCTTTAAAACATGCAATATAGAGAGTTGTAACTGAGTGGCAACATTGGCACTGGTGGTGAATCTAGTACCTACTGCAGAAAGAACTCAGGTTTTACTCAAACCTCTTTATTGTTCCCAACAAGGGTGGAAGTTCTAGATCTAAAGCCTTAAAAAATCCATAAGTTCTCCATCTCATATGCCATACAGGGAACTGTCAAGTAAATTATAAGATATATCTGTGGTGCCCAAGATATTGCATACATATTGCTTACATTTAGCCAGTGGGCGTATACAGGATGGGAGGAGCTGATCATAAGTTCCTGCCCAGTGTTCTCAAATCAGCAAGGATGCAGTGTACATCCTAATTTATGGGTAAATTAAAATGGGCTGTGACTTGTCATGCGACTTTGGACACAGTCACATGACAAGTCTTGTTTCCACTATTGTGATCCCAAAGTTGCGCACTTTAGAGTGACTTTGGGTGCAGCTTTGATCCAACTTTACACTCTCTGGATCAAAGTCGCATCAAAGTAGTGCAAGTACCTTTACAGAGTCGCATTGATTTTAATGGTACCCGTTCCAATCTATGCACTGATTCGATGCGACTTTTAATGCAACGTTGATCCAGAGAGTGTAAAGTTGGATCAAAACTGCACTCGGTTGCATTAGTCGCACTATAAATTGTGCAACTTTGGGGTTGCAATAGTGGAAAAGCACATTAAGGCTCAGTTTCAAATAGTATGACTTGTCATGCGACTTTGTCAAAGTTGGATCAAAGCTACACTCAGTCGCACTCTAGCCTTAGGCTACGTTTCCACTAGTGCCTCTCCAAAGCTGTGCGATTTAGAGTGCGACTTCAAGTGCAGCTTTGGTCCAACCTTAAACTCTGGATCAAAGTCGCATCAAACATTTCATCAAAGTAGTGCAGGGACCTTTTCAAAGTCGCTGATTTTCAAAGTTGCATAGATGGGAACATTTGCCATTGAAATCAATGAGCTGTGACTTGTCATGCGACTTTGTGTCCAAAGTCGCATGACAAGTTGCACTAGTGGAAACTGAGCCTTAAGCTCATTGCTCACATGTAATGAGCAATAGAAATCCATCTGTATCCTTCCAAACTTTCAAAAATGTTCCTTTGTACCCCATTTCTTTCATATTTCTTCCCCATCTCCCTCCGCCGTTAACAGCAGCTGGATGTGTGCCACACCATGCACACAGTGGCCATCACAGTGCCAAACCATGCACACAGTGGCCATTACAGTGCCAAACCATGCACACAGTGGCCATCACAGTGCCAAACCATGCACACAGGGCCATACAGAAACAGCCACGTGGTTCTACACTGTAGTAAATCTGCAGCATGTTGCATTGTAATGTATCTTACAGTTTCTAAAAACATAACATACTTCCAAAGCCTCCCCCTCCCCTCCCCTCCCCTCCCCTCCCCTCTCTCAGGAGAAGCTGCTGGCCAAAACGAGGCTATGGAGACAGGAGGGGGATCATGTTGTTAAGGATACGAGGGGTGGGGCTGGGCAGGACTAGGCATGTTTAAGAACGACTGACAACCTTTTCAGGAAGTGAAAGACAGCTTGGTAGATTAAGATGAAGGGACACAGCGTTGTCGGTGAAGAACAGGAAGTAGCTGATTGTCTGGCTTAGATGAGACTTTCTAAGCTAAACAATCAGCTAGCCAGAAAATTGATAATAATATCAAGGATAAAGATATTGAACATACTATTAATAGGAAAAAACTTTTTTTTTTTTTTTACTGGGCTTCCATTTTAATGGCTTAGCTGTTGAAAGGCAAGAACTGAGAAACAGAGGGTTCTTGAATGCGGTTTCCTTACCACCCTTTGGGTTTGCAAGGCCATGTCTCATAAGATTTACCATCGTATGTGGAAGGTGTATTTTGGATGTTGTAAACTCCTAAGGATATGCTTTTTTTTTTCTTTTTTTTTTCATTGTTTGCTTTCTTACTTTTCTTCACTGCATAGTGGAGCAGCAGCAAGTCTTCAGCCCAGTCAGGTGTCATCGTTGGGGACTTTGTTCCACTGCCATCTGAATGAGTACATTGTGCTTTCATCACTGGGTCCTAAACCATTTCATCCAAAGGAAGTGGCCCTACACTCCTTGCATGCAGTCAGGGTGATTAGGTTGTACTTGTATGCCTAGGTCCGGTTTCATAGAGCAGACTTCCTGTTTGTGGTTGTAGAGAGCCCAAGTAAAAGCCTTACAACATTGACTGTTATCATCTCAATTGGATTCTGCAAACCATTGTACAAGCGTTGTCTGAAGCCGTGAAAATCAATTTCCGTTAGCAGCATACTCTTAACAGGTAGGCAAGTGTATCCTGGGCTTTGAGCCATGAGGCCTCTATTTCACACGTTCTCCAAAGGCGTATTTGGGTAGCTCCTTATACAGAACTGGTGTTTTTTTCAAAGCAGTGTTGTGTGTATAAGTGTTTATTTTTTAAATATGTTAAAACGAAAAATTTACATAGTGGTTAATTTTATTGTCACTTTTAACATTGTTTTTAGTTTGAGTATGCTTTAGTGTGTCACTAAAGTGGAGATGTTTGAAGACCATTGATTCATCATTAAAAGGGTAAGTTCACCTTTACAGAAAAATCTGTAAGGTGAACTTACACTGGACCCCCTCCCTATCACACCCGGTCCCGCTGTACCTGAATCCAGCAGTCTCCCACACATCATAAAGCCATTTTACCAGGCTGGGGATCAGAAATCCCCCGCCTCTTAATCTCCTAAATGTACCTTGTAAAGGTACGTATAGGAAGCATTCCAATTGGTCAGCGTCAACCAATCACAACCTACGTAGCTCGTTCCTGTCAGCACTGGAGAAGAGGAGAGAATGCCGCGGTGGCTTCAAATCCTCGGATCGGTAAAGCAGTGTCACAGCGGGAGATTGCCGTAACCGGGTGCGATGGGGTCTAGTGTAAGTTCACCTTACAGATTTTCTATAAAGGTAAACTTACACTTTAAACGCTTACCACAGTTTATATTAGTTTGTGTTAGTGCATATAGTTGCAGCTTAGGGCTCATGCACATAGAGGTTTGCAGGCACAAATCTCATCAAGCAAAAAATTGCTGGTGTTTTTCTGTGCCTGGAAAGCCATAGCTGGTGCTTACAGCCATCCATAGAAGTGAATGGCTGTACATGCTTGTAATCGCTTTCTTGCGTTTGCCCACACATATGCATATGACATATCTCCCCGAACACGAAACTTCTGCGAGAAAGCATTAGTGTTTACTCGCACGTACAGCCATTCAGTTCAATTGCCAGCTGTACATGCCACCTGAGTCTTCCTGGACATGAAAAATTCCAGGACTTTAACACTAGAAGACATTTTGGCCTGCAAACATCCGTGTGTGTGAGCCCATAAAGACCTAAGTATTTCTTTATATCATGGCTTTTTTTAAATATAACATTTTCAGGTTTTAGCTCCAGTGCAATGGATTATGGAAAGGAAGCTGGGGCAGAATCTCGTTTCAAGCAGTGGACTTCGATGATCGATGGGTTGCCTTCCTCTGTCTCACAAGATGTCAGTTTGCATAAGAATGGTACAGTGCGACTTTTCTGCAGTATTGCCTGTCAAATTGATTGTATAGCTAGAAACGTTCTAAAAGTGCAACCCAAATTCCACAAAAGTTGGGACGCTGCATAAAAACAGGATGCAATGATTTCATAAACTCATGTTTTATTCACAATAGAAATTAAAAAAAAAAATCACATGTTTAAACTAAGAAAATGTACCATTTTTAAGAAAAAAAATTGGTAATTTTGAAAATGATGGCAGCAATATGAAAGTTGGAGCAGGGCCATGTTTACCAGGGAGTAGAATCCCCTCCACTTCAAGAACACTCTGTAAACTGAGGAAACCAATTGCTGATGTTTTGGAAGAGGAATGTCCGATGTAGGAATCTAGCTGCTCAACAGTACTGGGTCTTTGTTGTATTTTTTGCTTCAAGATGTGCCAAAAATTTTCAATTTGTGAAAGGTCTAGACTGCAGGCTGGCCAGTTAAGTACCTGGACTCTTCCACTGTGAAGCCATGCTGTTGTCATAGATGTAGTATGCAATTTAGCATTGTCCTGCTGAAATATGCAAGATCTTTCCTGAAAGACAATATCTGGATGGAATCATATGCTGCTCTAAAACCTGGATATATCTTTCAACATTCAGTATATGAGTGCAACACTGAATCATGAAAATATAAACAAATCTCAAAAATCATTGAATTAAACAACATATAAATGCATAATTAAATGTCCATGCAAAAAAAGTCCATTTTAAAACAGTGAAAATTCCACAAATGGATATTGATTGATGAACAACCCAAAAATATTGAAATCCCATGTAAAATTTCCAGACCACCAACGAATCACCTCACTCGTGCTCTCCCCCAATGGGTATAGGCTCACCTCTGGGAGTGCGACCCCGAACTAAGCAGGGTCAGACAATGCTTTTGAGCCAGGACTGAGATATTCAACTCAGCTGGCTCCTAAACTTCTCCCAAAATCTCCTCCACAGGATGTCAGCAGCAGAGTATATGGAGAGAAAAAAAGACTCCAATAGTGCTTGAATTGATTAAAACACTTAACATGCGTTTATATTGTGAAATCTTTTATATAAAGTTCCAGACCACCAAAAAACATTTTAACATGCGTTTATTAAAATGAACAGGGTACTCACAATATGCAGGTGCTTCCAGCGCACCACACTAACACTATCTCACTGAATCCTGTGGTGGCTCACAGGCGTGTTCTGACCCTGCTTAGTTGCGAGAGTCGCACTCCCAGAGGTGAGCCTATACCCATTGGGGGGGGGGGGGGGGGGGGTGCATGAGTGAGGTGATTTGTTGGTGGTCTGGAAGTTTTACATAGGATTTCAATATCTTTAGTTCATCAATCAACATCCATTTGTGGAATTGTCACTGTTTTAATATGGACTTTATTGCATGGACATTTAATTATGCACTTTATATGTTTGATGCAATGATTTTTGACATTTGTTTATTTTTTGATTCAGCGCTGCACTCTTATATATTGATTTTTGTGCATATGGGGGTGTGATCAGCGCTAGCAGCTAGTCTTTTGAATAACACACACACACCACAGTGTTTCTAGTACATATATAATTCTTTTTTTTGGGTAGCTCGCAAGACTAACTCTCAACATTGATGGCCTTTCTAAATGTGTAAGCTGATCATTCTATACGCACTAATGTCTAAATGTGTAAGCTGATCTTTCTATACACACTCATGCACCCCTGTACCATCAGAGATGCAGGCTTTTGAACCAAGCACTGATGGCAAGCCAGAATGTTCCTCTCCACTTTAGTCCTGAGGAGGCGAAACCAATGGTTGCCAAAAAAAAATGTGAACTTCGATTCGTCTGACCACAGAACAGTTTTCTACTTTGCAACAAACTATTTTAAATGAGCTTTGGCCCAGAGAAGACAGTAGCATTTTTGGATCATGCTCTTTTCATGATAGAGCTTTGGCTAGCATTTTTGCAGGGCGAACTGTGTTCACAGACAGTGATTTTTGAAAGTATTCCTGAGCCCATGCATTGATGCACATCACAGAATCATGCCTGTTTTTAATGCAGTGCCATCTAAGGGCCTGAAGATCGCGGGCATTCAATATTGCGCTTTGCCCTTGTTTTCGCACAGAGATTTCTCCAGATTCTCTGAAGCTTTTGATATGGTGTACTGTAGCTGATGATATATTTAAAGTCTTTGCAAGTTTACTGTGAACATTATTCTGAAATTGACAATTTTTACTGATTGGTGAACCTCTGTCCATCTTTACCTCTGAGACACTCCAAAGATGCTTTTTATTATACCCGTAATGTTACTGACCTGTTGCCAATTAACTGAAAAATGTTCTTCCAGATCTTCCTTGTTTGTACCACTTACTTTGCCAGCTTTTTGTTGCCCTTCCCAACTGTTTTGAGTGTTGCTGCCAGCGATTTCCGAATTCCAGTTCCAAATGTTTTTATTTTCTATTATGAATTAAATATGGGTTTATGAAATTCGCAAATGATTGCATTCTGTTTGTATGTAGATTTTTTCACAGCATCCCAACTATTTTGAAATTGGGACTGCACTTTTATTGGTGGTAAAGCCAAAACTTTTTTGCAGTTTTGCATATTTTGTATAAAGTTAGACCCTCTTTCGAGATTTATTGCAGTCTGTGCCCTTGCTGGAGAGAATAACCCCTCTATTTGCCCTGGTGGTGATTGTCCCTGAGAAACAATTGAAAATCTGAAATTTGTAAGTTGTCACCAGAGCAGGAGTTGAGGTAAAACATTTAGTGGGGACAAATATTCCAGAGGCAAATGTTTAAAGATTGGGATTCCCCTCACTTTAGGGATATCTCCTCCCATTTCCTATTTTATATCAGTACAGGAAGTGATATCTTAACAGTGGGGCACAGACAGCAAAAAATAACCTGCTACAGTGCCTTCAAAACTTATTCATACCCCTTAAAATTTCCCACATTTTGTCATGTTACAACCAAAAACGTAAATGTATTTTATTGGGATTTTATGTGATAGACCAACACAAAGTGGCACATAATTGTTGTGAAGTGGAAGGAAAATGATAAATGATTTTCAATTTTTTTTTTTTTTTCTACAAATAAATATCTGACAAGTGTGGTGTGCATTTGTATTCAGCCCCCTGAGTCAATACTTTGTAGAACCACCTTTCACTGCAATTACAGCTGCAAGTCTTTTAGGTATGTCTCTATTAGCTTTGCACATCTAGAGAGTGAAATTTTTGCCCATTCTTTTTTGCAAAATAGCTCAAGCTTTGTCAGATTGGATGGAGAGCCTCTGTGAACAGCAAATTTCAAGTTACATAGTAGGTGAGGTTGAAAAAAGACACCAACCTATGTGTGTTTATATTTCCATATTACCTTGTATATCCCTGTATGTTGTGGTTGTTCAGGTGCTTATCTAATAGTTTTTTGAAACTATCGATGCTCCCCGCTGAGACCACCTCCTGTGGAAAGGAATTCCACATCCTTGCCGCTCTTACAGTAAAGAACCCTCTACGTAGTTTAAGGTTAAACCTCTTTTCCTCTAATTTTAATGAGTGGCCAAGAGTCTTGTTAAACTTCCTTCCCCAAAAAAGTTTTATCCCTTTTGTGGGGTCACCAGCACGGTATTTGTAAATTGAAATCATATCCCCTCTCAAGCGTCTCTTCACCAGAGAAAATAAGTTCAGTGCTCGCAACCTTTCCTCATAACTAATATCCTCCAGACCCCTTATTAGCTTTGTTGCCCTTCTTTGTACTCGCTCCATTTCCAGTACAACCTTCCTGAGGACTGGTGCCCAGAACTGGACAGCATACTCTAGGTGCGGCCGGACCAGAGTCTTGTAGAGCGTGAGAATTATCATTTTATCTTTAGAATTAATCCCCTTTTTAATGCATACCAATATTCTGTTTGCTTTGTTA
This sequence comes from Aquarana catesbeiana, assembly GCF_042186555.1. Classification (NCBI taxonomy): domain Eukaryota; kingdom Metazoa; phylum Chordata; class Amphibia; order Anura; family Ranidae; genus Aquarana; species Aquarana catesbeiana. Next base: position 115,559,770 of record NC_133330.1, on the reverse strand, counting down.
GCAGCAGCTTAGCATTGCATGCAATTGCTGAGTCTATCATCTACTAGGACCCCAGGTCCCTTTCCATCCTAGATTCCCCCAGAGGTTCTCCCCCCAGTGTATGGATTGCATTCATACAGTATTTTTGCCACCCAAATGCATTATTTTACATTTTTCTACATTGAACCTCATTTGCCATGTAGTTGCCCACCCCATTAATTTGTTCAGATCTTTTTGCAAGGTATCCACATTATGCGGAGAAGTCATTGCCCTGCTTAGCTTAGTATCGTCCGCAAATACAGAGATTGAACGGTTTACCCCATCCTCCAGGTCGTTTATGAACAAATTAACCACTTGACCACTGGGCACTTAAACCCCCTTAATAACCAGACCAATTTTCAGCTTTCAGTGCTCTCACAATTTGAATGACAATTACTCAGTCATGCAACACTGTACCCATATGAAATTTTCGTCCTTTTTTTCACACAAATAGAGCTTTCTTTTGGTGGAATTTGATCACCTCTGGGTTTTTTATTTTTTGTGCTATAAATAAAAAAAGACCGAAAATTTTGTAAAAAAAATGCATTTTTCTTCATTTCTATTAAAATTTTTTGCAAATAAGTAATTTTTCTTCATAAATTTGGCCAAAAATGTATACTGCTACATATCTTTGGTAAAAATAACCCAAATTAGTGGGTATTATTTAGTCTGTGTGAAAGTTATAGGGTCTACAAGTATGGTGCCACTCACTGAAAATGTATCATTTTGATCACACCTAATGTACTGACAGCCTATCTCATTTCTTGAGACCCTAACAAGCCAGTACAAATACCCCCCAAATGACCCCTTTTTGGAAAGTAGACATTCCAATGTCATTTTTTTCCCACAATTCTTTGCAAAATGAAGATTTTTTTTATTTTTTTCACTCCAAATTGTCATTATAACAGGTTATTTCTCTCACATGGCATGTACAGTCCACAAATGAAACCCCAAAATATATTCTGCTACTCCTCCTGAGTATGGCGATAGCACATCTGTGAGACTTTTACATAGCCTGGCCACATACAGAGGCCCAAAATTGAAGTAGCCCCTTCAGGCGTTCTAGGAGCATAAACTACACATCTCATTTCTCAACCACCTATTACACTTTTGAAGGCCCTGGAGCACCAGGACAATGGAAACGCCCACAAAGTGACCCCATTTTGGAAAGCAAACACCCCAACGTATAATCTATGAGGCATACTGAGTTTGGAACGGTTCATTTTTTTCCAGAAGTTTTTGGAAAATGTGGAAAAAAAATGAAAACGCATTTTTTTTTTTTACACAAAGTTGTCCATTTATAAGATATTTCCAACACATAGCATGTACATAGCAAAAATGACATCCCAAAATGTATTCTGCTACTCCCCCTGAGTATGGCGATACCACATGTGTGAGACTTTTACACAGCCTGGCCACATAGAGGCCCAACATCCAAGAAGCACCATCGGGTGTTCTAGGGACATAAATTACACATCCAATTTCCTTACAATCTATCACATTTTTGAAGGCCCTTCATATTTCTAACACAGCATGTACATACCAAGAATTACACCCTAAAATGCATTCTGCTGAGTAAAGGGTAAACAAAAGATCACCTGTGATTTTAGTAGTGCAATTGTCCACAGGAGGAGAGCCCTGATCCAGGCAGCAGGCAGGGACGTGGTCAGTGACAGTGAATAGAATTGTCCAGGCAGCAGGCAGGAATATTGTTCATAGTCAGTACAGGCAGGGATACTGTCCATATACAGTCCAGGGTCAGTGCAAGTAGAGACGTTGCCAGCAGTGCCAAAATATTGGTCCTGGTAGTAAGCAGGAACACGGTCCAAGTAGCAGGCCAGGAAAGAATGGGGACAGGGGTAGAGGCTTCTCCCACCCAAATCTCTTTGAAGCCTCCGAATCTCCAGACCCTAATCCGGGAATGAGAAAACTAAAAGATCAGTTTTCTTCATCCAGAAAAACAATTCTGGAGCCCCTCACATATGTGAGACCCCTGTGTTCCCACTAGCATAGCAGGGTAAAAGATCAATCCAAGAGGCAGGCAAAAAACGTGGTCAAACAGTCCAGGGTCAGTTCCAGAGCAGGCAGAGGTAGGTACAGTTTAGCGTTAGGCAGAAGTGTGGTCGTATAACAGGCCAGGGTCAGTTCCGGAGAAGGCAGAAGTATGTTTAGCGTTAGGCAGAAGCTTGGTCGTATAACAGGCCTGGGTCAGTTCCGGAGAAGGCAGAGGTATGTACATTTCAGTGCAGTGGCATAAGGGGTGTGGAGGAAAATGACAGGAAATTAGAATTACGTTTACCATACTTCCCTAATAATGTAGAGAAGTATGGTAACGGCGGAAACATCCAACTATACAGAGGCCTGGTTGGGAAGGACAATCGGGACAATAATACGTGGTGTCTCTTCTAATTGCTCCACTGGAGCACACCCGGCATTTCTTTTGACGTCTGCGGCCTGTTTCACGGGGGGGATTTTGTCAGGAAAGTGGCGCTCGTGGAGTCTGCTCACGGAATCAGAGCGAATAGTTTCTGGTGGGCTTTCAGGGTACAAAAGGGCAGAAATAACTTCTTCTTGGTAGTGGAGATAGGATATGGGGTTCTCTGTAGATTTTTGGTAAATGACATAAGTGTTATACATAGCCAAACTGAAAAAATAAATGGACACTTTTTTATACCAGTGGCGGGATTTTCTTGTGGGAAGGTAGGGTTCAATCATCTGATCGTTGAAGTCCACTCCCCCCATAAACAAATTATAATCGTAAACACAAGCTGGTTTCTGGGCTGGGCCGATTCTTCTTCGGACTTCCAATAACTCCTGGTTCCGCAAAGATGCTGTCTCCCCTCATTGTAGCCTTTCATCGACAAGTTTTTGCGGGAAGCCCTTTCTATTGGCTCTTACTGTACCACATGCTGGGGTGTCTCTCCGGTGAAGATTGCGGAAGAGAGGGGCAAGCTGGTATGAAAATTATCCACATAAAGATGGTATCCCTTTCCAAGGAGTGGATAGACAAGATCCCAGACCACTCTTCCGCTGGCTCCAATGTACTCTGGGCATTCAGGGGGATGCAGTTGGGAGTCCTTCCCTTCGTACACCCGGAAGGCGTAGATGTACCCTGTGGCTTGGTCGCAAAGTTTGTACATTTTTACCCCATATCGGGCCCTTTTGCTGGGGATGAATTGTTTGATGCCCAGCCTGCCTGAAAATTTTACAAGGGACTCATCCACGGAAATATTCTGTTCGGGGGTGTATAACTGGGGACATTTTTCAGAGAAATAATTTAGGAGTGGCCGAATTTTAACTAGTTTGTCAGAAGCTGGGTCATTTCAGGCAGGGCACTGGGTGTTGTTATTGTAGTGAAGGAACCGCATAATCATTAGGTATCTGGATCTTGGCATAAGGGATGAGAAGAGTGGCATGTGGTGGATGGGTTTGGTAGACCAATAGGAGTACAATTGTTTTTTTTTTGTGAGTCCCATAGTAAAAGTTAGGCCTAAGAAAATTTTGAATTTCTCTACGGTTAGTTCTCCCCACTCAAAGGGATGAGTGTAACTAGAGCCAGGGTCGCTTACTATGTGCTGCTGTGCGTAGAGGTTGCACTGGGCCACAATGGACGATAGTAAGTCTTCAGTGAAAATCAAATGAAAAAAATCAATCATGGCAAAATCATTGGTGTTCACCTGGACACCTGGCTGGGCGGAGAAAGGGGGGATATTTGCTGCTCCGGAATTAGGGGGAAGCCACAGGGGGTTTTGAAGGGCATAGGGAAGGCTGGCATGGCCCCTATCCCTTTGGGGCTGAGATGACACCCTACTGGTGCCTGGCCTTTGTTGTAGTGGCTCTGCTCTTGAGGTGAACGGCACTGCTCTTGAGGTGGACGGCCCTGCGCTGCTGGTAGTAGGCTGCTGCTCCACGCCAGAACGCCTTCTTTTCACGGGCACACATTCCTCTTCCGATTCTGTATCAGAACCGCTGCTTATCACGGGTTCATAGGTCGAATCCGAATCGTAATCGGACTGAGACTCGTAGAGCTCCCCGCTGCTCTCATCGGTCATGCTTAGACGCTGGTAGGCCTCCTCAGTAGTAAAATATTATTTTGCCATACTGGTGGCTGATGAGGCTGCACTGCAGAGCACTGTGGTGGAACTGGTGGCACAGACAGCACTGATGTGGCACTGATGGGCGCAGGTGGCACTGATGGGCGCAGGTGGCACTGGTGTGCACTGTAGTGGCGCTGGTGTGGCTCTGGTGGCACTGATTAGCACACAGGTGGCACTGGTGGGCACAGGCAGCACTGATTAGCACACAGGTGGCACTGGTGGGCACAGGTGGCACTGATGTGGCGCAGATGAGCACTGATGGGTACAGGTGGCACTGGGCACAGGTGTGGCACTGGTGTGGCTCTGGTGGTACTGGTGTGGCACTGGTGGCACAGGTGACAGATAGCACTGTTGAGGCACTGTTATGGCACTGTTGGGCACTGCTAGAATCACAAAACTCAGTTTGGCACACGATCTGCTCTCCTCTCACGCTGCATCGGTGAGAGGAGAGCAATGAACTTGTGATGACCCCATTTGAAATGTTTTGACATTTGTGATTGCTCCGTCATTGGACGGAGCGATCACGTGGTAAAGGGCCGCTGTCATTGGCCCTTTACCGCGATCTGTGTAGCGCCGGGTCCCGTGAACCCGGCGAGCACGGATGTTCCCGTGTGCGCGCCCCAGCGGGCGCGCGGGAACGATTCTCCGGGAGGAAGTCTCTGGACGCCCTCCCAGAGTTAACAAACCGCCCTGTAGCCTTCATTTGGCTATGGGCCGGTTATTAAGTGGTTAAACAGGATTGGTCCCAGCACAGAACCCTGGGACACCCCACTACCCACCCCTGACCATTCCGCGTATTCCCCATTTATCACCACCCTCTGAACTCGCCCTTGAAGCCAGTTTTTAATCCATGTACTCACCCTATGGTCCAACGGACCTTATTTTGTACAGTAAACATTTATGGAGGACTGTGTCAAATGCTTTTGAAGCCTTGCATGTCAAGCTAGGGACTGAGAAGGCCAGCGTGGGTGAAGCTTGACGCATATCTAGAGTTCCAAGCTAGGGACCCAGCAGAGAAGCAGGGGCGACGCTTGAGGAAGATACCACCGTGAAGATTGGCGGAGCTAAAGGGATTCAGTGGCAATGAAGCAGTGGGTCTAGTGAGAGACCGGGAGCTCAGTGTGCTGAAGAACTACAAGGAGCGATTGTAGTGAAAGTGAAGGAACTGTTACGCAATGTGTTAGGAACTGTTAAAGACTGTTGCCCTAGTGGACAGCATTCCTACACGTGCAGATGTGGTGTCTTGCTGGATGCCTTTCCCTGCATGGCTGTTCTCCTATTGAAGTCTCAGAGTCTGCCAATTAATCTTGCAACTACCTAAGGGTGTCCTGGCCCTAACACTCTCCCCCAAAATAGTTTTTTTTAAGAGAAATAAACTTAAAATAAACTATTTTGCATCCAAGGAGTGTCTGGTGCCCAATATCTTTAACAAATATACTCCCACCATGCCTCACAACCCACTACATACAGAAGAATGTCAGTTATCCCTGGTCCTGGAGGTTCTCCTTAGACCAAAGAAGGCCTGGGACCTTGCTACATTAGTTAGGAGTATCAGAGTAAAGGGGGCTGAGTACGAATGCATGCCGCACTTTTCAGATATTTATTTGTAAAAAAAATTTTGAAAACCATTTATCATTTTCCTTCCACCTCACAATTATGTGCCACACTGTGTTAGTCTATCACATAAAAAATGTTGATTGTAACACGACAAAATGTGGAAAATTTCAAGGGGTGTGAATACTTTTTCAAGCCACTGTATGAACTGTAATAGCTTCTTACTCCTATACAAAACTAGAAAACATTTTTTCTGAAGTTATATTGTAAACTGGAAGTGAGGGTGTGAAGCATCATGAAGTTAAACTTTGGGTTATATATGGTTGTATCCTATTAGTGCCATGAATACTGCCTGCTTTGGATAGATAGTTATTTTGGTTATTAAAGGCAGTACAAATTGTGTAGTAGCCCAGATTTCTAACTGTTTAACCCCCAATTAAGTTGTGATGTAGTTCTTTTGTGTTAACCGTGCGTTGCATATATATTTTGTGCACTTTACACTGCCATTTCAAAAAAGCCTTTATTCCTGTAAATATCCAACAAGAATTAAGTATTCACCAGTTTCCTGAGCCATCTGAGTTGTGTAGTGCACATAAATGAGCAAAAATAAAAGTCAGTCCCTTCACTGAAACTGAAGCCCATATTCTCATCAGTGCTTGGCCTATGTGGATTACCTTTTCAGAAAAATGTGCTGATAACGGGGTCAGTGGAGGTTTTTAAGTAAGCATCGGGACACAAGGGAATTCAAAACCCTTACACCCAGAAAGCACAATTTTATTTGTGAACCCATGCTGGCCATACAGCAAATCAAATTTGGCCTGTTCAGCAGTGACTGAATTTTGATCAATGTGTGGCCGTCCTGAGAAGTTGAGAAAAAGTCCTCGATCAGCAGCTGCAGCTGCTGATCAGTACATTCTGGCAGCAGCAGGAGTTTCAGTGGGGGAGATTTCTCTATCCACTTCATTTGTGTGGTTGAAGGAATTCCGCTGGCTGGATACAAAAAAAAAATTGTATTTACTGTATCCAGCTCAAGAATTTTCATTGTGCCCATACTAAACAGAGTATAAATTTGTTTGCTGCTTAGTCTGCTTCAATGCTGATCACACAATCGACTGTATTTTGCAGCACTCATGTTTCCATCGTTTTTTTCCGCTAGATATGTAGGCCACCTTTCCCTAGTGGTGTTTGTTACTAGAGCTGCATGATTCTGGCTAAATTGAGAATCATAATTTTTTTGCTTAGAATAAAGATCACGATTCTCTCATGATTCTCGCGGCGTAATATCTTTCACAAGATACAAAAAAAAAATGGGCTAACTTTTACTGTTTGTTTTATTTTTTTTTATTCATTGAATTGTATTTTTTCCCAAAAAATTGCATTTGAAAGACCGCTGCACAAATACAGTGTGACATAAAATATTGCAACAATCTGCATTTTATTCCCTAGGGTCTCTGCTAAAAAGATATATATAATGTTTGGGGGTTCCAAGTAATTTTCTAGCATAAAATACAGATTTTAACTTTGTAAGAAACGAGTGTCAGAAAAAGGTTTCATTTTTAAATGGTAAACTGCCCTCATCTACACACTGAAGTTCATTCCTTTGATCCAAGAACAAAAAGTTGCAATGTTTATAGTCCTGCGTAGAGTTAAATTCTTCATAGAGATCGTGAGGGGGTTGAATCGAGATCACGATTTTTTAACGATTAATTAGTGCAGCTCTATTGGTTACGTTGTAGTATGTTGCAGAAATAGCCCAACATCCAATGGGGAAAATATTAGAATGCAAAAAAGAGCACTCGGCTAATGATCAGAGTAATTTTATTTGTATGAACTTTTTGGTCTCTTTATACCTCATTTAATTACTAGCCAAATATTTTTATATGTGTACAAACCACTTACTTTTTAACATTTATGCAGTGAACCTTTTGTATTACATTTCATTTTCTTTCATCTCTGTCTTCAGGCTCTATTGCTCCTCCTACAAAGAATCCTGGTAGCTCCCCATACAACCAGTTTGATATGATGTCTGGAGAATCTGTAGGATTGCATGGAGGGCCAACTGCTGAGAGTTGGCTACCAGCCAAATCCCCTCCTAGTAAAATGGGAAGCAAATCAATTAATACCAGCTGGCCACCAGGTGAGTCTCACAAGTCATCATTATCATTGTATTACCAATATTCCCAGTGGAGACACTGACAGACACAAAAAAAATCCATAGTTTCAAATTCCCCAATCTATACAATATAAAATTATTTTTCTTTTTCGTACATCACAGGACACAGAGCCAGTTATATTCATAACTATTTGGGTTATATGCCACCTATAGGTGAATGGACACTGGTAGATATATCAAACAGGAAGTCCTCTACTATATAACCCCTCCTATACAGGAAGTACTTTAGTTTTTTTCCTCAGTGTTTGTAAGGTGGTGGTCACTGATGTTATACGTGTGCTCTTGGAGGTTCTATTAAGAATCATGGACTTCAATCGGATCCATTCGAAAAAGCTGTCAGCCAAAATGGATGATACCCGAGTCTCATTGGATAGGAGAGAAGATTCCTCAAAGTTCGCCTGTAATGCAGCCTTACGGTGCTGGACCCTGCATAATGGAACCCTGTGCAGTGTTTGTTCTGACCAAGGTACTTTCCTGCAGGGTGCTATACAGATCCAGGGAATTGGACCCCAGATTAAGGAGGACGGCCGTGATGGGTGAAGTTTGGACTCCTGTTATGCACAGAGACCTGCAGGAGGAAGGGTAAGTCTGTATTTTGCAGTTTCTCTTTAAAAAAAAGAGATCTGACTGTCTGGTCTTTGTCCGAGTGGCCACTGGGGGCAGTGTGCTGTTCATGCTCTGTGTACTTCTCAGAAGTATTGGGCTGCAGTGTCTCCTCCAGCCACTAGAGGACACGGGTTAGCTCAGTATGGCCTACTCCTGTATATACAGGAAGTAGAAGGGCGACCATTTTTGGTGGACCATGTGGGCTGAAAGTTCAGCAAGGGCTCTGAGACATAACTTCAACCCATGGCTACATAATGAAATGTGAGTACTTTCTATAGGAGAGCTGTGTGACCAGACAAGTCATTGTTATATACTGCATAAAGGTATACTTATTACTTAATCCGGGGGGGCTTGTACAACTGTCTGCCGATACACCCCTTGTACGGGGGTGTACGGCACTTTAAGGAGTTGTGCCTCCAGAATAGCATGCATTTGGTCTGCAGGAGCTTATTTTTATTCTGCTTTGAAGCAGCATAGAGGCTGCATTGGATGCCTATATGCATGGCTAATCCTGCAAAACTAGTATGGGGCCAGGTGCAGTTGAGCAGGTGCAGCATAGTATACATGTTTGCATAAACTCATTCGCTTTCTTGCATAGGCACATGATTGCATGGGCATGTGTTTGCATTGGCAAGTGTTTTCATGTTTGCATGAACGCACATTGGCTTTTGGAGCAGAAGTTATTCTTCTAAAACGCTTGAATGGTAGTGGTTCCAAAACAAATGGGGACATGAGGTCTAGCTTAACCACTTAAGGACCGAGCCACTTTCTGAGATTTGTTGTTTACAAGTTAAAAAACGTTTTTTTTGCTAGAAAATTACTTAGAACTCCCAAACATTATACATTTTTTTTTAACACCCTAGAGAATAAAATGGCGGTTGTTGCAATACTTTCTGTCATACCGTATTGGAGCAGCGGTCTTACAAGCACACTTTTTTTGGAAAAAATAAATTTTTTAAAATTAAAAAATAAGACAACAGTAAAGTTAGCCCAATTTTTTTTTTTTATATTGTGAAAGATAATGTTACGCCGAGTAAATTGATGCCCAACATGTCACGCTTTAAAATTGCACCCGCTCGTGGAAAGGTGACAAACTTTTACCCTTGAAAATCTCCATAGGCAAAGTTTAAAAAATTCTACAGGTTGCATGTTTTCAGTTACAGAGGAGGTCTAGGGCTAGAATTATTGCTCTCGCTCTACCGATCGCGGCGATACCTCACATGTGTGGTTTGAACACAGTTTTCATATGCGTTCGCTTCTGCACTCGAGCTTGGCGGGACGGGGCGCGTTTTAATTTTTTTTTTTTTTTACCTTTAAATAATTAAATTTGTGCCACTTTTATTCCTGTTACAAGGAATGTAAACATCCCTTTTAATAAAAAAAAGCATGACAGGACCTAATATGAGATCTGGGGTCAAAAAGACCTCAGATCTCATATTTACACTTAAATGCAATTTAAAAATTTGAAAAACAAAATGGCACTTTAAGAGCTATGGGCAGAAGTGATGAAGTGACGTCGCTTCCGCCCTGCAATGGTATGGAGATGGGTGGGGGCCATCTTCCCCTCACTCGTCTCCATACCCTGGAAGGAGAAGCATCTGATCGCCTCTGCCGCCACCGACAGCTCCGGTAAGCGGCGGAGGGCACCGGAGAGAGGCGGGGGCCTCTCTTGCTGCCAATAAAAAGTGAATCTGTCGCTGAGACCACTATTATCGGAAACCGGACTGCCTGCTGAAGAAGAGGATACCGGGGTTATGGCAGCTAGCTGCTACCATAACAACGATATTCCTCTTCAAAGACAGGACGTGCGGTGGTCCGGAAGTAGTTAAAATCTCAAGCTGCTGGGCATCCTTCTGTTTCAGAGGCTTGGTCTGTTCATTGATGACCTCTCTGCAAGATTTCAGGGTCCATAGTCATTAATAATGCATTTCTTCATGTGCTGCTTTTTTTCCAGGCTCATCAAAGGTTTCTGCAATTGCAGTGCAAAGTCGTCTTTTTTTTTTTTTTTTTTTTTTTTTCATTTTGTGGCTCTGCTCTTTGGGCTAGCCACAGCTTCCGAGGGTTCGCAAAGCTCCAAGCCCTTGTACTGGACTTACTGAAGACGCAAGGCAGTGTCAATCTCAGTATACCTCAATCTTTGCTCAGGAAGCATTCGGTTTCCAGATTTTCCTTTGATACATTTCTGCAGGAGGAAGTTGTATTGAAGTCAAAGAACATTCCCTACGTACAGTCCTACTCCAGGTCTTTTGTAGAGGGTCATTCTCTCTGTCTGGAACATGAAGATCTATGCATTGGATTGCCAGAAGACTCTATTCCCAGGGTATTGCAGAGCTCAAATTGGTGGTTGATGGTTCGGAATCTGGAGAAGGTGAAATTCATTCTTTCAGGAGTTTGGAAGATAATAACCACTAATGCCAGTCCCTCCAGTTGGTTTGAAGGTAGCCACAGTTCAGTGGACTTGGTCTACACAGGGGAGTATACTGCCCATCAATATCTTGAAACTTTTGGCCAGTACACCTTGCTCTGGATTATTGATTGAATCCGTTGTAGGTTCAGTCCAACAATGCTTCTACAGTGGCACGTATCAACCACCAGGAGTCGTGCAGCTTAGGAAGGTGAACCACATTCTGTCTGGGGCATAGCAACAGGTGCCGTCTGTTGCCAGTACATATCCCAAGTATAGAAAAATGGCAAAAGGGGGTTTTCCAGGCATCAGCAACTAATGCCAGGACCACATGGTCCCTGCATCCAGAGACATTTTTTGGCAATCTGCCACATTGGGGAGCTCTGCAGTTGGATCTACTGGATTCCAAGTAATACAACAAATTGGATAGGTTGTGTCTGGGACAGGAGTCCCACTGATAATAGGGGTGGATGCACTGGTAACACTTTAGTTACCATTTCTCCCTAATTGACGCCTTCCCTCCATTTCAACTACTGCAGCATCTTTTGAATCTGGGAGGTGGTAACACTGATAATAGTGTTAGCCAAATTAGCCTAGGAGGGTTTGGTACACTGACGTAGCGAATCTTGCGGGGGATGCTCCTTGGACATTTGCAGCCCAGCCGGACTTAATGGGTCCTGTTATCTCTGCACTGGAAGCCAACTTCAGGGAGCTTTAATTACAGGACGTGGGAATATTTTATGGCTAGGATGAAGCCATGAAATGGCACCCATAGATATGTGAGTGGGAGTTTTTTTTTTATCTTCAATCGCGAAGCGAAGTGAGATTGGCCTTAAAGTGTTACTAAACCCATAACTGTAAAATGCAGAATAGCATGCTTGTTATACTCACTGTGAAACTTAAGGGGTTAATCCTCTGTATTGTGTAAAAAGGCTGTTTTTATCCTGTATGCACAGATCCTCACCCTCCTGCACTGTCTATCTGGGGAAGGCCAGCTAACACAGGCAGGGTAGCCGACCTGCACATGCGCAGTTGTGTCTTTTATGCCGGAGAGAACATTTACTTGTTCTCAGAGCTAACCAGGTCACATGATATTGACATCACACATGTGGGCGTGTATACAGACTGTAGTGGAAATCTCCACCTACCTGAACCCTCAGCACTGGAGAAGCTGTGCAGTTTATCATTTAACCGTTGTATACAGATCATCCAAAAAGTATATAGTAGCAGTATTTTTATGTAAAAAAAAGATTTAAAAGTTGTGGGCACCGTGGGAGGGGGGGCGGATGAAGTCATTTTATATTGCTGGGTTTAGTAACAATTCTAGGTACCATTAAGGGTCAGATTCGTTCCTATGCCTTTTTTTCCAGAGGCTGTTGTTTCTCACTCCTTGATTCATACGGGTGTAACGCAGACAGTCCCGCCTGTCAGGCCACACTTGTGTCCTTGGGACTTTAGTTTGCTCTTGACTGTCCTTGCAGAGGTCACCTTTTGAACCAATTTGAGAAACTCTGTTAGTCCTTTGATTCGGAAGGTGGCTTCTTTTGTTGCTATCACTTCAGCAAGTGCAGTGTTGGAGCTGGCGGACCTTTTCTTATAAGGAGCTGTTCTTGGTCTTGCATTATGATAAGGCGAGGTTGCGTGCTCATCATTTTTGTTGCCGAGTGGTTTCGAGTTTTCACTTGTCTTGCCTTTATTTTTCTCCTAATCCACATTCGGCAAGAGAAAGATCACTACATACTCTGGAGGTAGTTCAGGTGCTCAGGATTTACTTGAGTTGTTAGCGCAGGTCAGGAATCCTGATTGTGCTTCCAGAAGAGCCCAGGAAGGGCAGGCTACATCCAAGTCAACAATTTATAATTGGACCTGCCAGTTTCTAATTGAAGCCTATGGTTGGAAAGGGCAAAATCCCACCTTTTCTGGGGAGAGCTTCCCTACCAGGTAAGTAGATGCATCTTGGGCTTTCCGCCATCTGGCATCAGTAGCGCTGCACATTTTTACTGGACTCACTTTTTGACTCGATTACGATTATCATGTCAACATTTAACTTTGATTCGATTCTGCAATGAATCACGATTACTGCCCACGGTTTTCATCAAAAACCCATCAGTGCAGCCTCACTGTGCCCGTCAATAAATGCAGCCTCACTGTGCCCGTCAATAAATGCAGCCTCACTGTGCCCGTCAATAAATGCAGCCTCACTGTGCCCGTCAATAAATGCGGCATCACTGTGCCCATCCATGCAGCCTCACTGTGCCCATCCGACTCCTAGACGGGGTCCTGTGATAGACGGAACACTGATTCACTTTTCCGGAATTGGATCAGTGTTCCGTCTATCACAGGACCCAGTCTAGGATGTGGAACTCTGTTATAGCAGCCACTGGAGAAGGAGGGAGGAGGAGGAAGGGCGTGCCAGGATATTCAGATCAAAGCTCCGTAACACAGTGGGAGATGCCCGCTGTGTATGATCCATTCAGGCAATGGTGAGCGGTCGCCCTGGGCATTTTAGATGCAAGTTCAGTGAGAAAGTCAGAGGGGAGGACTCTGATGGGCGCACTGGATGACATAATTGGTGCAATCGCGTTTCAGCCTTCTCCACATCGATGCAGAATCATTTAAGGCTGAATCGCAATGCATCGATTAAACAATTATTTGAAACACCACTAGGCGTCAGTGGCTCAGATTTGCAAGACCACTACTTGGTCTTTGGTTCATACATTAACAAGGTTTTTACCAGGTGGATGTCAAAACCGTGGGAGATACTGCCTTTGGCCTCAGCATATTACAAACCGCAAGAGTAGTCCTTCTCTGTTGGCAGTTTTCTGTGATGGTGTCTCCCTCCCCTCAAAGGCATTGCTATAGGACATCCCAAATAGTTATGAATATAACCGGCTCTGTGTCCTGTGATGTACAATAAAGAAAATTGGATTTTTCCTACATCTTGCCTGTAAAATCCTTTTCTTGGAGTGCTTCACAGGACACAGAGGTCCCTCCCCTCTTTTGGGGAATTTATTGCTTGCTACAAAACTGAAGTACTTCCTGTATAGGAGAGGTTATATAGGGGAGGATTTCCTGTTTGATCCACCAGTGTCCGTTCACCTATAGGTGGTGTATAACCCAAATAGTTATGACTATAACAGGCTCTGTGTCCTGTGATGTACTCCAAGAAAAGGATTTTACAGGTAAGATGTAGGAAAATCCTTTTTTTTTTTTCTTTTTTTTTTTTTTTTTTTACGTTAAGAGTTCTGGGTTTTTTGTGTTTAGAAATCATACTTACCTGGTGGATGCAGCATCTGTCCCCCAGCTCTAAAAGTAAGAACTGAGCGATCAAAGACCGCTAATCGCTCAGTTCAGTGCTCCGTGAGCAGAGAGCTGGTGACTGTCAATCACCAGCTCTATACTCTGTCTGCGGCTTCAGCCTACTGTCGGCTGAAAACAGATCACAGGAGTGCAGAACGAACTGCACTCCTGTTATCCACAGAAAAAGTACAGCCAGACGAGCTTTGGCTGTACTTTCCCTTTAGATTATTCACACTGTTATGTTACACCAATGAAAGGTAAAAAGGTAAAGGTAAAAATTAAACCCACGCTGTGAAACTAAAATGTATATAGGGCTGCTGCTGTATTGCAGGGTAAGTACCCCAAAAATTAGCAAAAGAATTTATACTCAGCGCTGCACCTATGAACTACTAACGTACATATACAAGCATCAGAATGTGTAACATAATAACATATAAAAGTGCTCAGTGTCAATGCAGTGCAAAATAAAGTGCAATCAATAAAGTTCATCAGTTGTGCAAAATAAAGTGCAATCAATAAATAGGTGCAGCTCTGAGTATAAATTCTTTTGCCATGTTACACCAATGGACTGGTTGTTTGTAAGTTCTGGTGTTTAAGTTTGCATCTTTTTTGCTTTTGAGTGCATCTAAAATAGAAAAATATGAAAAAAAAAAAATTCCTGTGTACTATACAGTGCCTTGAAAAAGTATTCATACCACTTGAAATTTTTCACATTTTGTCATGTTGCAACCAAAAACGTAAATTGATTTTATTGGGATTTTATGTGATAGACCAACATAAAGTGGCACATAATTGTGAAGTAGAAAGAAAAGAAAATGGTTTTCAAAATTTTTTACAAATAAATATCTGAAAAGTGTGGCGTGCATTTGTATTCAGTCCCCCCAAGTCAATACTTTGTAGAACCACTTTTCGCTGCAATTACAGCGACAAGTTTTTTTGGGTATGTCTCTACCAGCTTTGCACATCTAGAGAGTGACATTTTTGCCCATTCTTCTTTGCAAAATAGCTCAAGCTCTGTCAGATTGGATGGAGAGCATCTGTGAACACCAATTTTAAAGTCTTGCCACAGATTCTCAATTAGGGCTGGACTTTGACTGGGCCAGTCTAACATAAATATGCTTTGATCTAAACCATTCCATTGTGGTTCTGGCTGTATGTTTAGGGTCGTTATCCTGCTAGACCTTAGTCCCAGTCTTAAGTCTTTTGCAGACTCTAACAGGTTATCTTCTAAGATTAATGGAATAAAATTATACCAGCGCAAAAAAATTGTTAAAATATAAACAGTTACTGAACACCCAAGGCAAATTTCCAAAAAAAAATCCAGGCAATAATAGCACAAAGAATAATGCAGCGCTATCTTGGCGTTTCTTCTAAGATTGCCCAGTATTTGGCTCCATCCATCTTCCCATCAACTCTGACAAGCTTCCCTGTCCCTGCTGAAGAAAAGCATCTCTACGACATGATGCTACCACCACCATGTTTCACAGTGGGGATGGTGTGTTCAGGGTGATGTGCAGTGTTCCGCCACACATAGCGTTTTTTGCTTTTAGGCCAAAAAGTTCAATTTTGGTCTCATTCTTCCACATGTTTGCTGTGTCCCCCCACATGGCTTCTCACAAACTGCAAATGGGACTTCTTATGGCTTTCTTTCAACAATGGCTTTCTTCTTGCCACTCTTCCATAAAAGCCAGATTTGTGGAGTGCACGACTAAGGCTGGGTTCACACCATTGCAAATTGGATGCAGATTCCCCCCCATCTAATTCGCAATAGCAGGGGATTTTGGCCGGCTCTCTATGGAGCCGGTTCAAATATCTCCCCAGCGGGTCCAGTGCGATTTGCACAAAAACGATGTGCGTCTTTTGGTCTGTTTCACGCTCGAATTCAGCCCAAAATTTGGGCTGGAATTGGGCTCAAAAAAGGTGTACCAGGACGCACCGGACCCCTGCTGTGAGACGCATGTGGCTCATATGTGAACCCAGCCTAATATTTGTCCTGTGGACAGATTCTTCCACCTGAGCTGTGGATCTCTGCAGCTCCTCCAAAGTTACCATGGGCCTTCTTGGCTGCTTCTCTGATTAATGCCCTCCTTGCCCGGCCTGTCAGTTTAGGTGGACGGCTATGTCTTGGTAGGTTTGCAGTTGTGCCACACTTTCCATTTTCGGATGGTGGATTGAACAGTGCTCTGTGAGATGTTCAAAGCTTGGGATATTTTTTTTATAACTTAAACCTGCTTTAAACTTCTCCACAACTATATCCCTGACCTGTCTGGTGTGTTCCTTGTGAAAAAGTAAACCTTGAGCCTAAAAAAAAAATGAAAAAAGCCGCTCCCCAAAAATTGTAGACCGACTACTTAAGCAATGTGAAATATGTGGGTAGGGGGCGCTATAAAACACTACATAATACATGCTAAAAAAAAATCAGTCCATATGGCATAGATAGTGAATCAATGATAGTGACAACATTGGTGCAATATTTACAAAATAGGAATCCAGTATTCAACAAAGAATGAATAAGTAAAACCTAAGTGAACCAAATTGATAAATGTGCAAAAATAAAGCAAAAGTCCATAAATTGAACAACAACTTGGTGATTCAAAACAGATCAGAAGTATGCAGACAATCCTTCACCACTTAACAATCCAGATCACCCAATGTGCTCTAATGGAAACCCTGCTCACCAGATTTCCATGACCTCTTTAACTAAAAAGAAGGTCTGGGATCGCTGGATATGAGTACTGGAACAAGTAGACTGAAGATAGGTCCGATAACTTCTGTTTTTTACTCTCCGCTCCAGTGCGGTTGCCCATGGGGGTTAGAAGACACGAGGAGGACCAATAGCATAATATTATTTTGATTAAAAATGCCAAAGATAAATAACAATTGCCTGCTTACATTGGATGGGGCCTACCCGACACTAGGAGTAGCCCGCCATGAATGCTGGTGGAAGCCCTGCCTCTCATCTTGCGCTGGATGGTCGGCGTGCATTCCACTAATGCTGGGACCCGGAAGTGACGTGACTGGAAGGCGCCTCAATGTATGTTTCATAATCCTACGTCATCAGGAAGCGGTCCGGTCACTAGGCATAAGGATCTAAATAACGTAGACAATGGGACATAATTGGCGGAGCCCCCATTCTCCACCCAGCTCACTACCACTGTCATAGCAAGCCTCCAGCGGAGTGCAATACCCACCCTGTACACAACAATCATTGTCATATTGATAAACATTATAACAATTGCAGATAATAATTTTTAAAAAAATGGTATGTAAAATACATATTTTAAACATACAAATTTTAACTAAACTAACGGGCTAGTATCGCATATCGAACAATAAAAAATTAAAAACAACACACTGTTTAGCAAACTAAAAGATGTGATGAATCCTAAATATAAAACCAAAAACCTACTAATCAATACTACTACATGTGTTGGGATGATTTGATCAGATGGTTGAAAACTAGAGGATAGATGGAAAAGGGCAAGGGCAGATAGTTAATCGTTGGTCAAAAAACTATTTAAGTCTAAATCTATGTTCATACCAGCTGGCTGTAAGGTATCCAACCTGTATAACCATTTAGTTTCGTTTTGGGATATAGCTCATTTATGATGGGTACCTCTCCAGTGCTTGTCTTTTTAAAATTATCTGCAATTGCTATAATGTTTATCAATATGACATGGATTGTTGTGTACAGGGTGGGTATTGCACGCCGCTGGAGGCTTGCTACGACATTGGGCGTGAGCTGGGCGGAGACTTTGTGCTCCTCCAATCATGTCCCATTGTCTACGTTATTTAGATCCTTCTGCCTAGTGACCGGAACGCTTCCTGATGACGTAGGATTACGAAACGTACATCGAGGTCCCTTCTGGTCATGTGCTTTCCGGGTCCCTGCTTCCGGTTTGTCTACCAGCATCAGTGGAACGCTCGTCGACCATCCAACATGAGCTGAGCGACGCGGCTTCCAACAGCATTCATTGTGGGCTACTCCTAGTGCCGGGTAGGCACCATTCAATGTAAGCGAGCAATTGTTATTTATCTTTGGCATTTTTTAATGAAAACAATATTACGCTATTGGTCCTCCTCATGTCTTCTATCCCCCATGGGCAACCGTGCTGCAGACGAGAGTAAAAACAGGTATACTTGTTCCAGTACTCCTATGCAGCTATCCTAGACCTTCTTTTTAGTTAGAGGTCATGGAAATCTGGTGAGCAGGTTTTCCATTAGAGCACATTGGGTGATCTGGTTTGTTGTCAAGTGGTGAAGGATTGTCTGCACACTTCTGATCTGTTCTGAATCACCAAGTTGTCATTCAATTTAGGGACTTTTTCTTTGTTTTATATTTTTGCACATTTAGCAATTTGGTTCACTTAGGTTTTACTTATACATCCTTTTTGAATATTGGATTCCTATTATGTAAATATTTCACCAATGTTGTCACTTTCATTGGTTCACTATCCATGTCATATGGTGTGTTCCTTGGCCTTCCTGATGCTGTTTGTTTACTAAGGTTCTCTAACAAACCTCTGAGGGCTCCACAGAACAGCTGTATTTATACTGAGATTAAATTTAAACACAGGTGGACTCCATGTACTAATTAGGTGACTTCTGAAGGCAATTTGTTCCACTAGATTTTAGTTAGGGGGAGCAGAGTAAAGGGGGCTGAATACAAATGCACACCACACTTTTCACATATTTATTTGTAAAACATTTTGAAAGCCATTTATCATTTTCCTTCCACTTCACTATGTGCCACTTTGTGTTGGTCTATCACATAAAATCACAATAAAATACATTTATGTTTCTGGTTGTAACATGACATAATGTGGAAAATTTCAAGGGGTATGAATACTTTTTCAAGGCATTGTATGTGCATCATTGTGCAGTCTGAGACGACTTGATTTGCTTACACTTCTAACCTTCCCTTTCCTAGTGTGTTCTGACATGCAGGGCAATATGGCAAGCTAATATATATAGAGATATCTATCTATATATATATATATATATATATATATATATATATATATATATATACACAGTATCTCACAAAAGTGAGTACACCCCTCACATTTTTGTTAATATTTTATTATATCTTTTCATGTGACAACACTGAAGAAATGACACTTTCCTACAATGTAAAGTAGTGAGTGTACAGCTTGTAAATTTGCTGTCCCCTCAAAATTACTCAAAGCACAGCCATTAATGTCTAAACCACTGGCAACAAAAGTGAGTACACCCCTAAGTGAAAAATGTCCAAATTTGGGCCTAAAGTGTCAATATTTTGTGTGGCCACCATTATTTTCCAGCACTGCCTTAACCCTCTGGGGCATGGAGTTCACCAGAGCTTTACAGGTTGCCACTGGAGTCCTCTTCCACTCCTCCATGATGACATCACAGAGCTGGTGGATGTTAGAGAACTTGCGCTCCTCCAACTTCCATTTGAGGATGCTCTACTGCGGCCCAGTCCCTGAAGGGAGGGGATCATGCTCTGCTTCAGTATGTCACAGCATTCATGGTTCCCTCAATGATTTGTAGCTCCCAGTGCTGGCAGCACTCATGCAGCCCCAGACCATGACACTCCCACCATGCTTGACTGTAGGCAATACACACTTGTCTTTGTAATAGGGATGCACCAATACCATTTTTTTTTTTTTTACAATGAGTACAAGTACCAATACTTTTTTTTTTTCTTTTTTTTTTTTTTTAGTACTTGTACCAATACCTACCGCAACTGTTTTGTTTTTAACTTCATCTGTCAGTAATGGTACAAAGCATTGAAAAGTTATTTACAAATTAAATAAATTGATTTTTTTTTTTAATGTAACGCTTTTTCAATGTGAAATGTGAAAATATATGTTAATATATACGGTATGTGTAAAAATATTCACTAACAAAGCAAACAAAAAAAAAAGTTAATTGTTTATCGTTTATAAAATAGACATGCACAAAAGAAAAAAAGCAGGAAAATAATAATTAAATGGAGGAGAATAGGGAGTTAATTAAGGCTGATTAGAGTAAATTAAGGGTTATTAGCCTCCCTGGAGGTATGATTGTCAGATTTTTGGGTCTCAAAACGGTACAATTATTTTGCATAGAAATTTGGCGTTTTATATTGTAGGCCTGTAATTCTTAGCAATAACACACTTAAATCTGTCCACCAAGAGTCTAGTAGATATTCCCGGTATGATGAAGTTTGAAACACAAAATCATAAATTAGAATATAATAAATAAATATAAATTATAAAAAATAATATAATAATAAAATTAATTTGCCCATGATTCACTATCGCTCAATTGCAAGTGTTCTAATTTACTATCGCTGTTTTCTAGCTGGTCTAAAGCCACTTTTGACGTAAAGGGACACTTTTTGGTTGCTATGGACAATATCAAGTTTCCAGGCAGAAAGAACAGTATATATAATATAAAACTGCATGCAGGGCATAGGAAAAAGCAGTGGAGACAAATAGGATGTGAAATAATTTCATACATTAATGTAATCTATAAGATTACAGTGTACTGTATGTGTTATGATTTGTCACTTTTTTAAATTTGCCGCCAGGCTCCGCCCCATGCGTTGCGACGCTCGCAGAGAACGGAGCCCGGCACAGAGGGGCTTCGGGCGGAGGACAGAGCCCTCAGACACCGCAGGAGGACATCGCAGGATCCTGGGGACAAGGTAAGTACACTGCACCAGGATCCTGCAATGCAATCCCGAGTGTGGCTTGGGGTTACCGCTAATGGTGCTCAAATTTAACCCCGAGCCACACTCGGGTAAACCTCCAGGGAGGTTAAGGGGTTAAACAGAGGAACATTTGTTCATCCTTTTGATCTGCAGATGAAGAAACAGAAATATACAAAAAGAAACAATGTTTCTTTTTATTTTAGTGTTTCAGGGCTGAGCAATGTTGGTAATAAACATTGCCAGCTGATTTTTTTTTTTTTTTTTTTTTTTTTTTATTGACAGCTCCAATTACCGGATTTATTTAACACTGGGGAGACCCACTGACAGCTCAAAGAGCCAAACCTGAAAGTATCTGTTTCAGGTAGCGGTGCATTTGCACGAGTACCGATACTTGTGCAAATATTCGGTATCGGCACCGATACTAGTATCGGTGCAAACATACTTTGTACTCCTGGTTGCTGCCACACTTGCGTGACACCATCTGAACTAAATGCGTTTATCTAGGTCTCATCAGACCACAGGACATGGTTCCAGTAATCCATGTCCTTAGTCTGCTTGTCTTCAGCAAACTGTTTGCGGGCTTTCTTGTGCATCAGCTTTAGAAGAGGCTTCCCTCTAGGAGAACAGCCATGCAGACCAATTTGATGCAGTGTGTGGTGTATGGTCTGAGCACTGACAGGCTGACCCCCCCACCCCTTCGACCTCTGCAGCAATGATGGCAATACTCATACGTCTATTTCCCAAAGACAACCTCTGGATATGACACTGAGCATGTGTACTTAACCTTTTTGGTCAACCATGGCGAGGCCTGTTAAACCGCTGTATGGTCTGGTCTTGGCCACCGTGCTGCAGCTCATTTTAAGGGTCTTGGCAATCTTCTTATAGCTTAGGCCATCTTTATGTAGAGCAACAATTATTTTTTTCAGATACCTAGAGAGTTCTTTGCCATGAGGTGCCATGTTGAGCTTCCAGTGACCAGTATGAGGGAGTAAGAGCGATCACACCAAATTTAGCACACCTGCTCCCCATTCACACATGAGACCTTGTAACACTAACGAGTCACATGACACTGGGGAGGGAAAATGGCTAATTGGGCCCAATTTGGACATTTTCACTTAGGGGTGTACTCACTTTTGTTGCCAGCGGTTTAGATATTAACAGCTGTGTGTTGAGTTATTTTGAGGGGACAGCAAATTTACACTGTTATACAAGCTGTACACTCACTAATTTACATTGTAGTGTAATTTCTTCAGTGTTGTCACAAATATAATAAAATATTTACAAAAATGTGAGGGGTGTACTCACTTTTGTGAGATACTGTATGTCCTTGCATTCAGCTGAGAAGGTGGAGAAGTGTAGTCTTTCCTTTTTGGAAAATCTGATGCCTGAGGAAGCTCAACCTGCTGACATCACTCCCAGGCTCAAAGAAATCATGTCTGACCTTATTGGCATAGAGCATGCTAAAAAAAAGCCTGCATCTGATTTTTCTTTTCTAGATTACCAGTCTGGGTTCCCTTGAGAGAGAGTCCCCAAACCAAGAAATCTTACTCGTTGCACTCATTACTGTAATCAGTTTTGTATGGCGACTGGGCTTGTATTTTGTACAGCAATACTCTGTTGAGGGGACAGTTACAATAAAATAGGCCGTGGCTATTATGGATCCAGACAATTCTTGCCTTATAAAATGTATGTAACATGTTCCCACCTGTCTGATGGTTCGTTAATAGTGCGTATTATTTGGATTTCATTAATATTGTATTTGTGAAACCATTTTGTAATGAAAATATTAACCGGGGGGGGGTTCTATTCCTGTATCCCACATTGTACTGATTTATTTTTATTTTCTGATGAAAATTTAATATAATACATATTCAACCTAACATGTTCCCCCCGCTGCTGCAGCCCTTCCCCGACCCATTACATCTAGTGACAGCAAGCCTGGGATCTTCTCCCCAAACTCTCTCACAGTTTAAAAAAATACCACAGGGCTCTGCCCACCTGGCCACGTCATTCATTTACAGAGTTCTGTGAATGAATGAACTACAAGTACTGGCAGCCTTTGCATTGTACCTGTATTGCACCCGCGATCTGATCCTAGTAAAAATACTATTTACCTATAAAAAGATGTGCTTTTTTTTTTTTTTTTTTTTTTTTTTTTTTTTTTTTTTTTACGAAGGTGAACTTATCCTTTAACAAAACACTGATGTTGGGGATATCCCTGTGGTTAAGGATTCAGTGGATAAATACACAACACCAAAGAGTTACCCTGCTTGGTCCAAAGAATATGAGAACTTTTGGTGAGGGAACCCTCCACAATCGATTAAATGCAAAAGAAAGCCAATACACAATGGATGTGGGCTCTGCTTTGAAAAATAGAAAGCAAAGGAGGAAAAAAGAGAGCCAGGAGGAAAAGGAGTCCTCCTGGCTCTCTCGAAAGAAGCTTTTTATCAAATATGGAAGGTTGGATATATGCTATCCACAGTTGCCAGATCCTGAGAAATGTATTGTGTGTATACGAGGCTAATGCGGTCAGCTTCTCATTTACCATGATCTTGTTCATACGATTCTTAACCGCTTTAAAGCTGAGTAGAGGAATTTTCCAAGCCCTCGCTATAGTAAACTTAGTTGCAGTAAAAAGATGCACGGCCAATTGGCGTTCCAAGCGCAGCAGTTCTGCAATCGGTTTATACAGAAGGGCCTCATAAGGGTCCCTTTTGATGTTGGTGTGGAATATGTTACGAAGAAGGGTATATACTCTAAACCATAGTCTGCATTCATTAAGACATGACCACCAAATGTGTGCCATGGTGCCTTTCTGAGAACATCCCCGGAAGCAAAGAGGGGAATAAGATGGAATAAATCATGCCAGAATATAGTACCATCTGTACAGCACTTTGTAAGCATTCTCCAATATAAGGATATTCTTAGAGATTTTAGAGAGCTTTTATCATGATTGGGGATGGGCAAACGGTTCGGCCCGAGCATAAGTCTGGGCCAAACTTTCATCGTTCGGCGAACAGCCGAACAAACGGGTCATTCGACTGTTTGTTCTGCCCCCCCGAACTGACCACAACGCATTGTGGCGTTGAACAGTGCATTGCAAGCCCTGATTGGCTGAAGCAGTGAAAGCTTCAGCCAATCAGGGCACAGAGCACTGTCAGAGTCATGATTGGACACTGTGATCATGACTTTATCCAATCAGGCTCATTCCCGCCCCACAGTATAAAAGTATTGTTTCAGTGGCAGCCATTTTCAGTGTGATTTTGGTGTGGAGAGATAGAACAGGGCTCTGTTCAGTGCTATTAGTGTGCTATACTGTGCTATTTTGCTTCAATTGTCAGTGTAGAATATTAGTTTAGTGTCAGTCTAGGGATAGTGTGAGTTTAGTGAGGAGGACCATCATTCAGCTTTTCATAGTGTGCAGCTAGAGTAGGAACAGCTCAGATAGTTTCAGTGTAGTGAGACCGTGTCAGTAATCTTGACGTGTGTAGTGACGGTTGAACACCGTCTATTTGATTGCGTTACTGCCAGTTTAATGCCATATTGTATTGCGTGCGTTACTGCCAGTTTAACACCATATAGTTTTGCATGCGTTTACTGCCAGTTTAATGCCATATAGTTCTGTGTGCTTTACTACAAGTTTAACGCCATATAGTTTGTGCGTTACTGCCAGTTTAACGCCATCGTTTTGCGTGCATTACTGCCAGTTTAACGCCATATAGTTTTGCATGCGTTACTGCCAGTTTAACGCCATATCGTATTGCGTGCGTTACTGCCAGTTTAACGCCATATCGTATTGCGTGCGTTACTGCCAGTTTAACGCCATGTAGTTTTGCGTGCGTTACTGCCAGTTTAACGCTATTATAGTTCTTTGTGAGTTACTACAAGTTTAACGACATATAGTTTTGTGCGTTACTGCCAGTTTAACGCCATATAGTTCTGTGCATCACTGTACGTTTGTCGCATTATACTGCAGTATAGTATATTGTATCTGTGGAGTGTGTCTGTGTAGCGTGAGTACTCAAATTAAAGGGCACCAAACACCTCTTTACATTGATTAAAGTGCATCTACGTACAGATTTAAACTTCTCCTTTACATTTGCTTATAAGCCCTGCCTCCTCCCTCGCAATAATGTCTGGGAGAACAACAAGGAGAGGCAGACGTTCCCTTGGCACTGTAAGGGGGCCAGCAACAAATGTGTCCACAGGCAAAGGTGGAAGTGGTGGTCAGTCCTCAGGCAGGGCATCATTTCCTCTGTTTAGTGAGTTTGCCCATGCTATCCAGCCACAGCATGCAGAGGAAGTGTTGGACTGGCTTTCTAAACCTTCCTCATCCTCTGTCACACAAGCAGAGACTAGTGTGCAGTCCCCTGCAGTTGCCAGAGTGGATAAACCTGCCTCCTTGTCCACGTCTATTCCTGCCATAGCCCTAACATCAGCCATTGCGGAATCAGCTGAGTTATTTGACCACAGCGTCAGTCACTTGTGCCTTGATGATGCCCAGCCATTACTGGATTCAGATGCTGGTTCTGAAGTTGAGGATGACAGGAACATGAGCCTAGAGAGAGGGAGGAACACTGGTAGACAAATTGGCATTCATGTTCCCCAAGCCGCAGCGTATTGCCAAGTTGTCTCCAGTGGTAACGATGAAGATGGAGGAGATGGAGAGGATGATGAGGTCACTGATGCGACTTAGGTGCCAGATAGAGCAGAGGAGGAAACTGAAGGTGAGGCGGCACAACCCCAAGGAGGTCGGCATCAAGAAAGAGTAGAGAGCAGCCACCCTATTCCATCACATTCTGCAGCTGTTATCTCCCGGCCCACTCCCCACAGCTCAGCTGTCTGGGCCTTTTTCAGCACATCTGCAGCAGATCACACTGTTGCTATCTGCAAACTGTGTCACAGGCACATCAAACGTGCCAAATACACCAACCATTTGGGTACCACATGCCTAACAACCTAACAAGGCATTTAACGTCCAACCACTCAGCCCGTTGGCAAGAGCACCTAAAAGCCACACAAAAGGGGCACAAATCTGTCCCTCCTCTACCTCCTCCTTACCCACTTCAGTTTCCCCCTGCGATACCGAGTCATTACCTTTCAGCAGCCTCCACTGACAGGGATGATGGTATAGCACAGGGTGTCCAAGGTCCTAGCAGCACATCTACCAGCAGCATACTACCAGTTGTAGACTGTAGCCAGCAAATTTCTCTGCCCCATCTTCTGCAGCGGAAAAAAAAATACAGTCCCTGCCACCCACATGCCCAGCGTCTGAATGCAAGCTTGTCAAAGCTGTTGGCTCTCCAACTTCTGCCTTTCAACCTGGTGGATTCTGCCCCCTACCATGAATTTGCACAATGTGCTGTACCACAATGGCAGGTTCCCAGTCGATACTACTTTTCATGTAAGGCCATTTCATCTCTCTACCATCACATGGAAGGGAATGTTCTGGCATCGTTGGCCAAGGCAGTCAGCCGTAAAATCCACCTTACTGCTGACACATGGTCCAGCAAGCATGGGCAGGGACGATATATTTCGTTCACAGCACACTGGGTAACGCTGCTTGCAACTCAAAAGGATGCAGGACAGGGCTCAGTGCTGCAGCTTGTTGTGCCCCCACGTCTCCATACAGCTGGTGGTGATGATGCCAGACCTGTGAGCTCTACCCCTCCTCCTCCTCTGCTACCTCCATGCCCTCCTCTGCAGAATTGTCCTATGAACATCAGGTACCCCCTAAGCGTTCAAAGGGCTTTTCCCAGAGTCAGGCTAAAAGGTGCCATGCAGTGCTTCAGCTGGTGACATTTAGGGGACAGGAACCACACCGGAGCAGAGATTCTTGCAGCTCTCCAAGGACAGGCCCAGAGGTGGTTCATACCACGCCAGCTGGTGCCAGGAATGGTGGTGTCCAATAATGGCTCAAACCTCCTGTCCGCCCTTAGACAGGGAAAGTTGACACATGTGCCATGCCTGGCACATGTCCTCAATGTGGTGGTGCAGCGTTTCCCAAGTACGTACCCAGGGTTGCAAGATGTACTAAAGCAGGCCAGAATAGTCTGTAGCCATTTCAGGCGGTCATACACACCCAGTGCTCGGTTGGCTGAAATTCAGCGGGAATTCCACCTGCCTGTAAACCGCCTGATTTGTGACATGCCCACCAGGTGGAACTCAACTTTGGGAATGCTGCAGTGGCTATACATGCAGCAGAGGGCCGTCAACGAGTACTTGTGTCAGTACGTCACGACGACTGGCTCAGGCCGCCTCTGCTTTTTTCCCCCACGCCAGTGGCTGATCGTTAAGGATGCATGCACTGTATTGTCACCATTTGAGGAGGCCACAAGGATGGTGAGCAGTGACAGTGCATGCATCAGTGACACAATCCCTGTTGTGTTCCTGCTGGAGCAGACTCTGCGTGGCATTATGGACAGGGCACTGGAGGCAGAACAGCAGGAGGAAGAGGAGGACTTCCTTTCCTCTCAGGGCCCACTTTATGCAGACACTATCGTTCCTATGTCAGAACACACAGAAGGAGAGAGGGGATGAGGAGGAGGATTCTGGCACTTGTAAGCGATGGCTTTTCAACCCCAGGACCCTTGGAAGAGTAGTACGTGGCTGGGGAGTAGGAAGTTCCAAATGCTGTCATCCTGAGTGACCCCAAGGAGTCTTCTTCTCACGCCTCTGCAAATTTGAGGCGCATGGGCAACCTCATGCTTCAAAGCCTGCGAAAGCACCCAAGAATACGTGGCATAAAGGAGAAGGATGATTACTGGTTGGCAACCCTCCTTGACCACAGTTATAAGGGGAAGGTCTCTGAACTCATCCCGTCCCCACAGAGAGTGCAGAGGATAAAATCTCTAGAGGACACATTAAAGAGGATTTTATTGAACGTTTTTCCTGTCTCTAGTAGGTTACATTGTGGTGGAAAATGTCGTTTTGAGTCTTCTGTTGGTCAAGAAAGGAGCATTGGAGAAGGCATCCGCCTAAGTGAGGCATTTCGGAATTTTTTTTTTTTTGGTCCTCGCCGCCCAGGGCTGTCAGCTTCCACATCCACCGGCAGCGTCTGCATCACATGATTACCTCGGGGCCAAAACGGAGATGGAGAGAGCTTTCCAGCTGACGATCCACTGGTTTACTGGGTCATGAGAATAGACCACTGGCCAGAACTTGCCCAGTATGCTAGTATGCTATTGAGTTGTTGGGCTGCCCTGCATCCAGTGTGCTTTCAGAACAGGTATTCAGTGTTGCAGGAGGTTTCGTTACTGATCATAGAACGCGTCTGTCCACAGACTCTGTGGACCGTTTGACTTTTATAAAAATGAATCGGTCCAGGATTACCAGCTATGAAGCCCCTGATGCCGATGTCACTGATTAAGTCGTTTTGGGATGTGGAATCTCTGCAGGACTTCGAGGCTGCCTAGCTTTGAGGGTGTTCAATCATTTCATCTGGAAGAATGTTTTTGGTATAGGTTTCATGGGTACAATTAACACCCAAAGACCAATTTTTCTGCACCTGTCTGACAGGTGCATATCATTGCAATTTCTTACAGCAAGGCAAATTCTTGCTTACATCAAGAGTACCTCTATAGGGTTACGGTGGGAAGGCACCACCGACACCCAAAGAACAATTTTAGCGCACCCGTTACTTCTATCCAAAGTCAAAGTGACACCAGAATGTATCAAAAAAATCTCTAATCTTGTTCCCAGTGCACTACATTGTGGTCTCATCATACACACTGGCTCCCCAGCTGTTGCTGAGCAAAATAAAGGCAGCTTGCAGGAAAAATGTAATTTTTTTTTGGCTTTATAAATTCAATTATTGCTGCAGCAGATTCTAGACATGGTACAGATCTGCCACTTTACAGTTAGACTAAAGGGACCCCCCTGGCACTATATTGGAAGGAGTTTTTCATTTCTTTCTCGTACATCCCAGTGCACTACATTGTTCCCAGTGCACTACATTGTGGTCTCATCATACACACTGGCTCCCCAGCTGTTGCTGAGCAAAATAAAGGCAGCTTGCAGGAAAAATGTAATTTTTTTTTGGCTTTATAAATTCAATTATTGCTGCAGCAGATTCTAGACATGGTACAGATCTGCCACTTTACAGTTAGACTAAAGGGACCCCCCTGGCACTATATTGGAAGGAGTTTTTCATTTCTTTCTCGTACATCACGGGACACAGAACCTCAGTAATTACTGATGGGTTATAGGGTATCACTAGGTGATTGGATACTGGCACACCCTAGACAGGAAGTTCAACACCCTATATAACCCCTCCCTTACTTGGAGTGCCTCAGTTTTTTTTCACCAGTGTCTTAGGTGTTGGTCACGAGTAAAGATGTGCTGTGCTGAGCTAAACTGGAATATCCTATACTGGGGCAAGCCATGCAACCGTGTCTTTTCCAGGCCGAATTGGATGGTACCCGGGCCTCGTGTCCAAAGAAACAAGGTTTACCTGTAACGCTTCTCTTTTTAGAGAGCTGGACCCCGGGATCCAGTATTTGTTTTTTTCAGCCATATTCCTGGCGGGGTGCTTTACAGGCCCAGAACTGCAAATTCCCTATACATAGGGGGCCCCAGTCTCTGAAGGTTGAGAGGTGAAGATTGGGTCTGTTACACAGAACCCTGCAGCTGGATAAGGTAAGGAAGACTCCTTAAGTATTTGTCTAGTTCTAATAGGTTTCTCCTTTAAGTAAATGTATGCTATGCCTATAGTCGCCACCGGGGGCTGTCAAGAGCACATACCTTTTCATGCCTGATCTGTCTTGTCTCGGTGTCCACGCTGTACGCTCCTCCAAGCC
The DNA here is from genome assembly GCF_042186555.1 of Aquarana catesbeiana. Classification (NCBI taxonomy): domain Eukaryota; kingdom Metazoa; phylum Chordata; class Amphibia; order Anura; family Ranidae; genus Aquarana; species Aquarana catesbeiana. The sequence goes on along the minus strand of NC_133330.1, from coordinate 115,530,141 downwards.
TTGCTCCAGGTAGGATGTGGGAAGAGGGGTTTTCTCTTGCAGGGATTCTCCCCCATGGCTTAGGTTAAGGCACAGGGAAGCAGTAGTATACCGCGCCGCTGCCGCCGCCGCCATTACAGCGGCTTCCCATCCACCAGCCCTCCACTCTCCTCAGCCCTAGCCTCCCCTCCATGCTGGTTCAGTGGATCAGAGCCTTGGCTCGCGCGGGAAAGTGGTCTTTTTTCAAAAGACGTGGGGGGGGGGTGGAGCATTAACGCAACATCAGCGTGGTTAGGCACCCACATTGCAGGCTGCACACAGGCTATAAAGTGCACTCTTTTTCAGATGCACATGGCTTATAGAGGGACACAGAGCAGACGGGCGCATGTGAGTGTGGGGGACACAGGCATTCCCAGGCAACATTTATCTGTGCACCAGACTGAGACTTGGTAGCAGCGGCAGTTGCTGAACTACATTGCTCAGCAGTCAGTGCATTCTGGTAGTGCCTCTGCCGTTGTTGTTTTGCTCTATGGGCAGAAGAGGTACAAATACCCCAAAAGATAGGAGCTCTAAGGGATCTCCCTCAGGCTCTGAGGAACCCCCTTCTTCCCCCCCGAAGGGCCTGGGAAAGCTGGTCAGGGTGAGCCGTCGGGGTCAGGGGCTGCAACTGCTTCTGGCACTTCAGCCCCTGTATACATTACTCAGGAGTAAGTGGCCTTAATTGCATCTTCACTCAGTGGAAGAAAACGCACTAGGTCCCCCTCTGCCACCCAGGACCCTCAAATAGAGGAACTCTGGGGAAAAAGGAGAGGAATCCCCCTTAGAGGATCGGGAGGTAACTGATGACTCCTCTTCTGAGGAATCAAGTGGAGAAGGGCCCTCTTCAGCGTCTCAGGAGGAGAAGTTGCTGGGGCAAATTCTTGCTGGATTGGTCTGCTCCACATTTAGGTTACCCGTATCTGAGTCAGTTGAAGAACCCTCTTCTTGTTTGGGTTCACTGAAGCCTCCTCAAACTACACATGCCTTTCCGGTTCATAGTTTACTGGAAAAGCATATTTATTCTGAGTGGGATCACCCAGTTAAACATTTTTTTCCTCCTAAAAAGTTTTCAACACTTTATCCTATGGAGGAAAATTTTACAAAGATGTGGGATATACCGGCAATTGACGCCGCCATTTCCTCCGTAAATAAAAGTCTGACTTGTCCTGTTGACAACGCTCAGATGCTCAGGGGTCCAACTGATAAGAAATTGGAATTCCTGTTAAAAAATGTTTTCTCCTTGGCAGGTTCAGTAGCTCAACCTGCAGTGGCAGCAATCGGAGTTTGTCAATACTTGAGAGACCATGTTAAACAGGTCCTCAAAGTTTTACCTGAACAGCAAGCCTGGGTGTTTGCCAACCTACCAGCGGCTTTGTGTTTTGCAGTTGATGCAATCAGAGATTCTATCCTTCAGACCTCTCGCCTTATGCTTGGGTTGGTGCATATGCGTAGAATCTAATGGTTGAAAAATTGGTCAGCCGAAGCACCATGTAAGAAGCTTCTGGCTGGATTTCCCTTTCGTGGTGCAAGGCTGTTTGGAGAGGATTTGGACAATTATATCCAAAAGATCTCTAGTGGGAAAAGCACACTCTTGCCAGTTAAGAAAAGGAGTAAACGTCCCTCTTTTAAATGTGCCCTGTGCCCTGTCCCCAGTGCCAGGGGCATCAGCCTCCAGGCAGTCGCGACAGCCTCCTCCGTCAGGCTCAAGAAATAAATCTCAGAGTCAACCCCAGGGACAAAAGAAGTCCTGGGGGAGGAAGCCTACTAGACAAAACACTAAAGCCTCTTTATGAAGGAAGACTGTTACAGTTCTCAAGGCTCTGGCAGGAGGATTTCCAGGACAGATGGGTGATCTCCACATCTAAGTTACAAATTAGAGTTCCGAGAATTCCCCTCTGCTCGTTTCCTCAGATGAAATGTTCCCAGAGACCCAAAGAAAAAGTCGTCTCTCTTTCTAGCGTTGGAGTGACTATTGTCGCAGAAAGTTATCATGCTTGTTACCACGCAAGAGCAGGGATTAGGGTTTTATTCAAACCTTTTCACGGTTCCAAAACCAAATGGAGATGTCAGACCCATTCTAGAGCTCAAGGATCTAAACTGATTCCTAAAGATACGGTCCTTTCGCATGGAATCGATCCGATCGGTAGTCTCCATCCTACAAGGAGAAGAACTTCTGGCATCAATAGACATCAAGGATGTGTACCTGCATGTACCTGTTTTCCCTGCTCATCAAAAGTACCTGCGTTTTGAAGTAGAAAAACGCCACTTTCAGTTTATAGCTCTGCCTTTCGGGCTAGCTACTGCACCTTAGGTGTTTACAAAAATCTTGGCCCCTCCGCTGGCCAGATTAAGGGCCCAAGGTATAATGGTAATAGCATACCTAGACAATCTGCTCTTGATAGACTGGTTGGTAGCTCGCTTGGACCAAAACTTGGTCACCACAGTCAACTACCTGGAATACCTAGGTTGGGTCCTCAACTTAGAGAAGTCTTTTTTAAAACCAGTAAGAAGACTAGAGTATTTGGGTCTGGTCATAGATACAAGCCAGAAGAAGGTATCTTTACCCCAGGCAAAGATCAGTGCCATAAAAGAACTGATTCAGGTAGTCAGGGCAAAGAAGGGTCCCTCTATTCGCCTTTGTATGAGGCTGCTGGGAAAGATGGTGGCTTCATTCAAAGCAGTTCCCTATGCTCAGTTTCATTCGAGACTGCTGCAATACAGTATCCTGTCTGCCTGGATCAAGAAGGTTCAGGCTTTAGATTTTCCGATGTGTCTGTCTCCTACAGTGCGTCAGAGCCTCAGCTGGTGGTTGATACCCGAAAATCTGCAAAAAGGAAAATCCTTTTTACCAGATACCTGGACAGTGGTAACAACGGATGCCAGTCTTTCGGCTTGGGGAGCAGTTCTGGAACAGTCAACTGTCCAAGGGAGATGGTCCAATACCGAGAGGACCTTGCTCAGCTCAACGTTCTGGAGATCCGTGCGGCATATCTAGCCCTAAAGGCCTGGACACTCAGGTTACAGGGTTGCCCTGTCAAGATCCAGTCCGACAATGCCACAGCAGTGGCTTATATCTATGACCAAGGAGGCACCAGGAGTCGTGCAGCTCAGGGAGAAGTATACCAGATCTCAATCTGGGCAGAAAAGCATGTGCCATGCATATCGGCAATCTTCATTCCGGGGATAGAGAACTGGCAGGCGGACTACTTGAGTCGCCGGCAGTTAGTCCCAGGGGAATGGTCTCTTCACCCCGACGTTTTCTGGGCCATATGCCAAAGATGGGGGGTTCCGGATGTAGATCTCTTTGCGTCGAGGTTCAACAACAAGATCGAAAATTTTGTGTCAAGAACAAGGGATCCTCTTGCATGCGGGACAGATGCGTTGGTGACTCCGTGACATCGGTTCTCACTGATTTATGCATTCCCTCCTATTCTGCTACTGCCATGACTTCTTTGCAGGATCAGGCAGGAAAAGAAGTCGGTACTTCTGGTGGCCCCAGCATGGCCCAGAAGAGCTTGGTATGCAGAAATAGTAAAAATGACAGTAGGTTTCCTCTGGACCCTACCGTCAAGTCCAGACCTGTTATCCCAAGGTCCAGTGTTCCATCCTGCCTTACAAATGCTAAATTTGACAGTTTGGCTATTAAAACCCACGCTCTGAAGAGTCGTGGGCTTTCAGGCCCTGTGATTTCTACCTTGATTAATGCAAGGAAGGCAGCTTCCAGAATGATTTATCATAGAGTCTGGAAAGCTTATGTCTCCTGGTGTGAATCCAGGGGTTGGCATCCCAGAAAATATGTCATGGGTAGAATTCTTGACTTTCTGCAAAGGGGGTTAGAAATGAAGCTGGCCTTGAGTACCATCAAGGGCCAGGCCACGGCCTTATCAGTATTGTTTCAACGGCCGCTTGCTTTGCATTCTTTGGTCCGAAGCTTTATACGGGGGGTAACGCGCCTTAATCCTCCGGTTAAGGCGCCCCTAAACCCCTGGGACTTGAATTTGGCTCTGTCAGTTTTACAGAAACAGCCTTTTGAACCAATACGTCAAATTCCCTTGGTCCTGTTGACAAGGAAGTTAACTTTCTGGTAGCCATTTCTTCTGCTAGAAGAGTATCAGAATTAGCTCTTTCCTGTAAAGAGCCTTATTTAATCATGCACAAGGATAGAGTGGTATTGCGCCCTCATTCTAGCTTTCTACCAAAGGTGGTTTCAGGTTTTCATCTAAACCAAGATATTGCTCTGCCTTCCTTTTTTCCAGATCCCTGTTCTACAGAAGAAAGGTCACTACATTCTTTGGATGTAGTGAGAGAAGTCAAAGCCTATCTGGAAGCGACCTCTCAAATTCGCAAAACGGATGTTTTGTTTGTATTGCCAGAAGGGCCTAATAGAGGACAGGCACCGTCGAAATCTACCATTTCGAAATGGATTCGGCAAGTTATTGTTCAAGCTTATGGTTTGAAACAGAAAATTCCGCCTTTTCAAATTAAGGCACACTCCACAAGGGCTATTAGTGCTTTGTGGGCAGTGCAACACCAGGCCTCTATGGATCAAATCTGTAAGGCCACAACCTGGTCTTCAGGCCATACATTCACCAGATTTTATCAGGTGGATGTAAGAAGGCATGAGGATATCGCCTTTGGGCGTAGTGTGCTGCAGGCAGCAGTACGAGGTCCTCAGGTCTGAATACACCCTACTCAGATAGCATTGCTCTGGGACATCCCATCAGTAATTACTGAGGCTCTGTGTCCCATGATGTACGAGAAAGAAAATAGGATTTTTATAACAGCTTACCTGTAAAATCCTTTTCTTTTGAGGTACATCACGGGACACAGAGGTCCCTCCCCTTTTCTAATAACACTTATATTGCTTTGCTACAAAACTGAGGCACTCCCAGTAAGGGAGGGGTTATATAGGGGGTTGAACTTCCTGTCTAGGGTGTGCCAGTGTCCAATCACCTAGTGATACCCTATAACCCATCTGTAATTACTGAGGCTCTGTGTCCCGTGATGTACCTCTAAAGAAAAGTATTTTACAGGTAAGCTGTTATAAAAATCCTATTTTTTTAGGCTTACACTTAAAAAATCACTGCTCATTTAAAAATGAAGTTTTTCACAAACTTTTTTTTTTTTTTTTTTGCATTTAAGCCTTCAAAATGGGCACTTTTGATATTTGAAGTTCGGGTCCCATTGACTTTAATAGGGTTCGTTATTCGGGTCCGAACGTTTGCAGTGTTCGGAAGTTGTGGTTCGAACCGAACAGGGGTCCGTTCGTACCATCCCTAGTCATGATCTACCAGTCCTCCGGATCTAACTTTTTCCCTAATTCCTTCTCCCATTGCAGATGATAGGATCGCACTGGAGGTCTCCTAGAGAAGATAATTAATAAAGTAATGATATTAGGCCTGGGGAATTGGGTCTGGCTCTACAGAGGCTTTCAAAAGGGGTCAACGTGTATGGAGTAGGTCGGGATTTTATTCGTTGCTGGAGAAAGTGCCTAAGTTGCAGATAACTATCATGTTCACAGAGTGGAATATCATGGGAGGATTTAAGAGCCTCAAATGTTATGATTCTCACGGGAGTGAACAGAGACTGGATATCAACTAATACATTATTGATCCACCAGGAAAACTGCTAAGGGTTTTCACAGCTAGGGGGAAATATCAGGGAATGAGTGAGGCGAAGTAGGAGTAGGTGGGGAGAGATCAGACCTGCTGAGAATTAGACTAAATCCCGCAAACGAAGAGAGTGAATTATACATGGCCCTAATATAGTCAGTGGTGAATAGGAGGGAGCCAAGTCAGGGAGGAAATGGGGATAGGGTGATAATCCATCATATCAATGGTGGCCCACAATGGCAATTGGTACATTTCATGGAGATGGGATAATGAGGCTATGTTCGCTGCCGTATAATAAGCTTGCAAGTTAGGGAATGAGAAGCCACCATTGTTGCTGCGAGCATATAAAACTTGTTTGCTAATTCGGGAAAGGGTAGAACCCCAAATAAATTTCAGGAGCTTGCGCTGGTGGATACATAGGATGTACGAGGGGATCGAGACTGGTAATACTCGAAGAAAGTATAACAGTTTCGGGGGGTAAGACCTGCAAACTGCCGTGATCCTGCCAAACCAAGACAGTGGAAAATGGGACCAAGAGGAAAGCAAGTCAGTTTGTTTTTTGAAAAGAGGTGGGAAGTTGGCCTGGTATAATCCTTCCTACCTGGGGGGTAAGTGGGATGCCCAGGTAGGGCAAAGAAGGAAGCCATTGGAACAGGAAAGCAGTTCTTAGAGCAACCAATTCAGAGGGTGAGAGATTAACCGTCATTGCTTTAGACTTGGTTGGGTTGACGTACAATCCTGAAAGGGATGAAAAAGTGTCTAGAAGAGATAGGTTAAGCATAGAGACTCTACGGCAGTGATGGCAAACCTTGGGAACCCAGATGTTTTGGAACTACATTTCCCTTGATGCTCAGCTACACTGCAGATTGCATAAGCATCATGGGAAATGTAGTTCCAATCAGGGGTGCCAAGGTTCGCCATCACTGCTCTGGGGATGTTAAGGTCATCAAGATGTTGTCGGAGAATAAAGAAATCTTATGAGCAGATCCCGCAACAGCAAAGCCTCTTATATCTGGATGGGTGCAAACTGCTTCTGCCAAAGGCTCCAAAGCAAAAATAAATTAAAGCGGTGGGAGTGGGCAGCCTTGGCGGGTGCCCCTCCTAATAGGAAAAAGGGAGAATTCAAACCCATAATATTGTAAATTTGGCCTGAGGGGAATCCTACAGCGCTGTCGACCAACTTAATAATGAGACACCAAAGTTATAATGAGTGAGCACAGACATAAGGTAAGGAGGATACCCCTTTGGTGGGATGTCAACAAGTTGCAAATATGGGTTAGAAAAGGCCTTGGGTTGGAGTTAGGAGCGTAATAGGTCATAATGGTAACATCAGTGTGCTAAATGGAGCCTTGAAGCAGAAGATATCTGCCGTTTGGGTCTATCTGCTTAGTGCAACTAAACTGAACTAAATTGCGAAAGGCTATGAGCACACCTCTTTGTTTAGTTGGACCAGTTGCTAAAAACACGAGAGTATTGAGCATTGAAATACTGGGGCAAAAAGAGAAAAAAAGAAAAATGTGTCTCCTGTAAGCATGCTATATCTATCTGCTGTTTTTTAAGATATTTTAAAACCTTCACTCTCCGGGCAAATTCATACCTTGAACATTTAAAGACAACCAATTTGGCATCATGGCGGAAAAAGCGACAAATCATATAAGAACATCTTCAACTGCAGGCCCCATGGACTCCAAAAAGGGGAAAGAATAGGGTAGGGTCAAGAAAGTTTTTAAGAGATTGGTGGAGAAAGAGAGCCAAAAGAGAAAACCCTGGAAGGCTAAGAAAAACTTGAAGCATGAAAAACTGGTAAAGCATAAATGCATCAACTAGTAGGACAAAAGGCCCACAGGGGGGTCAGAGGTTGACCAGGACTACGATCCCGTTCAAGTGCCAACTCCATTGGGGGAGCAGTGGTCAACAATTTTATACAATATAGATAACGGTAGAAAATTAAAGGGGTTGTAAAGGGGTTCTTGTTTTTTCACCTTAATGCATCCTATGCATTAAAGTAAAAAAACACCTGACAGTCAACGGCTCCCTAGCCCCCCTCCCCGTTTTACTTACCTGAACCCCTTCATTCAGTCGGCGGGGACGCGCTGTCTCTCTCTCCAAGGGCTCCTGGCTCTTGATTGGATAGATTGATAGCAGCGCAGCCATTGGCTCCCGCAGCTGTCAATCAAATCCAATGACGCGGGGGGTGGGGCCGAGTCCTGCATTCGACTTCTATGGACACTGAATGCTGGAATCGGCAGCGCGCCCACAAGGTAATCCCCCGGGAGAGCGCTTCTCCTAGGGGGTTATCTGATGCGGGGAGGAGCCAGGGAGGGACCCCAGAAGAGTAGGTTCAGGGCCACTCTGTGCAAAACGAGCTGCACAGTGGAGGTAAGTATGATATGTTTTTGTTATTTAAAAAAAAAAAATGACCCTTCAATCACTTTAAGCACTGAGCGGAAAGTTCTCTAAATGTCATGAATAACATAATAGGGAGAGCATAATCTGGCCTGATAGTAAAGCTAGTTTACACCCATTCAAGGCTACCCGTCCAATCTCAGGGATGCCCAGGGTGGGGAACCAGCTCCGCTTCAAATCAGCCTGTAATGTCAACCAGACCACCTGGTAAGCTTATAATGGTGAGGCAGATATCTTAACAGAGCAAAAATTGTGGGGTACTACAGCTCAGATAAAGCTGACTGTGGCTCAAAGGGAAGGAGTTAGAATCCAAAATTTGTAATAAAGTGGGGTAGACGGTGTTCCTAATAGCAGGCCCTAAGGTTTATTAAGTAGGCAATTTAAGATGAAATAAGGTGTACTTACGTCTGAGACCCATCAACAGCAAGTGCAATTTGCCGCGGTTGTAGCATGATAAATCTCACTGCAATAGCAACAATTCGCAACGTGCGAGGCTGTCTCCCAAAAGGAGCGCCTGCTCCTTTTTGAGCAACAAGCTTTGCATGTTGTGATTTGCCGGGATTGCAGTGCGATTTATCACGCTACAACCGCGGCAAATTGCACCGCAATTGGGGTGCCACTAAGAAATAATGGCATCGCAAACGCGTCCTGCATTTTGCCATGATTCTGAAGTCGCAGGCAGAATTGCCCGATTCAGCCCGCAATTCCGGGACACCCAGGTGTGAATGGAGCCTTCCATTTTGTTGACCTTCCCTTTTAGGCTGTTATCCACTCCTTTTGTAATTACCAAGCTGCTAGCCCCAGTACTTTCTTTGCTTCATCCGGAACGCATTCCTATTGTGCGATATCTGGAGGACCTCCTGCTGATGGAACAGTTGGCACAATTCTTATTGGTCAATGTCCACAAGTTCCTGACTCTCCTTTCCCGTATTCAGACACTCCAGGAACCATTCAACCCTCTGTTTCTGCATGAGGTTTCTGAATCTGAAGGTGGCCTCCTTTGACATGCTCCCCTATGCCCGATTTCACTCTTGGCTCTTGAAGCTCAACATTCCAGCTGCATAGTACTAGAAAGCTCAGTCTCTGGATCTTCCAAATACACTTATCTCTCAAGACCAGAATACCTCTGGCCTGGTGGCACACAAATCCAACCTTGGAGTCAGTTGTCTTCCAATCAACGTGCTGGAGTTTTGGGCAATCTGATTGTGCTTTCATCACTGGTCCTTTCTCCTCCAGGTCAAACAACGCCATAGTAGTAGTGTACAGCTATCGTGAAGGAACCGGAAAACCTTCAGCTCAAAGAGAACCAGACCTGATTTTGGCTTGGCTTGGTCATGTTCCTATCTTTGCTGGCTGTTCTCATTCAAGACAATTGGCAGATGGATTTTTTTCATATGTCAGCATCTGGACTCTGGAGAGTGGTTTCTTTACCTATAGGTCTTTCTAGATCCCGGGCTGCAGGTAGGGCATGTAGGATGTGGCTGTCCTGGCATTCAGTTTCAGCAACAAACTGAACAAATTTGTCTCCATACTCAGCAAACTTCTAGCAGTGGATGCTCTTGTGACTCACTGGGAGCAATTCAAACTATGCTTTTCCTCCTCTGTAGCTTCTTCATTGTGTGCTCTGTGAAGGAGGGCATCCCAGTGATTCTCAATCAGTGCAATGAACTGGCCCTGGAGAATGTGGTACTCAGACCTTGAGTCCTAGCAAATGCTCTGTGGGTCCTCCCGGGTCTGCTGGACCTCCTGTCCCAAGGACTGGTTTAATATCCTGCTTCAGTCATTGGCTTTGATGGTTTAGCTGTTGAAGACCAAGTTCTGAGATAGGGGCCTATATAGCTCTGTTACACCTACATTCCTAAAGACTAAGAAAGTCCACCTCTCTCCAGGTGTACCATTGCACATGGAAAGCCTATTTTGCATGGTGGAAGGCAAGACAAATCTTTGCAGGGATTTTTGATATTCCTTCAATCCAGTCTGGACTGTCACCTAGAATTTTATATATAAAAGAAGTGCAGTGCTAGAAAAAACACAAATATTACATTTGTGGTAAAAGAACCTTCTTAATCCAATATATAAAACACCACTATGTGCTCAAACGAAAATCCGTGACCAAGAAACCAAACCAATGAAGAGTACACCCAGGTCATACAACACACTGTAGCTCCTCACCAGATCACTCTAACCCCTGTGTTAACAGATAGATCTGACGGTGCTTCAGGGGATTAAAAAATAAAAAAAAATAAAAACATTTAACTCCCTCCAGTAAGTGGATATGGAAACATGCCATCAGGATTGCAGCCAGCCAGCAACAAACCGAATTGACCCTGTCTACCAATTCACATTAAAAACAAAGGATTTAATTTGCACCCATTGGCAAATGCATGCATAAGCTGCACAGGCCACGTTACAGGACCTCCAGTATACTGCAGTCCTAACTCTATAAACTTCAGCTTAGGCATGTATTTGCCAAGGTGGTTTATACTTTGCACCTTAACTAAGGAATCTTTCCTCAATCTCTCTGTCCTGCCCCCAGACATCCTAAGGCGATCTCCCCTCCATTGCCTAGATGAAGTGTAGACTGTTCGTGTCTATTTCTCTCTGCCACCTCACCTCAGACAGCCTGACTCTTGTCTTTCTTCAAGGTCCCTGCCGGGGACTGACTGCTTCACTGGTAGTCTCTGGATGCCTTAGGCAGGTTTTTATTCAAGCACACAAGCATAAGGATAAGTTTCCACCTTTCCCTTTTACTAAATCAATTAGTGTCTCTTGGGAGCCAGGCATCTGTTTCCCAGATTTGCAAGGCTGCCATCTAATCTTCAGTTCTCACATTCTCTAAGTTTTGAATGTTCAGACCTCAGATGTAAGGTCCTTCAGGCAGTTGTGCTGCAAACAGCCCAAGTTTTTTTTTTTTTTTTTTTTCACTACTGAATTCTGTTGGCCTGTTGATGTTTTGTTTGCTGTTGCCCACATAACTGGAATGCCCAAAAGCAGTCCAACTGATATCTCTGAACATCTGATCCTGTGTCCCTTAATGAATGATTAAGAAAAGAGGATTTTAACTTAAAGCGGGATTCCGGCTGTAAAAAAAAAAATTTAAAAGTCAGCAGCTACAAACACTGTAGCTGCTGACTTTAAGTACTTACCTGTCCTGGGTGCCCGCGATGTCGGCCGCCCGAGGCTGACCCGTCCCTCGGCTCCCGGCACCGCCATCCTAACTAAGGGAAACAGGCAGTGGAGCCTTACGGCTTCACTGCCCGTTTTCCTACTGCACATGCGCGAGTCGCGCAGCGCTTTGTGAATGGGACGCGATGTGTTGTGGGACACACACAGTTCCCATAACACACCGCGCCCCATTCCCTAGAAGACAACGCGGGAAGGAGAAGAGGCAACATCACCAAGGCGTAGGAAGAGGCAGATTAGGAAGATTGTCTAGCAACAGCCATTTCACGTAAGTAGAAAAAATTTTTTTTTTCTTTTCCTCCATTTTTTTAGGTTTTTTTTGTGCAATTTTTTTTTTCAGGGAGGACCTCCACTTTAACGTAACATCCTTTTCATTAGGGAACACAGGTCCTTTTCCTCTGTGTGTTCCACTCTTCTATTGCTTTGCCACAAAATACAGGCATGTGGGGCAGTGGGAAGAGCTATCATGCCTAACATGTTTTGTGTGCCAGTGTGAAATTCCCCTGTAAGCAGCAATAAAACACAGTTGTCTCTGCATATCGTAACTCCCTTAATGAACTACAAGAAAAGGATTTTCATTAAGTTAAAAATCCTATATTTTTTAATCAATATACAGTATGATTGAATTAAGAGTGTTTTTATATTTACATGAATTTCAGATTTAAAGATTGAATTGCATTGAAGCACACACTTTGTGCTTCCCTCCTAGGAGGTCCAGCGATTCATCTGTGGCTTCTGTTTGGCCTGCTATACTAAATTGCAAAGTACAAAAATATGTACGTTGAAGCTGAATGTTGGGTGCGGGGGGGGGGGGGGTTGACTTCCTTGCAATAGGGGCTACCACTGCACTGCATTGATATAATGCTTGTGTATGCTTGAGGTTCAAGTAAAGACTCCTCCATACCTATTCCCTCACCCCTGCAGGATTCCACCAAGCAATTTGACTGGCCCCTGCAGCCTCTTCTCTAATGCATTCCAACTGTTTGCAGACATTCTGATTTCATGGAGTACAATGCAGCAGGCCAGTAGCCCTGCATTGTATGCGAGAACACTGCGGGACCGCCCACAAGCCAGAGTATCATTTGGAAATGTAGAGTGCCAGTTGCTGGGAGAACAAGGGATTAGATAAGTAAAAGTCCTTGTTACTAGTACCCTAGACATAGTTACATAGTTACATAGTAGGTGAGGTTGAAAAAAGACACACGTCCATCAAGTCCAACCTATGTGTGTGATTATGTGTCAGTATTACCTTACATATCCCTGTATGTTGCGGTCATTCAGGTGATTATCTAATAGTTTCTTGAAGCTATCAATGCTCCCCGCTGAGACCACCGCCTGTGGAAGGGAATTCCACATCCTTACCGCTCTTACAGTAAAGAACCCTCTACATAGTTTAAGGTTAAACCTCTTTTCTTCTAATTGTAATGAGTGGCCCCGAGTCTTATTAAACACTCTTCTGCGAAAAAGTTTTATCCCTATTGTGGGGTCACCAGTACAGTATTTGTAAATTGAAATCATATCCCCTCTCAAGCGTCTCTTCTCCAGAGAGAATAAGTTCAACGCTCGCAACCTTTCCTCATAACTAAGATCCTCCAGACCCTTTATTAGCTTTGTTGCCCTTCTTTGTACTCGCTCCATTTCCAGTACATCCTTCCTGAGGACTGGTGCCCAGAACTGGACAGCATACTCCAGGTGCGGCCGGACCAGAGTCTTGTAGAGCGGGAGAATTACCGTTTTATCTCTGGAGTTGATCCCCCTTTTAATACATGCCAATATTCTGTTTGCCTTATTAGCAGCAGCTTGGCATTGCATGCCATTGCTGAGCCTATCATCTACTAGGACCCCCAGGTCCTTTTCCATCCTAGTTTCCCCCAGAGGTTCTCCCCCCAGTGTATAGATTGCATTCATATTTTTGCCACCCAAATGCATTATTTTACATTTTTCTACATTGAACCTCATTTGCCATGTAGTCGCCCACCCCATTAATTTGTTCAGGTCTTTTTGCAAGGTTTCCACATCCTGCGGAGAAGTTATTGCCCTGCTTAGCTTAGTATCGTCTGCAAATACAGAGATTGAACTGTTTATCCCATCCTCCAGATCGTTTATAAACAAATTAAATAGGATTGGTCCCAGCACAGAACCCTGGGGAACCCCACTACCCACCCCTGACCATTCTGAGTACTCCCCATTTATCACCACCCTCTGAACACGCCCTTGTAGCCAGTTTTCGATCCAGGTACTCACCCTATGGTCCATGCCAACGGACCCTATTTTGTACAGTAAACGTTTATGGGGAACTGTGTCAAATGCTTTTGCAAAATCTAGATACACCACGTCTACGGGCCTTCCTTTATCTAGATGGCAACTCCCCTCCTCATAGAAGGTTAATAGATTGGTTTGGCAAGAACGATTCTTCATGAATCCATGCTGATTACTGCTAATGATATCGTTCTTATTACTAAAATCTTGTATATAGTCCCTTATCATCCCCTCCAAGATTTTACATACTATTGATGTTAGGCTAACTGGTCTGTAATTCCCAGGGATGTATTTTGGGCCCTTTTTAAATATTGGTGCTACATTGGCTTTTCTCCAATCAGCTGGTACCATTCCAGACATGAACAAGCATTTAACCCTTGCATTGCAGGGGTAGCTCTTTATTTTTATTTTTCACAGCGTTCAGCCTTATAACAATAAATCATGCACAATCAAAATCATGCACATTCCTCTGCTGATAGTTTGCGCACAAACATTTTCCCATGTAGACTGAGATGTTCACACCCTCTCACATGCTGATATTCCAGAAAGCGTGCAAAGTTGAGAAATAAAATGTGGGTGAGTGTTCCTGGAGAGTGACTGCTGACCTTCCATGCAGCTAGACAAGTTTTCTACATCCCTTTTGCCACTTATTGCACATCCCTCGGGGTCCTCCAGACCATGGTTTGTTTGTTTTTTGTTTTTTTTTTCTTTTTGTTTTTTTCCTTTTGCCTAGATCAGTGGTTCTCAACACATGTTCTCAGGACCCAGTAACAGGCCAGGTTTGCAAGATAACAGAAATACATCACAGGTGATCTCATTTGCTGCTCAGTGATTGCAGTATTCTAGTCTGCACCTCTCCAGGGTAATACTTAAAATCTGGCAGGACAGGAGTTGAGAACCACTGACCTAGATGCTTACTCAAGACTATAAAGGAAATTTAATTTTAGATGTTTAGTATCTTTTATAAATCGCTTAGAAATGATCTTGCTGGAGAAGTATCAAATCTGGTAGTTTGTTTAGTTTTTTTTCTTTCATGGCTGCAATGAGCACAAGTATGTATGCTATCACAGTCTAGCCTGCAGTTTTCTGTTTGAAATTCTTACCTCCTTGCTGCAGTGGTTCCGCTAGATCTGTGATTTCATTCACTTGTGCTGTTGGCTTCTGTATTCACCTATGGGTGTCACCTGCTGTACTGTGGATTTATATCCCTTACCCTTCTACCTTCTATTACTTTTTGGCTTGGCCCCCCAGTCTGTGTGTGTGTGTGTATATATATATATATATATATATATATATATATATATATATATATATATATATATATATATATATGTGTGTGTGTGTGTGTGTGTGTGTGTGTGTGTGTGTGTATATATATATATATATATATATATATATATATATATATATATATATATATACACACAGTATCTCACAAAAGTGAGTATACCACTCATATTTTTGTAAACATTTTATTATATCTTTTCATGTGACAACGCTGAAGAAATGGCACTTTGCTACGATGTAAAGTAGTGAGTGTACATCTTGTATAACAGTGTTAATTTGCTGCCCCCTCAAAATAACTCAACACACAGGGATTCATGTCAAAACCGCTGGCAACAAAAGTGAGTACACCCCTAAATGAAAATGTCCAAATTGAGCCCAAAGTGTCAATATTTTGTGTGGCCACCATTATTTTCCAGCACTGCCTTAACCCTTTTGGCATGGAGTTCACCAGAGCTTCACAGGTTGCCACTGGAGTCCTCTTCCACTCCTCCATGATGACATCATGGAACTGGTGGATGTAAGAGACCTTGCGCTCCTCCACCTTCCATTTGAGGATGCCCCACAGATGCTCAATAGGGTTTAGGTCTGGAGTCATGCTTGGCCAGTCTATCACCTTTACCCTCAGCTTCTTTAATAAGGCAGTGGTCATCTTGGAGGTGTGTTTGGAGTCGTTATGTTGGAATACTGCCCTGTGACCCAGTCTCCAAAGGGATGGGATCATGTCACAGTACATGTTGGCATTCATTGTTTTCTCAGTAAACTGTAGTGCCCCAGTGCCGGCAGCACTCATGCAGCCTCAGACCATGACACTCCCACCATCATGCTTGACTGTAGGCAAGACACAATTGTCTTTGTACTCCTCACCTGGTTGCCGCCACACGCTTGACACCATCTGAACCAAATAAGTTTATCTTGGTCTCATCAGACCACAGGACATGGTAAATTTGCTGTCCCCTCAAAATAACTCAACACACAGTCATTAATGTCTAAACCACTGGCAACAAAAGTGAGTACACCCTTAAGTGAAAATGTCCAAATTGGGCCCAATTAGCCATTTTCCCTCCCCAGTGTCATGTGTCTCGTTAGTGTTTACAAAGTCTCAGGTGTGAATGGGGAGCAGGTGTGTTAAATTTGGTGTTATCTCACTCTCTCATACTGATCAGTGGTCAAGACCATAAAACGGTTTAACAGGATGGGTTTCACTCAGAACAGGCCTCGCCATGGTCGACCAAAGAAGTTGAGTGCACATGCTCAGCGTCATATCCAGAGATTGTCTTTGGGAAATAGATGTATGAGTGCTGCCAGCATTGCTGCAGGGGTTGAAGGGGTGGGGGAGGATGGGGGTCAACCTGTCAGTGCTCAGACCATACGCCGCACACTGCATCAAATTGGTCTGCATGGTTGTCTCTTATAAAGATGATGCACAAGAAAGCCCACAAACAGTTTGCTGGAGGCAAGCAGATTAAGGACATGGATTACTGGAACAATGTCCTGTGGTCTGATGAGACCAAGAAAAATTAATTTGGTTTAGATGGTGTCAAGCGTGTGTGGCGGCAACCAGGTGAGGAGTACAAGACAAGTGTGTCTTGCCTACAGTCAAGCATGGTGGTGGGAGTGTCATGGTCGTGGGCTGCATGAGTACTGCCAGCACTGGGGAGCTACAGTTCATTGAGGGAACCATGAATGCCAACATGTACTGTGACATACTGAAGCAGAGCATGATCCCCTCCCTTCGAAAACTGGCCGCAGGGCAGTATTCCAACATGATAACGACCCCAAATACACCCCCAAGACAAGCACTGCCTTGCTAAAGAAGCTGAGGGTAAAGGTGAATGACTGGCCAAGCATGTCTCCATACCTAAACCCTATTGAACACCTGTGGGGCATCCTCAGATGGATAGTGGAGATGCTCAAGGTCTCTAAATCCACCAGCTCTGTGATGTCGTCATGGAGGAGTGGAAGAGAACTCCAGTGGCAACCTGTGAAGCTCTAGTGAACTCCATGCCCAAGAGGGTTAAGGTAGCTCTGGAAAATAATGGTGGCCACACAAAATATTGACACTTTGGGCCCAATTTGGACATTTTCACTTAGGGGTGTACTCACTTTTGTTGCCAGCGGTTTAGACATTAATGGGTGTGTGAGTTATTTTGAGGGGACAATAAATTTACACTGGTATACAATCTGTACACTCAGTACTTTGTAGCAAAGTGTAATTTCTTCAGGGTTCTCACATTGAAAGATATAATAAAATAACTGCAAAAATGTGAGGGGTGTACTCACTTTTGTGAGATACTGTACCATTATTATGTTCTGGTTTAATTATTTTATTGGGAATTTCAAGTATAGAAATTATAACAGCTGTTCTGCCCAAAGCAGAGGCAGTGACATCGAATGACAACTAGCTATAAACAAGAAAATCAGAACAAGCTCTAGTTTAGCATGATCTTAAACAGTGGTTGTCAACTTATAAGCTAAAAGGGGCCTCAAATGCTGCCCCTGACATCACTAAAGGGCCGTAGATAATGTTCAGTATATGTAATGCTTTAGAGGACTGTCAAAAATGCACTTAATAAAGGACATGAGGGTCAGAGATTGTGGACATACTACATTTATGACTGGGGATATGCTGCGGAAGAAAATACAAAACTGAGAACGTTTTACATGAGGCTAATAGAGATCAATGTTATTGTCCTAATCAATATCCCACTACAGACTGCAGAGGTCTGAGGGCCACACATAACATACCAATGGGCCGCAAGTTGGGCATCTGGCGTCTTAAGAGTAAAATGTTTCCACTTCGTGACCTATGGCAAATTATGTAGGTAAAACAAAACAATTGCAGGTTGCACATTGATCCTTTTATCCATATATATTTTTGTTCACCTTTCCAACGTTTCCTTGGCAGAGTTTCAGCCTGGTGTGCCATGGAAAGGAATTCCGAACATTGACCCAGAATCAGACCCTTATGTTACCCCCGGTAGCGTGCTGGGGGGTCCAGCCCCATCTCCCATCGTAGATACTGACCACCAGCTACTGCAGGACACCCCTACAGGTTTGTCATTTTGGTCATGCTTCATTTTTTTACATGTCATTTATGTAATTGACAAAACAAAAAAATTAGGTTTTCAGTTAAGTATTCTGAGATAAATATTCTGAGTTGCTTTAAAGAACAGCTAAACAAGTTGTCCTTTAGGGCATGTCCCCCCCCCCCTTTTGAATTCAGTCTGGCCCAATACTTGCCTTCCTCCCCATTCCAGCAGATTTCACTATTCTGCCACACAACCTCTCTTACGAAAGCTTCCCCTCTGGGATCTCTTCATCCTGCACCTCAGACCGGTTCATTCCTATGGCAGCCTCCAGCAGACTGAGTGCCTCAAAAATGAATGGACCCACAGCATGCATGTGCAAGATGCAGGGGACTCAGCAGGAAATGTTTTTGGCAGTAATTTCGTGTGGCTCCAAGGCAGGCCTGCACAATTGAGGAGATGAAGGGTTAGATCTGGTTTAATAGCTCGCTTATTAAATCAGCAAAAAAGTTCTACCTGTTTTCAATATAAACAAAGATTTTGCGTGGCCTGCCTAACTTTACTCTGTTGCTAAAAGCAATATTGGCCATTTGCTTCCATCATCACTAAGTGACCATCTTGGCTCCTGTGGAAGTACACAGGATGTTATATCCTATGTTCTTCAAGTCTAGCATTTAATGCTCCCTGAGGAATCTTGGCCAAACAATTGGCTAACAGGTGGGCAAGACAAACCAAACAGAGGTGGAGCCGACTGAGTTTTACTCAAATGTGTAATGTCAATGATGGACCAACCAAGCACCGCTGAGGTAGAATAGCAAGTGTGTAAATGCTGTTCAATCTCCTTAGCATTTCCACAAATCTGCTAAGAGGTGGGCAGAAAAAGCAAAAGGGGAGAGAAGGGAAGTTACAGGTGCATTATATGCTGGGACTTGTAGAGCACAGGAGAGTACTCCCCTGTACTGGATGGTCAGTTGATGTTGTAAATGGCCACCATTTTGATTAAATGTCACTTTTCACTGAACACTGATTTAATAAGCACACTAGGCTCATTACAGTCTTTATTTTTATTTATTTTTTTCAAAGGCACATTGTTCTTTAAGGATATCATGTGACAATTGTTTTTACGTTCTGCTTTCTCATATGATTAAAGTTCACATACATAATTTACACTATGTACTAGAGGGAAATATAACACACAGCTATATTTCATTCAAAGCTACTGAGATTCCTTAAAGGTGAACTCCAGGATAAGCAAATAGTGTCTAAATACAAGAGGCATGTCTATTCATATCCATTGTGCTGTTTTAGAAGAATATTTGAGTATTTGTGCCTGCAGTTCAGGTTTAACCAATGAAATACTAGCTTTTATGTACCCATTCATTACCAAGCCAGTTTTAAGTGCCGTGGTAGTTTGACTGACAATTACCGGGTGATGTAACACAATAAATTGTTTATAATTTTTTGAGAAAGGACCATTTTTGGTGGTATTTAAGGTGGTTGTAAACCCCGTTACACCACTTTAATCTACAGGTATGCCTATAATAAGGCTTACTTGAAGGCATCGTGAATATCTCCTAAACTTGCACCGTTTAGGAGATATTTATTGTATCCGCATGTGCTGCATCGGCACATGCGCACTGAAGAAACGGCTCGCTCGTGCCAGTTCTTCAGAAGCTGTGCCATGACGTCATCGTGGCTCCAGCCAATCACAGCGCCGGAGCCCGCAAACCCGGAAATAACTCCGGGAGACATGTCGCCAGTTACAGTGGTGTATGGGGAGTAGTGCAACAGCTTTGATCTAAGGTAAGTATTTCATAATGAGCTAGTATGCGATGCATACTAGCCCATTATGCCTTTTGTTACAGGTTGTTTTTTTTTTTTTTTTGTTTTTTTTTTTTGTTTTGTTTACAACCACTTCCCCACCCGGCCTATAGCACAATGATGGCCGGGCGGTGGCTTTAAGATCCTGACTAGACCTCGTATTATGTCCTGTCAGAAAGCGCTGCTCGCGTGGCAATCTGACCCGAGTACTGGCTCTCTGTTGGTACCATGTGATTGCCATGACCAATCACAGCAGGTCACATGACAGTTGTACACAGTGGATGGCTTCCTTTTATGCCATCCGTTGTGTACAATTGTGTTGCTAGCAGTGATTGGTCAATTTGATCACATGGTACAGACAGGGCCAATCCCAGCCCATCCGTATCAGTGATTAGCTTTGACCAATCGCAGCTAATATAAATAAATAACAATACTGTTAACGGCCAGTGTCCCTGATCACCACCACACCAGTTATATGATGACGCAGTAATTTCTTCATTCTACAAAAAACTATGACAAAAAATCAGCTAAAAAAAAAAAAAAACCCGCCATGCCTCTTACTAAATACCTTGGACTGCCTACTTTCCAGAAAGGGGTCATTTGTACTGTCCTGGCATTTTCAGCATCAAGAAATTAGATCAGCCATCAGTACATCAGGATTGATCAAATTCCAGATATACAGTCATGCTCAAAAGTTTGCATACCCTGGCAGAAATTGTGAAATTTTGGCATTATTATTGAAAATATGACTGATCATGCCAAAAAACTGCCTTTTATTCAAGGATAACAATCACATGAAGCCATTTATTATCACACAGTTTTTTGGGATCCTTTTTAAATCATAGTAACAGAAGTCTCCCAAATGGCCCTGATAAAAAGTTTACATACGCTGGGCAATGAGGAGGTAGAAAAGAACAGTCAAAACACCTGCGTAACAAGGTAATGAAACTTTACAAAGATGGAAAAGGATATAAAAAGATACTGTTTAAACACTTAAGAAGTTGAACAGTACTGACTGGCATATTCAAGGCTTTTGATATCTTTTTATATCCTTTTCCATCTTTGCAAAGTTTCATTACCTTGTTATGCAGGTTTTTTGACTGTTCTTTTCTACCTCCTCATGGCTCAGTGTCTAGCCTGCTTAGTGCATCCATGTGAGAGCTAACAAACTCATTGACTATTTATACACAGACACTAATTGTGATTTAAAAAGCCACAAATGTAGGAAATTAACCTTTAACCTTTAATTGCCATTTTAACCTGTGTGTGCCACCTTCTGTGTCTGTATCAAGGCAAAACATTCCAGGGTATGTAAACTTTTTATCAGGGCCATTTGGGTCATTTCTGTTATTATGATTTAAAAAGGATCCAAAAACTATGTGATAATAACTGGCTTCATGTGATTGCTATTGTTAAATAACAGACAGTTTTTCGGGAAGATCAGTCATATTTTCAATATTCATGCCAAAATTTCACAATTTCTGCCAGGGTATGAAAACTTTTGAGCACAACTGTATACAGCAGTATTTCTCAACTCCAGTCCTCAAGGTGCCCCAACAGGTCATGTTTTCAGGCTTTCCATTATTTTGCACAGGTGATTTGATCAATTTCACTACCTTAGTAATTACCACAGCTGTTTCATCTAAGGGAAATCCTGAGAACATGACCTGTTGGGGCACCTTGAGGACTTGAGTTGAGAAACACTTGTATAGTACCATAGTTTGTGGACTCTAACTTTCCAACAGACTAAATAATATACACTGATTTGGGTTATTTTTACCAAAGAAATGTAGCAGAATACATTTTGGGCTAAATTTATGAACAATTTAAGAACAATTATTTTCAAAATTTTATAACCGAAACAAAGAAAAAAGGCTTTTTTTTCCCCAAAATTTTCATTAATTTTAGCAAAAAAACCCAGTGGTGATTAAATACCACCAAAAGAAATCTCTAGTTGTGTGAACAAAATGATAAAAATTTAGTTTGGGTACAGTGTTGCATGACCGTGCACTAATCATTCAAAGTGCAACAGTGCTGAAAGCTGAAAATTGTCCTGGGCAGGAAGGGGGTAAAAGTGCCCTGTATTGAATTGGTACATAACCACTGGGTTATATTTTGCAACACATGAGGGAAAAACATAAAAATTTGGTATTGCTTACATTTGCCTTTTTACCTTTAAAAAAAGAACAATCCCACAATCATTGGTGGTCAGTAGCACTTGAAGAGACCCCCTATCTTCATCCCCTGTCTACAGCGATCCTTATTCCTGCTATGTTTACAAACATTCAACAAACCCCTTCCTCCACATGAATGGGCTTAGGCCTTGTTCCTACCATGCGTGCATAAAAATGATGGCAAAAAAACGCAAAGACTTAATTTGCATTAGCTTGTTCACACCAGGTCCCTGCAAGGACACAGAGAAAACAGTGGTTCTCCATGTGCCCTGCTCACACCACAATGTTGTTTCTGTGTCATAAGTTTTTTGGGAGGGGGGTTTTGCACAGTAAACTGAATACTTGTTGTAGCACATGCTGTTACATAGTAGGTGACATAGTAGGTGAGGTTGAAAAAAGACACGTCCAACCTATGTGAAACCTGCTGTGTTTTTATGTTTTTTTGTTTGTTTTTTAAATAGTACAGTGGTATTGAGTTGGGTAATGTTACGGATTACTAGTAACAAAAGAGCATTCAGGTTTCATGGATTTATTATATTTTTTTTTAGGGTCCAATTCTTCCCTTAACACCTCGCTGCCTTCACCTGGTGCCTGGCCCTACAGTGCCTCTGAGAATATCCACAGCACTTCAGGTAATTGAGCTATACTAGATACTCTTAAATTTGACTGAATGTAATACAGCAAGTGTTGTCTTATCCAAGTATTTACTTTACTTTTTGGTGCTTAAAAATGAAAAAATATATATTTTGCCACACAATTGCACATCCCATTAAATGTATCTACCATAGTGGTGAATGGATGTGTGAAACGCCTAAAATGTTTAGCCTATGAGAAACGCAAGGGATCTTAAACCATTTTCCCCCCCAAGAAAATCATTTGAAAAGACCGTTTGAGACCGGAAGATAGAGTCTTCTTGTATCCGGGTTGGGTTATTCAGACTGCCTTCTGAGAAAGATTGTCATTCCTAAGGCTCAGTCTTGCATGTCTGTCACATTTTATTCGTAATTTTGACAAACTAAGGTCCGGTGTAAAAAGCTGCTACTACCCAACACTGGTTTTGGTTTGAATTGTCTGTTTAAATAAATATAATCTAGTTCTATTGAGTGCCATATCTATCAGCTGGACTTTAAACTTGTATATTTTACGCAGATTTTCAGAGTGTGGAAATGATACTAAAGCTTTCAATCTGACCATTATAGTTCCAAAGTTAAAAGCTCTTTTAAGTGCATGTCCACCCAATTTGTTTCCTAACTTTGAATAGAGTGGGCAAGGATTAGAATAGAATCCCTGCTGGGTTAATACCGCTATTCAGGACTTTGTCCTGTTGACAACCTTTTACCATACAGGAAGTGAGGGACAATCTCCAACATGAAAACGGACATAAATATGCCTACCTTGATTGTACAGGACAGAAAGTAGTAGACCATGCTTTTTGGCAAAAGCTTTACTGTAAACTCTTCCAGTTTTCTCTTATATAACCCCACCCATTCTGTGTTATGCCAGTTTTTTTTGTAGTGTCCTTAGGTGATGGACATCTTTTCCAATGGCATTATTTTCTAAATAGTTCTTTATTTTTCTTTACCACTTTGACTGACCCTTAAGGATCAAACAGCTTAGTGCATCAGAGCAGACGAGCAGTTTCTGTATCGGTTACCCTCAATGTACATAATGGAAACTAATTTTTGCTTCAGGCACTGGATCTTGTGTTTGGTGCTTACCTTGGTATGAAGTGCAACAAGTGTAGTAAGATGCAGGGTGCTATACAGGTCCAGGGCCATGGTCCATTCCAATGGTGACACCTTTGGGGAGTATGCCCACCGTGACAAGTGTAATTTGGTTCCCTCCGGGAACCTGCAGCGTGGATAATGTAAGACAGGGTTTTCCTTTATTGTGAAATAGGCCCTTTCATGTCCTTTATTAATCGCTTACTGTGTTATCCCCCTCTCTAAATGGCTCTACTTGGTTGGTGGTAGGTAAAATTATTATAATCTTTACCTTTTGAAATTTGACTTTTTTTCTCCCCACTAAATGGTGACACAGTTGCTCTATGCCTTCTGGCTGATGTACGTCATCCTGACATTTCCGCTAGGAACACAAGAAGCACTTCTGCTGGTCTCCTGGCTGCCTGCTCTTTCAGGGTTATCTTGGGTTGTCATGGCTGGACACACTAATACCCACTCATTCAACTTCTATTTTGTGAGTACTCCACAAGGAATCCTTTCTTAGCAATGATAGACACTTCCACCCAGAGCCCTTAAAAGGTCTTCCCACCCTTTTGATACAGAATGGTTGATCCCTGGGTCACGGTGTATCCTACGGACATGCTTACTCAATTTCTGCATCCTACTCCAGGAGTACCACTCAAGGGAATACCCTTACTGATAGCAATGGTGGAAACCAGGCGAAAGGTAAGTACAGAAAAAGCTCACCCAAAAACTCGCTCTGCCAAAGGTTTACAACAAACTCAAACCACTCAGAGTGACTGTTTCTCTTGCACTGCAGTAGGGCCCTTTTTTTTAACATTTGTCTGATGCTAGTTTTCACAGCCACGTAACAAGCAACCATCTGACCAAGGAATATTTCTCCACAAATATGTCAGACTTTCTTGGACAGTTAACAGCCTTATTACAGCCATCCCTCTTAAAAGCGCCGGGTTCCTTCTCCATCACCAATCCATTAGAAGTGAATCTATCTACTTTAGAAGCAGTAGAAACAGAGTAGATTGATAAGGACTTGGAGTCAGTGCTAAAGATTGCAGAAGATTTCTTATCCCCAGGCTCCTACAGTACATCTGAAAAGTATTCACAGCGCTTCACTTTTTCCACATTTTGTCATGTTACAGCCTTATTCCAAAATTGATTAAAATTATTTTCCTCAAGATTCTACAAACAATGCCCCATAATGACAACATGAAAGAAGTCTGTTTGAAATCTTTGCAAATTTATTAAAAATAAAAAAAAAATTAAAAAAATCACATAAGTGCATAAGTATTCACAGCCCTTGCTCAATACTTTGTTGAAGTACCTTTGGCACCAATTACAGCCTTAAGTGTTTTTGAGTATGATGTTACAAGCTTGGTACACCTATTTTTGGGCAGTTTCTGCAAATCTTCTTTGCAGCACTGCTGAAGCTCCATCAGGTTGGATGGAGCACGTCGGTGCACAGCCATTTTCAGATCTCTCCAGAGATGTTCATTCAGGTTCAAGTCTGGGCTCTGGTTCGGCCACTTAAGGAAGTTCAGAGTTGTCCTGTAGCCACTCCTTTGTTATCCTGGCTGTGGGCTTAGGGTCATTGTCCTTTTGGAAGATGAACCTGCACCCAAGTCTGAGGTCCAGGTCTAGAAGCAGGATCTTATCAAGGATGTCTTTGTACATTGCTCCATTCATCTTTCCCTCGATCCTGACTAGTCTCCCAGTTCCTGCAGCTGAAAAACATCCCCACAGCATGATGCTGCCACCACCATGCTTCACTGTAGGAATGGTATTGGCCAGGTGATGGGCGGTGCCTGGTTTCCTCCAGACATGACGCTTGCCATTCAGGCCAAAGAGTTCAATTTTTGTTTCAGACCAGAGAATTTTGTTTCTCATGGTCTGAGAGTCCTTAAGGTGCCTTTTGGTAAACTCCAGGCGGGCTGTCATGTGCCTTTCACTGAGGAGTGGCTACCATATAGGCCTGATTGGTGGTGTGCTGCAGAGATGGTTGTTCTTCTGGAAGGTTCTCCTCTCTCCACAGAGAAATGCTAGAGCTCTATCAGAGTGAGCACCGGGTTCTTGAACACCTCCCTGACTTAGGCTCTTCTCCCCCGATCGCTCAGTTTTCCTAGAGAGCCCGCACTAGGAAGAGTCCTGGTGGTTCCAAACTTCTTCCATTTATGGATGATGAAGGCCACTGTGCTCATCAAGACTTTCAATGCTGCAGAAATTTTTCTGTACCCTTCCCCAGATCTGTGCCTTGATACAATCCTGTCTTGGAGGTCTACAGACAATTCCTTGGACTTCATGGCTTGGTTTGTGCCTTTATATAGACAGGTGCCTTTCCAAATCCTGTCCAATCAACTGAATTAACCACAGGTGGTTAATTCAATCAAGTTGTAGAAACATCTCAATGGCGATCAGTGGAAACAGGATGCACTTGAACTCAATTTTAAGTGTCACAGGAAAGGCTGTGAATACTTATGTACATGTGATTTTTTTCATTTTTTATTTTTAATAAATTTGCAAAGATTTCACACAAACTTCTTTCATGTTGTCCATTATGGGGTATTGTTTGTGGAATTTTGAGGAAAATAAGGAATATTTTAGAATAAGGCTCTAACAACAAAATGTGGAAAAAGTGAAGCGCTGTGAATACTTTCCGGATGCACTATAGATATTAAAAATCCCACATATACCACCCTATACCCACAGTTGATCCTAGAGAAAGGCAAAAAAAACCTAATAAAGCATGATCCAGTTTGTTCCAGTGGGGGAAAAAAATCCTTCCTGATCGCTTTTTTAAAAACTGTAATTTTCAGTTTCGGTTTTCGGCCAAGTGCATCCTGCATTTTCGGTTTCGGCACCAAAATTTTCCTTTCGGTTCACCTCATTTTATGCTTTAAGATAAAAAAAAACTTCTGTGCCCCCCTAACACTTGCCTGAGTCCCTTGGCTACCCAGGACTCTCCCTCCTGATTGGCTGTGACACAGCAGCAGCGCCATTTGCTCCCACTGCTGTCAATAAAACTCAGCCAATCAGGAGAGAGAGGGGGTGGGGCCAGGCCACAGCTCTGTGTCTGAATGGATTCACGGAACTGCAGCTCGGCTCGGGTGCCCCCCATAGCAAGCTGCTTGCTGTGGGGGCACTCAACATGAGGGAGGGGCCAGAAGCTCAAGCCAGGGACCCGAGAAGAGGAGGATCAGGGCTGCTCTGTGCAAAACCAACTGCACAGAGCAGGTAAGTATAACATGTTTGTTATTTTAATAGAAAAAAAAAAAGAATTTACAATCACTCTAATATCCAGTTATATTATGTGATTTTAGGAATGCATTCAGGCCTTTTTTAAAACAATCCACTAAGCTGGCCAAAACTGGAGCTTGAGTGTATTCCAAATTTTCAAAGCTCCTACTGTAAATAAGCCTTTCCGTTAAATCTCATGCATTGGTATGATCTATCTTGGTAGCCATACTTCCACAAGGTGCCCCCTGATATAGGCATTTGTCTAATCCTGGCATCTCCAAACTTTTTAAATCATGGCCAGTTTTACTGTTCTTCAGTCTATAGAAGCGGGGCAGACTATGTTAAGTGGGAGTAGAAAATGCCCCAAAATCAGTAGGAATTGGTTTTAGCGGAAGGAATAGTGCCCCATTGTTGGTGTCAATGGGAGGAATAGTGCCCCGTTGATCGTGTCAGTGGGAGGAATGGTGCCTCATAATTGGTGTCAGTCGGAGGAATAATTTTCCAAGAGCCGCATAGGGCAGCATCCAGCCTCCGGGCCGCAGCTTTGAGACCACTGGTCTAATCTATAGTTTAAGCTATAGTTAGATTTGCAGAGTCCAAATCTGATGCCAGAAATTTTCCTCCCTTCCACCAAGGGCATTTTGCAGGTTAAATTTATTCCTGTTTGCTTATCCTTGTAAACCTTCTCTTACTATCGTGCATGCTTGTTTATGGAAAGCTAGATTATTGGATTTCTTTCCCAACCCCTGGGGTAACAGATGGGATTCCTTAGTTTGTTGCTTATAAGCACCCATAAACCAGAATTCTGTCATCCAGAAACCTGACAACTGCTGCTTTCATACTCCTAAAGGGTGTGCCTACATGCTATGGAGACTAAATTCTTTCCTGACATATTGCCTAGATACTGAGGTCTCTTCAGACACCCACTTCAGCCTGAGAATCTTGTTTAATTCATCAGTTCATCAATTGTCGGTTCCGGGATAAGGTGTTTGGTCTACCCTACACAAACTAGATCTTGATATTGGCATGGGGTACACTGTTACCACAGCGTACCAAAAATGTTTTTAATCCTATCCCTCCCCACCTATGGTCCATAGCATCTTCATCACTTTACTGAAGCCATCCTTCCTAGACTAAGGATCCATGACCGACTGAGATGGCAATTTCCTTATATCCTTACCTGGATATTCTCTGTTGGTGCATTTCATCCTTATTTTGGATTCCCCCTTTATGTGCCCGTTCCAGCAAAAGTTGATAATATATTCACTCGCCGGACACTTTATTAGGTACACTTGTCCAATTGCTTGATAACACAAATTGCTAATCAGCCAATCACATGGCAGCAACTCAATGCGTTTAGGCATCTAAAGAAGGTGAAGACGACTTGATGAAGTTCAAACCGAGCATCAGAATGGGGAACAAAGGGTATTTACAGTGCCTTGAAAAAGTATTCATACCCCTTGAAATTTTCCACATTTTGTCACGTTACAACCAAAAACGTAAATGTATTTTCTTGAGATTTTATGTGATAGCGCAACACAAAGTGGCACATAATTATGACGTGGAAGGAAAATGATAAATGTTTTTCAAACTTTTTTACAAATATCAGAAAAGTGTGGCGTGCATTTGTATTCAGCTCCTTTTACTCTGATACCCCTAACTAAAATCTTGTGGCACCAATTGCCTTCAGAAGTCACCTAAATAGTAAATAGAGTCCACCTGTGTGTAATTTAATCTCAATATAAATACAGCTGTTCTGCAAAGCTCTCAGAGGTTTGCTAGAGAACCTTAGTGAACAAATAGCATCACGAAGGCCAAGGAACACACCAGACTGGTCAAGGATAAAGTTGTGGACAAGTTTAAAGCAGTGTTAGGTTGAAAAAAAAATAATCCCAAGGCTTTAACATCTCACGGAGCACTGTTCAATCCATCATCCAAAAATGGAAAGTGTATGGCACAACTGCAAACCTACCAAGACATGACCGTCCACCTAAACTGACATGCTGGGCAAGGAGAACATTAATCAGAGAAGCAGCAAAGAGGTCCATGGTAACTCTAGAGGAGCTGCAGAGATCTACAGCTCAGGTGGGAGTATCTGTCCACAGGACAACTATTAGTCGTGCGCTCCACAAATCTGGCCTTTATGGAAGAGTGGTAAGAAAGCCATAAGAAGTCCCGTTTGCAGTTTGCGAGAAGCCATGTGGGGGACACAGCAAACATGGAACGTGAAAGAAGGTGCACTGGTCAGATGAGACCAAAATTGAACTTTTTGATCTGAAAGCAAAACGCTGTGTGGCAGAAAACTAACACTGCACATAACCCTGAACACACCATCCCCACCGTGAAACATGGTGGTGGCAGCATCATGTTGTGGGGATGCTTTTTTTTTTTTCAGCAGGGACAGGGAAGCTGGTCAGAGCTGATAGGAAGATGGATGAGCCAAATATGTACAGGGCAATCTTAGACGAAAACCTGTTAGAGTCTGCAAAAGACTTGAGACTGGGGCAGAGGTTCACCCTCCAGTAGGACAATCACCCTAAACATACAGCCCGAGCTACAATGGAATGGTTTAAATCAAAGCATGTTCTTGTGTTAGAATGACCCAGTCAAAGCCCAGACCTATATCCAACTGAGAATGTGTGGCAATACTTGAAAATTGCTGTTCAATTCTCTACCAATCTGACAGAGCTTGAGCTATTGTGCAAAGAAAAATGGGCAAATATTTCTCTCCAGATGTGGAAAGCTGGTAGAGACATACCCAAAAAAGACTTGAAGCTGTAATTGCAGCGAAAGGTGATTCTACATAGTATTGACTAAGGGGGGCAGAATACAAATGCACGCAACACTTTTCACATATTTATTTGTAAAACATTTTGAAAACCATTTATCATTTTCTTTCCTCTTCACAATTATGTGCCACTTTATGTTGGTCTATCACCTAAAATCCCAATAAAATGCATTTACGTTTCTAGTTGCAACATGACAAAATGTAGAACATTTCAAGGGGTATGAATACTTTTTCAAGGCACTGTAAGTGACTTTGAACGTGGCATGGTTGTTTGTGCCAGACGGGCTGGTCTGAGTATTTCAAAAACTGCTGATCTACTGGGATTTTTACACACAGCCATCTCTAGGGTTTACAGAGAGTGGTCCAAAAATTAGAAAATATCCAGTGAGCTGCATTTGTGTGGAAGAAAATGCCCTGTTGATGTCAGAGCAGAATGGGAAGACTGGTTTGAGTTAAAAGAAAGGCAACAGTAATTCAAACAACCACTCGTTACAACCAAGGTATGCAGAATACCATCTCTGAACGCACAACACATTGTACCTTGAAGCAGATTGAAGCAGCAAACCACTGGCAACAAAAGTGAGTACACCCCTAAGTGAAACTGTCAAAATTGGGCCCATTTAGCCATTTTCCCTTTCTGGTGTCATGCGACTTGTTAGTGCTAGAGGGTCTCAGGTGTGAATGGGGAGCAAGTGTGTTTAAATTTGGTGTTATCGCTCTCACTCTCTTCTCATATTGGTCACTGGAAGTTCAACATGGCACCTCATGGCAAAGAACTCTCTGAGGATCTGAAAAAAAGAATTGTTGCTCTACATAAAGATGGCCTAGGCTATAAGAAGATTGCCAAGACCCTGAAACTGAGCTGCAGCATGGTGGCCGAGACCATACAGCAGTTTAACAGTACAGGTTTCACTCAGAAAAGGCCTCGCCATGGTCGACCAAAGAAGTTAAGTGCACGTGCTCAGCGTCATATCCAGAGGTTGTCTTTGGGAAGTAGACGTAGGTGTGCTGCCAGCATTACTGCAGAGGTTGAAAGGGGTGGGGGGGGGTCAGCCTGTCAGTGCTTAGACCATATGCCACACTGCATCAAATTTGGTCTGTATGGCTGTTGTCCCAGAAGGAAGCCTCTTGTAAAGATGATGCACAAGAAAGCCCACAAACAGTTTACTGAACGCAAGCAGACTAAGGACATGGATTACTGGAACCATTTCCTGTGGTCTGATGAGACCAAGATAAACATATTTGGTTCAGATGGTGTCAAGCATGTGTGGCGGCAACCAGGTGAGGAGTACAAAGACAAGTGTGTCTTGCCTACATTCAAGCATGGTGGTGGGAGTGTCATGGTATGGGGCTGCATGAGTGCTGCCGGAACTGGGGAGCTACAGATCATTGAGGTCAACCATGAATGCCAACATGTACTGTGACATACTGAAGAAGAGCATGAGCCCCTCCCTTCGGAAACTGGGCCACAGGGCAGTATTCCAACATGACAACAACCCCAAACACACCTCCAAGACAATCACTGCCTTGCTAAAAAAGCCGAGGGTAAAGGTGATGGACTAGCCAAGTATGTCTCCAGACCTAAACCCTATTGAGCATCTGGAAGGTGGAGGAGCGCAAGGTCTCTAACATCCACCAGCTCTGTGATGTCGGCATGGAGGAGTGGAAGAGGACTCCTGTGGCAACCTGTGAAGCTTTGGTGAACTCCATGCC
Organism: Aquarana catesbeiana; assembly: GCF_042186555.1. NCBI lineage: Eukaryota > Metazoa > Chordata > Amphibia > Anura > Ranidae > Aquarana > Aquarana catesbeiana. The sequence goes on along the minus strand of NC_133330.1, from coordinate 115,498,920 downwards.
CAAGAGGGTTAAGGCAGTGCTGGAAAATAATGGTGGCCACACAAAATATTGACACTTTAGACATTTTCACTTAGGGGTGTACTCACTTTTTTGTTGCTAGCGGTTTAGACATTAATGGCTGAGTGTTGAGTTATTTTAAGGGGACAGCAAATTTACACTGTTATACAAGCTGTGCACTCACTATTTTACCTTGTAGCAAAGTGTCATTTCTTTAGTGGTATCACGTGAATAGATATAATAAAATATTTACAAAAATGTGAGGAGTGTACTCACTTTTGTGAGATACTGTGTGTGTGTGTGTATGTATATATATAATACTGTGTATATTTTCTGTCCCCTCAAAATAACTCCGCACACAGCTATTGATGTCTAAACCACTGGCAACAAAAGTTAGTACACCCCTAAGTGAAAATGTCCAAATTGGGCCCAATTATCCATTTGCCCTCCCCGGTGTCATGTGACTCGATGTTACAAGGCCTCAGGTGTGAATGGGGAACAGGTGTGTTAAATTTGGTGTTATCGCTCTCACTCTGTTATACTGGTCACTGGAAGTTCAACATGGCACCTCATGGCAAAGAACTCTCTGAGGATCTGAAAAAAATAATTGTTGCTCTACATAAAGATGGCCTAGGTTATAAGAAGATTGCCAGTACCCTGAAACTTAGCTGCAACACGGTGGCCAAGACCATACAGTGGTTTAACAGGACAGGTTCCACTCAGAACAGGCCTCGCCATGGTCAACCAAAGAAGTTGAGTGCACGTGCTCAGCATCATATCCAGAGGTTGTCTTTGGGGAAATAGACGTATGAGTGCTGCCAGCATTGCTGCAGAGTTTGAAGGGATAGGGGGGTCAGCCTGTCAGTGCTCAGACCATACGTCGCACACTACATCAAACTGGTCTGCATGGCTGTCGTCCCAGAAGAAAGCCTCTTCTAAAGATTATGCACAATAAAGTCTGCAATCGGTTTGCTGAAGACAAGCAGATTAAGGACATGGATTATGTTTCAGAAATATTTATACCTCACTTAAACGATTAACGATACAAATATAAGTGATTAAACCTTTGTCTATATAAGAATAAAAAGGAGCAATAACAGGGAAAAAGATAAACAATTACATTTATTTACACAGAAAAGAAAGTTAGAATAATTAGGATTTATCATATATCTCCAGTGATGTTATAAGTACAGTGTTGCTCTAGGCTGCAAAGTTAATTTAGGCCGAACTCATAAATGGTTATAATGGTCATACACAGGATATACAATATCATAAGACAAATCCTAGGATACAAAAAGGTTAGAAAGAAAGAACAGAGATTCCAGTATACATTACTCAGACAGCATATCTCCTAGATGGTCTCGGGCTGGACAGTGAAAAACCATTTAGCCCCCTCTCTCTTTTATATGCATTCTCCACCAATCAACAGATGCAACATATTGATTGGGTCAGAGATGTCTCAAAGTCTGGTTGGCTACATTTGAAGCCTCTTTGCTAATTGGCTTACAGCTGCCTTAAATTCTGATTGGTCACATGTGAAGCTGTCTGAAAGTTCATGCTCGGACATTGCTGGAACATTGGGACCCCTTGGTGCCTAACAGTCTATGAATTATTGAACAACCTCCTTTGATCTCCCAGCCCAAACAGTCCCGACAGTAGTATGTTAATGGCCCCCTGGTGAGTTGATGCCTTAAGGTCTGTAAATACTCTTTGATCCAATCAACACCTGGGGGGCTTCTAGGGTTCCCATCAATGTAACTACATTCCTAAGGTGAGCTATGTTCTATCATGATATTAAGAAACATATACCCATATATAAATATATATATACCCACACATAGATACACACATATACACGTGTGTATATATATATATATATATATATATATATATATATATATATATATATATATACACATACATACATCCTATGGGGCAAGGATATAATTGGAGTCCTTGCAATGGTCCACTTGAACCTCATTGATATAAATATGAAATTCAATATCTCCATCACATTTCCCCCTGAAGTTCATTCTTGAACTTATGTCCTCCTTCAATGATCTTGCACCCTCCTTCAATGATCTTGCACCCACCCACAACAGCCCAGAAGCCCCGACCCTTCCCCACCACCACTGCGGCCCCTCTTCCTTTCTTGAACACGCCGGAACTCCTCAAGGTAGGCTTAAGACAGCAAAGAAATCCTGGTGCCTTTGAGACTTCACATCCAAACCATGAGTGTCTGTACTGCAATGTTTCATTGCCCCTCTGCCTTGGAAGAGCGGAACTCCAACATTGATGGCGGGATCCTGGCATATCTAGTCCTGTAACTTTGTAAGACCATGAAATGGTTGCATCGATTGGATCGGACCGCGAGACAGCACTTTTCAGCATGGTGAAGGAAAGTTCAGGAAAGTCTTATTCGTGACACATTTATCTCAAGAATTAACTTGGTGGTCGCTGCTTCTTCAGGTGGGGGTCGAGCGGGCCTCCAGACAGTCGTGCATGAATACAAAAAGAGAGAGGAGAACGTTAGTGTACAGATATTGGAGAAATGCCGGACAGGAGCAGAGTGTTGGCCATTAAGACTAAATACTCATAAAGGGTGTAATGTGGATGAGTAGAGTGGGATCCCCACAGGGTACAGAGTCTGAGCAACAGCCAGTATCATCCATGGCCCTTGATGGTAGGGATAGTCAATACTGTCTGTTATTGCCAGGTCCCTGGGTTCACCACACCTGCTCACGGGGCTCAGAGGTAGACTAGGGGAGGTAGACTAGGGGAGGTGGAATTACATTAAGATATAAAAAAACTGGATGTCCAGGGATACTTTAGTTAAAATATGTTTTTTTAACAAAAATGATATGACTGATGTCTTAGTTACATTATCTTGAGAAGATAGATGATAGAAACCAAAGGAAAAACTCAGAGAGCATAATATTAAAGAAGAAAAAGGAATGGAAGAGAGGTGAGTAATGAAAATGAACAGGAAAAATAGTGGGAATAATAATGAAAAAAAGAACAAAAAACTAAAAAAACTACAGATTGAACGCTGCTCCAACCAAAACTGTTAAAGAGCCTTGAATCTGTATATAAAAAAAATGAATACATTGGTTAAAAAACAAATGTTTTTCTTTAAAAAAAAAAAAAACTCCTCTCCCATTAACAGTATTTTTGCAGGTCAGGTACACAGATATTAACAACAAAAGGGAGAAAAAAAAATAATAAAAAAATGATTAAAACTTTTAGAATTTAGGTAAACCTGACTGCACTTTATTACTAAAAATTGAAGAGGCTTATCCCTGGAACAAGAAAAATATAGTTCTAGGGTCCTCTCTTAAATGCACAACTTCTTTGTACTGTTCTGGATTGGCTCTGGCTTCCTCAGAGATTTGTTTCTGAGTTAGTGGCCTTTCTGTTCCTTGAGAGAAGATACCTTGTTGAGGTATACTTTCTCATAGCTTTGGCATTCATTCTCCTGATAGTAACGCACATTATTACCTGCATCAGGAAAAGCAATAAGGCTGCACAGGTTAGGACAACAACAGGGTGGACCAAAATGTTTAGGAAAGCTGTAGCGTTCAGACTATACCCAAATAAACTTTCCCACCAGGAAATCTTAGCGTCTGCATCTAAAGCGTGGGATACTTGGATCAATCTATTTTGATCATGGGTGAGTCGTATGGTGGCTTGTTTTTCAGCATCTCTTAGTACATTTAATATTTCATCTTGTTGTCCGAAATCCATCAGCCAAGCATTTAACTCAGCCCCAAATCCCAGAGGAAGTTTCTGTAGGTATAAGGGAATGTCAGGTTTGCTATAAAACCTTTCTTCGGGGTGATCGGGGTACCACCCGGTGTTCCTGCTATATCCATGCCACGGGCCAGAGGAGGTGTACCATAGACTCCCTGAGGTAGTATACCCTGCTGAGTACCATTTAACCTGATGCTGAAAACAGTGCATCATTAGACATGTGATACCAGCACCAGTACCCTGGTCTCCAGTCTCACGTATTTTTAACTTTGTTTAGGACCAGTTGGGACACTACCCTGGCATCTATTAGACGTGACCCCCTCCTGTGCCAGCATTGTTGCCTTTTCCAATAGCACAACCCCTACCTTCCTCTAGCACTCATCAGTACCAGTCATCTGAGGCTGTCCATATTCAAACCATCAGAACAAGATGGACTCCAGGGTGTAACCCAGTAGAGTCTGATAGGATAGTACCCAGATTGACCGTGATATCTGCACAATGTTCCATCCCTGCTATTAGTGATGAGAACGGTGCAAGTAAGATTTTTGACAATCCTGGAACTAAGTCATCCACCAATCTATTACGACTCATAGACAACCTGGATACGACCCCCCCCCCGTCTGTTCTTGCAAAGTGATGCTGGACAGAGCAAGTTGGCTTTCCTAACCCCTTCCCTGATTTGTAGCACGAGACCCCCCCCAATGTGATCCTGAATATCTCCAGCTCCATAGTGCTTTAAGGTACCCAGTGCCCCAGCTCCAAAGACAGTCTCCATTAAGCCTCTCTTTCATAAGGATGGGAAATAGTCAGAATACCCGGATTGAAAACAACCTGCCACCAGGTACACAAGTTTCTTTATAGAGGCTGCACACCTTTTGGGGCACTGTTCTTCCTGTCATGCAGGACACAGACCACTAGTTAAGGTACGCAAGGAGTCTAGGATAGAAAGGACACCTATGGGTATCCACTGAAGAGAAAACAGCGTGCCCACACAACTCCATCCCTGTGCCTGGATTTTAGAGACCATACCCAGGGTATACAATGCACCTCTACCTATGGTTAGGTTCAAGGAACCCTCTAGTTCCATGATTAACGTTACATCGGTATTCTTTAGGACAAAGACGACTGGATAGACAGAATCTCGCGATATGGCCAAATAGTCCACATAAGTGACATTTTATCTTAGTTAAAGTGGTACAACATCTCTTAACAAAAGGCTTTGTTTTAGACGACTGAGAATATGGGATGGCCTCTTCTAGATTAGTAGTTTTTACCTGCGGCTTACAAAATATAGGGGCAATTTTTAAAGAGCTCTTACCTTCCTGGGATTTATTCTTGTTGATACATACCTTAGGTGTGGAGGATGTCCCCCTGAATTCAGACCTACCCAAATCAGTTACCTTGTTATCTTCTCTATCTGAAAACTGATCCAACGGCTCCTGGAAGCTGACAGATAATGGTTTCGCCCCACCTTCTGCATCCTTCAGTCTTTTTCCCAACTGATGAACGTCGTCCTGTAATCTTTTGTTTTCTAGTACTAATTGCTGGTGGATAGCCTCAGAATTTGACCTAGAAGCTTCTAAAGTCCTGATGTTTTGGTTATTTCTAGCTCTTCTTTTAGGGATGTGTTTTGCACTTTCAAATGTTCATACTGTTTCGCTAACCACCTGGCCGCAAAGATTAGCGGCGGTTTTCCCATGCACTTACTACAGCTTCTTTCAGTGAAATTTAATTTCACATCCTCCCCCGTCAGCGGGACAGAAAGTATCCCTTCTGCCTGGAGACCTTCCTCCCTTAATGCCAGCATGGCCATTTCGTCTCCTTGTCCTGCTACTCTGCCTTCTTCTTCCTGTACCTCCCCATCCCCCTGTAATCCACATTTTACTGAGGTATCAGACTTGTGTTGTGGCTCTACCTTTTTGTCCACCACTGAAAGGTGACAATTCATGTCAGCCCATGAGCATTCAGCTGACAAGGACTGGGCAACTGCATAAGGCCCAAGTCCTGACAACTGCTCCTTGTCTCCCTGACAATCACTGTCACCCCTTGTTGGGGGTTGTGATGGTTTCCGCTTGTCCCTACGTTCAAGCATTGTTTGGAATGATTTCTCCTTAAATCCCATAATAATAACATTCACTTCCTCTGTTTTATTTGCCAACTCCAGCATCCATATAAATAACGTATCTTTTTCATATGGTCGTGTCATCTTTCTGTGGTGAGCACAGCACAGATCTTCCCAAGCTTTTGTCTTAAAAGTACCTCTTTTAAAATACTTCTTCCCAGTCCAGCGAGCCCAATCTTGAATATATTTCACAACCCAAGGTCCATATTTATCTATCATCTCTTCCCTTGGGGTCACTTGATAGGGTTTACCCCATTCAGACCCCCTCTTTGAAGTGATTAGATTACCCATCCTTTACGGACTCCGGACCTTGAACTGATTCCCCCAACCTTTCTATAGGTCGCCCCTGTCACCGTTGCCGCTTTTTTTTCACTACTTGCCAGACCAATTCCCTGTCCTGGCTATAGTTCAAAAAATTAGCCTGGAGATTTCCCAAACTAAATAATAGTTTAATCCCCTCCGTGGACTTTTCTGAAGTATTCCAAAAGAAATGCTTAACAAAAGGTTATTACTAATGATTAGCACGAACTTAGATAATCGGGACCCTATGCGTGCTTGTAGTACAGGAGATAGTTAACTGATGCACACCTAACTGTAATATGATTTGTAGGAGTTACAACATTACAGATCTAATCACAAAGCTTACGATCCCCCATCGAAGATCATTCAGTGTGTACTAGGCCCACAGGTGCAATTCGATCTCAAAGACCGGGAAGCGCCTTGACCTAGACTCATGCAAGGGTCAACCAGAAGCGCTTGTTGGCAGAAAGGCCCAGATCCTACTTCTTTCCACTGCCTTCAAGCGTCCAATCAGAGCCCCTTATCATTCACGCAGACACCCTCCTGCAGTTTTGGCCCAACCGAGCAGGATGCCTTCTCATACACTCTCAGTACAATTTTATTTTATTTATTTATTTATTTCAGGTACTTATATAGCGCCGTCAATTTATGCAGCGCTTTACATATACATTGTACATTCACACCAGTCCCTACCCTCAAGGAGCGTACAATCTAATACTAGGGACAATTTAGACAGGATCCAATTAACCTACCAGCATGTCTTTGGAGTGTGGGAGGAAACCGGAGTACCCGGAGGAAACCCACGCAGGCACAGGGAGAACATGCAAACTCCAGGCAGGTAGTGTCGTGGTTGGGATTCGAACCAGTGACCCTTCTTACTGCTAGGCGAGAGTGCTACTCACTACACCACTGTGCCGCCCTGTATATTTCACTTATACTGTTCATATCAGTCTCATCAAAGTATTAGTACAGACAAAAATTTTGACATTTTCACTTAGGGGTGTATTCATTTTTGTTGCCAGCAGTTTAGACATTAATGGCTGTGTGGGCTATTTTGAGGGGACAGCAAATTTAGACTGTTATACAAGCTGTACACTCACTACTTTATATTGTAGCAAAGTGTCATTTCTTCAGTGTTGTCACATGAAGATATAATAAAATATATTTCCAAAAATGTGAGGGGTGTACTCACGTTTGTAAGATACTGTGTGTGTGATATAGATATATAGATATAGATATATATATCTATATCTATATCTATATATCTATATATATATATATATATATATCTATATATATATATATATATATATATATATATATATATATATATATATATATATATATATATATATATATATATAGATAGATATATATATAGATAGATATCTAGATATATAGCTCAATACCATTTCCCAAGTCCTTATATATTGCGTTCACTCAGATGCCCATCTACGAGTTCTTTAATTTTCGACACTCCCCACAGACACCAAGGGAGTTCCACTTCCTTACCTGGACCAGAGTTTTGTAAAGTGGAATTCTAGTCTTATTTCTTGAGTAAATACCCTCTTTCTCATTTGTTCATTTACAGACACAGCGCTTCCTTATTCAGAACCATAGGGTTATATCACCCCCTACAGGAGTAGGACACTAGGCAGAAAAAAGACTTGGCTACGCCCATGGGCAGTCCTAGGTGATATACACCCCCCTCTCTGCTATAGGCCTTCATTTTTTTTTCTGCCTAGTCAGGAGTAAGGACCTAGTTCCCTACTGGGATCTCTGGTTGTGGCAATTTTTTGTTTTTGCTTTTTAAGCTACTTTTTTTTTCTCTTGGATTTTTTCCTGTGAGACCTGCAATCGACTGAGCGACGAGCTGGAAACTAAGATCTAGTGGTCTCCCAAGTCTGGCCAGTGAACACGTGCAGACCACAGCTATACGCTAGGTCGGCCGCGACATAGCCCCACTGGATGGGGGGCTGGCCTTGCGATTTAAACGTCTCACGAGGTCGCATACGACCAGGTCTCGGCCTGTATCACAGCGTTCCTCGTGGCTAACAGCACCCCCACTTAGGTGGCGAGGAGGATCTGTCTGGGAGCGTTACCCATGCACTCGCTGGAGCGGTAAGTAAGAGGCCCCCTTCTCTCCTTCCCTATAGTGATGTGGGGCGCGGGTACTCCCTGGGGTGGTCGGTCCCTCTGGGGTTCTCCACATCCCCCTCTTCCCTGGCTTAGGGGCTTCGGAGACACTGTCCACCCCTCTCCTCCAGGGTTGTCACTTTGGGGGTACACCTTGGCACCTGATGGTTGGGTGGGTGACCAGGTATTCGCAGAACCATGCCCCCTGCGGCGGCCTTCCGCTAATCCCCCTGCGGCGGCCCTAGAGCACGCAGCAGAGGTCGCCGCTTTCCGTTGGCGGTCATCCACCCTCCTTCCTCGGTTCTAGCCTGGTCCAATCCCCCCGCGAACCTGTGCACTCGTGGCGGGTGGCCGAAAATTTAGGCCACAGCTTTTGCGACCTACTAGTCCGCATGGCCATGCCAGACACCTTCTTCCAGAGGGAGGATGCTGTGGGGACTCTGGGGGCGACCCCCTTTTGGGGGGGTTGTTTAAGTGGGCCCTCCACAGGCGCCCCCTGTGAGGGGCCATGGTGGATGCCCCCTATGAGGGGCTTTGGTGGATGGCCCCTGTGAGGAGCCTTAGTGGATGCCCCCTGTGAGGGGCCTTAGCCAGTGCCCCTTGTAAAGGGGCCAGTGGTGTCCCCTGTGTGGGGCATCCATAGGCGCCCCCTTGCAGGGTCTCAGCCAGTGCCCCCTGTGAGGGGTTCAGTGGTGCCCCCTGTGCGGGGTTTCCATAGGGCCCCTTGTGCAGGGTCTCAGTCAGTGCCCCTGTTAGGGGTCCAATGGTGCCCCCTGTGCAGGGTATCGGCCGGTGCTCCTTGTGAGGAGCCTGGGTCAGCGCCGCCTGTTCGGGGCCTCGGTTGACGTCCCCCATGTGGGACCTCGGTGATGCCCCTGTGCGGGGCCTTAGGCGGGGGAGGTCTCAGTCCGCAGCCTCCCTGTGTTATTTGCCTTTTCACAGGTGGCGCTTGGGCATATACGCTAGTAAATGGCGCCCTCCCCTGCCTCATCGGTCTCGACTGATCCTGTGTCTGGCTCTGCCATCGTGGATGTGGCCCACCTTGCGGGGTTGGTGGCCACACTGCCTGTCCTGTCCGTTAGTGAGGTTGTTCCTCCACAACTGCAGTGGCGCACAAGAAGGTACTGGTTGTTTCCCTTATTACATCTGTGCGGGTAACTTTAAAGATGGAATATGCAGCTGTGGCGGAGGTGCTGGTCCCCTTGGCACCCATAAACTGTCTCGCACGGCAAAAGCATTCCCTTCTCCCTCCTCTTTTGGGATATTTGTTCGTAAAGACTGGGAGTGTCCAAAGCATCCCTTTGTGGTTCCAAAGATGTTTCGCTGTGAGGTACCCCTTCGTGGAGTCCTTCCTTAAGGAGTGGACTGTCTCTAGGGTGCGCAAGGCGACCATGATTCAGGGAGGAATCTCCGGCTGACATACCTGGAGGGGGAGCAGATTCCCTCTGCTTTCGCTGAGTTGGCGGACCAGTTGGTCTGGGGGCTGCAGTTTGAATGCGATGCCTCTTAGACGCAGTTCCCTTGGTTACTAAGCTCTCTGTTTCTGCAGTGGTACTTAGACATGTATTGGGGCTTAAGTGTTGTTCTGCGGACTGGGCTTCTAAAAAAGCTCTGACTGGGTTACAATTTCAAGGCAATTGTCTGTTTGGGGCTACCCTGGATGACATTGTTACGAGTCTCACAGGAGGGAAGTGTAAATGTCTTCCACAGTCTGTAATGGGCAAAAGGGCCTCGTAGCGGATGCGGTGCTTCTCAGCGCGAAATGGACCTGGCGAGCCAAGAGCGGGCCTCCCTAGACCCACGGACAAGGCCCCTTCAGCATGAAGGCGCACCCTCACCTATGTCCTAGTGTTCCGGCCTTGAACCCCGAAAAGGGTTTTTACCTTCCAATTGGCGTCTGTCACCGTATTGTTGGCAGTTCTCCTTGGGGTTGTGCAAGCTCTGTTGCTTCAGGGTGTGCTTGTCCCGGGTCCAGTAGCGTCCCTTCATCATGGGGACTTCTGGGCTTCTGTCGACATCGCGAATGCTTATTTACGCTCTCCAATATGTTCCCAACACCAACAATTCCTCCATCCTACTGTGGGAAAAGAGCGTTTTCAGCTCGCGATATTGACTTTTGGTCTCGCCTCCACCCTCTCGCATACTCACAAAGGTGTTGGCCCCAGTTCTGGTGTGGTTACATAAGCGGGGGATTGCAGTCCTGGGCTGCTTGGAAGATCTTCTGTGAGCAGTAGTCCTCAGCTACTCTGAGGGGCGACGTAACTCGCTATACAAACCTCAGTTTTCAGTTGGCTTCTATACTACCTGAAGTCTGCTCCGGCGCCTTCCAGAAAATTGGATTATCTGGGCCTGACTCTGGTTTCATCTCTGGCCAGAGTGTTTCTTCCTCTGGACAAACTCCAGAAGATGACTGCTGTGTTTCAACTACTGTTGTCTCGAAGGTGGGCCTCCCTGCGGTCCTGCAAGTGGGTGTTGGGCCTGATGGTATCTACCTTATAAGGCGGTTCCATTTGCGCAGTTCCCTACAATCTCCTTTCAAGTGAGATTCTGGCGTAAAGTGCCCGAGGTCTTTGGGCTATCCGATTCGGCTGAGCCAGTAAACCCGGGGGTCCCTGGTCTGTTGGCTTCACTCTCTGGGATTTCGGCAGGGCACATTTTTTCTCCCCTTGTATTGTACAGCGGTCACCACCAATGCCAGTCTGTCCTGGTGGGGAGGAGTCCTGGGACTGGGTTCTGCTCAGGGTTGTTAGACGCTGGAAGAATCCAGACTGCCGATCGATATCCTGGGACTTCGAGCGATCAGACTATGTATGGATCATGGAGGTGGACTTTGGGGGCTCCGGGTACGAATCCAGTTGAACTATGCCAAGGTGGTGGTCTATGTCAATCACCAGGGCGGAACAAAGAATGTGTTGGCAGCCCTGACAGTAGCAAGCATCCTCCAGTGGGCGGAACTGCTTGTTCCGGCCCTCTCCGCCGTATGCATTCTAGGAGTGGTAAAATGGCAGGCGGTTGCCTCAGTCGGCTAGTGTTGATCCACGGGGTGGTCCCTTCACCAGGACATGTTTCATGGGATATGTCTTCGATGGGGCACTCCCGAGGTAGACCTGTTGGCGTCACAGCTTAACTGAACGGTACTGAGGTTTCTGGCAAGGTCACGGACTCCTCTGGTGGACACTGCAGACGCTCTCGTGGCCCAGTGAGGCCGGTATAGTCAGGTCTACGCCTCTCCTCCTCTCAAGATTATGCCGAGGCTTTTGCGCAGGATCAAGGCCAAAGGGATTCCGGTCATTCTAGTGAGCCTGGATGGTCTTGTCGGTCTTGGTACGCCGACCTGGTGCACTTGGTCGCTGAGGTCCCTTGGCGACTGCCTCTCAGGGAGGTTCTACTGTCCCAAGGGCCGATCTTCCATCCTGCCTCAGTCGCTGGTTTTTGAGAGCTAGGAAGCCTTCCTCTGGCAAGATTTACCACCGGACATGGATAGCATACATATCCTAGTGTGAGGCGCTTGCCATTTACCCTCGTTCTTTCTCGATGGCTCGGATTTCGACCTTCCTTCACGAGGGGGTTGAGCAGAACTTGGCCTTGAGTACTATCAAGGGCCAGGTGTCGGCCTTGGCAGTTTTCTTCAGCGTCCCCTGGTCTCGCACTCCCTGGTGTGTACACTTAATTAGAGGTCGACCGATATGGGTTTTTCTCTGGCCGATGCCAAAGCCGATATTTAGAAATCGCGGTGGCCGATGGCCGATATATGATGCCGATTTTTTTGGGCCGATATATGATGCCGATTTTTTTGGGCCGATATATTAGGCCGATTTTTTTTTTTTTTTCCCCTTCATCTCATAAAATCTAACAGTTAGACCCCTTTCACACTGGGGCGTTTTTCAGGCGCTTTTGGGCTAAAAATAGCGCCTGTAAAACGGCTCCCCTGCAGTCTGTGTGAAAGCTCGAGTGCTTTCACACTGAGGCGATGCGCTGGCAGGATGTTAAAAAAAAGTCCTGCAAGCAGCATCCTTGGAGCGGTGTATACCACTCCTGCCCATTGAAATGAATGTGCACCGCTGCCGAAGCGCCTGCAAAGCGTTTCGGCAGCAGCGCTTCAGGGGCGCATTTAACCCCTTCGGCCGCTAGCTGGGTTATAAGTGCCCCGCTAGCAGCAGAATAGCGCCGCTAAAATTACGGTAAAGCGCCGCTAAAATTAACAGCGTTTTACCGTCAACGCATGCCCGCTCCAGTGTGAAAGCAGCCTTAAGTAATAAGTGATACAGAAAATTTTTTATATTTAAACATTTATTAAACAAAACAAACCTACAATCAGTTCACTTGTATGTAGAATTTAGATTAAAAAAAAAAAACTATATCTTAAATATTAAATACACAAAAACAGGTAATCAAAACTTTTGGACGAAAAAAAATGGTTTAACTTTACTGCTTTTTTTTTTTTTTTTAATTTCATTAGTGTATTTTTTTTTTAAAAATTGCGTTTGAAAGACCGCTGCGCAAATACCGTGTGACATAAAATATTGCAACAACCGTTATTTTATTCCCTAGGGTCTCTGCTAAAAAATATATATATATATATATATATATATAATGTTTGGGGGTTCTAAGTGATTTTCTAGCAGAAAATACAGGATTTTTACTTGTAAGCAACAAGTGTCAGAAAAGATTTAGTCTTTAAATGGTTAAACTGAAAACTTCTCCACAGAGTTCAGTCTATTGATAAAAGAACCTGAAAGAGATGCAATGTATCTTCTTATCAGACTTGGCAGGCTGCCCAGAGGAGGAGAGAAGAAAACTTCAGACAACTTGCAATTGACTTCTATTACAGAAGTCATTTGCAAGTCCCGCTGAATCGGCTTTTTTTATCAGCACAATCGGCCGATGCCGATTAAGTTAAAAAAGCCAAATATCGGCCGATATATCGGTCGACCTCTACACTTAATCAAGGGGTTCGACATCTGCCTCCACTGCGCGGTCGCTTCTACCGCTGTGGGATCTACTCTTGGTGCGTTCATTTCTTCAGGAGCTTCCCTTTGAAAATATTCAGCAGGTTCTTCTGCTTGCTCTGTCCCAGAAGGTGGCTTTTTCGGTTGCTATCACCTCTGCTCGCAGAGTGTCGGAACTGTAGGCGTTACCATGTCATACTTCTTACCAGGTGATCCACAAAGATGAAGTGGGTCTTCGCCCTTGTCCGTGGTTCCCTCCTCTGATTCCTTTTGATTAAGGACGTTGTATTGCCTTCCCTGTGTCCCAGGTCAAAATGTCCTAAGGGATTTACCTTACATGCCCTGGATGTGTTCGGGTGTATTTGGCAGTCACAGGGCCTTTTTTGGAGATCAGATTCAGACAATGACTCTGGTCTATTCTATCAGGGGTTGGGTTCCTCCTTTCACTGTTACTGCTTATTCTACTTGGCTGCTTTATTGCTTCTGGGGCCTTCCATCATCAGGCGTCAGCTACGCTGGTTTGCAAGGCGACCACTTGGTCGTCTGTGTACACTTTCAGAAAAATTCTACAATGTTGCTGTACTGGCATCTGAGGATGCTTCTTTTGGCCGCATGGTGTTACAGGCTGCTGTTTAGAGGGTCTATTCCCTCTTGAAGGGGTATTGTTCAGGTTGGGCTCTGTGTTGAGCTCCTGTTACCTGGTTGGCTCTTGCGTTAGCCTTGGGATTTTTCGTTGCCCCACCCCTCATGTTTGGCACTGCTTTGGGAGGTCCCTGTGGTTCTGAATAAGGAAGCGCTGTGTCTGTCAATGAACGAATGAGAAAATAGGATTTTTGACTTACTGTAAAATCAGTTTCTCTGAGTTTGACAGACACAGCACCCACCCCTCTATGGAGTTTTTAATGCTTCTGACACTGCTTGGGACAAAACTGAAGGCCTATAGCAGAGAGGGGGGTGTATATCACCTAGGACTGCCCATGGGCGTAGCCAAGTCTTTTTTCTGCCTAGTGTCCTACTCCTGTCGGGGGTGATATAACCTATGGTTCTGAATAAGGAAGCACTGTGTCTGTCAATGAACTCGGTGAGTCGAGAGGTGAATCGGGAGGAAGTAGAGAGAAGACATTGTTGGAAGTGGTAGCAGAGGAGATCCTCTGAATCATGAGTCTCCCCCCGATGCTGCAGCAGTAAGATCAGCTTAAAGTTGGTGGTGCTCGTAAACAAGACCCGGACATCGATATCCATCTGTCCCTGCAGAGGGTTATATCTGCAAGCTCGTATGACCTCGCCACAGAGGAGGTCCAACAAGTGGGGTAAGGGTACATTCATTACTCCTCTCCCGCAACTATCGGTGGCTTGGAAGTGTTTTTTCTGCATCTCTCACTTTTCTACCCTGATGTGACACACCAAAGGAACGGCTTTTCCTCTTCACATACTTTGTTTTTTACCAACTTGTCTTTCATGGACTGAATGTGGTGTCTTTCCAGCGATTGGGGGTCCAATCGCATGCTTAGAACTTTACTTTTTTTCTACTAATTTTTTATTGAGATATGATATATTTTATAATCTTTTTGTTTTGTTATCTCTCTGCACTGGGATTTAAACATGCTATAGCTCTGGGTATTACCCCAAGGAGCTTCTCAATTGTAGAAACACATTATATGTTATATTCATGCTAGCGCACAATTTTAGTTTATTTGTAAATTGCTATCCTATCCCCTCTCATGCGTCTCTTCTCCAGCGAGAATACATTTAGTGCTTGTAGTCGTTCCTCGTAATTGAGGTCTCCAGCTCCAGCACATCCCTTCTGAGGGCTGGTGACCAGAACTGGACGGAATACTCCAGATGTGGCTGGACCATTGTTTTATGAAGTGGAACGATTGTAGTTTTATCTCTGGCGTATATGTCCTTTTTTATGCATGCTAATATTCTGCTGGCTTTGGTAGATGCAGCTTGACATTGCATGCTATTGCTCAGTCTGTTTTCTACTGGGACACCCAGATCTTTCTCCATCCTTGATTCCCCCAGAGGTTCTCCCCCTAGTGAGTAGTTTGCGATTGAGTTTTTAGCCCACAAGTACGTTACCTTGCATTTCTCCACATTAAACTTCATTTGCCATGTAGTTGCCCACTCCATTATTTTGTTCAAGTCTTTTTGTAAAATATCTATATCTATCCTGCTGTGATGTTATCGCCCTGCTTATTTATGTGTCGTCCGCAAAAACTGAGATTGAGTTATTTATCCCTTCCTCTATACCATTTATGAATAAATTGAACAGAATTGGTACCAAGACAAAGCCTTGGGGTACCCCAATTACCACTCCAGACCAGTCTGAGTACACGTTATTTATCACTACCCTTTGGACGCACCCCTGTAACCAGTTTTCTATTCACGAACAAACATTATGGTCTATGCGAACAGACCTCAGCTTGTAGATTAAGCATCTTTGGGGGACTGTATTGAATACTTTTGCAAAGTCCAGATACACTTTATACACAGGCCTCCCCTATCTAGATGGAAGCTCACTTCCTCGTAGAATGTTAACAGATTGGTCTGGCAAGAATGACCCTTTGTAAAACCTAGCTGGTTACTACTAATGATACTGTTATCTTCAGCAAATACTTGGATATAGTCCCGCATCATCCACTATAATAATTTACCTACTATTGATGTTAGGCTGACTGACTTGTTGTTTCCAGGAATATCTATCTGCCCTTTTTTGAATATTGGTACCACATTGGCTTTTCTCCAAACAGCTGGTACCAGTCCTGTCAGTATGCTGTCCACATAGATTAGGAATAATGGTCTGGCTATAACCTGAGTTCTTTGAAGAATTTCGGGTGTAAGGCCCGGTTCACACTTGTGCAATGCCAGACATCGCATGTAATTCGCAGCGCACTGCTGTTCACATTACATGCGATGTCTGTGCGGTGCGATTTCAGCCATACAGATAGTATGGCTGATATTGCACCGCATTCGGTCCAAACACGCACAGGACCCTTTTTCTGTTCGGACCAGAATCGGATCGCATGTGTGTTCAGAGCTGAACTGGGGGTGTCGTTAACAATGTATTGACACTCCCCAGCAGTTCGCATATGGCAGTGTGAACTGCCATGCGAGTCGATGCGATGCGGGAACCCGCAGTGGAATAGCAGGGTTCTTGCATCACACAAGTGTGAACCGGGCCTTAGCCATCTGGTTCCAGTGATTTATTTGTGTTAAGCTTATCTAGTCTTTCCTTGACTCCAGCCTCTGTTAGCCACAAGAGTACATCCTGTAATGTGTTAACAATACTGTCGTGGTCAGTATACCCCTCCTTTTTCTGTGTAAAAACTGAGGAGAAGAAAGCATTTAGTACAGTTGCCCTTCTCTCTGTCATCTCCTCCCTTCATTTTTTTTTATGTGGGAAATGTGCTCTGACCATCGTTTTTTTTTTACTGTTAATATATCTTAAAAAAAAGTCCTTGGAATTTTTTTTACTCTCCTGCTATGTGTCTCTTGTAGTCTTTTTGCCAGCCTGATTGCGTTCTTACGCTTCTTATTGCATTCCTTGTAGTGTTGGAATTCTGACAATGCCCCCTCCACTTTATATTTTTTAAAGGCCATTTTTTTCTCTTTAATAAGACTTTTTATGTTATGATTTAGCCACCCAGGTTTAACCTTCGCTCTTCTATGTTTATTGACCATTGAAATGCATTGTGTGATACCTTTGTTTAACCACTTCAACCCCGGAAGGATTTACCCCCTTCCTGACCAGAGCACTTTTTGCGATACGGCAATGTGTCACTTTTACTGAAAATTGCGCAATCGTGCACCGTTGCACCCAAACAAAATTGACGTCCTTTTTTCCCCACAAATAGAGCGTTCTTTTAGTGGTATTTGATCACCTCAGCGTTTTTGGGTTTTTTTTGTTTGCGCTATAAACAAAAAGAGTGACAATTTTGAAAAAAAAAAGCAATCTTTTTTACTCTTTGCTATAATAAATATCCCCCCAAAAAAATTTAAAAAAAAAACAAATTTCTTTCTCAGTTTAGGCCGATATGTACAGTATCTCACAAAAGTGAGTGCTCCCTTCACGTTTTTGTAAATATTTTATTATATCTTTTCATGTGACAATGCTGAAGAAATTACTTTGCTACAATGTAAAATAGTGAATGTACAGCTTATATAACAGTGTAAATTTGCTGTCCCCTCAAAATAACTCAACACACAGCCATTAAATTCTAAACCGCTGCAACAAAAGTGAGTACATCCCTAAGTGAAAATGTCCAAATTGAGCCCAATTAGCTATATTCCCTCCCCGATGTCATGCGACTCATTAGTGCTACAAGGTCTCAGGTGTGTTAAATGTGGTATCGCTCTGACTCTCTCATACTGGTCACTGGAAGTTCAACATGGCACCTCATGGCGAAGAACTCTCTTAGGATCTGAAAAAAAAGAATCGTTGCTCTACATAAAGATGGCCTAGGCTATAAGAAGATTGCCAAGACCCTGAAACTGAGCTGCAGCTTGGTGGCCAAGACCATATAGCAGTTTAACAGGACAGGTTCCTCTCAGAACAGGCCTCGCTGTGGTCGACCAAAGAAGTTGAGTGCATGTGCTCAGCATCATATTTAGAGGTTGTCTTTGGGAAATAGACGTATGAGTGCTGCCGGCATTGCTGCAGAGGTTGAAGGGGTGGGAGGTCAGCCTGTCAGTGCTCGGACCATACACCGCGCACTGCATCAAATTGGACTGCATGGCTGTTGTCCCAGAAGAAAGACTCTTCTAAAGATGATGCACAAGAAAGCCCGCAAACAGTTTGCTGAAGACAAGCAGACTAAGGACATGGATTACTGGAACCATCTCCTGTGGTCTGATGACACCAAGATAAACTTATTTGGTTCAGGTGGTGTCAAGAGTGTGTGGCAGCAACCAGGTGAGGAGTACAAAGACAAGTGTGTCTTGCCTACAGTCAAGCATGGTGGTGGGAGTGCCATGGTCTGGGCCTGCATGAATGCTGCTGGAACTGGGGAGCTACAGTTCATTGAGGGAACCGTGAATGCCAGCATGTATTGTGACATAATGAAACGGAGCATGATCCCCTTCCTTCGGAGACAGGGCCACAGAGCAGTATTCCAAAATAACGACCCCAAACATACCTCCAAGACGGCCACTGCCTTGCTAGGGTAAAGGAGATGGACTGGCCAAGCATGTCTCCAGACCTAAAATCGCATTAAAAATGCTGCGCTATCAAAGATATAAGTAAAAAGCCTCTGAACTGGTAAAAATATATCCTCTACACTGTGGTAATAATAATGTATAAAATATATAATGAAAAATATATAAAATGACGTGCTTAATAGCCAAATAATAAGGTGATAAAGTAATGTGCATTTATATAGTGATAAAAATTTTTTTTTAAAGCAAATGAGTCCCTGGAAATTTAAATAGATCCAAATACTGGAATTATAAAAGTGCTTAAGTGCACTGTGCGAAGTTCAAATTGATCCAATTTACAGGTGCTCCACACTCCATGCGATTCAGTATGCTGTGAAAGTGATACAATAACCCTGTGTTCTCACTCAGGTGCCCCCCCCCCCCCATGTAATGAAGGCTCACCTTAATGTGTGTGACCTTTCGTATCTTCCTCAGGGGGTGTTGAGGAAGATATGAAATTCCCTTGTATCGACACATGTAGGGGAAGGGAACAGGACGGCACGCTTGGCAGCTCAGCTGTTAGGAACGATCAGCATACCATCCCGTTACCGGCCGGTTTCAACCATTCCTTTTTTGCTTGATGTAGAATGGCGCACTGAAGCGCCTGGATATTGTGAGTAAACTGTGTGGGACCTGTTTATTTTTGGTTCAATAAATTGCATAAACATACTACACTATGAGATCCTTTTTTCATTGATTTACTGAGGCACATTGGCGATTGATCCAGGATCCCGGACACACTGTTGAATCCCGTAGTGGTTCCAAAGCGTGTATTGACCAAGCTTAACAGCAAGGTCACACACCTTAAGGTAATCCTTCATTACATGGCGAGAGCACCTGAGTGAGAACACAGTGTCTGATTATCGCATCACTTTCACAGCATACTGAATCACAGTGTGGAGCACCTGTAAATTGGATCAATTTGAACTTTGCACAGTGCACTTAAGCACTTTTATAATTCCAGTATTTGGATCTTTTTAAATTTCCACGGACTTATTTGCTTTAAAAAAAATATTGTATCACTATATAAATGCACATTGTCACCTTATTATTTGGCTATTAAGCACGTGTCATTTTATATATTTTTCATTATTTATATTTTATACATTATTATTACCATGATGTAGAGTATATATTTTTACCAGTTCAGAAGCTTTTTGCTTATACCTTAGTGCAGCGTTTTTAATGCGGTTTTAGTACTTTTACATGGTTTATGAGACATGTTTACCGCTTGCAGCTATTAAGCACATGTTGTTTTAGATATTTTTCATTATACATTTTATACATTATTATTACCACGGTGTAGAGGATATATTTTTACCAGTTCAGAGGCTTTTTGCTTATACCTTTTGATAGCGCAGCGTTTTTAATGCGATTTTAGTACTTTTACATGGTTTATGAGACATGTTTACTGCTTGCAGCTGACTCAAAGAGGATTTTTTGGTTTATTATTGTTAGTGTAGGCTCACAGGACATTCTATATCATTTTAGTTTGATGTCTCCAGACATAAACCCTATTGAAAATCTGTGGGGCATTCTCAAATGGAAGGTGGAGGAGTGCAAGATCTCTAACATCCACCAGCTCCGTGATGTCGTCATGGAGGAGTGGAAGAGGACTCCAGTGGTAACCTGTAAGCTCTGGTGAACTCCATGCCCAAGAAGGTTAAGGCAGTGCTGTAAAATAATGGTGGCCACACAAAATATTGACACTTTGGGCCCAATTTGGACATTTTCACTTAGGGTTGTACTCACTTTTGTTGCCAGCGGTTTAGAAATTATTGGCTGTGTGTTGAGTTATTTTGAGGGGACAGCAAATTTACACTGTTATATAAGCTGTACACTCACTACTTTACATTGTAGCAAAGTGTAATTTCTTCAGTGTTGTCACATGAAAAGATAAAATAAAATATTTACAAAAATGTGAGGGGTGTACTCACTTTTGTGAGATACTGTATTCTTCTACATGTTTTTGGTAAAAAAAATCGCAATAAGCGTATATTGATTGGTTTGGGCAAAAGTTATAGTGCCTACAAAATAAGGGATAGATTTATGGCATTTTTATTATTCATTTTTTTCTTTTAGTAGTAATGGCGGCGATCTTCGATTTTTATCGTGACTGCGACATTATGGCGGACACATCGGACACTTTTGACATTATTTTGGGACCATTGTCATTTATACAGTGTTCAGTGCTTTAAAAATGCACTTATTACTGTGTAAATGACACTGTAGGGAAGGGGTTAAACACTAGGGGGCGATCAAGGGGTTACGTGTGTCCTAGGGAGTGATTCTAACTGGGAGGGATTGTCTCACTAGAACATGACAGAGATCACTGCTCGCGATGACAGGAAGCAGTGGATCTCTGTCATGTTGTTAGGCAGAACAGGGAAATGCCTTGTTTACATAGGCATCTCCCCGTTCTGCTGCTCCGTGACACAATCACAGGCCCCCGGCGGACATCGAGTCCGCGGACACGGAGCACCTGGCGGATGCGCGCCCACAATGCCGCGATTTAAAGGGGACGTACCAGTACGTCCATTTGCCCAGCCCTGCCATTGTGCTGACGTACATAGTCATGCGCTGGTCAGCATGTGGTTAAGATGTTCCTAAAACATTCCCATTTTTTTTCCGTGTTCAATGTTTCTAGGATTTGGTCCCAATTTATGTCTTGTAGTATTGAGCGCAGTTCAGAAAAGTTTGCCCAGTTGAAATTTAGAGTTCTTGTGCTACCCTCATGCCTCCTTTTCCAATGATTTACGCTAAATGTGATCATCCTGTGATCGCTAGATCCCAAGTTGTCCCGAATTGCCACATCTGAAATCAGACTTGGATTGTTTGTAATTAATAGATCTAGCAATGCATTCTTTCTAATTGAGAAATCCACCAGTTGGGACATGAAGTTGTGAGTGAGCTGTCCCCATTGCCGAGTCAATATCGGCATAATTGAAGTCCCCCATTATGATGACATTTCCCTGCCTTGCTGCCATTTCTAACTGTGATAGGGAGGTCCAGCTCCTCTTCTTCCTTCAGGTTGGGGGGCCTGTAACCTACCCCCACTATTAATTTACCACTTCTTCTCTTTGGAGTTCTACCCACATGGATTCCGCCTCTGCCTTGTCCCATTCACAGTGTCACTCCTCTATATCATCCTTACATCATTTTTTAAATCTAGACACACTCCTCCCCCTCTTCTACCTTCCCTGTCCTTCCGATACAAGGAATATCCCTGGATATTTGCCAGCCCGTCGTGAGAGCTGTCGAACCGAGTTTCTGTTATTCCCACAAAGTCTACGTCGTCCTCGTGTAATAGCTCCAGGTTCTCCATTTTGTTAGCTAGGCTCCTGGCATTTGTGTATATGCCTCTCAATGTTGTATGAGTGCCTATTAATTTTTCCTTATGTTTTCTCAGGCTTTGTTCTTGGTTTGTCCACTGATTCACCCCGGGATTAAACGTTACGGCTATATCATCACTACTGGCTCCACTATTACCCTCTGTCCTTGCTCCCTGCCAGCTGTCGCTTCCTCTGAACTCTTCCCCCCAACACCTAGTTTAAAAGCCCCTCCAACTTTATGGCCATCTTTCTTCCCAATAGAGCTGCACCATCCCCATTAAGGTGTAGCCCATCTTTACTAAAGAGCCAGTAACCGACTGAGAAGTCAGCCCAGTTCTCCAGGAATCCAAACCCCTCCTTCCTACACCAGTTCCTCAGTCACTTCAGTTCCCTAAGCTCCTGCTGCCCCTCTGGTATGGCTCGCGGCACAGGTAGTATTTCTATATTTTGAAGCACACAAAAAGGATATTTCTTGTCTTACACCCCTTTCACACTGGGGCGCTTTGCAAGCGCTACAGCGCTAAAAATAGCGCCTGCAGAGCGCCCTGAAAGAGCCGCTGCTGTGTCTCCAATGTGAAAGCCCTGCGGGCTTTCACACTGGAGTGATGCGCTGGCAGGACGGTAAAAAAAAGTCCTGCTAGCAGCATCTTAGGAGCGGTGTATTCACCGCTCCTGCCCATTGAAATCAATGGGGCAGCGCGGCCATACCGCCGGCATAGCACTGCTGCAGCAGCACTTTGCAGTGGTTTTAACCCTTTCTCAGCCGCTAGCAAGGGGGGTAAAACCGCCCCATTAGTGGCCGAATACCGCCGCTAAAACGATGGTAAAGAAGCACTAAAAATAGCGCCATTTTACCGCCAACCCCGCCCCAGTGTGAAAGGGGTTTTATTGAGCCTATCTTAAGGAAGAGCTTCATGAAAACCAGCAACTGTTGAGACAATGAACAGCTTTGTCAGGTCTACGTACAGCATAATCTATAGGAGTCAGGAGTAACAAAACAACATGGAGCGCAGCAGTCAGGATGAGCACCACGTTCACATCAGAGTCCTGTCTTACATCAAAGTCCCCAGCATTCCCCCCCTAAATCAGAGTCCCAACTTACATCCATGTCCCTAGAGTACCCCCTTCCATCTGCCAGAGTTGCCCCGTACATCCCACCTCTCTTCCAGAGTGCCTATGAATGCATGTTACTCCCTAGGGGAAGAATCTATGGGGAAATCCAGGTTAGAGAGAATATCTGGGGGTCTCAGTAGTTTACAAACACCACAATAGCATGGAATGCAAAACTGCAGCAAGCAAAGCTAGCAGACTAACAGATTTTCAAATCCTCAGATACCGATTAAGGATGGAAGAGAAAAAGATCTTGCATAGCATAAAACCTTTTTACCAGCTTAAATTTTTTTTTAAAAACGTGAGTGCAATATTTTTTAAGTATAAAGTCTCTGCAGAGAGTCGGTTTTTCAGGATGTCTACTGGCCAATTGTATGAGGAGATTTGAGGATCTGACAGATTACGGTCTTTGGGGAGGATTGTAGGTGTATACCAGCATAAGATCTGATTTTTTTTTTTTTTGTTTGTTTGTTTTAACATAAGCGTTGGTAGATGGTCACGAAATAGAAGATTAATTAGAGGATTTTTTAAATTTTGTTGTCTGCTTTGAAGATATAATACTGAGATCTGTTGAGGACAATTGCTGTGGTTACATATTGAACTGCACAAATGAACTTTTAAAGAGAGGACTTTTTTTTTTTCCTTTTTTTGACACTCTAATAGTATATTGTTTTTGGACATTTTATATTTTTTTGGTATATTTTTTGATACATTGTACCATTTAGTAGATGGACATATACAGTATTTAGCACAGCACTACAGCTCACACAAATTAACTTACCCAGAGAGGCCCTATATTTTTTTTATATAGTAATAACAATAGTATATTGTTATAGGAATATTGTTTTTGGGACACAGTTTAATTTATTGTATGCCAGTAGCAGATGGGTATATATTTATCATAGTAGTACAGCTTTTTTACAGGAGTTACATGTTTCACAGTTTATTCAGTTTGATATAACTATTTATACGTATATATGTCCGTGTATGTATTTGGGGAAGATACACTGTTGCAGGAGCAGGGTTACATTTATGTGGTATTGATACTTTTTTTTATTTCTGAATAGATACACACACTTATTCACAGTGCTGTTTTTTAGACACACTTTTAAAGGAAAAGGGTGGTCTGGTCTGATGAATCACATTGTCTTTTACTTCTTGTGGATAGCTTTTTTGGATAGTGCTTTTCTTACTTGGGGAAGAGATTGTTTATAACACCGTGCATTAGCTACCTGTGCATTTAGGTTTTAAACTGACTTTAAAGTATACTTGTCATGAGAAAAATATGGAATTTAGCTTCCTCCTACAACCTCAATTCCAAAAAAAGTTGGGATGCTGTGCAAAATCTACATAAAACCCAATGCAATGATTTGCAAATTGCATAAACCCATATTTTATTCACAACAGAAACAGAAAACATATCAAATGTTTAACTAAGAAAATGTACAATTTTAGGTTAAAAAGAAAGTAATTTTGCAATTGATGACAGCAACATGTTTAAAGTTAGGAAGGATAACAAAAAGCTGGCAAAGTAAGTGGTACTAACCAGGAAGAGCTGGAAGAACATTTTGCAACCAATTCGATTGATTGGCAAGAAGTCAGTAGCATGATTGGGTATGAAAAGAGCATTTTAGACAGTGTATCAGAAGTAAAGATGGACAGAGGTTCACCAGTTTGTGAAAAGCTTCATCTAAAAATTGTTGAACAATTTCAGAATAATGTTCCTCAACATAAAATTGCAAAGACTTTAACTATTTCATCATCCACAGTACATAATATCAAAAAAATACAAGAATCTGGAGCAACTTCTGTGTGCAAGGGACGTGTACAGGCATGATTCTGTGATGGATATCATTGCATCTGCTCAGGAGTACTACCAAAAATCACTGTCAATGAACACAGTTCGCCACGCCATCCAAAAACCCAAGTTAATCACTCACTTCCCGCCTGCCATATAACAGAATGACTTGCACAAAGTGGTTAAGTTATCCTGAGTGGACGCGCGGCGATCGATGGTGTGTCAGTCTGATCAGCTGTGACCAATCATAGCGTCTAACCAGGAAATGCCGGTAAATGGCTTTCCTCGGTTCGCGCTGACAGGAGAGCCGATCGGCGGCTCTCCTGTCGGGGGGGGGGCTACGCTGATCATCAGCACATTATCAGCTCAGCCCCCATCGGAGGTGCCCACCACATCTGCCATCAGCTGCCAGTGAGTGCCCACCAAAGTGCCAATCAGTGCCCATCAGTAATGACTGTCAGTACCTCATCAGTGCTGCCAATCAGTGTCGCCTATTAGTGCCCATCAGTGCTGCATATCAGTGCCGCCTATCAGTGCCCATCAATTCTACATATTACTGCCTCCTTATCAGTGCCCATCAGTGCAGCGTCATCAGTGCCCGTCAGTAAAGGAAAAAAATAAATTTTATAACAAACAAAGTAAAACTTTTTTTTTTTTTTCAAAAATGTTGGCCTTTTTTAGTTTAGCAGAAAACAAAAACCCCAGTGGTGATCAAATACCACCAAAAGAAAGCTCTATTTGTGGGAAGAAAATGAGAACATTTTATTTTGAGTGCAGTGTTGCATGACCACACAATTGTTATTTAAAGTGTGACAGCGCTGAAAGCTGAAAATTGTCCTGGGCAGTAAGGGGGGAAAGTGCCCTGTATTGAAGTGGTTAAATCTCTATAATTCAAAGAAGCCATATCTGAATATGATCCAGAAATGCTGCCATCTTCTGTGGGCCAAAGCTTATTCTGGCCATTCTTATTATGGCCTATTGGTGTGGAAAACGGTTCTGTGGTCAAACAAATAAAAATGTTGACTATCGTGTTGCTGACCATGGATGTTGTGTCCTCCAAATTAAAGAGATGAGGGACCTGCCGGCTTGTTATCAATGCTGCGTTCAAAAACTTGTATCTCTGATGGTAAGAAGGTGCATTAAGCCTGTTGCACACTGCAGCTTGAAAAAGCTCAGTACAGCATTTTGTTTTTACTGAGCTAAAATTTAGCCTATTATTTACAATATCCAAATACCACACAAATCAATCTCCTGCGCTGTGCAGTGTGCCTCTATACAGCCGTGAGCTCTTTGCTTTGATGCTTAGTGATGAATAATGCACTTCCCTCCACAGACCAGGGAATCCAAAACACTGGAACATGAAATGAGACACAAGGCGCATAGACCTAGCGCATTATCCCCAGCCAGAGATATTTATTAGAATACAAAGGTAGGTATTATACTCACAAACAAAGACTTGTTAAAAGAATGCTTTATTGGTCCTCCACATCAGTCCGTGAGACTGTCCACATCACATGGGACTACCTCTGTGGAGGTGTAGACTTCCTAACGCATTTCAAGAAATCTCTCTTCCTCAGAGCATAACAGTTGTCTTGCCTGCTTATATGCGGTGTACTGGATCAATGGCACCAACCCTGGTGGTATGCCCTGCACACTAACCCATTTCCCAATGGCGTGGAAAAAATTGATTGATTTCACGCCCATGGGAAATGTGTTAGTCCATGCCCATGGAGCAAGCAGGGCACACCACTAGGGCTGGTACCATCAATCCAGTACACCGCATATAAGCAGGCAAGATAAACAAGCCTGTTAGGCTAATTTTTTACTGACAGTCTACTAACTGGAATGGTACCAGCGGATTGGAGAAAAGCCAATATAGCACCAATATTTAAAAAGAGCCCAAAATACATCCCTGGAAATTACAGACCAGTTAGCCTAACATCAATAGTATGCAAGCTCTTGCAGGGGGTGATGAGGGACTATATATCAAGATTTCGGTAAAAAAACAGTATTAGCAGTAATCAGCATGGATTTTTTGAAGAATCGTTCTTGCCAAACCAATCTATTAACCTTCTTTGAGGAGGTGAGTTGTCATCTAGATAAAGGAAGGCCCGTAGATGTAGTGTATCTGGATTTTGCAAAAGCATTTGACACAGTTCCCCATAAACATTTACTGTTCAAAATAAGGTCTGTTGGCATGGACCATAGGGGGTGAGTACATGGATTGAACCCTGGCTACAAGGGCGAGTTCAGAGGGTGGTGATAAATGGGGAGTACTCAGAATGGTCAGGGGTGGGTAGTGGGGTCCCACAGGGTTCTGTTCTGGGACCAGTCCTATTTAATTTGTTCATAAACGACCTGGAGGATGGGGTAAACAGTTCAATCTCTGTATTTGCAGACCATACTAAGCTAAGCAGGGCAATAACTTCTCCGCAGGGTGTGGAAATCTTGCAAGAAGATCTTAACAAATTAATGGAGTGGGCAACTACATGGCAAATGAGGTTTAATGTAGAAAAATGTAAAATAATGCATTTGGTTGGTAAAAATATGAATGCAATCCAGAACCTCTGGGGGATTCTAGGATGGAAAATGACCTGGGGGTCCTAGTAGATAGGCTCAGCAATGGCATGCAATGCCAAGCTGCTGCTAACAAAACAAACAGAATATTGGCATGCATTAAAATAGGGATTAACTCCAGGGATAAAGCAATAATTCTCCCACTCTTCAAGACTCTGGTCCGGCCTTACCTGGAGTATGCTGTCCAGTTCTGGGCACCAGTCCTCAGGAAGAATGTACTGGAAATGGAGCGAGTACAAAGAAGGGCAGCAAAGCTAATAAATGATCTGGGGGATATTAGTTATGAAGAAAGGTTGCGAGCACTGAACTTATTCTCTCTGGAGAAGAGACGTGTGAGAGGGGATATAATTTCAATTTACAAATACAGTACTGGTGACCCCACAATAGGGATAAAACTTTTCCACGGAAGGCCACTCATTAAAATTTGAAGAAAAGAGGTATAACCTTAAATTGCATAGAGGGTTCTTTACTGCAAGAGCGGCAAGGATGTGGAATTCCCTTCCACGGGCGGTGGTCTCAGCAGGGGCATTGATAGTTTCGAAAAACTATTAGATTAGATTATACAAGGTAATACTGACATATAATCGCACACATAGGTTGGACTTGTGTCTTTTTTCAACCTCACCTACTATGCAACTATGTAAGGCTCTTGGGAAGAGAGATTTCTCGAAACGTGCTAGAAAGTCTATGCCTCCACAGAGGTAGTCTCATGTGATGTGGACAGTCTCATGGACTGATGTGGAGGACCAATAAGACATGCTTTTAACAAGTCTTTGTGAGTATAATACCTACCTTTGTATTCTAATATCTCTGGTTGAGGATAATACACCACCACAGCCCCAGAAGAATTTACCCCCTTCCTGACCAGAGCACTTTTTGCGATTCGGCACTGCGTCGCTTTAACTGACAATTGCGCAGTCGTGTGAGGTGGCTCCCAAACAAAATTAATGTCCTTTTTTTCCTACAAATGGAGCTTTCTTTTGGTGGTATTTGATCACCCCTGCGCTTTTTATTTTTTGCGCTACAAAGAAAGAGCGACAATTTTGAAAAAAAACACATTATTTTTTACTTTTTGCTATAATAAATATCCCCAAAAAATATATAAAAAAAACTATTTTTTTCCTCAGTTTAGGCCGATACGTATTCTTCTACATATTTTTGGTAAAAAAAAAAAACGCAATAAGCGATTATTGATCGGTTTGCGCAAAAGTTATAGCATTTACAAAATAGGGGATAGTTTTATGGCATTTCTATTAATAATTTTTTTTATGGTGGCGATCAGCGATTTTTATTGTGACTGCGACATTATGGCAGACACATCGGACATTGTCATTTATACAGCAATCAGTGCATACAAATGCACTGATTCCTGTGTAAATGACACTGGCGGACACATTTTTGGGACCATTGTCATCTATACAGCAATCAGTGCATACAAATGCACTGATTGCTGTGTAAATGATACTGGCAGTGAAGGGGTTAACCACTAGGTGGCAGTGTAGGGGTTAAGTGTGTCCTAGGGGCTTGTTTCTAACTGTGAGGGGCATGGCTGTGTGTGACACGTCACTGATCTCTGCTCCGATGACAGGGAGCAGAGATCAGTGACACTGTCACTAGGCAGAACGGGGTGATGCTTGTTTACATTAGCATCTCCCCGTTCTTCCTCCCCGTGAGGCGATCTGTGAATGGGAGGGCAGCTGGGGAAGGAGGAGGGGGGCCCGAACCAAACCAGGTACCCCCCCTCCCCCAAATTGAGGAGGCAAACTGAGCTTTCCTGTTTGGGTGAAGATCCGCTTTAAATAGTACATTTTCTCAGTTTAAGTGTTTGATATGTTTCTACTTTCTTTTGTTAGCTGCCTTAGTTGTTATGCTGATCAATTAGCTTTATAACTTTAAGTCAATAACATAAATAAAGTGTAAAGATCCATAAACTTAGAAAAACGCATGAACGAGTGTGTCTGTTCCAAGTCAGTAGCTTAGACCCCTTTCACACTGGAGCGTTTTGCAGGCGCTATAGCGTTAAAAATAGCACCTGCAAACCGCCCTAAAACAGCTGCTCCATTCACTCCAGTGTGAAAGCCCGAGGGCTTTCACACTGGAGCGATGCGCTGGCAGGGCCTCAGAAAGTCCTGCCAGCAGCTTCTTTGGAGCGGTGAACTCACCGCTGCTCCCCATTGAAATCAGCCCTGGGGCAGCCCTGCGATACCGCCGGCAAAACGCTGCTCTAGCAGCATTTTGCGGGCGGATTTAACCCCTTTTCTGCCGCTAGTGGGGGGTTAAAACCTCCCCGCTAGCGGCTGAATAGCTTCGCTAAAACTAGGGTAAAGCGGCGCTATTTAGCGCTGGCGGCACAGTGTGAAAAGGGTCTTATATATTGAAGCCAGAGGAGTGGCAAATGGCAGGCAGCCAGCTAGTTTTTTTGTCTTTTTATTTTGTTTTTGTTTTTTTTAGAAGGTTAGGTCAGGAATGCCAGTCTCCATGTTTCTCATTTGACAGGTTTCCTTAATTTAATTTTTCTTATCCTATTTTCATTTATTTTTTTTAAACCAGCACTCTCAGCAAAGTTTGGCGACTATAAATCTACCTGGTCACCAGACCCCATTGGACACAATCCATCACATCACTCAAACAAGATGTGGAAGAACCAAATGTCCAGGAATAGCCCTGGGCTGCCTCGCCCCCCTCCAGGGCTCACCAACCACCCCAAAGCCACCAATTCTCCATGGAACAGCACAGCCCCTCGCTCTGTAAGAGGATGGGGTGGTCAGGACTCAAGGATCACATCTGGTAAATTGATAAGGACCTGTGATGTTGAAGTAAATGCTTATTTGCTTATTAGCCTGTGATATGAACCTGTACTAAGGAGAAAGCAGAATTAATAACCTCAATAATAGAATGTATCTCTTCATACCAACTGTAAAAGGCCAGTGTTTTGCAAGCAGTATCCATTATCAGAGCATGGCTAGAGATTGTTCCTTATCCCCAAATATTACAAGTGCCTCCCAACTGCTTGAAGTATTGATAACTGTAACAAGATTATCCAATTTGCTGTAAATTCTCCGTGTGAGTGGGTATAGAGGCATCATTCTTCAATTGTGAAATAGGATGGATAATATTACTATAGATGTTACACTGTCAAATCTCATCCAAGCAACATGGCAAATATCACTGCTTCAGCTACTTCTGTTAAATTGCGGTGGCTTTGATATTGGATATTTGGTTTTGAAAAAAATACTGACTTAACAAGTAATTTATTTATAGGATCTACCTGGAGTGATGGCAGTTCTGTGCGTCCAAGTTACTGGCTGATTCTTCTTAATCTTACACCACAGGTATCTGCAGATAATCTGATTAATGCACGTTCAAAAATTGCAAATCATTGTCTATTTCAGGAGCTGGTAAATGGTTATGCTTTTTGGTGGTTTGTTTCTTTTTCTAGATCGACGGTTCCACCCTCCGGACGATCTGCATGCAGCATGGCCCTCTCCTGACATTCCATCTCAACCTCACCCAGGGCACAGCTCTTATCCGATACAGCACCAAACAGGAGGCAGCCAAGGCCCAGAATGCCCTACACATGTGAGTTAGGGCATGTAAATTAGTAATAGGAATGAAAGTAATTCTTAAAGGAAAGACGTTTTTTTATACATTTTCTTTATACTGTTCTGAAATAAAAATTGGTGGAGCCCTCTGTTCCTTTCTTATACATTTTTACAAGCTTACTGCTTTGGTGAAAAATGCGTTTACAGAACCAGATATCAGACACACTGATAAGGACTTATTCTACCTCCCAACCAGCACTATATGGCTCCATATTGAGATTCAGTTAGAGACCGTGGAAAGGGAAGGAAAAACACAGTTACATAGTTGGTAAGGCTAAAAAAAGACACCAGTCCATCCAGTTCAACATGTGACGTGTGAGTGTGCTTGTGTTTGTCAATAGTAAATCATATATACCTGTATGTTGTTAAAGTTAAGGTGCCCATCTAATATTTTTTTTTAAACAATCCATGCTCCCTGCTGATACCACTGCTTGTAGAATAGAATTCCACATTCTTGCCGCTCTGACAGTAAAAAACCCTCTGCGCAGTTAAAAGGTTAAACCGCTTCTATTCCAGTTTCAATGAATGGCCATGTGTCTTTTTTATCTTTCACTTTAAAGTTTTTACCCTGTGCTAAGTGACCAGTAAGATATTTGTACATCGCTATTGTATCCCCTCTCAAGCGTCTCTTCTCCAGAGAGAATAAGTTCAATGCTTGTAGTCTTTCCCGATAGCTGAGATCCTCTAGTCCCTTTATTAGCTTTGTTGCTCTTCTCTGGACTCTCTCCAGTTCCAGCATATCCTTCTTGAGGACTGGTGCCCAGAACTGGATGGCATACTCAAGATGCGGCCGGACTAGAGTCTTATAGAGTGGGAGAATTATCTTTTTGTCTCTGGAGTGAATACCCTTTTTAATGCATGCTAATATTCTATTGGCTTTGCTTGCAGCAGCTTGGCATTGCATGCCATTGCTGAGCCTGTCATCTACTAGGACCCCCAGGTCCTTTTCCATTCTAGATTCCCCCAGAGGTTCTCCCCCTAGGGAGAACTTGCATTCATATTTTTAGCACCCAAATGCATTACCTTACTTTTTTCAACATTAGACCTCATTTGCCATGTAGCTGCCCAACCCATTATTTCATTTAGGTCTGCTTGTAAGGTTTCCACATCCTACACAGAAGTTACAGGTTGAAAAAAGAAACAAGTCCAACAAGTTCAACCCAAAACAATATATTTATATATCGCAATCGCATATACACAATTCTTCACCCACAGTTGATCCAGAGGAAGGCAAAAAACCCCAGCAAAGCATTCCCCAATTTGCTACAGCAGGGGGAAAAAATCCCTTCCTTATCCCCGAGAAAAAATCGGATTTTCCCTGGATCAACTTTACCTATAAATGTTAGTACCCAGTTATATTATGTACTTTTAGGAAAGAATCCAGGCCTTACCACACCGGATCATTCCGAGTATTCGCTATTTATCACCACCCTTTGGACCCGCCCCTGTAGCCAGTTTTCAATCCAGGTACTCACCCCATGGACCATACCAACAGACCTCAGTTTGCAAAGTAAATGTTTGTGGGGAACTGTATCAAATGCCTTTGCAAAATCCAGATACACCACATCCACAGGCCTTTCTTTATCTAGATGGCAGCTCACTTCCTCATAGAATGATAATAGATTGGTCTGGCAAGAACAATTCTTCATGAGTTCATGCTAATTGCTACTAATGATACTGTTTTCATTACTAAAATCTTGGATGTAGTCCCTTATCATCCCTTTCAATAGCTTGCAGACTATTGATTTTAGGCTAAGTGGCCTGTAGTTTCCAGGGATATATCTAGGCCCTTTTTTAAATATTGGTACCACGTTGGCTTTTCTCCAATTAGCTGGTACCATTCCAGTCAGTAAACTGTCCATAAAAATTAGGAACAATGGTCTAGCCATCACCTGACTGAGTTCCTTAATCTCCCTGGCGGTATGATTATTTTGGATTTTAGGTGCTGAAAGCGGTACCATTATTTTGCATGGAAATTTGGCGTTATATATTGTAGGTCTGTAATTCTTAGTAATAACACACTTAAATCTGTCCAAACAAGAGTCTAGTAGATATCCCGGGTATGATAAAGTTTGAAACACAAAAACATAAAATATAATATAATAAAAATAAATCATTTAAAAAATAATAATAAAATAAATTTCCCCACGATTCACTATCGCTCAATTCTGCAAGTGTTCTAATTTACTATCACTGTTTTCTAGCTGGTCTAAAGCCACTTTTGATGTAAAGGGACACTTTTTGGTTGCTATGGACAATCTCCAGTT
The DNA here is from genome assembly GCF_042186555.1 of Aquarana catesbeiana. Classification (NCBI taxonomy): domain Eukaryota; kingdom Metazoa; phylum Chordata; class Amphibia; order Anura; family Ranidae; genus Aquarana; species Aquarana catesbeiana. The sequence goes on along the minus strand of NC_133330.1, from coordinate 115,465,784 downwards.
TCCAGGCAGAAAGAACAGTATATATAACATAAAACTGCATGCAGGGCATAGGACAAAGCATTTGGGACAAAAGGGATGTGAAATAACTTCATACAGTACTGTAATCTTTAAGATTACAGTACTGTATGTGTTATGATTTTACAATTTTTTGAATTTGCCACCAGGCTCCGCCCCCGTGCGTCGCGACGCTCGCAGGGAACGGAGCCTGGCACGGAGAGGCTTTGGAGGAGGACAGAGCCCGCAGGCACAGCGGGGGGACATCGCAGGATCCCGGGGACAAGGTAAGTAAAGCCACACCAGGATCCTGCGATGTAATCCCGAGTGTGGCTCGGGGTTACCGCTAATGGTCCTGAATTTTAACCCCGAGCCACTCTCGGGAAAACCGCCAGGGAGGCTACGGACCCTCGGGTGTAAGCCATCTGGTCCTGGTGATTTATTAATGATAAGTTTTTCAAGTCTATTTCTGATACTGGCCTCTTCCATGAGGGTGCAATCTGTGACGTTTTATTAACCACTTCAGCCCCGGACCATTTGGCTGCCTAATGACCAGAGGACTTTTTACAATTTGGCACTGCGCTGCTTTAACTGGTAATTGCGCGGTCATGCAATGTTGTACCCAAATGAAATTTGCGTCCTTTTTTTCCCACAAATAGAGCTTTCTTTTGATGGTATTTGATTGCCTCTGCTATTTTCATATTTTGCGATATAAACTGAAAAAAGACCGAAAATTTTAAAAAAAAAAAAAAATTTTTTCTACTTTTTGTTATAAGAAAAATCCAATAAACTCAATTTTAGTAATACATTTAGGCCAAAATGTATTCAGCCACATGCCTTTGATAAAAAAAATATCAATAAGCGTATATTTATTGGTTTGCGCAAAAAGCTATCACGTCTACAAACTATGGTACATTTACTGGAATTTACGCAGCTTTTAGTTTGAGACTGCCTATCTCATTTTTTGAGGTGCTAAAATAGCAGGGCAGTACAAAACCCCCCAAATGACCCCATTTTGGAAAGTAGACACCTCAAGGAAATTGCTGAGAGGAAAGTTGAGCCCATTGAATATTTAATTTTTTTGTCCCAAGTGATTAAATAATGACAAAAAGTTGTCACTAAATGATATATTGCTCACACATGCCATGGTTATATGTGGAATTGCAACCCAAAATACATTTTGCTGCTTCTCCTGAGTACGGAGATACGACATGTGTGGGACTTTTTGGAAGCCTAGCCATGTACGGGGCCCCGAAAACCAAGCACCGCCTTCAGGATTTCTAAGGGCGTACATTTTTGCTTTCACTCCTCAATACCTATCACAGTTTTGAAGGCCATAAAATGCCAAGATGGCACAAACCCCCCCAAATGACCCCATTTTGGAAAGTAGACACCCCAAGCTATTTGCTGAGAGGCATGTTGTGTCCATGGAACATTTTATATTTTGCCACAAGTTGCAGGAAAATGACAAACTTTTTTTTTTTTTTTTTTTTTTTTTTGCACAACGTTGTCACTAAATGATATATTGCTCAAACATGCCATGGGCATATGTGGAATTACACCCTAAAATACATTCTGCTGGGTCTCCTGAGTACGGGGATACCACATGTGTGGGACTTTTTGGGTGCCTAGCCTCGTACAGGGCCCCGAAATCCAAGCATCGCCTTCAGGATTTCTAAGGGCGTAAATCTTTGATCTCACTACATATCACAGTTTTGAAGGCCATAAAATGCAAGATGGCACAACCCCCTCCCCCCCATGACCCTATTTTGGAAAGTAGACACCCCAAGCTATTTGCTGAGAGGCATGGTGAGTATTTTGCAGCTCTCATTTGTTTTTGAAAATGAAGAAAGAAAAGAAATTTTTTTTTTCTTTTTTCAATTTTCAAAACTTTGTGACAAAAAGCGAAATCTGCAAAATACTCACCATACCTCTCAGCAAATAGCTTGGGGTGTCCACTTTCCAAAATTGGGACATGTGGGGGGGTTTGTGCCGTATGTGCATTCCATGGCCTCCGAAACTGTGATAGGAAGTTATGAGTGAAACCCAAAGCCTGAAGGCGGTGCTTGGTTTTCAAAGTCCCATACATGGCTAGGCTCCCAAAAAGTGGTATCCCCATACTCAGGAGAAGCAACAGAATATATTTTGGGGTGTAATTTCACATATGCCCATGGCATATTTGACCAATATATCATTTAGTGACAACTTTGTGCAAAAAAATAAAATTTGTCTTTTTCGCCCAACTTGTGTCAAAATATAAAATATTCCATGGACTTGACATGCCTCTCAGCAAATAGCTTGGGGTGTCTACTTTCCAAAATGGGGTCATTTGGGGTGGGGTTGAACTGTCCTGGCATTTGCACAACATTTAGAAGCTTATGTTACACATCACCCACTCTTCTAACCACTTGAAGACAAAGCCCTTTCTGACACTTTTTGTTTACATGCAAAAAAAAAAAATTTTTTTTCAAGAAAATTACTTTGAACCCCCAAACATTATATAATTTTTTTAAAGCAAATGCCCTACAGATTAAAATGGTGGGTGTTTCATTTTTTTTTTCACACAGTATTTGCACAGCGATTTTTCAAACACATTTTTTGGGGAAAAAAACACACTTTTTTAAATTTGACTGCACTAAAACACACTATATTGCCCAAATGTTTGATGGAATAAAAAAAATGATCTTAGACTGAGTACATGGATACCAAACACGACATGTTTTAAAATTGTGCACTAACTTGAAGCGGCGACAAACTACATACATTTTTAAAAGCCTTTACAGGTTTCCACTTTAGATTTACAGAGGAGGTCTACTGCTAAAATTACTGCCCTCGATCTGACCTTTGCGGTGATACCTCACATGCATGGTGCAATTGCTGTTTACATATGACACCAGACTGATGCTTGCCTTCGCCTTTGTGCGAGAGCAGGGGGGGACAGGGGTGCTTTTTTTTTTTTTTTTTTTTTTTTTTAATTATTTATTTTGCTTTTTTATTTTATTTTTAAACTGTTCCTTTCATTTTTTTTTTAGCATTTTTGTTATCTCAGGGAATGTAAATATCCCCTATGATAGCAATGGGTAGTGACAGGTACTCTTTTTTTTAAAAAAAATTTGGGTCTATTAGACCCTAGATCTCTCCTCTGCCCTCAAAGCATCTGACCACACCAAGATCGGTGTGATAAAATGCTTTCCCAATTTCCCAATGGCGCTGTTTATATCCGGCAAAATCTAAGTCATGAAATACTCGTAGCTTCCAGTTTCTTAGGCCATAGAAATGTTAGGAGCCATTCTGGTCTCTGATCAGCTCTATGGTCAGCTGGCGTAACCACCGCCTGCATTCTCAGGTTCCCTGTTGGGACAGGAGAGCCAGAGAAAACCATGGAAGATGGTGGGAGGAAGGGGGGGCATTCCCACCCACTGCTTTTGTAAAAGCAGTCTAGAGGCTAAACAGCCACTAGGATTGCTTTTACATGAAACCACTCAAAGTCCAGCAACATACCAGTACGTTGCTGGTCCTTGTTGGGCATAGATTGTAATAATTTTTTTTCCATGCAGCCTGTCGGCTGAACAAAGAAAAGAGAATACCTAATCCACCCACTTCTAATGATGGGCATACATGCACCATTTTGTTTGGTGAAATCACCTCCTACAGCGCTGGAGTCACAGCTTTATGTATCGTGGGAGCAAACGCTGTTGCTGTCAAGATAAATCCGTGCTGCAGCTGAATGGCATACCTGCTAAGCAAATGATGGTTAACAATAAAACAAAGTAACATTACAGTATAACAGTAAGACATACCATACCTGCAAAGCAAATACAGAAAAAAACATAGTAAAAAATAAAACATTTTTTAACGCAACCTGTGCCTAAAATATATATATGCATCCGCCCCAAAAGTTAGAACAAATCTCTCCTCCACCCCTGCTGCCCCCATGCTTCGGCATATATGCCCTTTTTTTTTATTTTTTAACTGTGGTGTGGAAATCACCGCCTACAGTGCTGGAGTCACAGCTTTATGTATCGTGGGAGCAAACTGCGTTTGGATTGGGAAGGTGAGGTGGTGCACCGTGTGGAAACAGAAGGGCTCTGACGATCTCTTCCTGGAATTTAAGGAAGGATCCAGTCCGTCCTGAAGCTCTGTATAGCACATGAGCGTTCAACAAAGCCAATTGAAATTAAGTATACAGACACTTTTTTGTACCAGCATCTGGTCTTACGGCAACAGGTACTGGTCATTGAGGTCCACCCCTCCCATGTTAAGGTTATATTCGTGGACACAGAGGAGTTTCTCCACAACACCAGTCACCGTAGGAATTTGGACTGTCGTGTCTGCATGAAGGGAGGTAAGAACGAAAACATTCGTATTAACCCTCCACTTCACAGTGAGCAAATTATTACACTTGAAGCAGGCTCTCTCCCCCAGCCTAAGACGGGAGTCTACAAGCCTCTGGGTTAAGCCCCAGCGATTAGGTCGCACGGTGCCACATGCGCCAATCTGATGATCAAACAAGTGACTAAAAAGTGGCACGCTCGTGTAATAATTGTCCACATACAAATGATACCCCTTTCCAAATAGGGGTGACACCAAGTCCCACACAATCTGGCCAGCACTCCCTATGTAATCTGGGCAGTTCTCCGGCTCTATGTGGCTATCTCTTCCTTCGTAAACCATAAAACTACATGTATAGCCTGTGGCCCTGTCACAGAGCTTATACATCTTGACCACGTATCTGGCACGCTTACTGGGAAGATACTGTTTGAAAGACAAGCAGCCAGAAAACTTAATCAGGGACTCGTCAATGCAGACAACTTGATGGGGAGTAAACAAGGCTGCAAAATGTTCGTTGAAGTGGTTTACGAGAAGCCGAATTTTGTAGAGCCGAGGACGACAGAGTTCATTGTTGTTGAAGTGCATGAACTGCAAAATCTGCTCGCATCGTGCCCTGGCCATGAAGGCAGAGAACACGGGCATATGGTGAATTGGGTTAGTGGCCCAATATGACCGCAACTCACTCTTTTTAGTTATGCCAGTGTCAAGGGATAGGCCCAGAAAGGTCTTAAATTCGGAAACCGTAATTGGTTTCCAATCTCTGGCAAGGGAGGACTGGGGATTAGTGGCGATGAATTGACCAGCAATACAAATTGCTTTGGTCCACAATAGATCTATAGAGATCTTCCGTGAAAAACAGCGAATAAAAATCAAGTGTCGTAAAATCAACTGTTTCCACCTGAATGCCGGGTTAGGCCAGTGAATGGGGGAAGTATGGGTGCTGCAGAAGTGGTGGGCTCGCAATCAGGATTGGAAAATTCTGCTGGAAGGACACTATGGGCACAACGGGCCTGTCTTTGTCGTCTTGGTGGCAGCGGGACACTACTTGTGCTTGCCACCTCGCCAGCTTGAACTGCACTTATGGGACTCACCACGTGATACTGCAGTGCTGGATGTATGACCAGGGTGTACTAGGCCGCTGGTGCTTGCCAGTTCACCAGAAGGATGAGCGGCACTAATACTTCTCTGCTTCATACGAGAGCCCTGCGATTCTTGCACCTCAACAACAGCAGAAGAAGATTGGGGTCTGGTACACCTGACCTTGGCAGGGACCACAACTCCGTCATCAGAGCTATCTGTCATGGAGCTGCTGTGGTCTACAGGATCGTATTCTGAGCCTGAATCTGACAGATGAGTGACTTCCTCTTCACTATCTGTCATGCTCAGAAACGTGTAGGCCTCTTCACTAGTGTACCTTCGATTTGCCATTTTGGGCTCTAAATTTACTGGTACACTAGTGAGACTCACAGGAAAAAAAGCTCCTAGACTGTCAGCAACTGTATCAAACGCTACCAAAAAAACTGTTAGAAGAGAGTTTAATAAGACTCGTGGCCACTCATTACAATTAGAAGAAAAGAGGTTTAACCTTAAACTACGTAGAGGGTTCTTTACTGTAAGAGCGGCAAGGATGTGGAATTCCCTTCCACAGGCGGTGGTCTCAGCGGGGAGCATTGATAGCTTCAAGAAACTATTAGATAATCACCTGAATGACCGAAATATACAGGGATATGTAATGTAATACTGACACATAATCACACACATAGGTTGGACTTGATGGACTTGTGTCTTTTTTCAACCTCACCTACTATGTAACTATGTAACTATGTTAGCGATCGCAGGGATCAGGCCTGACTCTGCAAACGCTGCAGTTATGTGTTTAGTCTTTTGTAAGTGACAGTGATCGATCGATACTGCACTTGGGTGGGCTGGGCGGGGGGGCAAAACGCAGGTGCTAGCAGGTATCTGGGCTGATCCCGCTAACACTGCAGTTTTGGAACCCTAAACTGCTGGGGACACTTGTATAGATCAGATAGTGATCCGTTCAGATACTATACCACTAAGGGAAGTGTATGCTCCGTGTGTGTGTATGTTAGCACTATTGGCACTAATCTGACGTTGCCTGGGGCGAAGCAGACCCTATCTGATACTAAAACCTAACTGATATCACCCGCCGGGTGATCAGGGGGTTAAACCTTTATTGGGTAATAAACGGGTATAAAAAACAAACTAACCAGCGTCACCCGTAACATTTATACAGTGATCACTGCTGAAAGGGTTAACTAGGGGGCAAGCGGGGGGTTAAAACTTTTATTAGGTAGTATATGGGGGTACCTGACGCTATAAAAAGCTGACGGTGAACCTAAATAACTGGTTAACTAGCGTCACCCGAGACACTTATACGGCAATCAGAAAAATGATGGATTAATGACACTGGCGACAGGGTTAACTGGGAGACGATCAAGGGGTTAAACCTTTATTTGGGGGGTTAGGGGGGTACCCTAGACCTAAAGGGGCCTACCACTAACAGCCTTAACACTTATAACAGTCACAAATGACACCAATGCAGTGATCAGTAAAAAAAAATGAAAACAGCTATTGGTGTCACTGTGATGGGGGTGCAGGAGGGGTGATTGGGGAGTGATTTGTGTGCCTACTTGTACTGGTGTTAGTGTGCTGTTGGTGCAAACTCACAGTGATGTCTTTTCATCTGGAGCCCGAAGAGACCGACACGAGGAGAGATGACATCACTTCCTTTGCTTCTGTTTACATTTCAGAAGCAGAGGAAGCTCCTCATTCGTCAGGAGCGATCGCGAGGGGGTGGCCATGAATCGGCCTCCCCCTCAGCATGGATCGCTCCTCCAATGATGCCGACCACAGGCCCCCCCCGCCCCTGGGAGTCAGGGACGTACAGGTACGCCCATATGCCTGCCTGTTGCCATTCTGTCAACGTACATCGTCGTGCGGGGGTCAGCAAGTGGTTAACATTCATACAGTCTTGGTTACAATACCCCCCTTTTTCCTTTGTGAAAACTGAGGAGAAGAATGCATTTAAAACCTTTGCCTTCTCTTTGTCTTTTGTAACTAAATTCATTACGTCATCCTTTACGGGGCCAATGTGCTCTGGCCTTACTTTTTTACTGCTAATATATTTTTAAAAATTCTTGTGGTTTTTTTTTGTGTTTGATTTTTTTTTTTATACTCTGCTCCGATATGTGCCTTTCGTGGTCTATTTTAGCTGACCTGATTGCGCTCTTACATTTCTTCTTGCATTCTTTGTATTGTTAAAATGCTGACAATGACCCCTCCCTCAGTCTTATATTTTTTGAAGGCCTTTTATTTTGCTTTTATATGCATTTTTAGGTTAGGAGTTTAGCCACCTAGGATTCTTTTTAGCGCTTTTAAACTCATTTCCCATTGGGAATGTACTGGCCAATACGTTTAATTAGTATGCTCTTAAAGCACTCCCATTTTTCATCCGTGTTCTTTGTTCCTAGGATTTTATCCCATTTAATATCGTCTAGCAAAGAGTGCAGTTTAGGGAAGTTGGCTCTTTTGAAGTTCAGTGTACTTGTTCTTATTTCTGTGATTAATACTGAATCTAATTGACATGTCGTCGCTGTTTCCTGAGTTGCCCCGTATTTCCACATCCATGATCAGGTCTGTATTAGTAATCAGTAGGTCAAGTAATGCGTTAGCTCTTGTTGGTGCATTCACCAGCTGACTCCTGAAATTATCCTGCAAGACATTTAGGAAATGGTGAGCCTTAGACCAATGCGCAGTGCCTTCTGCCCAGTTGATATCTGGATAATTAAAATGCCCCATTATAATGACATTGCCCAGCCTTGCCACCATTCCAAGCGGTTATAGGAGGTCTGCTTCCCCCTTCCTCCCTCAGGTTAGGGGGGCCTGTAGCATACGCCCACTGTTACTTTCCCATTATTTTCCTCACTTTAGTGTTCCTCCCACAAGGATTCCACCTCCTCCCTAGCTCCATTATTGATGTCGCCCCTCACGTTCATTTGCACATCATTCTTGATATACAGGCATACCCCTCCCCTTTACCCACTTCCCCTATCTCTACGATATAGGGAATACCCCTGAATGGTTGCCAGCCAATCATGTGAGCTGTCAAACCAAGTTTCTGAAATTCCCATCAAAATCCTCCTCATACATTAGCAGCTCCAGTTCTCCCATCTTATTAGCTAGACTTCTAGCATTTACAGTCAGGTCGATAAATATTGGTACATCAACACAATTCTAATCTTTTTGGCTCTATACACCACCACAATGGATTTCAAATAAAACAAACAATATGTACTTTAACTGCAGACTTTCAGCTTTAATTTGAGGGTATTTACATCCAAATCAGGTGAACGGTGCAGGAATTACAACAGTTTGTACATGTGCCTCCCACTTTTTAAGGGACCAAAAGTAATGGGACAATTGGCTGCTCAGCTGTTCCATGGCCAGGTGTGTGTTATTCCCTCATTATCCCATTTACAAGGAGCAGATAAAAGGTCCAGAGTTCATTTCAAGTGTGCTATTTGCATTTGGAATCTGTTGCTGTCAACTCTCAATATGAGATCCAAAGAGCTGTCACTATTCATTCCATGATTCATCACGCTTAGGCTGGGTTCACACCTCCTGTGCAAGCCGCTCCGCAGCTGCAACGGAGATATGTGAACTGGCTCAGAGAGCTGATCACGATCTTCTGTCATGCGAATTGGATTCTGGGAAAGCCGTGAACCCAGCCTTACTGCCCAAGTGCCCATGCCCCAGCAGTCAGAGATTGAACTATTTTTTATTTTAATCTGCTCTTAAAGTACACTTCCCTGCATATAGTAAAGTCTGAACAGTGCACACTATGGAAAATATTAAATGTAAACATTAACATAAATGTCTAAACCTTAAATAAAAGTACAACTAAAGGCAAAACTTATTTTTTTGGTTTTGGATGGAGTGGAGATGGATTAGAACATCTGTCAGTGTGCCCATAAGAGAGATTCACCCTCTTTATTTGTCCTGTTTACCATTGTCATTGAATGTAAAAAAAGAAAAAAAAAATTGGGTTGTCACCAGAAAAGTCATAGAGGGGAAGTGGGTACAGTAGTTCTGGTAAACTAGGGGTCCCCAAAAGATTCCTTTAACTTGCAGGGACTTTTTCTCACTTCCTGTTTTGGCTATGGGACAGGAAGTGAAGCATGAATCCCCACAATGGGACAAAGATGGTAAAAATAAATCTTACATGTGTAATAACCTTCCGTTACCACCATTCCACCGCAGAGACCATCATTCCACCGCAGAGACGGGGACCCCCCATTGCAGGGCAGAGACGGGGACCCCCCATTGCAGGGCAGAAACTCGGACCCCCCCATTGCAGGGCAGAGACAGATCACACTATCACAGTAACTCCCACCAACCTAAAACAGACACCCACCCCCCCTCCGAGAAACAGCAGACATATCCATCACAGCCATGAGCTAAACCCCCCCAGAGATACAGTGATCCCCATCACAGGCAGCCCCTCCCTCCAGAGACATAGATTCCCCCATCACAGACATAGTGTAGTGTACCCCCATCATCAGAGACATCACCCCCATAGAGAGAACTACTCTCGAGTCATTATAAGTAGGTACCTGCTGAAATGATGGTTGCTGAATGAGGATGACAGACATCCCATGTGACGTGTCCGGCATCCAGGCAGTGTCGCTTGGGCTCCCGTGGCTAGCAGGCTGGACAACTCTGAACACATGTGGCTAGGGATGACATCAGGGCCAGGAGACGGGGCTCCTTGGTCACAGCGTCAGCGCCCAACTAGGAGGGAGGCTTTTTATTAAGCTCCCGCTCCAAGCCACCTATGATCACCACTCTTTTACTTTTTACCAAAGAGAGACAGGGGGCGGGAGCGGGATGACGTAATTGCTAATCGATTGCAGCTGTTCGCCGCATTGATACTGAATCGTGATGCATCGATTTGCCGATTATATTCAACAGCCCTAATATACACTCATCGGCCACTTTATTAGGTACACCTTGCTAGTACTGGGTTAGACCCCCTTTTGCCTTCAGAACTGCCTTACTTCTTTGTGGCATAGATTGAACATAGCGCTGGAAATATTCCTCAGAGATTTTGGTCCATATTGACATGATAGCAGTTGGTACTAAGGAGCCCAAAGTGTGCCAAGAAAACATCCCCCGCACCATTACACCACCAGCCTGAACAGTTAATACAAGGCAGGATGGATCTATTCTGAGCCTACCATCTGAATTTCGCAGCTGAAATTGAGACTCATCAGACCAGGCAACGTTTTCCCAATCTTCTATCGTCCAATTTTGGTGAGCCTGTGTGAATTGTAGCTTCAGGTTCCTGTTCTTAGCTGACAGGAGTGGAACCTGGTGTAGTCTTCTTCTGCTGTAGCCCATCTGCTTTTTACTGTTGCCTCTCTATCATCTCAAACCAGTCTGCCCATTCTCCTCTGACATCATCAATGCATTTCTGTCCACACAACTACCGCTCACTGGATATTTTCTCTTTTTCAGACTATTCTCTGTAAACCCTAGAGATGGTTGTGTGTGAAAATCCAAGTAGATCAGCAGTTTTTGAAATACTTAGGCCAGCCCGTCTGGTACCAAAAACCATGCCACATTCAAAGTCACTTAAATCCCCTATCTTACCCATTCTGATGCTTTGGTTTAAACTTCAGCAAGAAATTTTCACCACGTCTAGATGCCTAAATGCATTGAGTTGCTGCCATGTGATTGGCTGATTAGCAATTTGTGTTACCAAGCAATTGAACAGGTATACCTAAAAAGTGGCCAGTGAGTGTCTATCTCCTTCTGTGCGGGGTCACGTGATTGCTAAGTGGTCGCTCAGTGAGTGGGAGGGAGCGCCAACAACAGGGGGAACAATGGGAGTAGGCAAGGGATCTCATGGTTAGTTTTTAGTGGTTGTATATGTTTATAGTCATTTATTCATCATTCTAATCGTTCCTTTATCAGTTTTACAATTTTTTTATTCATATGGTTGTTCACTTGTTCACTTTAGCTCCACGCTTTTGTTTTACTTTTATTTAGCACTGTATGTCTAGTGGCATGTTGGCTGCTTACCCATTCTCTTTGTGCAATTTCCCTTTTTATCCAAGGGATTTCACGGGTCTGTGAATTCAGCCACATTGTCAAGCTTCTTGGTGCTCACATGACTACACTGAAGGGGATTAAAAAAAGGTTTTACCATCAACTATTCTTCAAACCATATCCACTATAATTAAAACGAAGAGCTTTTTATGTAGAAGTGGCCTTAAAACATTCAACCCAAATATATATATATATTTTCCCTGTTGCTATATGGATACATTTGTTTACTGGCTTGGATGTGATGTCATCGCTGGAACTTGACTTTTGAGAGAGATTGTTATGCATTTGTTTTGCATTGCTTCTTTTCATTCAAGACTGGCCATAAGTGTTTCAGTATAATTGTTGAGTCTGCTTTAGAGCTAATAGCTCTATGGCTAATAGCCAATAACTATGCAGTGTGAGGACAGGTCCTTACACTACTTTGTACAATTTGTTATGTTTACCATCAATGCGTTATAGGTTTTACCTTTTTTTTTATTATTATTATTGAATTCCTCCTGAAAAATTGTGTTGCCATGTACCTGGTCACTCGTTGTTTAGCCTAATAGATATCTGCAGTGTGAGATCATCTAAGGTACTGCTACCTCGAACTGCTAGTTTCATGGGACTTCAAATGAGATTTGATCATTTCAGTACTGTGCTGTTTTCTTGATGGTTTGTTAGGAAGAGGAAAGGAGAAAAATCTATACTTGTTGACCTGTAGTAAAAGTGTCTCTCTACCTCTGCATTGTTTATTCTGTGGATCTGTATTGCCTCCTCTCTTACTGCTTCCTGCTTCTTACCTGCCAGTCATTCGATCACCAGACATTAGCGGAGCAGTGCTGACATAAGCTTGAGGAGTGTGGTTTCTTTTTTGTTGATGATCGAGATGCAGGTTCTGTTTATGCTCTTTGAGGAGAGCGGTAAGTTCCGGCTCCTTTTGGCGAATGAGGACTTCAGAATTTTTCTTATCTCGATGCCAGCTGTATGAGAATGCCCCTGATGGAAGCTTTATGTGCCGCCCAGTTAGTTTGTGGGGAAGTCTGATTTGGATCATTGATAGCAAAATATTCTATCAAATGCATCTCAACAACAAAGCAAACCAAGGGCTTTGGTTTGGCGACTTAATAACGATTCATTAAGTCGCCAGGAGTATGTGTTATTGGCTTTACGATTGAATGGTCTGACCAAGAGACCTCTATTATTTTATAGGAAGTAAACCAGTGGTATGTCACAAGAGGAAGTGAAGATGTGGTCTATACTAAAATGGGTAGAATGAACATTTGAATAGTAAAAATCTTATCTGTAGGGGTATAATTCCTTCCAAACTTCAATAAGATCAAATTGATGTACAGATACTCCTTGTTTAACGACCACTCGGACTTACGACCAGCTGTCCCCCCCCCAACGACCCTGCTATACATCATTGTATTGCACAGTACGGAATTTTCATTTGTGTTCTGTACTTATGCAGATTAAAACGTTATTGAGCTGGAGTTTTGTGTTTAGACCTTTTTTCACAATACAGTACAGTATAGTAGTTAAAAATGTTTAAAATATTGATTACTTGTGGCTCCTCGTTTAACGACCTGATCGCTGAAATGGAACCTGGTCATTAAGTGTGGAGAGCCTGTAGTAATTTTCCAAACTTAGGGCCCATTTTAGACAGGTGTAAGATTTGGGACCCCGCGGGTCAAGCCATTTCCAGGGCTGAGTCCAATGCTATCTTTGTGCACTGACTCCCACCCAATCCCAGGATCACCGTACCCATAAAATGTGGGGAGAGAGTTTGGAAGATGAACCTAAAGAAAGAGATCTAGTCAGCATTTGGAGTGTAATAAGTGAGAAAAGTGACTAGTTCACCCTCTAGTAAGTACCTGCTGTTAGGGTCCTTAATGGAATTGAGGGGTGAGAAAGAGAGCTGTTTAGATATGCTTATAGCCACTCCCCGTGTCTGATCTGGTGCATTAGCCAAATAAAACTGAGGGTATTGGCCATGCATAAAGGAGGCCTGATAAGTGCCCAGAAAGTGGGTCCCCTGCAAGAAAGACCACATCTGCTCCCACTGAGTGCTAAAATTGAAAGGCCTTCTGGCGTTTAACTGCTGAATTCAGGCCCTGAGTATTATGAGAGAGCACAATTATTGGTTTAGGGGGGCTGGAGGTGGTCATGACAGAATAAAAAGTAGCTGGCTTACTGGTAACTATTCCCAGTGGTGAGTGAATGGCGGATGTGGGGAAAGGAGAAGAGATGAAAGAAGATAAGCAGTCGCATTGTGGAGGAAGTAAGAGACCTGGACAGAAAGAGGGAAAAAAGAACAAATCGCTATAAAAAATGCGTAAATGGCAATACAATGAAGTCGGCGCATTTTCTTAATTCCTTATGTGAAAAAGTTACCTGGACTGATGTGTACTGAATTGTGCGGATCACTTCTGGTTATTGTAGAATCCACTTTCTTCTTCATGCCAGATAGTATCACTTTACTTCCAGCTGTTGTGGGTATTTGAGCTTCTGCAATCGTACAGAGAAGCAGTGGTGTCCTTTATCCACGACCCTCCCTTTTCCCTTGCCCATTCACAGAACACACATTTACAATGTTCTTTAGAACAGGATTTTTTTTTTTTTTTTTCACATTAGAAATTTTACCCACTTGCCAACCACCATATAGCACATTTTCTGCTACAGGGTGGCTGCATTGCACAGGATCATGTATATATACTTGATCCTGCACTTCCGGGTATCAGGCACGAGTACACACCGCCAGTGGCTCGCTGCCACGGTGGATCTACACAGCGGGAGCTGATCAGCAGGTCCCGCGGACCTGATGTTCGCCGGCACTCACTTATCGTTCTGTACACAATCTGCCTATGTAAACAAGGCAGATTACTGTTCTGTCAGTAAAGAAAGCATGGATCCTGTGTTCCTGGAACACTGATCCATGCCTTCCACTAGTAAAAGCACCTCCCCACTACACTGAAACACAAGCTAGGCACACAGTTAACCCTTTGATCGCCCTTGATCGTAACCCTTTCCCAGCCAGTGTCATTAGTACAGTGACAGCGCATATTTTTTAGTACTGATCATTATATTAGTGTCAAAAGTGTCAGGCGTTCGATGTGTCCTCTGTAATATTGCAGTCCCGCTATAGGTCGCTGATCGCAGCCATTACTAGTAAAAAATAAATATATGCCATAGTTTGTAGACTCTAACTTTTGCGCAAAGAAATCAATATATGCTTATTGGGATTTTTTTTTACTAAAAATATGTAGCAGAATACATATTGGCCTAAATTGATGGAGAAATTAGATTTTTTTTTTTTACATTTTTATTGGATATGTTTTAGAGCAGAAAGTAAACTTTTTTTTTTTTTTTTTGCCAAATTGACAGTCGTTTTTTATTTGTAGTGCAAAAAATAAAAAATGTAAAGGTGATCAAATTACACCAAAAAAAAGCTCTGTTTGTTGAAAAAAAAAGGACATAAATTTTATTTGGGTACAGTGTCGCACACCGCACAATTGTCAGTTATGCCGCGTACACACGACCAGACTTTACGGCGTACTTGGTTCGGCGGACCGGAGTCCGTCGGACAATTCGATCGTGTGTGGGCTCCAGCGGACTTTTTTCCCCCAAAAGTTCGACGGACCTAGAAATGAAACATGTTTCAAATCTTTGACGGACTCGAGTCCGGTCGAAAAGCCCGCTCGTCTGTATGCTAGTCTGACGGACAAAAAAACGACGCTAGTGCAGCTATTGGCTACTGGCTATGAACTTCCTTGTTTTAGTCCGGTCGTACGTTATCACGTACGAATCCATCGGACTTTGGTTGATTGTGAGTAGGCAAGTCCGTTCATTCAGAAAGTCCGTCGCAAAGTCTGCCGTAAAGTCCGCTCGTGTGTATTACAGTAACACAATGCCATATCGCAAAAAAAATGGCCTGTACATTCCGGAGTGCAAGTGGTTAAAAATGTGTCAATGCCTGGAGTTTCCTTTTAATTGTCAAGTATATATGTAGCCAAAATCTTTTGTAATTTTCTGTGTAATGGGGAAAGTTATTTTTGTATTTTTTTTGCCATCTGTGTTCCATAGGAGATTTCCTCTGACTTACTTTCCTGTAGAAACAACAGCAAGCAAGAGAAAATCTCTCTAAAGTCAGGGAAATCCCTCCTTGTATATTGTCAGAATAAGAGCCCCCATAGGAAGATTTACCTTCTGTGCCTATTTTGGTTACAACTCAAAATTTTGGATTTTCCTTTGCTTTAATTCCCGGCAGCAATGACCATTAGGATAAATAGGAAGGATGAATCACCTCAGAAAGGGCACAGACAGCAATATAAGCATGACAGCAGTGGTGTATTCAGGTTTTGTGCTGCCCTAGGTCTCTCCTCCCCTCCCGGTTACTGTGTCCCCCTCCACTGTAAACTATACACAGACATCAGACCAGCAGCCCGACTCTTGCACTGAAGTCGTATCCCTCCTCTGTGGCTCCTCCTCTTCCTGGTTGTGTACACTAGAACATTGGACCCGAGGAGTATGTGCAGCTGTCAGTAGGGAGAGAGGTGTCGGCTGCTATGGAAAGCCAATCGTCACTTGCGGGTCCCTGGGCGGCAGATGTCCCTGGTGCCCACGCTAGCACACCCCTGTCTGGCCAGTTATCAGAGCTCAGTGCCGGAACTTGTTGTGGCATTGGGCTCTTGGACAGTGGGTTGGTGACACCTTGTGCGGTAAAATGGTGTCAACCCCCAACCCCCCTATTTTTGTCCCGGAGGCCCAGCTGTTGGAGCTCGTTGTTAGCGGTCAATAAGGCCTAGAGGATAGCAGGTTAGGCACTTCCTAATGACTCAGCCCCTAGGAACAGTAATGGATAATGGCCAACAGGCCCTCTTACCAGACTCAGCGAAACCGCATTAGTGATCCTTCTCTTTGGACGTTCGCTCACTGTGGGTTGCCCAGGCTGACTCTAGTCAGTAGTGTAGCATATAACCAAAGTAAAAAAAGGGGGGGTGAAGAGAAGGAGGAATCTCAACTACTCCTTAATACCATCCGGTATTCACATACCAAGACTTGGTATCCGTGAGGAGGACTCTTGGCTGGCCACCTACTAATCCACCAAGTCGCCCCTTTAACCTCTATATTCCACCGGTCCGTTAGCCAACACCAGAGCTTGACTACTGCAGCCTTCACAACGGGTGTCTTTCCTGTAACACCAGCGAGGACTAAGATCTGTCTAACAGCTGACCAAGGCGACATTCACCTGGAACGAAGGAAGCCGCTCTGCTGTCCGTGAGTGGGATCTTTTCCTGCAGTGTCTGTGATGGTGACTCATGGATCGCGATGATCCCATCTGGATGCCGGTAACTGCAGGCTTTCCTCTACTATCTGACACGATGTGTTGATCAGTGTACCGCTCGGGCTGCTGGTAAAGTCAGTTTCATTCTACATATATCGCTTAAGTGTTACATTCCACCTGCAATGTTACCCCACTACTGGTGATTTCTAACCAGACTGTGTACACATCTAAGCATTGAAGCTGCTCTTGTCACAAGTTAGCGCTACGGAGACTATAAGGAACTACCTCACCACACCTGCACTATATACAATTTCTACTTCCATGGCCAAACAACCCATGATCAAGTGTCTTTATCATCATAAGACTATATTAGTCATCCTTATTGACATTTCCCTGGCCATTTGATTTTTATATTTGCAATCTCTATCGATCTTGTGATCGATTGAGATCTGTATGTGTGTGAGAGAGTGAGAGATGTGTGAGGTGAAATTGGAAGACTGTGGCCACCTATGTCCTCTTTAGACTTTAGGTCTTTTTAGTATGTGTTGGGAATAGGGATGTATTCTTCTTATTGTAATTTGTATTTAGAATTATATTTTTGGATAGCTTCTATTAAAGACTAATACTTTCATCACCGGTTTGTCCTCATAGAAGAGTTGCTTTGTGACTGTCACTAATTTGTTTCAGTAGTGTAGCATGTCTGTACTCTGGCAGTGGTTCAGTCTTTCTCCCTCTCTGGTGGTGCGGGTACAGCGTGGCTCCCTCTCTGGTGGTGCAGGTACAGTGTGGCTCCCTCTCTGGTGGTGCGGGTACAGCGTGGCTCCCTCTCTGGTGGTGCGGGTACAGCGTGGCTCCCTCTCTGGTGGTGCGGGTACAGCGTGGCTCCCTCTCTGGTGGTGCGGGTACAGCGTGGCTCCCTCTCTGGTGGTGCGGGTACAGCGTGGCTCCCTCTCTGGTGGTGCGGGTACAGCGTGGCTCCCTCTCTGGTGGTGCGGGTACAGCGTGGCTCCCTCTCTGGTGGTGCGGGTACAGCGTGGCACCCTCTCTGGTGGTGCGGGTACAGCGTGGCTCCCGTGGTGCGGGTACAGTGTGGCTCCCGTGGTGCGGGTACAGCGTGGCTCCCGTGGTGCGGGTACAGCGTGGCTCCCGTGGTGCGGGTTCAGTGTGGCTCTGGTGGTGCGGGTTCAGTGTGGCTCTGGTGGTGCGGGTTCAGTGTGGCTCTGGTGGTGCGGGTACAGCGTGGCTCTGGTGGTGCGGGTACAGCGTGGCCCTGGGGGTGCGGGTACAGCGTGGCTTTCTCTGGTGGTGTGGGTACAGCGCGGCTCTCTCGTGCGGGTACAGCGTGGCTCCCTCTCTGGTGGTGCGGGTACAGCGTGGCTCTGGCAGTGCGGGTACAGGATGGCTTTCTCTAGTGGTGTGGGTACAGCATGGCTCTCTCTGGTGGTGCGGGTACAGCATGGCTCTCTCTGGTGGTGTGGGTACAGCATGGCTCTCTCTGGTGGTGCGGGTACAGCGTGGCTCCCTCTCTGGTGGTGCGGGTACAGTGTGGCTCCCGCTCTGGTGGTGCGGGTACAGTGTGGCTCCCTCTCTGGTGATGCAGGTACAGGTGTACAGCGTGGCTCCCCTGATGGCGGCCTGCATGCGGGAGCCGGGAGGAGGACAGAGGGGTTTTTTTTGTGCGGGGGTGGCTTTTTTGTCGGCCTAGGCCAAAACACAGCACTGATGACAGGCACAGCCCCACTTCAGGAGATAATTTCTTAGTTGCTTGGAACTGAATTCAAATTTCCTGGACCATACTGCAGTTCAGATAATTTCAGGTGACATTACTACTTATGCTTGTTTAATTTTTGTGTTGTGGGTAGAACATGAATGGGGGACAGTGTAGGTAGACAGTGGTGCACAGGCTGTTTTTTACTTTTTTTTTTTTTCTTTTAATTACTGTATGCTCATTTATAAATTTACTCACTGACTGTATTTGTTGTCCGTCCCTTCATCATCGTAGGTGCGTCCTGGGTAACACGACCATCCTGGCGGAATTTGCAACGGATGAAGAGGTGAGCCGTTATCTTGCACAAGCTCAGCCACCAACACCTTCTGCTCCTGGCGCAGGCTGGCAGCCATTGGAAGTGGGACAGAACCATCAGGCTGAACCGGTAGGGCCAGCCCTAAACCTTTTCGGAGGGACCACAGGGCTGGGACAGTGGAGCAGTGGTGGCGGTGGTAGTGACCTGCCAGGCGTGTCTCTTTGGGGTACTCCAAGCTACACATCCAGCCTGTGGGGGGTGCCCAACACAGAGGATGCCCACCGGATGGGCAGCCCTGCCCCTTTGCTACCCGGTGATCTTTTGGGAGGAGGGACCGACTCAATATGAACTTTGAACTTTCAACTCTGACCTCGTGACCTTTCAGAGCAGCAGCACTAACTTGACCTTTTTGTGTGTTTTTTTTTTTCCTTCAAACTTGCAATAAATACATTTTAACAAAAAAGAGAAAAAGAAAACCAATGGTAGACTTTGATCGCTAATGTTACAAAAACCTGCGGTCGCTTTCAAGGAGGGTGCATTTTTCTCTTTTTTTCCCTTTTTACATTTTTCTTTTTTGTGCTTGCAAATTCCTTCCTCCCCCTACTGGAGATCAGAAGAAATGGGGGAGGAGGGATGCTGAAAACATGGGTCTGGGGGGAGGGAGATGTCGAAAATAAAAAAAACTAAAAAACGGACAAAAAACACATATCAGTCTTGAAATACTTGAATAATGAAAGCCAATGTTGAAAGACAATGTGAATTCACAAAACCTACCATTTAAGAGTCATTTTGTGCTGGGAGGGGTAGGAAGCGCAGAGTGTTTTTTCTTTTTTCCTTTTTTTTTTTTTTTTTTTTTTTTTTTAAACCATGGCATTCGGGGACTGCTGAAAGCAAATTAAGTTGGTGCAAAAAGTTTTTACTAAAAATGCAGGAAGGAGGGGTATTAATAAAAAAAAAAAAAAAAAAAAAAAAAAGCAAGCCTGTTTGCTGCCAGAATGGACTGTAACATGTTTGCACATTATAACTTTGATGTTCACACTGGTAGCAAAATGTTTTAGCCATTCACACAACTGTTTGTATTCAGGGTAAGTGAGTGGGAATACTTCTCTAACATGCATTTGTTTAACATTTCAAGGCAAAATGTGGTAACACAGCTCATGTTTCTTTTCCAGCTTGATGTGGAGAGGAAAGATATTGAAGTGGTTAACAAATAATACAGTTCTATCAGGCTGATCTTGTATACTGTGACTATCATACATTTAATATTGGCAGTCTGGCCGATTCATGTTATTATCTGTTAGTCACACCTACACAAACCTATGGTTAATGTCCAAGATTATGCTTATAGTGGTTTTTAGCTCTTTGCAGACCAAGAGTCAGTGAGTTGGCAGACCAGTTCTAAACACTTGCTCTTTCCCCCACTTGTTTGTTTTTTAGGATAAAGCCCTTACTATTTAGTTCCTCTGAATATTGCATTCAACTGTGAATTAAAACAGCAGGCTCTCCATATCCTCTTTGCTGTCAGAGGCCTAAAAATTTTGTAACAGTAAGGTTATTGTCAGGTCCAAAATTCTGAGATCCAGATATCTTACTGATGGCACTTAAAGATTTTGAACGTCTTTGTTATTTCATGAAATTTTAAAATGTGTGTTAAAATGCAGTTGGAAAATGCAGCCTAGCAGACTGCAATTACAGCACTTGATGCACATGTAAAGCGCAATCAGTCAGGGTTTGAGGTCAAATTCTCTAGAATTGGAAATATAGTTTAATAGGCTTAATTCACTTGAAGGTGCTGCAAACCTTGCTCTATCTACCTGTGACAACAGCCTTTATACCTACTCTAAGCTTTTGCTTTTATTACTGCCTTAGCTAAATTGTAAATTGCATTTGCCATTCATCCTGCCTCTCTAACTGGGCTGGGTCAATCAACTTTGGCATCAACATCGTTTTCCAGCTTGCACTGACTTTTTTTTTTTCTTCCTTTTTTAATTGCAAGGCCATGGAACCATTTCAATGCAAGTTGTCCTTACAGCACTAACAAAATGCATCATGTGAGCTAAACTTCAGAACAGTCTTACGGGTGGAGCTATACTAAACAGATTTGGACATTCAAAACAGTTTAAAATGGCTAAGGAATGACGATACCAGTTAGGTTAATCTGCTGCTAAATACTTTGCTCCTTTTCATAACAGGCATATTACCAATCTGCACCTTTTTAAAATTGCCATTAAACTGTTTAAGTATAATACAATTTTCAGATATTTTGCTTTTACTATGAGTGTTATCATAAGGGTAAATAATATAATTTTTATTTTGTGTTTTTTGTGTAAATGTCATCAAATCCTGTAATACAAGTTTGCACTGGGTTCTATTTTTCATTGGTGTGATGATTTTTTTTTTTTTTTTTTTTTTTCCTTATTAAAAAAAAAAAAAAAAAGAAAAATATTCATAAGTGACATTGTACACCTCTTTAAGAATGTTTATTTCTGACCTCTAACCACATATTGCCCCCAGCTTCTAGCCTGTTAGCTGCCTAAAGCAGTATTCATTTTGGTTGCTTTAATGTTAAACTTTAAATTAAGTCTGTATAAGTTTATGTATACGAGCAACACAAACCAGTGTACACAGTGGTCTGTTTAATATTGAAACCTACAAAACAGGTCATTGTCCTGTTAAAATGCACCTCATCTACATATAAAGGCAAGCATTTTGTCAGCTTATCACATATTTATGAGAATGTCCTCTAACAGTGTAATGGGAGCTGTTCATTTTAGAGAGTCAAACTAAATATGCATCACTGACATATTCTTTTAAAAGATTAGCTGCATAATAATGAATGTATTTTCACTACACAGAATGGATGCCAGTCACTGGTACACTTAACTGGATTATTTGTAGGTGCTCCGTGAATGAGAAATGCTTCATAACATATATAGTGCTCCTTCATAGTTATAGTAGACCGTTCCATATACTTTTAAAGGATTTTTGTTATTTCTATTCATCTTAATGGCACAAGTGGTCAGTTATAGCATGCATCATCATACATTTCTTGTGTGAATTTCTGTAAGCTTTTTACTATATTTAAGGCTGGAGTACATTTATGTTTCCACTGGTTGCTTACTTGTTTGTCTTTATTTCCTACAACCAATCCATGGAAATTCCCTGCTATTTTACTGCATCCTAGAACATTGGTTTACCCAGTCGATAGTTCTGGCAGGAATCTGTGCCACATACCAAAAAGCCCTATATAATGGCTTAGACAGTCAGGTTTTAGGCTGACCCTATCTTATAGTGGTTGTAAACCCTTACATCTACCCAGTGAAGTGACTGGCCTCAGGTGATCTACAGAGGTGAAACAAATCCTCATACATAAGTTGTACCTGTTCATCTGCAGCCATTTGTCCTGTACATCCTTGTAAAACTCAGAGATGAAAAGTATTTTTCACAAACTCACAAAGCAGGGGGTCATAGAGCTGCAGTAACACACTGTACAAGAGCTCTGAGAGCTGATTGGAGGGAAGGGGCACACCCACTTCACACAGGAACAGAGCTGAGACTGTCGTTCAGCTGGAGATTGCTCTCCTGTTACACTATAGAAATATGTGCTTTGTTCAAATATAATGTCTAAGGTTTAAAAACACTTTGAGTTTGATTGAACCTGTCACCATAGCAGACTTTGCAGTGCTTCTAATGCTAAGCATTTTATGATGATAGTGCCATTCATTTGTACTATTGTATACCACGCTTGTAGACTGTGGTATATGCAGTTTCCTTAACCAAGCAATGCCAGCAGCCAGTGGAAACAGAATTGTGCTACTGTGCACTTGCCTTTTGCAGCCTGTAAGTGACTCTTGACCTAACTTGGGCCTAGCATTTTCACCTAAAATGCCATATGGGGTTAAAGTGTTCTTTTGTTCCCATAGGGTATAAAGAGTCACCTGAAAAGATTCATA
Source organism: Aquarana catesbeiana (assembly GCF_042186555.1). NCBI lineage: Eukaryota > Metazoa > Chordata > Amphibia > Anura > Ranidae > Aquarana > Aquarana catesbeiana. The sequence goes on along the minus strand of NC_133330.1, from coordinate 115,443,081 downwards.
TATGTCTACCTTATTAGGCTGATTTCACACTGCCTTGTCCGTTTGACGGACTCCACTTGCTCAGTGGGGGGAACAATCCGCTGATCCCCGCTCAGTAGGCGGATGACAGGTCCGTCTCCGCTCACGGTGTTGAGACGGACCTGTCAGAGTCCCGCTCTCCTCTATGGGGAAAGCGGATGAAAACGGACCGCCTGTCCATTTTCATCCTTTCCGATCCGCTAGACCAGGGATATGCAATTAGTGGACCTCCAGCTGTTGCAAAACTGCAAGTCACTTTATGCCTCTGCCTCTGGGTGTCATGCTTGTTGCTGTCAGAGTCTTGCTATGCCTCATGGGAGTTGTAGTTCTGCAACATCTGGAGGTCCGCCAATTGCATATCCCTGCGCTAGACGGATGGAAAATAAGTACTTCCATCTGTCTGGATTTGGTGGAGAGGATTGGACAGCAGCGGGTGTCAGCAGACATGTCACCGCTGACATCCGCTGCTCCATAGGGTTGAATGGAGGATCCAATAAGGTCTGCCTGAAAAACTGACAGGCGGACCTGATCGGAAAGCCTGTGTGAAAGGGGCCTTAAACCTTTTTTTTTTCACCTTATAGATGAGCTTATTCAGCTGAAGTGAAAAGGTGAGGTCATTTGGGTATGATTTATTATGAAGTGTCATGCTACGGAGGCAAGTCTTACAGGTTAAATTTATGGTAGATCACTTTACCAAAGCAGATTATACTACATTTGCTAAAACACTTATGTCCCCTACTGATGATATTTGCATGTTTAACTTAATGTTATTATCATCATATTCAAACCACTAAAATAGAAGGGGAGGAGTGAACCATGTCTTATATTAGACAAATGTTTTTCTCCCATAGAATATTTGCTTATGCTAGCGTATTTATCACCTGCACATAATAGAAAAGGGTAATTTGTGGGGTTTTTATCCTTTTTTTGTTGCCTATTAGAGCTCAAAACATTGATCTGTACTAAGTTTGTATATGTAAATTGATTGTACCAACAACATTGCTGACTGTACTTTGCACGGGTGATATGTACACTTGAAAAAAAAATGAAGGTACAGGATGGTTTCTTTGTAGCAAAGTGCTAATTGGTCACTATAGGCCTGTAACTATGCATTGTAAGCGGTTTAGTTAATGCTCTCAAATTGATTGAAATAATGCTTGGCATCTGATAGCTGCATTAACTAAACTGTGAGCACATGCATGTGTATTTGAGGCACAAGGATATAAAGGCTTTGTTCACTAGTGTGTGTGATTTGGTTGTTAATTTAGTTTTATAAGGGCAGGTTTGTTTACTGAAATTATAATCTCAATAGTTTGTTTTCAAGCATGGGGCAATTATGCAGTAAAGACAATGTATCAGTATGATTGGCTTAGCATATGTTTGACTGCTAAACTAAATCACAGCCAGCGGTTCAAAATGTATTTTTTAAGTTTTATTGGTAAATGACCTACATGATCAAACAAAAATATTTTTACAGGCTGGTATGGGCTTGTGCAGCCCTGGGAAAGTGCTGCAAAATCACACCAGTGTGAAAGGGGCCTTAATGATACAGAAAGCCATCTGTGATAGGCACAGTCCTTTTTAGTAGATACCACTCAGATTCTATAAATCAGATGAGGCCAGCATCCAAACACACCTGCCATCCATGCTGTCCACTGTGATCATTAGTACTCAGCTAATATTTAGCAACTGAAAAAATTGTTGTTTTTTAGCCAGTAAAATAATTGAGACCTTACAGGCACAAATAAGGGCTGTCTATCTTATTGAGATTTTATGCGATAGACCAACACAAAGTGGCACATAATTGTGAAGTGAAAGGAAAATGATAAATGGTTTTCCAAATTGTTACAAATATGTGAAAAGTGTGGCATGCATTTGTATTTAGTCCCCCTGAGTCAATACTTTGCAGAACCACCTTTTGCTGCAATTACAGATGCAAGTCTTTTTTGGGTATGTCTTTACCAGCTTTGCACATCTGAAGAGCGAAATTTTTGCCCATACTTCTTTGCAAAATAGCACAAGATCTGTCAGATTGGATGGAGAGTGTCTGTGAACAGCAATTTTCAAGTATTGCCACAGATTCTGAATTGGATTTAGGTCTGGACTTTGACTGGGCCATTCTAACACATGAATATGCTTTGATCTAAACCATTCCATTGTAGCTATGGCTGTATGTTTAAGGTCATTGTCCTGCTGAAAGGTGAACCTCTGCCCCAGTCTCAAGTCTTTTGCAGACTCTAACAGGTTTTCGTCTAAGAAATGTTTCATGGTGGGGATGGTGTGTTTAGGGTGATGTGCAGTGTTAGTTTTCCACTACACATAGCATTTTGCTTTTAGGGTAAAAAGTTTAAGTTTGGTCTTCTCTGACTAGAGCACCTTCTTGCACATGTTTGCTGTGTCTTCCACATGGCTTCTCGCAAACTGCAAACGGGACTTCTTATGGCTTTCTTTCAACAATGGTTTTCTTCCTGCCACACTTCCATAAAGACCAGATTTGTGGAGTGCAGGACTAATAGTTGTCCTGTGGACAGATTCTCCCCCCTGAGCTGTGGATCTCTACAGTTCCTCCAGAGTTACCTTGGGTATCTAGGCTGCTTCTCTGAATAATGCTCTCCTTGTCCGGCCTGTCAGTTTAGGTAAACTGTCATGTTTTGGTAGTTTTGCAGTTGTACCATACGCTTTCCATTTTCAGATGATAGATTGAACAGTGCTTCGTGAGATGTTCAAAGCTTGGGATATTTTTTAAAAATCTAACCCTGCTTTAAACTTCCTTGGCCTTTATGACGCTGTTTGTCCACTAAGGTTCTCTAACAAACCTGAGGGCTTCACAGAACAGCGTATTTATACTGAGATTAAATTACACACAGGTGGACTCCAAGAATTTAGTGACTTCTGAAGGCAATTGGTTCCACTAGATTTTAGTTAGGGGTTTTAGAATAAAGGGGGCTGAATACAAATGCTGGCCACGTTTTTCTTGTTTTTTTTTTTTTTTTTTTTACAAATATCTGAAAAGTATTTATCATTTTCCTTCCACTTCACTATTATGTGCCACTTTGTGTTAGTCTATCACATGAAATTCCAATAAAATACATTTACGTTTTTTGTTTGTAACATGACAAAATGTGGAAAATTTCAAAGGGTATGAATACTTTTTCAAGGCACTGTACACCTAGTTTTAAGTGTGTGTGTGTGTGTATATATATATATATATATATATATATCTCCTTCCTTGATTCATTTTCAATACCATTCATTATTTTACCCCAACTCTGTTTGCTTTGGTCCCCTTTCACACGGGCTGTCTGTTTAGATCCGCCTGTCAGTTTTTCAATCGGAGCTGATCAGACCCTCCATTCACTCCAATGGAGCTACGTATGTCAGTAGTGACATGTCTGCTGACATCCGCCACTATTCGATCTGATCCTGTTCACCAAATCCAGACGGATGGTGGTCCTATTTACCATCTGTCTGGCGGATCAGATAGGATCACATGCCAACGGACTGCCTGTCTCCCCATAGAGGAGAGCCCGTCTCTGCTCTGTAAAGTGAGTGGAGATGGACCGGTCATCCGCCTGCTCAGCAGGGATCAGCGGAGCAATCCCATGCTGAGCAAGCAGAGTCCGTCCAATGGAGGCGCCTGTGTGAAAGGGGCCTTAGATAATATATTAGGCCATAATCTGGAGGACTTCTTTTTAAAGCATATTAATAAAAAAATATATATTTTTTTTTTTTTTACATCAGCTGTCCACTTTGTCTATTTAGCTCTTAGACCCCTTTCACTCTGCCAACGTTTTTCAGGCGCTACAGCGCTAAAAACAGCGCCTGCATAGCTCCTGAAAAAAGCGGCTCCATTCACTCCAGTGTGAAAGCCTGAGGGCTTTCACACTGGAGCGGTGCGCTGGCAGGGCGTCACAAAAAATTCTGCCAGCAGCTTCTTTGGAGCGGTGAAGGAGCGGTGAACTCACCGCTGCTCCCTATTGAAATCAATGGGGCAGCGCTTCAATACCGCTGGCAAAACGCCGCTCCGGCAGCATTTTGCGGGCAGATGCAACCCCTTTTCGGCCGCTAGCAGCCGAATAGCGCCACTAAAACGACAGTAAAGCGGCGCTAAAAATAGTCCCGCTTTACCTCTGACGCTGGTGGCGGCTCGGTGTGAAAGCCCTCTTAAGCTCATTAGGAATTTCTTATCCATTTCAGTCTTGTACTGCTTATGACACTGGGCTTGTTGAATAACACACGGCAAAAAGTCATCCAGCAATCCAGCACCTAGATTCCAACGTTCAATGATTTACAATGAGAAAACTATTGACTCTGGATTTCTTTCTGTAAATTACCTACACTTGGCCTTCTTTTATATATATATTTTATGGACATGTTTCCATAAACTAAAACTTATATCGGGAATAAATCTCATCATACAACATAAAGACACACTTGTAATGCATTACAATTTATAACGCACATAAAAGGCCTATACTTCAATGTGGTATTAAACCCAAAAACAAATGTATTCTATCACATCTCACCAATTCTTAGATGTGGTGGTTTGACTCATTTTCTTTTTTAGGCTTTTCTTTTCTTTTTATTTTCACCTGCTTATCTAGCCAGTAAGTCTGGTATTTTTCAATGTACTTTACCAGACCAAACTGCCTAGACAGACTGGCAGAGAAATGAGGCAAAACATTTAACACTGACAGGGATACCTAAAATGGACAACATTTATTCAGTTATGTAAAATGTTTATCCCAAAAGGAAAAAAAGAAACCGTTTGCTCTGCTTCAGTTTGCTATTAAAGTCCAACTAAATCTACTAGTTTAACACTATCCTACTCCCAGACTGGCAATGCTGCTGCATGAAGGTGGCTGCTTTACTACTTTATCCAGAATGCAGACGCACTAAGACAGGGAGTGTGTTACTGGCAGGATCACAAGGTGAAATAAAGGGAAAAAAGCTTAAAAAAAAAAAAAACAAATGCAGCCATCGCATCTAAGCTGAAGTATATTACGATTTTGGTTTTGGGTTTTATAACCGCTTAAAAAAACCCACTTCAGAAAACAAAAGGTCCTTATTAAAAAACATTTGTAAAACTAATTGAAAACAAAATATCAGACAAGGAACCATTGGTGGCACTATGGACACTCTTCAAACCTAAATGTACAAAAGTGCCACGTCCTGAAATGTTTAATACAAATCACCAGAACTAGTTGGATTGCAGTCCAGTAACTGCAATCCAATTAGTTCTGGTGATTTGTAATTTTAAAAGTAAGATTTATTTTGTGTCTGTGCTGTCATTTAGCATTTCATTTTAAATATATGGTTAGGTCCATAAGTATTTGAACAGTACCAACATTTTCATTATATTGTTTCTGTATGCCACCACAGTAAATTTCAAATGGAGCACTTAGTATACGATTGATGTGTAGGCTTCATATTTAAAGCTGGGGTCTAGTTTAAAAACATATTCAAGCTGATGTTTCCTGTAGAATCTTTTTTTAGTGATGCTCAGCTCTTTCAAGACGTTTAGCAAAAATGTGTCGTTTAGGAATTACAGCCAGTTTGTATTGTCTATCCATAACCCCCCTGCCAAGCGGCTTGCTGTGAGAGCACTGGTCAAGGGGAGGAGCCAGGGGTGCTGGCTGGGGACCCGAGAAGAAGAGTATCAGGGTTGCTCTGTGCCAAACCACTGCACTGAGCAGGTAAGTATGACATATTTGTTTTAAAAATAAATTAACCTTTAATATCACACGATCATGTCACTTTTTACCTTCAAATGCTCTGGGGTTGCTTTCGGAATATGTTTCTGGTCATTGTCCATCTGTATTGTAAAATGCCATCCTATCCTGATAGCTTTTGAACCCACCCTGTTTGAATTGCATAAACAATCCTATGATTCCATATTGTCTGAGACTGCTGCCAGTCATTTAACTGTTTGACAAAGATGGGCTTTTTTTTTTTTTTTCCCCCTTTAACACCTCTTGAGAACCATTTGTCCTCCCTGTCCAAAATGTACACCCTTCAGTTCTTCAAAGAAAATACATTTTCCCCTTGGTATTAATACTCTATTGGGTTGATTTACTAAAACTGCAGCTTGCAAAATTTGGTGCAGCTCTGCGTAGAAACCAATCAGCTTCCAGGTTTTTTTTTGTCAAAGCTTAATTGAACAAGCTAAGTTAGAAGCTGATTGGCTACCATGCACAGCTGCACCAGATTCTTAGTGCACCACTTTTAGTAAATCAAGCCCATTGTGTTCTGTTTCTCTTCTGTTTTATTGGCAACCTTTTCTGTGTAGCCACAAAACACTGAATTTTATGAAGCCTTCTTTTGAAATGAGTCTTTAACAATGATACACCTACCTCTTGGAAAGTGTTCTTGACTTGGCTAGATGTTGTGTGTTATCTAGCACAATTCTTTTTCATGGTCATTCAGAGCTTCTGATGTTTTCAAGCTCACCAGCACATTCCTATTTTACAATAATTTGTTTTTTAAAAAAATGTTAATTTGACCACTCCTAATCCATCTCTCTGATGAATTTGGTTTGTTTTCATATGGCCTGTTTCATTTACATTAACAGCTCTTTGATCCTCATAATGAGAGTTCACAGCAACAGCTTTCAAATGCAAATCCCACAGTTGGAATCAGTTGAAGGCGTTTTACCTGCTCATAAAAGCCTTTTCACACTGGATGCTTTTTCACTGGGGAGGTGAAAAAACTCCTGCAAGTAGCATCTTTGGAGCACTAAAAAAAATGCCTCAAAAGAGCCATTCTACATTGAATACATGGGAAACACCTGAAAAGCGCCTCAAAATGGTTCTTGAAGCAGTTTGAGTCACATGACCTTCAAAAATGTGCACCGCTAATGCTTGAAAAGCACCGCAAAATCGCTTGGCGTTTTATGGGCAGTTTTTGAGCGCTTCAGTGTAGAAGGGCTCTAAGGATTCGATTCTGTTCACACCTAGATTTGGTACCACTCGCCACACAATTGTTTATTGGCTTTGGTCTCTTGAAAAGATGGGGACTGCATATAAAAAGTGCTGCAATTCCTAAACTCTTCGCCCAATTAGGATGCAAATACCCCAGCATTACTACTGACAGTCTGCAGTTTCAGACCACAATCAATCTTTTAATTCAACTCCAATTTGTTTTTTGTAAAAAGCTAAAACAGTTAGGCCATAAATACACATTAATTTTATAAATGTTTCTACATTGAGATCAGCACACACATTACCATCTGACTTTAAAATCTTCTTAAGATCTACCAACTAGGGGCTTGGCTTCATTGCATACAAATTGAAAGGGTTTTTAGATGTCCTTTTTATTACATAATTTTGGTAAATCTAATGGAGTGGATGCAAAAGTTGTACAATCTCATTCGGATTGTAATATGTATGTTAAGCTAAACTGTATGCAGTGTATAGGAAAAAAATAGCAATCTGTGGTTAAACTTCTGTAAGGTTCCATGCACACTGGACTTAAACGTCAATTCTACAGGCGTTTGATGGTTTTTTCACCTGCCTCTAGAAGCACTTCTATTGTGTTCTATGTGTCTTTGCACATTATGACTACTACAGGCGTTTTCTGTCAGGGACGTTAAGAGGCAGGAAAAAAAAAACCCTTCTCTATCGCGTTTTCTGGAGAAGATTAGGAGCTGTAAAAATATCAGTCTCTCCTAAACTACTCTTATCTCTTCTGAACGTCAAGTTTCAACGTTTTTTTAGTAAAAAAAGTGTGTTGTCACTGTACATCATTTCCTGGCTTATGCAGAGGGGCGTGTAATGCAAAAAACACCTAGAAACTAAATGTTCTTAAACTCTCATAGACTCGCCTAAACTTTGTACAATTTGTGTCTTTTATGCCACGTTTTTAAGCCAAAAACGTTGACGTTTTTTCTGCTCCTAGTGTGCATGGAGCCTAAATGTAATCAACTCACAAACCATTTAGATTTAGGTGATAGATACAGTTCAAAATTAGGTTAGAAGTAGTAAAAGTATAAGTAAACCCAAATGGTAAAATCTCATACAATCATTAAGATGTTAGTGTAATTTCAAAAGCTTTATTATAAATCCTAATTTCCGTGAATGTCCTTTTTTGGCACTTTAGTTATAGGCTGACAATGCTCTTTCCCTGTCTTCCATTTGGATATTTGTATTGTCCCCCTGTCACATGGAGCTTCCAAAGGAGAGTACAATTTCAACACACTGCTGTCCTTTATTTTGTAACCTGCCCTGAGAAATGACTGCAGTGCATGCATGTAGACAAGAAGTGGCTGTAAAGATGCTACAGGCGATCAGCAGAGCTGAAATGCAACAAAAAGGTGAAAACAAGTATTTTATTAAAAAGGCAGTTTGATGCACAGTGCTTTAGAAAATGAAAGGGTTTGCATCTACTTTAAGTATTATAGACTCTTCTATTACTTATGCCTATATGAAAAAAGTAGAATGCCAAGGTGATTTGGTATCCACAGAGGTAGCAAATCTTGACACAAGTGTAGTATGCTAATCCAAGGGTGTGACTCTGTGAATGGGTAAAGCTTCACTACCTCTGCAATATTATGCAACACAGGAGTCAATAAATAGCTGCAACAATGTATTGTGTTTTGCTGCTACATTGCCATCTTTTGCGTTTTGCTTTCAAGCCTTGGAATATAAACACATGATAGCTGATTTACTAAGGGATTTGAGGATGTTCACACAATAAAATTCATGAAGATGTCTTTTATTTATCTAATCATGTGCAGATTAAGTTCTTTATTCACACGATTGGATAGTTGAAGTGAATCTTCACACGTGAAGATTGTGAACATTTTCAAATCTTGTGAGCCTTATTGAGAATGAGGGCGGATAGGCAGCTGTGTTTGGATGCAACAAAATGTTGCCACTGATGCAGCAGCACTCAATGATATTAACACATACAAATTGGTCTGGTAAAGGGAACAAAACTGTATTGGATCACCTCAAACATTTTAATATTTAAAGCAAATGCCCCATCCATCCATTACTCCATTGTTTTTGTTGAGAAATCACATTAAAAACGCCCCCTAGCATTTCTAGCTGCAGCCACTTTGAGTAAGGGCAGATGATTTATGTAGCATTTATTTCCTGGAATCCATCTTCCCTTCGCGCAGGCAGGCAGGATAGTATGCTTGGCTAAGAGAGCCCCTTTTTGAAAGAAAAAAAATGCCCATTATTATGCCTCAGATGTATGACATTATTTTGATCTAGGCCCGAAACCAGAAAGCAACTGAAGAAATGTAAAAGAGAAAAAAAGTGTTTTTTTTTTTTTTTAATTCTTCTCTTTAAATAAACGTGTCATACATACCTTCTCTGTGCAAGCCTTCAACCTCCTCTGGGGTCCCCTGCTGATGCCCCTGGCTCCTCCTATTTGCTGAGTGCCCCCATAGGAAGCCGCTTACTGTGGGGGCACTTGTACAGGCTCAATCCTGAGCCACACTGCCTGCATCCTTAGGTACACAGCGCACAGCTTGGCCTTGTTCCCCTGCTCCCTCGTCACAGGATTTTGATTAACATTGGCTCCTGCTGCTTCCTCTGTCCTGTGAGAGGAGAGAAGCTGCTGCTCTTGGGCACAGTGCTGAATCAAGATCGGCTCAGGTTGGCTGGAGGGAGCAATTTTCAAAAGGTTTTTTACTTTAATGCAGAGAATGCATTAGAGCAAAAAAACCTTTAGCCTTTAGAACCACTTTAAAACAAGTAAATATAATATACATTCTTGGCTATATACTAATGCTAGCATCATATGGATTAAAAATAGTAATGTTGATTGGGAGAGTTTAGTTCCACTTTAGCTGACTGGTTTGCATATGTCCAGTACTGTGCCTGAACATGAATTTCTTCCAGCGCCAGTCAGAGTCCCTAATTTCATGCAACTGCTCAGATGAGCAGTTAAAGGTAAACAGTGGCAGCTCCTGCCATTTAATATCCATGGTACAAATCTGGCTGTAGATGCTCAAGTGTGCACAGGACTGAACAACAAGAATCCCTCTTTCCTGCCTCCAAAGATCTTTAGCCTTAATAAATCAGTCTCCCATGACTGTTTATACTTTTAAGAAGAAATATACAATACAGTACAGCTTGTCACTTGTCTTTGGCAGGAACTTACACACATGCAGTGTTTCTGTCTTTATATCCTCAATGAAAGCTACTCAGTAAGGTAAAACAGCATCTTATATGAGAAAAATACATGATGTAAAATGTGCTGCTGAAATTGAGTCTAAGTATAGCCATATAGTTGAAGAGTAAGTAACCCATGTTTATAATAGTGTTTGTTGACCTTTTCACTGTATCATTAGTAAAGTGAGTCACTATAACCTATTTAGGCAACCCTAAACAAATTTCTTCTGCATACATACATACATACATATGCATGCATACACATAATGCCTGTTAGTGACTGAGTGCTAGTCAACCAAACTTCATGAGAGCAGCCTTTTTGTCAACCAAAACAATTGGTTATATTCCAACATGCTATACCCAAAATGTGCTGCATTTCCCAGCTGACATCTGCTTACAAACAACCCCTTCATTTTTCTATTTCAGCATGGAACTAGCAGTTAAGGGAAACACAACTACACTCTTAAAAATCCTAGTCAAATTTATGCAGTTGGGGTGATGCATCTATATTGATAATCGGTACAAGTGTTCCATTACCAATGGCACAGGTTAGTTTAAAAGTAGAAGATGTAGGGGCCCATAACCCCAGAAGTGTTTGTGGTCCAGTACTGATTTTTAGTTTTTGAAGTAACTGGAGAAGATACTTTGAAACTTGAGCTATCACTGTTACTGTTTTTATGACCTTTTAAAAAGGATGAATTAATCTTTTCTTTCGGGAGAGTTTTTGAAGTCCAGCTTCACTCCATCATCCGACAAACTTCCAGGGGTGTTGGATGCCTGGTTTCCTGCTATTCCTTGTAGTTCCTCTCACTGGTTACTACATCACTACAAGACACCAGATGTTGATTCTTTGGCAGCCATAGTTCATCAGAAAATAGTATCCCCTGCTGCCAGATAACTATGTAATATTAATTTTTCTAGAGCTAATTTCTTAAAAAAAAAAGTTTCAGGTGACCGTGGCTTTAAATACTTTGCAATTAAATAGCACTGTTTTAAAATACCGTCTAAACAAATTGCCAATGAAAAAAACATAATGGGCACGCTGCAGTCTGTGTTTTCCATCTGTGTTACTTTACATGTCAAAGTAATTATAAATCTAACAAAGCTTTATTTGGGCTAACACTCCCAAATATGACCATTTACATACCTGTGAAACGCTGCTAATCTCCAGCAGACATAGTGATAGAGTAAATTCATAATTATCTCCATAGGTATATATACTGGTAAATGTTTTCTTACTGGGGATTTTCTCTTTTTTTCCTTTGCACTTTCCATTAGCAAGTTGCAGTCGAGCTGTTGTATGAATATGGAAACAAAATAATATCCTAAAAAAATACTGTAGATGGCACTGTAATGCTTATGTAATGGTGCCATTTGTCACATTTTTATTTAAGGAAGAGTATGGCTGATTCAATAAACTGTGGTAGGAGATAATTGCAAAGTGCGCTACCCCTTAGTGACCAGTCAACATTCACTATAGTGGGTTCTGCCCAGCACTAGGTGTGTTTTGGGTACAGAGTTTTGCAGTTATCACTATTTGCGGTTTAATTATTCCATTTGTGTATGTTTTGTTCTGGGTGCTTTATACCTGGAATAGCTAGAAAGCCTCTCCTCTGTCATTAGCACTGTGACATCGTTGTGTCCCATAAAGAGTCAATGTTTTCAGAATAAATTGCTCTTCTTTGATTTTATTACTGTGAATGATAATGGCAAAAATGTATGACTAAGGGCTTGTGGGTGTTAGAGGTGCGTTTACTATTCATCCCTATGTGTTGTAAGGAGGAGTAAAAAACAAAGCACAAACTGATTTTACCAGATGTTTAGCCCTAAGGCCCCTTTCACACTTGGCAATTTGAAATCACCAACAGAATCGCTGTGCTTCTGCTTCTGATTCCAAATTGCAGCACAATGCGCATTGGGGTGCCATTATTCTTAATGGCACTCCAAAAGTGGTACAATTTTGTCTCCCAACAAGTAGAGGTTTCAGTTGTAATAGGTAGTTGTATTGGATAAAACTGCATTTTCATGGTTCTGCCAGTAATTATCATGACACTCCTTTTATAGTCTCTGATCGACTTCTGTTTGACCACCCTGTCGAATAAAAGCTGCTTAATCAGCAGCTGCAGTCAATGACTGCAGTACTGATCTGTGCATTCCGACAGCTGGGGAGTCTCCCCAATGTCAGAATACAATAGCACAATAGGGAGGATTCCACCTTGAGCATGGAAAAAAACAGAACCATGTATGGCCAGCTTTACAGCTGACAGAAAAACACCTAGTATGCACAAAGAAAAATCATACAAGTTAACTGATCATAGTGATCCTGACCACCTGTTTCCTGTAAATCTAGCAGTGTGTTTTGTCTTGTCATATAAATGGTTACCCTTTGTATTTAAGATTGTTTGAACGATAATAATGCTGTGTTGCTAACAGGGCAGTGTTAATAATCTAGTTTTTGAGGTTTGAATTAACGAAAATGTGGTGTTTTAAGATTAAAAAAAAATTTCAAAATACTGAATATTTTTTGTTTCAGCAAAAACATAATACTTTCAATTAAATATACCGAATTGTGGTGTTTTTTTTCTGGGGACAAACTCAGGAAATCCTGCACAGGGTTGAGCAACATTGACCCCTCAGTTTTAGCTGAACTCCATCTCCCATAGTATCCAAAGTGGTTGATTTACTAAAAGCAAATAGGCTGTTCACTTTGCAAGGGCATATTCCCTAGAGCTTAGTGAATGTGGTGACGCGTTACCTTGTAGGGAATACCCAATAAAGTGCAAAGAAAATGAAAAAAAAAAGCATTTTGAATTTGCACTTTTTGGATGATGGAAGTCTGCAGGGCTTCACTAGGCTCTGGGCAAAATCCCCTTGCAAAGTGTAACTTACCTTGTAAAGTGAACACTATATTTGCCTTTAATCAACCTCAGAGTTGCTGGAGTTTGATCTTCATATAATCAAAGATGCCGAATAACCTCCTATGGCACCACATCCCAATACGATATATACACAAAAGGGGAAAAAAAGCTAAGGATTTTAAAGGCACCAGCAAAAAACCCCAGAGAGTGGAAATTAAAGAGTGGATTAAAAATGTCTTCATTTTGTTTGATACAAATTTTAAAATCCCATCATAAAAAAACCCATTTCAAGGTGTTTTGATCTTCATTAATATACAGCTTGTAACTTAACTAAGAGCTGCAGACCTATTGACACTGTTTACTAAGACATACTGAATGTATTTGAGAAATTGGGCCAAAGTAAGGTATGTATATATCTAATTCTGACCAGCCAAATTCATATATCCCTATAGTCAGTGTTTATCTGGCGCTCCAGATGGAGTAATCCTTAGGGGTATAGTCTGTGGCTGTAATAGCCAAATGGTGATGTATCCATAGAAAGGGGTATTAAGGGTTAAAAAGGAAGGCAGCCATCCTTCAGAGTGTGCCCAGAACTCTAAGACATGTAAGGAAAAAACAGGGAGGTGGAGGCGCCGACCTGAGTGTAGTATTAAAATGATGACTTTAATAGGATAAGATTAAAAACACTTACAAGATGATAGAAGATGCATGCTCGTCAAAGTAAAGTGCAGTCCTTGCATTCCACTTGGCTCTGTAGGTCCCACCGCTGTTCCGGATAGCTCTAAAGGATTAGGCAACTGGCTGGAATGGATCACAGTGTTTCTCCAGGAGCAAAGGAACCAAGCAGCTCCACACAGACCAGCATGGATCCAGCTTGGTTCCTTTGCTCCTGGAGAAACACTGTGATCCATTCCAGTCAGCTGATCAATCCTGTCCAGCTATCCAGGAACAGCGGTGGGACCCACAGAGCCACGTGGAATGCCAGGACTGCACTTTACTTTGACGAGCATGCATCTTCTATCATCTTGTAAGTGTTTTTAATCTTATCCTATTAAAGTCCTCATTTTAATACTACACTCAGGTTGGCGCCTCCCCCTCCCTGTTTTTTCCTTAAATTCATATAGCCCTTCTGCTGAAATTGAGAAAAAGGACAAAGCCAATCATTTTGACCTAGGCAGTGGGGTTGATTTACTAGGATAGCATGTTCACTTTGAAAAAATAATTTTCACTTATCTTAGTGAACGAAGAGGACTGTAAGTAACAACTCACATTGAAAAGAAAACAAGGGCATATGCAAGGAAAGTCCAAAAAATAAAAACTTTTTTTAGCTTGGTCATGATTGGATGATTTACATCAGCACTGCTTCACCTCGTTCACCAAGCTAAGTAAACATTTCTGTTTCAAAAATCACTTGCCCCATACACACGGTCGGATTTTCCGATGGAAAATGTCCGATCAGAGCGTGTTGTTGGAAATTCCGACCGTGTGTGGGCTCCATCGGACATTTTCCATCGGATTTTCCGACACACAAAGTTGGAGAGCAGGAGATAAAATATTCCGATCGTGTGTACACAAATCCGACGGACAAAGTGCCACGCATGCTCAGAATAAATAAAGAGATGAAAGCTATTGGCCACTGCCCCGTTTATAGTCCCGACGTACATGTTTTACGTCACCGCGTTCAGAACGATCGGATTTTCCGACAACTTTGTGTGACCGTGTGTATGCAAGACAAGTTTGAGCCAACATCCGTCGGAAAAAATCCTAGGATTTTGTTGTCGGAATTCTCGAACAAAGTCCGACCGTGTGTATGCCCCAATTGTGTGGTGAATGAGGTGAACTTGTGCTAACTTAAAAGTGGTTGTAAAGGCAGAAGGTTTTTTTATCTTAATGCATTCTATGTATTAAAATAAAAAACCTTCTTTGTGCAACAGCCCCCCTAATACTTACCTGAGCCCCATCTCGTTCCAGCGATGTGCACGAGTGCCACGGACATCTGTGACTCTCCCTCCTGATTGGCTGAGACACAGCAGAAGCACCATTGGCTCCCACTGCTTTCAGTCAAAGTCAGTTAGCCAATGAGAAGAGAGAGGGGGCAGGGTTGAACCGCAGCTCGGTGTGTTAATGGACACAGAGCTGAGGCTCGGGTGCCCCCATAGCAAGCTGCTTGCTGTGGGGGCACTTGACAGGAGGAAGGGGCAAGGAGTGCCAGGGAGGGACCCAAAAAGAGGATCCAGGCTGCTCTGTGCAAAACCACTGCACAGAGCATGTAAATATACCAGGTTTGTTATTTTAAGAACTAAAAAGGAGACTTTAGTATCACTTTAAATCATCCAGTCATGTGCAAGCAAAAATGTTGTTTTCCTAATTTTCCTTGCACGTGATTGTGTATTTTTACTTTTCATTTGTGACTGCTCCTTCTTTCAGATGCAACACTTTTCTTTATCTAGGTTGATTTTTGCAAAAACGTACTCCATCCATTAGTTAAACATATGTGACAATGCTGCATTTATATATATATAGAATAGAAACTTGCTGTTTCCACTGTGTTGTGTTCACTGCAACAAAAGGCATGCTGTGTAAACTTTAAAATGTTGCAATTTGTAATACTACTTCAATACCTATATGTGTCTTTGCTGCTATAGTTGCCTCTGAATATGTCTAGATGAGGTGTTTTTATGATTTTTATAGAAAGGAATTTACATCACTCTGGGTTGTTTACAGATCTGTGAATAAGCTTTCAACAAGGCATCTATAAGATGACCCACACTAATTTTGTTCTTTAGATGATGTAGTTTTGACCTTTTGTTTGTCACTCACATAAGCACAAAGCTTTTCAAATGCAACAAAGTGACTATTGTTTTAAGGCAGCATGCACCTGCAGCGATCACTGCCTACACCTATTATTTTTCAAGCACTAATAACACTGCAATTTTTTTCCCCGATTCTTGAATACATGCACATCTGTAAGAAAAGCCATACCCCTACACAGTCTATGCATATGTGTCATTGCACATCAGTTCTCATAACTAAAATATATCCCTTTTTTTTTCTTACAAATATAGATATTTGTTCTATAGCTGCCCTATTGCAGTTATGAACCGTACATTCCTAAGAAATAAGCTTTGAAACGTTGGGCATTTAGTGTGTGATGGGACAAGAAACCATAACTTATAACCTCAGTAAACATGGTCAACCTGCAAATGTCTTGATATCACAAGAAACCATGCTCTGTTTTGCAAATATCAACCCTAGCATTGTGCCTTACCCACAATTGCATTTTGTTTTTGACTAGCAAGGCAGGCAAATTATCTTAGGCATGGGCTCCTAAGAAGTATTTGCATATTAGAGTGCCTATGAGGCACTTAAGAAGGCATCCAAATGGATATGCAGGTACTGATCCTGTTTAGATGTCAGTTCTATGGGCAATCCAGTGTTCTTTTTTTATGGTAGGTGAATTTTATAGAGGAATTACAAATTTAAACAAAGTAGACCCTTGCAGGATGTAGTAAACTTTTCTATGTCCCCAGTTCCAGCACAGTTCAGAATTCATTTAGACGTGCCTATGTTTTCCACATTTCTTGAAGATTCAAACTGTAACACATTGTTCAGTTGAAGTGGCATGCTATGGGAACTGTGTATTACATGCAACTGATCTGATGCTTGCCTGGCAAATAAAAGCAGTAGAAGACCTTTAAGGAATTGCCATTTGTGTACCCCTAAAATTAACATGTTGGTATCCCTTTCAGATTGGGCTGATTAAAGTCACCAAAAAAACTTTTGTAAGTTGTGCTTTTTAGACTTTTTTATGCTGCCATTGATTTTCCCAGTCTGCTTTTTTTTGTTTTACCATATTACATTTTGACCTCCTGTAATTTTTTTATTATAGTACTATATTTTGACTGATTTTTTTTTTTTTTTTTTTATAACAACACTTAGCATGGTAAATATGCATTTTCACCATTTAATAATATCACAAAGTATTTAACTTTAGTTGATTAATTTTGGATTTGTATTCTCTATCCCTCAGCAGGATGAACCATTTGTTTATATTTAAAAATAAAATGTTGACCTGTTCTGTCCCCTAGTTTTTTGTTTAACCACTTCAATACCCGGCCATAGTAAAATGACGCCCTCTACTTTGTGGGGGGATAGCTGAATGATGCCTGTAGCTACAGGCATCATTCAGATATCATTCTTTCCAGCCGGCGATTCTGTGCACGATAAGAACAATCATAGCAGCAGTTCCGCCGCTTGATCGTTCTTATAGGCGACGGGAGGGGGCGTCCCCCCTCCTGCCGCCATCCGGTGCTTCTCCGGGCTCTCTCGTGGCATCGGGGGCCCGGAGACGAATCGGCCATGATGACGACGATAGAGATTTCCGGTGACCAAATGGTCACCAGTCATCTTTATGACCGTCGGAGGCCCAGGCACGACCTTATGACATCACGCACCAGGTTCCCGGATGTCAACAAAGCCGCAATCGCGGCTGTCCGCATGAGATCGGGGAATTTTTTTCCTCGATCTCATGCTTTCAAGCCTGGAGGAAAGATGTGGGGTCTTATTGACCCCGCATCTCTCCATTAAGAGGACCTGTCACAATAGTTTCCTATTACAAGGGATGTTTACATCCCTTGTAATAGGAATAAAAGTGATAAAAAATGTAAAAAAGTGTAAAAATAAAAAAAATTAAGTAAAATAAAATTTAAAAAACAAAATTAAAACGCCCCTGTCCCCAGTAGCTTGCGCTCAGAAGCGAACGCACATGCAAGTCCCGCCCACATATGTAAACGCCATTCAAACCACATGTGAGGTATCGCCGCGTGTGTTAGAGCATCTGCAACAATTCTAGCACTAGACCTCCTCTGTAACTGTAAACTGGTAACTTGTAAAAATTTTCAAAGCGTCGCTTATGGAGATTTTTAAGTACCGAAGTTTGGCGCCATTCCATGACTGTGTGCAATTTTAAAGCATGACTTGTTAGGTATCTATTTACTCGGCGTAACTTCATCTTTCACATTATACAAAAAATTTGGGCTAACTTTACTGTGTTGCCTTTTTTTTATTCATGAAACCATTTTTTTACCAAAAAAAGGTGTTTGAAAAATTATTGCGCAAATACTGTGTGAGATAAAAAGTTGCAATGACCGCCATTTTATTCCCTAGGGTGTCTGCTAAAAAAGTAATTTTGGGGGTTTCTGAGTAATTTTCTAGCAAAAAAATTATGATTTTTCCATGTAGGAGAGAAGTGCCAGAATAGGCCTGGTATTGAAGTGGTTAAATAAATAAATAGTGTAGCGCTATAGTGTGATTAAAATACCAATAGGTATAACCCAATAAGTGAAAAAATATTGATTATAATTATATTATAATATGCAATCAAGCAAAGTCCCAAAAAAGAAAAAAAGAGGTTTGATAGTAAATTCAATAGTCCCACAGCCGCGATGGTAGTAAGGATCCTTTAGATAAGCCAGGTGACACCCCACACTCTCATGCTCGGCTTACCAGATGTGTGACCCCCTAATTAGAGTGGTCAATCAACGCTTTGGTATATAAACCATTTAGTATTCACAATAGGTAAGAGAATCCCTTTTAGACACCAATGAATCCAGCATGTAGATTAGAACCTGGATGTAGATTAGAGCTCATTCCAAAGCAGTCCCAGATCACATGAAAGCAAAAGCAGCATCTTGTAAATATTGAATCGCAAAATCTGGCGTGACAAATACCGACAGAACAGGTTTTCCAGTGGTAAAGATGGCCAACTCGCGGCTGCACATGCATAGTGGTGTGAGTACGTAGCCCAATCTAACGCATTTCATCACATGTGACATCAGGGGCACGCACACCTCACCACACACCTTATATTGACATCCAGCAAAGGAAGGATCCCTGAGATTGGTTTGTGAAGTTTACATTAAATAAACTGGTTCCAATTGTATTATACATAGGTGATAGCTCACCATTGCTATTATGTGGCCAAAAGACAGATTCTATGAGGAAGCCAATATAATTGAAACTATATGGAAATGGCTCAAGAAGGATGAGAAAGCTGGATCCTTCCCAGCTCAGTGCCAAATCCCTCTAGAGCATAGGTTTAATATGAATAATGCAACATTCATATATATATATATAAAAATGAATTTAAAAATACACGTAATGCAAACCCATAATAAATAAACAAATTAAAAAATTGATAAAAACAAGAATAGATATTTGGGATAAATCCCACCACTAGATACATACCATTACAAGTTAAATCAAAGATCAATACCTTAATTCCTTAGTTGTTGTTAATAAAACCATTTATATCCCATTCTATTAGACCTAGACTGTTATATGATTTGAGACGGTATATCCAACCCGTCTCGGCCCTAGATATTTTTCTCCTTGCATTGCTCCCACTCCAGTCAGTAATATGTTTCTAAGGCAATGAAGGTCGTCCCCCTGGGGTTTTTATTATGTTTCTCTGCATAATGTTTAGACACACTATGATCGGGGAAACCTTTACAGGTATTAGTGATATGTTCCCCTAAATGGATGTGGAGGGCTTGTGTGGTACAGCCCACATAGTCCAAACCACATGGGCCTCTGATTGAGTATACCACGTTCTTCATACCACAGGATATAAAAGAACAGATATTATAGGATTTACCCGTTTGGGCCGAGGAAAAGTTTGGTAACTTCCTCCCCTTAAACGTATTGATTTGACATACTCTACATTTCTTGCATGGATAGGGGCCATCCATATTTCCAAAAAAAGGGTCTCACCGGTGGATCAGCCACATTGGGTGCTGCCCTATTTCTCAAAACCCTGGCACCCCTAAAAATAACAGTAGGCTGATCAGGTAAATTGGGGCCCAATATTCGGTAATTTTTCAAAGCCAGACAATATTTCTTAATGTTCTTAATGGCGTAATGTTGACAGGAATTAGTAGCCAGGAACACTAGAACAAAATAATCTGTATTTCTTGGGGTACTAGTAGTTGCTTTCTATTCTTATCACCTACATCACAAATAATCTGATCAAGAACTTCTTCCTCATATCCCTTCTCCAAAAACCTTGATTTTAAAATGTCAGATTCTCTTAAAAAAAAAATCATCCTTCCATGTGCAGTTCCTCCTAAGTCTTAGGAATTGCCCCTTAGGTACCCAAGCAGGATGATGATGTGAATCAAGTGGAATATAAATAGTCCTGTTGGTCTTTTTAAAGTACGTAGACGTTATTATGGCCCCTTCCACAACCGAAATTTGTAAATCTAGAAAATGAATACTGTTGGGGTTATACTCATGACTCAAGGTTATCCCCCTATCATTGTTATTCAAATTTTGTAAAAAAAAAAAGTGCACTGAATCACTATTCCATCCCAAATAAACAGGATATCATCAATGAAACGCCTCCAGAAAATTAATTCTGGTCACCTATCATTAAAAATATATCGTCCTCCCATTTGGTCATGAGGAAGTTGGCCATACTGGGAGCAAATTGGCTCCCATGGCCACCCCCTTCTTTTGTAAATATGACCTCAGACACCAAAAATAATTATGGGTCATAGCAAATTTTGGAGTAATTCTAAAATAAAATCCCTTTGAATGGTGGATATATCATGGGTGAGAAAATAATTAACAGCCCCTAAACCCAGTGCATGTGAAACAGATGTGTAATTCTGTTTTGTTTTTAAACAACGCTTTGCATGATAAATATGCATTATCACCATTTAATAGTACCACAAAACATTTAACTGTTGTGTGCCAGCTGATTAATTTTCCATTTGTATTCTCTACGCCTCAGCAGGATGAACTATTTGTTTATATTTAAAAATCACAGTAGTTTGTGAAAAATTGAAATGCTCAAACACATTAGTTAACTAAAATGTTGAGCTGTTCTGTCCCCTAGTTTTTATTTAAATTCCTGCATTTTTACAGTTTTTGCACAAACTGGAAACCTCTTAAACTGCCTTTCTTTATAACAGACTACAGCAGTCAGCATGTATGGCATTGTAGAAGACTCTAATGACCCCTTTTCTCTGGATAGAAAATTGCTATTTTGTATAACGCTTTAAAGTGTATTTTGGCCAAATAAAATGCCTTCAGTATGTGTCCACTGGTCACTTAATTAAACTGCTCATTGCCAATAAGTCAAACACAATAGGAAGTCTTTCTGGTAGAAAAAATAAAATAAAAAAAGTTGATGGTTTTTTATACTTGTAATTCCTGTGCCTGAGATTTTTGAATTATTGATAGACAGGTTGTCCTGTGATGGAGATTCAGTTTGGAAAGGTGTATAAAAGAAATGTATTGGATGAGAAAGGGATTTTTTTAAACAAGAAAATATTATTGGGATTGCTGAGTTAGGTTTTGCAAAGTACTGTGAATATTTGTTGAATAATACAAACATACACTTTTTCTAAATAAAATATTCCTATAAGGTGTTTGTACCAAAAATTACTCTCTAAATTTGTCATTTTGCCAATGCGTGTGAGGAATTTTTGACTTTGGCATTACTTTACCCAAATTGGATGTAATTCTCTTAATGCTAGAAAACCTGAATCTTGACAGCCTGTTTTACAGTAGCTTGTAAAGCTATAGCTGGCCGATACAGAGCTTTAGACTATAATTTATTTTGACAAGGAAGAGAACAAAAAATAAAACACCAATACTCTGTTGTACGCTTGAGTTACAAGGATTGTCAAAAAAAAAAAGTTAACCTAAAAATTTTATCTATAAAGCTTAGTTGCTAAATTAATTTATCTAGTTTGGGGTGACCACAAGAAGATTGTGTTTGTCAGTTTCTCTTTGTGTTTATTAATTGTCAGTAGTTTTAACATATGCATTCTATCCACCTGTTTTACCCCGCTCTTAAAAATATTTGGCGCATCAACTAGTATTTAGTATTACAGTATGTGGGTTGAATGATTCAATTATATAAACATGGTGCGGACAGCAGCTGGTTTTGAGTTTGTTGCATTTTAAAGGGGTGCTTAAACCAGTGCCTGTAGACAATGGTTGTACATTTGTTTTTATAAAACCAGTTCACACATAAACATTCACTCTTTTATCTTATGAGCTAAGTTAACTACTCTGCAGTAACCGTCAAGAAAAGTGTGCTATCAGGCAAAACATTTGAACTGTTCCAGTCCATCCTTTGGCTGTGTCCAAAAACTGGAGATATTAATTCCCCAAACACTGCTAGATGGTTGGTTAGACCTGTTGAAATCACAGCTTAACAGTCATCTAATGTTTATGGAAATAGTATCCCTGCTGCTGTTAAAAGCCATTACCAGTATGTACAAATTGTTATGTAGTAAGCCTTTAGGTGCTGTATAGTAATTTGGTCTGATGTTTTGCTTTTGTAAGGGTAACTTAAAGTGCTAATCACTTGTACTACAACCCCTCTGAGGATACATGCATCTCTTACTCGCTGAAAAGAAGATTGAGAGGGGGGAGGAACTTTTAACTGACTTTCCATTGTTTACAATCCATAAATGGGCATAAAGTCAGCGCCATCCCACCTCAGTCCATTTTCTTACTTTTGCAATACATCATAAAACAACTGCTTTACTTATCCCCCTTCCCATTGCTGCCAAAGGTATTATCTCTTTGTAAGCTTTTAATACAGTTTTGTTTTTTTTTTTACGTTGTTCACAATTTACATTTTTACTGCCAGACATTGTGATGGTTCTCAGACCAAATGTATCTTGGAATTTGGATAGATGCTTGACTTTTGTGGAAAATGTCTTAAATCATTTCTAGATTCCTTTACCTGCATAAGCAAAAAGAAAAAACAATACATGAAGCAACTGAAATTTTTAATAATTTTTCAGTCTGTTGTATTTTTATATACATATTTTGTTAAGCTACAGTAAAACATTTTGTGGTTTTAAAAAGATGGTTTAGAACGCAAGGCTCTTGTTTTTCCTAGTCTACATAGAAACAGAAACAAAATGGGTGAGCTGCAATAGATATGGCAAGAAAAAAAAAGAGCAAGACTGGAATGCTGTAAAATCGCTGATTCTGGTGTATTTAGGTCTGTTCAGTCTAAAATTAAAAAGTTTGGTTGATTAGAACAATCTGGTACTTAATATTGGAGCTTATGTTAAGGGTTTACAGCAGATGCTCGTGCCACCTCCAGGAGGTTATAGGTAGACTGAATTGTCTTTAAATGTACTACAGTGATCATTTATCAAAAATGAGGAATAGTTTAAATGTATATAAAAAAAGTCATTGCTGCCTGATCTGTCAACAATATATCTTAGGCTCTGGCTGTACACAATTTACAGTTTAGTTCTGAATGCACATTGAACCTCTTAAAGCCTTCATTAGAATTCAGTGTTTTGTTCTAATCTATACTTGAATGTGCTCCGCTTTGTCTTGCAAAGCGTTATGGGTCCGGATTGCTATGCATTGGCAAAACCTAATACTCCTTCCAGCCTTTTTAGGTAATTTAAAACCATGGTAATTCTGTGAATGCAATGCTTAGCAAGCCTGGTCCATATAAATATTTGCTTCCAAACCGGTAATGTAAGGAAGCTGTTGTCTAGCAAGAAAGGTTCCTATGTAGGAAATGGGGAATTCTAAAATCCTTTGTCCAGGAGGTATATTGGTAAGGTACCAAATCTCCTATCTGGCACAATGTTTGAACATTGCAGGAGTGATACTGCTTTTCCAAATTCAACTTGCAAAAAAGAAACAAAAAAGCTACCCAGTACAGCACTTTAGAAGTTTTTATTTTGGTATGTTATAATCACAATGTTACCAAGACCAGTTTTATTCCAGATTGACTGGTTATGTCAAATTCTGTCCAGAGACACTGCTGACAAAACCGGGTTCAACATCCTATGACTTCCTCAGGCTAAAATGTTGGGTGTATTACAGATATTTTTCTCCTTAGCCTCCAAAACCAACAGTCACATTTCAGCATAGCCATCCAACTCCATACCCTATTTTATATATAATGTTTCTACATACCATGTTTAAAATTCTAAATAGTATTGTGGTACTTGCAAGAAGGAATTTTCTGTTTTGTCAGATAATGCAAACTAAATGTTTCAACTCTATATTAAGCAGTGTATAAGCTGAGACTGAAGTCTTTTTATTTTACAATTATTTGTGTTTTGCAGCAGCTGGTACTGTATCATTACATAAGACTCAGAGGCAAACACCCAGGTTGAGGGGGTGGGGGGATTACCAGGACATTTCTGGAAGCTTTGGTTACTGTCTGTGTAACTTTTCAAGAATACCTGTCAAATGTTATATATTTATCCATTCTCTACCAGCAACTCCTAAAAGTAAGGGCATTTCTGGTAGAAAACGGATTTACATGTGGAGTCTTCTGATTTTTTTTTTTCAAAGGGGTGGGTGGAGCTTTTAACAAGCTTATTTTTCTTGTTTTAGAAATTGTTTGATTGTATTATGTGCAACTCTGTTGCTTCACATTATAACTACGACAAAATATTTTTTGGGGGGTTCTTGGAATACAAAGTCTATTAAAATGTGTTTGGCTGCTAAAGCATTAATTAAATTGGCTTCTGTTTCTTTTTTTTTCTGTCTTATGGTGTAGTAAGAACTTTAAGTTAGAATCTGTCAATTTATTAATACCGCTGTCCCTTTTTAGGAGGATGCCTTATGTAAAATATTGAAGCTTAGAATTACAGCATATGGTTGTTATACATACTAACAATGTCAATGGATGGTCTTTCTTTATAGTTACTGTTTATGAAATGCCCTGATAGATGTTTATAATGTGTTAGTACATGACCATTTAGAGTAAGTCATTTAGAGAGGAATGATATAGAAAAAGTTTACTAACACAGGTGGGAACATATTGGTACATGCAGAGGGATTACCTTTACTAAAAGTTATCAAGGACAGTGAACCATTGGCATCACAAGGTGGATAGCGCAGAAGAGTATAGTATTGAGGCAGGTGCTGTGGCATACAAAATACAGTGCATCCAGAAAGTATTCACAGTGCTTCACTTTTTCCACATTTTGTTATGTTACAGCCTTATTCCAAAACAGAATAAATTAATTATTTTCCTCAAAATTCTAGAAACAATACCCCATAATGACAAAGTGAAAGAAATTTATTTGAAATCTTTGCAAATTTATTAAAAATAAAAAAAAACATGTACATAAGTTTTCACAGCCTTGCTCAATACTTTGTGGAAGCACCTTTGGCACCAATTACAAGTCTTTTTGAGTATAATGCTAAAAGCTTGGCACACCTATTTTTGGGTAGTTTCTCCCATTTTTCTTTGCAGGACCTCTCAAGCTTCGTCAGGTTGAATGGGGAACGTCGGTGCACAGCCATTTTCAGATCTCTCCAGAGATGTTCAATTAGGTTCAAGTCTGGGCTCTGGCCAGGGGGCCACTCAAGGACATTAACAGAGTTGTCCCGTAGCTACTCCTTTGTTATCTTGGCTGTGTGCTTAGGGTCGTTGTCCTGTTCGAAGATGAACCTTCACCCCAGTCTGGGGTTTAGAGTGCTCTGGAGCAGGTTTTCATCAATAATGTCTCAATAGTGTGTACATTGCTGCATTCATCTTTTCCTCGATCCTGACTAGTCTCCCAGTTCCTGCTGCTGAAAAACATCCCCATAGCATGCTACCTCCACCATGCTTCACTGTAGGGATGGTATTGGCCAGGTGATGAGCGGTGCCTGGTTTCCTCCAGACATGACGCTTGCCGTTCAGGCCAAAGAGTTCAATCTTTGTTTCTTCAGACCAGAGAATTTTGTTTCTCAGTCAGAGTCCTTCAGGTGCCCTTTGGCAAACTCCAGACATGCTGTCATGTGCCTTTTACAGAGGAGTGGCTTCTGTCTGGCCACTCTACCATACAAGTCTGATTTGTGGAGTACTGCAGAGATGGTGGTGGTTCTGGAAGGTTCTCCTCTCTCCACAGAGAAACGCTGGAGGTCTGTCAGAGTGACCATTGGGTTCTTGGTCACCTCCCTAACTAAGGCCCTTCTCCCCCGATCACTCAGTTTGGCTGGACATATCCATTAATATACCACTGGCAGCCTATGAAAAAATACCCCTGCTGCTGGAAATGTATTGTAGCTTATAGTGTGCCAGGGTTGCTACTTTACCACCAATATCAATATCCACATATTACATTTATGCAATTGAGTTAAAATACATAACACTTTTAATACATGGAATAATATAAATGAAAATAAATATAAACATATAAAACATATACGGGGGTTCCCTAGTTACAAACATCCAACAAAGACTCCTACTTACAAACGGATGGAGACAACAGGAAGTGAGAGGAAATCTACCCCTAGGAAGGGAAATTCACTCCTGTAAGAGCTATTATTGGAAAAGGTACCTCCACTGATGCTTTATCACCAAGGCTTGTTTCCATAACAACCCAAAATTTTCAAAATCTAATTGTCATTGGGACAGAAAGTGAGGTGAAATCTTCTGAACAGGGGCACACACAGCAAAACAAATGTTTCAGGGGTGTTAACCCTTCCCTATGCTATCCAAAAAGCTTAAAAATTGTTTTTTTGGCTGGAGCTACACTTAAAAAATGTACCTGTTTCCACTTACAGATTCAACTTAAGAACAAACCTACAGTCCCTAACTTGTTTGTAACCTGGGGACCCCCTGTAATCAGTAAAAAAAAGAGATAAAAATAGTGTGTATAAGAACTGGGAAAGTCATGGGAAATGGAAGTGAATGAGACTGAAGGAATGGTCTTAAGAGATCAAAGGGGTCTCAGATATATCCCAGGTAGCTGGGGGGGGGGGGGGGCCAGTGAAATGCTGGCTATTAGCTGGGGCATGTATGCTTTGTCAAGACGTGTGTTTTTCCAATCTCTTATAGCAGTGTTCAGACCTTCGGGATGGAGAGAATTTTGCAATTCATTGTGTTTCATTTTGTGAGACATATTCTTTGGTTTTCCCATTGCCAGTGTCCTTTTATTGTATCAATGCCATAAAAAAAACATCACTGAGGGGACTTTTCTATGGATTTATCAGAAATGTCTAGACACGCTATGTTTCGTAAAGCCCTTTTTTATATTGTTGATGTTCTCTGATTCTAACGTGAAGGGGTCTGGTGGTTCTGCCCATGTATTGGAGGCGGCATTGGCATTCGATAACATACGTGACGTGTACTTATGCAAGATATTCTGACTTTGTATTGCTTGCCTGTTGCCGTGAAGATAAACAATTCTTTTTTCCTTGGTAGTTTTTTGCTAACCCTGCATGGCAGACTTTTTGGCATCTGTAGAAGCCTTTTAGGTTGAAAAAAGGCTAATGGTTTTGAGGGGATCCAGTACATTATGTACAAGTTTGTTTCTGAGCACAGGGTTCTATAGATGAATTTTGGGTGTTGTGGAAGTACTTTCTTTAATGTTTTATCTGATTTCTAAATGAGCTAGTATTTCCTAACTATATCTTCTACCTGTTGAATCCAGTGGAGAAAGCCCATTCCTTGCTATTCGGTTTCTTTCTCTTTTCCTTAAGGAGTGTTTCTCTATCCATGGTTTTAACTTTTGCCTTCAAGATTTCTAATTCTTTCCTTTTGTAGCCTTTTTCAATGAATCTCTGTATCAAGATTTCTGACTGCTCTTCATAGTCTTTTTCATTGCTGCAGTTTCTCAGAATCCTCATCTGTCCTTATTGGGTGATGGCAACTTTTAGTTGGTAGGTATATGTTGAGATCTGTTTGCTTAAAGAAGGTCCTTGTGCCTAGTTTACGGTTTTCTTTATAGATTTGCAGATCCAAGTTATCAATGCTATCTTGGTTCCAACCTCCTGTGAATGAAATTCCATACCGGTTTTGGTTGATTTCATCAAAACATTATTTTAATGAGTCTTTGTTCATTATTAGATTCGCTACACTTGGAGCATATCTTGCCCCCATAGCCACTCTTTTGGTCTGGACGTAATTGTCCCCTTTATACCAAAAGTAGTTACTATTCATAGCCATCTCCTCTAATGTGAACTCTTTCCAGTTCCGGTTTCATATCAGTATATTTGTGTAGTGCCCATTCCGTACTCCTCAAACTGTCTTCCTGAACTTTCTTGGTATACAGTGAGTTTACATCTATAGTGACCAATAAATCTCCATCTACCCCTTGTATGTTTTTATCTCTGGGATAAGTTGTTTACTGCCCTTCAAGTAGGATTTTCCTTTTGAAACCAATGGTTGCAGATATTGGTCCAAATATTCTCCCAATCACGCAAATAGAGAGTTGATTCCGCTTATAATGGATCTTCCTGGGGGAAATCCTAGTTACCGGCGTCTTAGATGCTTCAGGCACCAAATATTTTGCCTTCTCCTTGCTAAAGATGCCTATTTCTTTCTCTTTCTTGATGTATGATTTCAGTCTCTTTTTTTCGTATTTTTTTCTTTTTCTTTGGATTATGCTTCAGTTTTTTAGAAGTGTCTTCCTTGCTTAATACATTCTTAATTTCTTCTTCAGTCTTTTTTTTTTTTTTTTTTTTTTTCAAGATAACTAATCCTCCTCCTTTGTCGGATAAGTGCTTCTTTCTTCTTTTCTATGTATTTGATTGTTTTCCACACTTTATCTTGTTTAGATCTTTTTATTTTCAGTTTGACGACCTCCACCATTTTCTTAAAAACTTCCAGGCTGTCAATACTTGGGTTCTTTGGGTTAAATGTAGAGTTATTATTTAGGTTAGTGCGTTTATATTGTCTCTCTGCTGTTCCCAGGTTAAGTCTTTGTGATATCACAAAGCAATATTGGTGTTGGGGTCGCTGGAGTTGCCATGTGTTCTGCCATCTTTGATGTTTTGGGGGCCCCACCCTCAGTAGGGTCTGGGTGATCCATAGCCTCCTCTGTTTCTTGGTGGTCTCCCTCTGTGTCCCCTGGGTAAAAAATCTCTTATATATTGGGTTTCTCTATACATTAATTCCTGGTATATACAGTCAGGTCCATAAATATTAGGACAGCGACACAATTAACTGCAGACTTTCAGCTTTAATCTGAGGGTATTTACATCCAAATCAGGTGAACGGTGTAGGAATTACAACAGTTTGTATATGTGCCTCCCACTTTTTAAGGGACCAAAGTAATGGGACAATTAGCTGCTCAGCTGTTCCATGGCCAGGTGTGTGTTATTCCCTCATTATCCCATTTACAAGGAGCAGATAAAAGGTCCAGAGTTAATTTCAAGTGTGCTATTTGCATTTGGAATCTGTTGCTGTCAACTCTCAATATGAGATCCAAAGAGCTGTCACTATCAGTGAAGCAAGCCATCATTAGGCTGAAAAAGCAAAACAAACCCATCAGAGAGATAGCAAAAACATTAGGTGTGGCCAAATCAACCGTTTGGAACATCCTTAAAAAGAAAGAACGCACCGGTGAGCTCAGCAACACCAAAAGACCCGGAAGACCACGGAAAACAACTGTGGTGGATGACCGAATAATTATTTCACTGGTGAAGAAAACACCCTTCACAACAGTTGGCCAGATCAAGAACACTCTCCAGGAGGTAGGTGTATGTGTGTCAAAGTCAACAATCAAGAGATGACTTCACCAGAGTGAATACAGAGGGTTCACCACAAGATGTAAACCATTGGTGAGCCTCAACAGGAAGGCCAGATTAGAGTTTGCCAAACCAAATTTAAAAAAAGCCTTTACAGTTCTGGAACAACATCCTATGGACAGATGAGACCAAGATAAACTAGTACCAGAGTGATGGGAGGAGAAGAGTATGGAGAAGGAAAGGAACTGCTCATGATCCAAAGCATACCACCTCATCAGTGAAGCATGGTGGTGGTAGTGTCATGGCGTGGGCATGTATGGCTGCCAATGGAACTGGTTCTCTTGTATTTATTGATGATGTGACTGCTGACAAAAGCAGCAGGATGAATTCTGAAGTGTTTCGGGCAATATTATCTGCTCATATTCAGCAAAATGCTTCAGAACTCATTGGGCGGTGCTTCACAGTGCAGATGGACAATGACCCGAAGCATACTGCGAAAGCAACCAAAGAGTTTAAGGGAAAGAAGTGGAATGTTATGCAATGGCCAAGTCAATCACCTGACCTGAATCCGATTGAGCATGCATTTCACTTACTGAAGGCAAAACTGAAGGGAAAATGCCCCAAGAACAAGCAGGAACTGAAGACAGTTGCAGTAGAGGCCTGCCAGACCATCACCAGGGATGAAACTGCAAAGGATTTGCAACCAAGTATTAAAAAGTGAAAGTTTGATTGTTAATCTGTCCCATTACTTTTGGTCCCTTAAAGTGGGAGGCACATATACATACTGTTGAAATTCCTAAACCGTTCACCTGATTTGGATGTAAATACCCTCAAATTAAAGCTGAAAGTCTGCAGTTAAAGCACATCTTGTTCATTTCATTTAAAATCCATTGTGGTGGTGTATAGAGACAAAAAGATTAGAATTGTGTTGATGTCCCAATATTTATGGACCTGACTATCCACATATCTGAGAGGTGAAAACCTATTATATATATTAATTGGTCCTCTTGGGGTTCTTGGTGTATGAGACCCCTTGTTATGGGGCTATGGTTTCTGTGGTCTTGGGTGGGTCTGTTATTTTGGACTGGTGTTCTTTGATTGAGTTCCCTTTGTGTAGTTCTGAGTGTCCTCTGGTTTTGGTAGATGACCTCATTCCATCCCTCCCCAACTTTGGGGCACCCCCCTGGGATATGTTCGAGACCCCTACAATCTCTTAAGACCATTCATTCAGTCTCATTCAATTCCATTTCCCATGCCTAGCACAGTTCTTATACACACTTATATCACTGAGTAGATGTTTAAATTTACTTTCACTTAATTTATTCCATGTATTAAAGTGTTATGTATTTTAACTCAATTGCATAAATATAAAATGTGGATATTAAAATTGGAGGTAATGTAGCAACCCTGGCCCACTATATGCTATAATACATTTCCAGCAGCAGGGGTATTTTTTCACAACATAGGCCGCCAGTGGTATATTACTGGATATGTCCATGGTTTGTTTACTCCCAGACCGCTATGGCATTATATGTGTATACAATATAAAATGACCATGGGTCATGTGACACTGGGTTGCCAAGACACCAAATATACACAGCACAATTTAGCCAGTGGAACATTAAACAAAATGACCGTAGGTCACATGCTCCCTGGGTTGCTAAGATACCATACACAAAAACCGGAGGGTGCAACAACATGGCGCCGTTCCTGATATCGGTGTGACGAAATGCGTAGGGCAGAGCTACAGCGTTCCCGCATCACTTCTGGTTTTGGGTCCGTGGAGCGCATTGCATCCCAGATTTCCTGTTTTTTCTATGCTATGACTTTTAACTAAATCTAAGTGCAATATTTCCTATTTTTAATACATTTTGGCATACAGAGTTACACTAGTTCTTTGATATTTCCATACATGTATGAGACTTCTGGGGCAGTGGCAATGAGGAAAAGGAGAGGCCATGTTCTCTGGGCCTTGGATATCTATATACAGCCTGGTGGTGCTGTGAATGCTGGCTACCCCCATGCGGGGAAAGAGATTTTCTGGTGGGTGAAGCAATACGAGAGGGAGCACATGTGGAGACACTGGCCACACCACATGGTCTTCTGTGGAATTCTCTTTGCAACACCAGATTAAGTGTTTCACAGCAGCATTATACCAAGAAATGCTTTGACACATGTTTTTTTGGAGCACTATATTAAGGACACAATATTGGATAGCACTTGTCATTTTAATTTGGAACCACTAAAGGACTTATAACTTGTGCTATTTGCACGTAGTTATGAATTGTTCAAATATTTATTTGAAAGCACACCAACTATGTAACAACTATGTAATTATGCTAAACTGTTTGCATTCATATAAGTTTTGCATTGGCTTAAAACACTTTTCTTTTTACACAAATTTTCCTATGAGGCCAGTTAATCATGAGGCCTATGTTAACCAGTTCTGGACCAGCCGCCACAGTTGTTATACTGTGGCACGTTTGCCCGGCTGGGCGAGGCGTCGTAGCTATACGTCCTGTGTGAGGCCGCCTGGGGGGGGCGTGCACATGCACTGATCGGATTCGCTTCAGAACCAATCAATCTCCAGGCCCAAGCCAATGGTTTCTGGCCTGGTCCTGGCAAATGCAATCCTTCCCCGCATGTGTAAACAATGCAGGGGAAGTGATGTCAACTCTCCTCATGGAACTCTTCCATTCCAGAGAGAGGAGAGAAGAGATATCATCTCTCCTCGTTGAACTCTTTTCCATTCCAGATAGAGGAGAGAAGACATCTGGGAGTAAGTGCACCAACACTACCCTGACACCAGTTCACATAGGTACACTTGTCACCCCCGATCACCCTCCCAGTTAACCCCTTCACCCCCTGTCACTGTGTCATCCAGTGCAGTGTTCATATTTTTTTTAATCACTGTACTGGTGTCATTAGTGACAAAAATCAGTGTTAGGGTACTTGGTGTAGGCCCAGATAGGTCTAGGGACCCCCCCTAACCCCTCAATAAAGGTTTAATCCCTTGATCACCCCCTGTCACCTGTGATCCCTGTGTTAGTGTCATGGGTGACCCTGGTTAGCTAGTTTTTTTGTAGCGTCAGGGCACCCACCGTATATTACCTAAATAAAGTTTTAACCCCCTGATCACCCGGTGGGTGATATCAGGTTTTAGTGTCAGATAGGGTCTGCGTTGCCCCAGGCAGCATCAGATTAGTGCCAGTAGCGTTAACACTGCATCAATTGATCACTGTCACAAAAACACTAAACACATAACTGCAGCATTCGCAGAGTCAGGCCTGATCCCTGCAAACGCTAACAGTTTGTTTTGTAGTTTGTTTTGAAGCAGTCACTGATAGTCAGGAGCTCTTTTTCCTGTGAGTCTCACTACTGTACCAGTAAATTTAGATACCAAAATGTCAAATCGAAGTCACAGTAGTGAAGAGGGCATGAGCATGACAGATAGTGAAGAGGAAGTCACCCATCTGTCAGATTCAGGCTCAGAATATGAACCAGTAGACAGCAGCGGCACCCTGACAGATAGCTCTGACGATGGACTAGTGGTCCCTGCCAAGGTCAGGTGTACCCAGGTACAGGTGTATAACTGCTGTCACTGAGGTGCAAGAACTGCAGGGCTCTCGTATGGAGCAGAGAGCCAGTACTAGTGCCGTTCATCCTTCTGGTGAACTGGCAAGCACTAGCGGCCTAGTACATCCTTGTTGTACATCCAGCACTGCAGTAACACTTGGTGACGTGGCGAGTCCCATAAGTGCAGTTCAAGCTGGTGAGGTGGGTAGCACGAGTGTCCCGCAGCCACCAAGAAGAAGACAAACACAGGCCTGTCGAGCCCATAGTGCCCTTCCTGCTGCATTTGCCAATCCTAATTGGGAGCCCACTACTTCTGGAGCACCCATACTTCCCCCCCATTCACTGGCCAACCCGGAATTCAGGTGGTAACAGTTGATTTTACATCGCTTGATTTTTATTTGCTGTTTTTCACGGACGATCTCTATAGATCTATTGTGGACCAAAGCAATTTGTATGCTGGTCAATTCATCGCCGCTAATCCCCAGTTGACCCTTGCCAGAGATTGGAGACCTATAACGGTCTCCGAATTTAAGACCTTCCTGGGCCTATCCCTCCTCATGGGCATAACTAAAAAGAGTAAGTTGCGGTCATATTGGTGCACTGACCTAATTCACCATATGCCCATGTTCTCTGCCTCCATGACAGGACACGATATGAACAGATCTTGCGGTTCATGCTCTTCAGTGATAATGAGCTCTGTCGTCCTCGGGGTGACCCTAGATTTGATCGGCTCTACAAAATTCGGCCCCTCGTAAACCACTTCAACCAACAAATTGCAGCCTTGTTTACTCCCCATCAAGTTGTCTGCGTTGATGAGTCCCTGATTACGTTTTCTGGTTTGTCTATCAAACAGTATCTTTCCAGCAAGCGTGCCAAATATGGGGTCAAGATGTATATGCTCTGTGACAGGGCAACAGGCTATACATATAGTTTTATGGTTTATGAGGGAAAAGATAGTCACCTAGAACCAGAGAATTGCTCAGACACTACATAGGGAGCGCTGGTAAGATTGTGTGGGACTTGGTGTCACCCTTATTCGGAAAGGGGTACCACTTGTACATGGACAATTATTACACGAGCGTGACACTTTTTAGTCACCTGTTTGATTATGGAATTGGCGCATGTGGCACCGTGCGATCTAATTGCCGGGGCTTCCCCAACGGCTTGTAGAGTCCTGACTTAGACGGGGGAGAGAGCCTGCTTGAAGTGTAATAATTTGTTAGCAGTGAAATGGAGAGATTCACGGAATGTTTTCATTCTGTCCTCCCTTCCACGCAGATACGACAGTCCAAATTCCTATGGCGACTGGTGTTGTGGAGAAACCCCTCTCTGTCCACGAATACAACCTTAACATGGGAGGGGTGGACCTCAACAACCAGTTGTTGGCGCCATACCGAATTGCCCGTAAGGCCAGACGCTGGTACAAAAAAGTATCTGTATATTTATTTCAATTGGAACGCTTTTGTGCTATACAAACCTTCAGGACGAACTGGATCCTTCCTAAAATTCCAGGAAGAGATTGTCACAGCCCTTCTGTTTCCAGACAGTGCCATGGCCCACCTTCCCAACGCAAATACAGTGAGCCGGCAGAGGCATTTTCCGTATGTTCTCCCTGATACGCCTACCCAAAGAACACCCCGGATTTAGGCGTGACACCCGCTTTTATTTTCCCTCCTGTCCTGACCACCCTGGTCTCTGCATCGTGACTGTTTCAAATGCTACCACACACTAGTGTGGAGTATTAGTGTAGGGTACAGCACTACACAGTCTTAGGGCATACTAATACAGGGCCTCGAAAGATGAGATGGCCATCACATTTGAGAGACCCTAATCTGGAACGTTCACAGTTTACAGTTTTTTGGGTAGGTTTTTCACTTTTATAAAAAAAACGCACACAAAAACACCAAAAAAAAAATAAAATGAAAAAAGTCAAAAATAGTTGTGTTTTTATTTTTCTTTTCTCTCTCTATTGTTCGCTCTCTACTGTCCACACACTATTGTTCTAAATCTATTGTTCTTACTGTATTTTAGAACTGTAATGTTTTATTTTACTATGTTTTATTGTATTTGCTTTGCAGGTATGGTATGTCTTTGTCTTACTGTTATACTGTAATGTTACTTTGTTTTATTGTTAACCATCATTTGCTTAGCAGGTATGCCCTTCAGCTGCAGCACGGGTTTATTCTGAGAGCAACAGCGTTTGCTCCCACAATACGTAAAGCCATGACTCCATCGCTGTCGGAGGTGATTTCCCCACCACAGTTAAAAAAAAGAGCATATATGCTGAAGCATGGGGGCAGGGGTGGAGGAGCGATTTGCTCCTAACATTGGGGGCGGATTTCCCCCATGCGTTGGCATATATTTTTTAGGCACAGATTGCGTTAAAAACTGTTTTATTTTTACTATGTTTTATTGTATTTGCTTTGCAGGTATGGTATGTCTTACTGTTATGCTGTAATGTTACTTTGTTTTATTGTTAACCATCATTTGCTTAGCAGGTACACCATTCAGCTACAGCACTGATTTATTTATCTTGACAGTAACAGCGTTTGCTCCCACTATACGTAAATCAGCGACTCCAGCGATGTAGGAGGTGATTTCACCACCACAGTTAAAAAAAAAAAAAAAAAAAAAATGGTGCATGTATGACCATCATTAGAAGTGGGTGGATGAAGGACAGTATTCTAATGGTGGGCATACCCACCGATCAATCTCTTTTTTCGTTCAGCCCACAGGCTTCATGAAAAAAAGAACATTACAATGTATGCCCAACAAGATCCAGTGATGTAACTAGTATGTTGCTGGACTTTGAGTGGTTATACCAGAATGGTGCCTGCAGGTTTAGTACCAGACCCCATATCTTGTATAAATATATTAACACTAATAATACCAGGTCCTGTTTTATTCCAAGGTACATAGTAGGTGAGGTTGAAAAAAGACACAAGTCCAACCTATGTGTGTGATTATATGTCAGTATTACATTGTATATCCCTGTATGTTGTGGTCATTCAGGTGCTTATCTAATAGTTTTTTTTAAACTATCAATGCTCCCCGCTGAAACCACCGTCTGTGGAAGAGAATTACACATCCTTGCCGCTCTTACAATAAAGAACCCTATACTCAGTCTAAGGTTAAACCACATTTCTTCTAATCTTAATGAGTGGCCATGTGACTTATTAAACTCCCTTCCACAGAAAAGTTTTATCCCTATTGTGGGGTCACCTGTATGGTATTTGTAAATTAATATCATATCCCCTCTCAAGCGTCTCTTCTCCAGAGAGAATAAGTTCAGTGCTCGTAACCTTTTTTCATAACTAATATCCTCCAGTCCTTTTATTAGCTTTGTTGTCCTTCTCTGTACTCGCTCCATTTCTAGTACATTCTTCCTGAGGACTGGTGCCCAGAACTGGACAGCATTCTCCAGATGAGACTTGACCAGAATCTTGTAGAGTGAGAGAATTATCGCTTTATCTCTTGAGTTAATCCAATTTTTAATGCATGCCAATATTCTGTTTGCTTTGTTGGCATGCAATGCCAAGCTGCTGCTATTGCATTGCTGAGTCTATCATCTATTAGGACCCCAGGTCCTTTTCCATCCTTGATTCCCCCAGAGGTTCTCCCCCAGTGAGTAGATTGCATTCATATTTTTTCCACCCAAATGCATTATATTAAATTTTTCCTACATTAAACCTCTTTTGCCATGTAGTTGCCCACCCCATTAATTTGTTGAGATCTTCTTGCAAGGTTTCCACATCTTACAGAGAAGTTATTTCCCTGCTTAGCTTAGTACCATCCACAAAGTTGACTAGTGACACTGCTGACAAAATCAAATGGATCCAGTCCCATGTTAAACATTTGGCAATATGTTTTTTTAATGCTGCTTTTTCTCTGAACAAATCTATTGGTGATTGTGGCCAAAGAGATGATTTTTTTACTTTATCAGTCTACAACACTTGGCTTCAAAATGCCTCTGGTTTGTCTAGATGCTTTTCCATGCCTAAGATGTAAACAATTGTAGAGGCTTGCAGGTAAAGCTGGCCATAGCCAGGTAGATTTCCACACAAATGTATGTTTAATCTTGATGAATGTTGTTCAAAAGTACTTCCAATAGTTCATTTGCTTTTCACATTTGATTTTTAAATGAATGTTATTTCCCAAACAAAAACCACATTCACTGTTAGAAATTCAGTCACTCGAGTAAAAATTTTCATCCTGCTCCTTCAAATTTTCTCGTCACTATTGTCAAAAACAAATGTCAATTTGACCCCACTAACCATTAGAAAATCTTAACATGAAACATTTTGAACAAAATTCTACTAGTGTATGGCCAGCATAGTTTTTTTCCAGATGATTCTTCAAGGCAGATCATGTTTGTACAAGCATCACTGCATCATAGAATGGTACAAAAAGATACCTGTTCCCTGCATTTTTCTGCAGGTCCTTTGCTTTCAGGATTACCATATAGGTTGACTAGAAAGGCAAAAACCCTTGTATGACTGCAATCTACTAGGATTGTGTCCCAATACAGGATTAGGCCTGGTACACACTATTTTTTTTTTTTTTTGATCAACCCGCTCCGGTTGGAGCCGCTATACTAAAAATGTGAAGTTGGTATAGCGATCTCCCCCGCTGATCTATTGTTCTGATAGGGGGACAGCCCCCCTCCTGGAACACTCTAATCGGCGCTCTCCGCCAATGTCAGGAGTCGGTTGGCTGCTGGTTTTCCAGCATGTAATTCTGATAGAAGCCGGCCAAATGGACAGACCGACATACACATGGGCGGAATGTCTTTTTTTTTTTTTTTTTTTTTTTTTTAAATCGGCCGATGTCTCCTGACATTCGGCCATTGTGTACCCAGCTTTAGTTTTGGCTGTAGGGATATGGTGTCACATAAAACACCTCCTATTACTGGGTGAGTACACCTCTCTGTATCCATGAAGAGAGTCAAGGCTACCAACCAAACTGTACTTCAAAAATGTCTGCCTTTGTTAATTTCCATTAAATGGGCGATGGGGAGATTAGTTGTTTACAAAAGGAAGATAAAATTGTTTTGAGGGGCCTTTCACACAGGCGTCATCAGTTCAGTTATGTTTGGTGCTGAGAAAAAAAAAAATAGTTTGCATATCTGTTCAGTTTATTTTAGGCTACTTTCACACTGGGGCGGGTGCCGGCGCTATATTTAGCTCCGCTTTACCGTCATTTTAGCGGCACTATTCGGCCGCTGGTGGGGCAGTTTTAACCCCCGCTAGTGGCTGAAAAAGTGTTAAAACCGCTCGCAAAGCGCTGCTGCGTCGGCGCTTTGCCGAAGGGTTTGCAGCGCTGCCCTATTGCTTTCAATGGGAAGGGGCGCTTTAGGACCGGTGAATACACTGCTCCTATAGCGCTGCAAAGATGCAGCTTGCAGGACTTTTTTGACCG
The DNA here is from genome assembly GCF_042186555.1 of Aquarana catesbeiana. Classification (NCBI taxonomy): domain Eukaryota; kingdom Metazoa; phylum Chordata; class Amphibia; order Anura; family Ranidae; genus Aquarana; species Aquarana catesbeiana. The sequence goes on along the minus strand of NC_133330.1, from coordinate 115,404,620 downwards.
TCCTACAAGCACACCGTTCCAGTGTGAAAGCCCTCAGGCTTTCACACTGGAGACACAGGAGAGGCGCATTACAGGCGCTATTTTTAACGCTGTAGCACCTGTAAAGTGCCTCAGTGTGAAAGTAGCCTTATGTCCACAAAACAGAAAATAATGAAGACAGTTTTTTTCTGCAGATATATACAGAACCAGATGTAATCTAAATGGATGTACACATGTTTACATCCATCTATGCACACATCCACACATAGACATACATTGTGGCTCAGTTTGGATATGACAAAAAAATTGACAGATGGATCTAGACTGAACGCTCGTGTGAAAGGGCCCCAGTTTATCTCAACAGAAAGTGACACGAACTCTGCATTTATGTCAAAATCAATAGGCGTTTTCTGTACTTGCAAAAAATTATCTTGACACGTTACTAACCCGATAATTTCCCTCCTGTTCCTTCTACAGGAACTTTGTACATACTGTATGGCACACTGTTAAATTTTATGGTAAACCTGCAAAAATTCGAAGCTTTGAGTGTGTTCTTAAACGAACATATTTCTTCCATTTCCATAGGTTCTAGTTTCCCAGTCAACTGAGCATCACAGTTCAATCAAATAACTAGCTACACATATCCCTGCTGATCTTTCATGATAAGCTAAACTATCTTCCAGTTTCACATTCCCTATGGAAAGATCTAGATTCCTGCACGAACAATGCATTCTCCTGGTTTGGGAGGTGCAACATCTTAAAAATTAACATGATGCCATGGCTACTATACTTTGGGCATTCCTGCTACATGTGCTACTGCGCCTAAGGTCAGATTTCATTAAATTTGGCGTGGTATCATGCCCTAAATTAGCCAAGATATTCTGATCAGACCGAAGGTGGAGGGAGAAGTGGGACTACCGGATGCAACATACTATTATACTGAAGCACATATGGCATGGATGATTGACTGGTGCAGATATGGTGATTACAAATGGTGGGTCCTACTTGAACAGGATTGTTCTGTCCCACTATTAGGGCTCTCCTGGGCTGGAAAACAGGTGCCTAGATCCCTGCTCAAACATCTCTTAATGGGTCTGATGCTCTGTGAAGTTGACTAGTATTTTCCTATGCTTAATGTCAGGAGTTTTCCTTCTCCCATCTCCCAACTCTTGTGGGTCATCCTGAGTTCCTCCCAGGCCTGTCAGACCCATATTTTTGTACCAGGATTGAACATGGGGTAGATAGAGCCTTGCCGTTTCTATCCACACAACACTGAAACATCCTACCTGCAGTTTCTGCAAATTATGATGTTCCTATGCTTGGCGCCAACACCATCTTCTACACTCTCTACGTAAGCCTTTGCTTTTGGGGGGGCTTGATGCCCTTTGAGAAGACCTGTCTAGAGGGCGATGCTCTTTATTCTTTTCCTACGAATTCGCATTGACCGCGTACATGAGGGGTGACCCTAAATTTCTTGCCAACTGCAAAACTACCTACAAAACTTCTTTACCGAGGACCAAAAACAAAAATTTTTTTTTGCCCCAAAAGCATCCATCTGCAGCAAGTATCTTGGGATCTCTTACACAATTGTAACCAGGTGGTACAGGATCCCATTGGCACTGGCCAAATTCTTCCTACAGCAAAGCCCTAATTGTTGGTGATGTCCTGTGTTACAGCCAATCTGGTTCCAGGCTACAGAAATCCTAAAGAAAATCAGTTTTTACACTGTCCCAGCAAAGATTAAAAAAAATCCTTGCAAATTCATTGACTTCATTAACTGCTAAGGATTGTGTCCCTGATGATAACTGGAAAAAAATTGACCCGCAATGGTTTGACAGGGTGAATAATATTTACACTATGGAAGACCTTACTGCGGCATTTAGAGACAAATCCGTCTGAAAAAATAGCATATAATTTTGCAGGACAGAATGTGCATTTATTTACTTTTTTTTTTACAGGAGCCTGCAGAGCATTGCACCCATGATCAGCAGATCGCAGACTCCTACAGACACATCCTCTAGCTTTCTGGTCTGTACCTCTGTATGGGCTCTCTGTTTAAAACCTGGATGAAATGTCAATGAACTACGAGGGCGCTCATCAGCACCCTCTTAGTCCATTGAGAACTACAAGCCATCTGCCACGGTAGTAAATAGCACATTTCGTTTCTTCATTCACAGATTCCTGTGAATTAATGACATGGCTGTGCAGGCACAGCCCCGCTCAGCCGCAAATATTTTAAAATGTGACAGCAGCTGCGGGGGAGAACAACCTCCACCTGCTGTCACAGGGAAGGATGGGGATACCGAACAGATTACATGTTACACACTAAATACGGGCGTAACATGTTTAAATGGTGAACCTATCCTTTAAATTGTAGTTCTATAACAGTGATGGCGAACCTTGGCACCGCAGATGTTTTGAAACTACATTTCCCATGATGCTCATGCACTCTGCAGTGTAGTTGAGCATCATGGGAAATGTTGTCCCAAAACATCTGGGATGACAAGGTTCGCCATCACTGTTCTATAACCACTTCAGCCCCGAAAGGTTTTACTCTCTTCATGACCAGAGCACTTTTTGCAATTTGGCACTGCGCTGCTTTAACTGGAAATTGAGCGGTCATGCAATGCTGTATACAAACAACATTTGCATCCTTTTTTCCCCACAAATAGAGCTTTCTTTTGGTGGTATTTGATCAGCTCTAGGATTTTTATTTTTTTCGATAGAAATGAAAAAATGAAAATTTTGAAAAAAAAAATGTTTTCTACTTTTGTTATGTGAAAATGTATTCAGCCACATATTTTGGGTAAAAAAAAAAAAAAAAAATTCAATAAGCGTATATTGGTTTACGCAAAAGTTATAGCATCTTCAAACTATGGTACATTTTCTGGAATTTACGCAGCTTTTAGTTTGACTAATAGAGTATGGAAATTACTGCGCTATCAAACAAAAGAAGAGAGTTGCTGCTGGCACATCAATGTGACAAGTTGTGAAGGGATATGTGTAAAAAAGTGCAGTGCTGAAAGATGTGCATGTAAGCAGAATACAAACCCAATGGTGTCAAAAATAAGTAAATGAACACAAATGCAAGAATGTGCAAATATTAGCATCAATGAATGTACTCAAAGTGCATACAACTTATACATCAACATAATAAAGTGCATATGTGCTGGAGAATTAAAATAACTGGAGTGATCCAGAACAAAAGTATGATATAGAAAACAAGTCCACAAACATCCGTGTTGGAATAAGTTCACAACACACTATCAAGTGTGAGCGAGTAAAAAGAGTCAATGCAGATAAGGATGATAGTAGGCAACCGTCTGTAGAGGGGACACCCGGAACTGTGCATCCACCACCCAAGGAAAGGGGTAGGTACTTCTTACCGGAAGATGTGGACACACACGCCAGCGGCGGTGGATCAAACAACCATGGAATGGAACCAGGATCAGCAACCATGGTCTCCAGAAATCGACACCCATGAATTTCTCATCCATCATCCAATTGGGAATAGACTCATAAAAAAGAAGGCTTCCACACAGTGTAGGTCAAAAATTGTATGCAAGTTTATTTAAAAAGTACTAACAGCTGAATGATGTGTACAATAAAAACAATGGGATCACAAGTAATATGAACAAGCGCAATGTGCAGAACTGACAATCAGTTACCCGGTGCATTTTGCCCTCAGGGACTTCAACCTTTACACCCCAGTTGTTATCTTGGCATTTCATGGCCTCTGAAACTGTGATAGGTAGAGAGGAGTCAAGTCAACAATTTATGCCCGTAGGCCGAATGAGGTGATTGGTTTTCGGGGTACCGTACGTGGCTAGACTGCCAAAAAGTCTCTCATATGGAATCTCCATACTCAGGAGAAGCAACAGAATGTATTTTGGGGTGTAATTTTACATATACCCATGTCATGTGTGAGCAATATATCATTTAAATGACAACTTTGTGTAAAGAAAAAAAAAGTTGTAATTTTCCCAAAACTTGTGGCAAAATATAAAATATTCCATGGACTCATGTAATAAAAATGTGTCTGTATCCGCACTAATCTAAACAGAAAGATGGATCAAAGCAGCCAGCACAGTCTGTTGATAACCAAACATAAAATAATATAAAAGTCCAAAAGATGCGGCGCTTAAAATAAGTAACAATGAGTCCAAAGTAGAGGAGATGGATGTACCCGTCACCAATTTCAGTGTGTTTAAACAACAGCACTCGCCACCACGTGGTAAAGTTATCTGCTTACCAGATGGCTGGAAATGGTATGCGTGTTATGATAACTAACGACACATCTTGTATATCCAGCTTTTATATAAAATCCCCCACGGGTAAATGATAGGTCTCCAGATGGTATTCACCCTCAACACACTTCTCCAGGTTCTCACATCGAATGTAAGACATTCAGTTTATCGATCAGCAATACCCATTGAAGGAAATAAGTAACCAATAGTGAAGCCCGCAACAACATTTAAAAGAAATTTATTGTAGTAACTTACAGTTAAAATTCAAAGGTGCATTCATCACAAGAAACGATCGGGTGCAGCATTCAGCGTGCTAGTGTCAACCTGCCTGACATGTTTCATCGCAAACGGATATCATAAGAGACATTTATTCCATGGACTCAACATGCCTTTCAGCAAAAAGCTTGGGGTGTCTACTTTCCAAAACGGGGTCCTTTGGGGGGTTTTTGAACTACATTAGAAGCTTATCCCTCACATCACCCACTTTTCTAACCATTTGAACCACCAAGTCCTTTCTGCCACTTTTTATTTATATGAAAAAATGTTTTTTGTTAGAAAATTACTTTGAACCCCCAAACATTATTATTATTTTTTTTTTTTTTAAGCAGAGGCCCTACAGATTAAAATGGTGGGTGATTTTCCAAATGCAATTATTTTGGGGGAAAAAAGCACTTTTTTAATTTTAATGCACAAAAACACACTATATTGCCCAAATGTTTGGCAAAAGATGATCTTATGCCGAGTACATAGATACCAACATGCTTTAAAATTACACACGTTTTTCTATAAAAAAGATTGTCTACTGCTAGAATTACTGGCCTTGATCTGACATTTGTGGTTATACCTCACATGCGTGGTGCAATTGCTGTTTACATACGACGCGAGACCGATGCTTGCATTCACCTTTGTGTGTGAGCCCCGGGAGACAGGGGTGCTTTAATTTTTATTTTACTTTTTTGCTTTTTTTTTTCTACACTGTCCCTTTTCCTTTTTTTTTTTTTTTTTTATATTGTTATCAAAGAGCATGTAAATACCCCCTATGATAGCAATCGATAGTGACAGGTACTCTTTTTTTTGAAAAATGTGTGGTCCATTAGACTGTAGATCCTCTCCTCCTCCTCCCCCTTAAAGCATCTGACCAAACTAAGATTGGTGTGATAAGATGCTTCCCCAATTTCCCAATAGCGCTGTTTATATCCGGCGAAACCGAAGTCATGAAATGCTCATAGCTTCTGGTTTCTTAGGCCATAGAAATGATTGGAGCCATTCTGGTCTCCGATCAGCTCTATGGTCAGCTGGCAGGACCACCGACTGCATTCTCGGGAGCCCTGAGAAAACCGTGGAAGACGGCGGAAGGGGATGTTCCCTCCCACTGCTTGCAGTGGCGGTGCGTCCATTAAAGGCGCACGGGCGCTGCCTCCTCTGTCCTGCCACCCACTCTGTGTAGAATGGATAGATTCATGCATTGCATGAATCTATCCATGGCCGCTGTAGCCACCCCCTATTCAAGCATCCCGCCCCTTTTCAGATCCCGGGCGCCTGAATTCCAGTGGCAGGGGTGTTTTTTGAAGCACCTGATTAGAGCCATAGGCTTCAAAAAAGTGGACTTGGAGCGTAAAGCATTGTGCTCGCAGTCCACCCAAGTGTGTTAGCAAAGCAAATTATTATTTGCTTTTGTAATACTGAACCGCCTCTCAGCCAATCAGGAGTCGCGGATGTGGCAAAATATTTGTGGCAAAATATTACATATTTGCTGAAGGAACAGGCGCTCTGATTGGACGCCTATTGAAACAGAAAAAGAAGATATGCATGGGAGGACAGAACCATGGAGGATACAGGAGCCGTAGCATGACCCGCTGCATGTCCCATTGCTCACCTCTGTCACCCACTGCCTGACCTGCCACCAGGATGGGGTAAGTGTGTGCCAGTCAGACAGTGAGCAGGGAGGTGGGTCACATATATGGGCACAGAGGCTCCATATGATGGCCACAGCCTGCATATGATGGGCACAGTGGCTGCATATGATGGACACAGTGGCTGAATTTTATTGGCACAGTGGCTGCAATTGATGGCACAGTGAGGCTGCAATTGATGTTTTTTTTCAGAATTTTTTAGTTTGTTTGCGCCCCCAAATAATTTTGAGCACCAGCCGCCATTGACTGCTTGTAAATTGCTTTTACATGAAAGCTGACCACAGGCTGAAAAAAACGATAGCAAAATTATACCTAAACCTGCAGGCATCGTTCCGGTATAACCACTCAAAGTCCAGCAACATACCAGTACGTCGCTGGTCCTTGTTGGGCATATATTGTAATGTTCTTTTTTTTTTCATGCAGTCTGTGGGTTAAATGTAAAATGAGAACCGAAACAGATTCCTCCATTCACATCGATTGATCGGTGGTATGCCCACCATTATAATACCGCTCTGCATCCACCCACTTCTAAATGATGGGTATACATCAGAACCTAAAAGATTCCTCCATTCACATCGATGTGGATGAAGAAGTCTCTGCCAAGAAATGTGAATAAAAATATATGCCGAAGCATAGGGGCGATCCAGCCTTATGTCCACCCCATATGCTTTGGCATATATGCTCTTTTTTTAAACTTGTGGTGAAATTACCTCCTACAGCGCTGGAGTCACAGATTTGCGTATTGTGAGAGCAAACCCTGTTGCTGTCAAAATAAATAAATCAGTGCTGCAGCTGAATTGCGTACCTGCAAAGCAAACAATGGTTAATAATAAAACACAGTAACAGTACAGTAAAACAGTAGAATGACATACCTGCAAAGCAAACATGATAAAACACAGTAACAATAAAACACTAGAAAAGCTACAATTTCTGGGGAAATTGTGTGAAGTGTTCTTGCCTCTACAACTGGAGTGGGCGGAGTAACTTGGTGGAGTGGCTTGAGTAACTGTTGGAGTGGCTGGAGTAACTGTGAAAAGTGTTAAAAAGCTTAATATTTTTAAAAGTATAAATAGTAGTAAAGAACTGAACATTTTTTTCCAAAATGATTTTTTTTTCAAAAATGTCAAAAATTGATTTTTTTTTCCTCAAAAATGATTTTTTTTTCAAAAATTTTAATTTTTTTTCAAAAAATATTTTTTTTTCATGGGGTAGTCATAATGTTTTAGCTGATCATGAGGTTGTCAGCTATTGTCACCTCCCACTCTAGTTTTGAACATTTCGCCATTCATTCCTATGGGACCAATTTTGCCGCAAAAACTACGATATTTTGTGAACCATTCGGCGAAACGTTCCACAAAGTAATAGTACACCAATTAAATGACATTGAGGCTGGATTCACGCTGGTATTTTTCAGCTTTTCACAATGTTCCTCAAGGTAATAGCACACCAATTAAATAACATTAATATGTGTGTGTGAGTGCGCTACTCTTTTACCATACACCACTCATGTTTGTACATCACTTTCCTGTTAATAATCAATAAATTGTACAATTAATACAAACTCCCTCATGCCCCCCTAAAATTATGTGTGTGTTCCACTTATATATCCCCCCACTATCAGAACATATTTATAAATCACCAATATTTACCAATTTATGCAAAGTGCAAATTCATCAATAATTGCTGTGATTTCAGCCCATAAGGTGCCGCTGTATATCATCTGTGATTCGTTGTGACTTTTGTGACACCCCACCAGCGTTTAGATCGGCCACTCACCAGATACTTCTAGTATGATAAGCCTTCAGTTCATTCATAGGGATAACCACGCCACCTTTTGTACTGTTCAACACCTGCTATACCTGAGCTATGGTATTCCTCATGCAAAATATATGGACAACGATAATTGCACAGTGTGTTTAAAACTTGTTTATTATCATAAAAATACAAAGTGTACACTCACATTTAAAAGTGCCCTCAAGCCGGCACTAAGCTATTTCAGCAGTTAAGGATGGGTGTCTATAGTAGCGAGGTCTGCCTGTGTACGATAACAGTCACCCCCGCATCCGGCTTGCGCTTCACCTCTCATTCCCGTTCGTTACGGACGTTCACACTCACGTGATTTCCCAGCAGCCTCTACGCGTTTCGCATCATAGTATGCGTCATCAGGAAGCTGCTGTGTGATTGGTGCGTGTCCTATTTATATTCCGTTTGGCCGGAAATGTAGTGGTCGCCATCTTAACTAAGGGTCTTTGCCCAATTTTCTTTCTCTGACTTCCTCTTACCTGTCCTGAGCGTGCATACCCCGTCCTCCTTACTATAACTACTTTTCCATTTTTTATTGTTTAAAACAGGGATCCTCAAACTACGGCCCTCCAACTGTTGCAGAACTACACATCCCATGAGGCATTGTAAAACTCTGACATTCACAGACATGACTAGGCATGATGGAAATTGTAGTTTCTGAACACCTGGAGGGCCGCAGTTTGAAGACCCCTGGTTTAAAATATATGTACAACTATGTTCTTTACAGAGAAATTCCCTATCTATAGCTGCTGGAGAGGCTTTCACAATCTTCTGCAATCTTTAAAAATAATAATATGCAATTAATTTCATTAATCCTACACCCAGACCTACTCTAATTTACAGCAATATGGGACAGCAAAAATGTTCTAACCATTGTAACTCCTCAAAATCTCAAACAAATGTGCATGTGTACTCCTACCATGCAAAAAAATATATAAAAATCAAATAAAATATACAGGTTAATAATCTTCTAGATAGCAATTGACGTCAAGTTCCACATTCAACCCCAGTGGCCTCATCGTTTCCATTTTAAATATCCATTGATGAGGCCACTGGGGTTGAATGTGGAACTTGACGTCAATTGCTATCTAGAAGATTATTAATTATTTTATTTATTTTTTTATTTTAATTTTATTTTATTTTTATTCCTATTTTTTTCCATACATTTTTTTGATTTTTCAATTTTATTTTTATTTTTATATTTTTTGTTAATATTAATTTGATTTTTTATTTTATTTCATAATTTTTGTTATTTTTATTTTATTGTATTCTAATTTTTTTGAATATAATAAGCGGGGGTTTTTAAATATGTATTTGGATTTTGCATGGTAGGAGTACACATGCACATTTGTTTGAGATTTTGTGGAGTTAAAATGGTAAGAAAATTTTTGCTGTCCCATATTGCTGTAAATTAGAGTAGATCTGGGTGTAGGATTAATGAAATTAATTGCATATTTTTATTTTTAAAGATTGCAGAAGATTGTGAAAGCCTCTCCAGCAGCTATAGATGGGGAATTTCTCTGTAAAGAACATGGTTGTACATATATTTTAAACAATAAAAAATGGGAAAGTAGTTAAAGTAAGGAGGACGGGATGTGCACTCTCAGGACACGTAAGAGGAAGTCAGAGAACAAAAATTGGGCAAAGGCCCTTAGTTAAGATGGCGACCACTACATTTCCGGCCAAACGGAATATAAATAGGACACGTACCAATCACACAGCAGCTTCCTGATGACGCATACTATGATGCAAAATGCGTAGAGGCTGCTGGGAAATTTTTAATCACGTGGACGTCCGTAACGAACGGGAACAAGAGGTGAAGCGCAAGCCGGATGCGGGGGTGAATCTTATCGTACACAGGCTGACCTCTCCACTAAAGACACCCATCCTTAACTGCTGGAATAGCTTAGTGCCGGCTCGAGGGCACTTTTAAATGTGAGTGTACACTTTGTATTTGTATGATAATAAACGAGTTTTAAACGCACTGCGCAATGATCGTTGTCCATATATTTTGCATGAGGAATACCATAGCTCAGGCATAGCAGGTGTGGAACAGTACAAAAGGTGGAGTGGTTATCCCTATGAATGAACCGAAGGCTTATCATACTAGAAGTATCTGGTGAGTGGCCGATCTAAACGGTGGTGGTGTGTCACAAAAGTCACAATGAATCACAGATGATATACAGTGGCACCTTAAGGGCTGAAATCACAGCAATTATTGATGAATTTGCACTTTGGCACATGGACTTTGTTAATCCTTTTTTTGTATGTTAGTAATTTTGACTTATAGATTGGTAAATATTGGTGATTTATAAATATGTTCTGATAGTGGGGGGATATATAAGTGGAACACACACATAATTTTAGGGGGGCATGAGGGAGTTTGTATTAATTGTACAATTTATTGATTATTAACAGGAAAGTGATGTACAAACATGAGTGGTGCATGGTAAAAGAGTAGCGCACTCACACACACATATTATAGTTATATCCCATTTCACTGAATGGTCTTTTTGAATGCAGCAACTCAAAAAAGTTTTTTTAAAGGGTAAAAAGAAAAGTTGTTTTGCGCCGGTGACACATATATTGAATTAAATAACATTGAACATTTCACCATTCATTCCTATGGGACCAATTTTGCCACAAAGACGACGATATTTTGTGAACCATTCGGCGAGACGTTCCACAAAGTAATAGCACACCAATCGGGAACAATTCGCACGTTGCGGTATATTACTTGTCTATGTAGTGTAAAAGCTGTGGGAGGAGTTGGGGTGGTAAATTTGGCTATAATAATAACTAGAAAAGCTACAATTTCTGGGGAAATTGTGAAAAGTGTTCTTGCCTCTACAACTGGAGTGGGCCGATTAACTGGGTGGAGTGGCTTGAGTAATTCTGTAAAAAGTGTTAAAAAGCTTAATATTTTAAAAAGTATAAATAGTAGTAAAAAAGTTGAAGTCCCATCATTAGCTGAAAGAGCTGAACATTTTTTTTCAAAAATGATTTTTTTTTCAAAAGATTTTTTTCAAAAATATATGTATTTTTTTTTCAAAAGATTTTTTTCTTCAAAAATGATTGTTAATTTTTTTTTCATGGGGTGATCATAATGTTTTGGCTGATCGTGGGGTGGACATAATGTTTTGGCTGATTATGGCGTGGTCATAATGTTTTGGCTGATCATGTTGTGGTCATAATGGTTTGGCTGATCGTGGGGTGGACATAATGTTTTGGCTGATCATGGGGCGGTCATAATTATTTGGCTGATTATGGCGTGGTCATAATGTTTTGGCTGATCATGGGGGGGTCATAATGTTTTGGCTGATCATGTTGTGGTCATAATGGTTTGGCTGATCGTGGGGTGGACATAATGTTTTGGCTGATCATGGGGGGGTCATAATGTTTTGGCTGATCATGGGGGGTCATAATGTTTTGGCTGATAATGGGGTGGTCATAATGTTTTGGCTGATCATGTTGTGGTCATAATGTTTTGGCTGATCATGGGGGGGTCATAATGTTTTGGCTGATCATGGGGGGGTTATAATGTTTTGGCTGATAATGGGGTGGTCGTAATGTTTTGGCTGATCATGTTGTGGTCGTAATGTTTTGGCTGATCATGGGGTGGACATAATGGTTTGGCTGATCGTGGGGTGGTCATAATGTTTTGGCTGATCATGGGGGGGGTCATAATGTTTTGGCTGATCATGGGGGGGGTCATAATGTTTTGGCTGATCATGGGGGGGGTCATAATGTTTTGGCTGATCATGGGGGGGTCATAATGTTTTGGCTGATTATGGCATGGTCATAATGTTTTGGCTGATCATGGGGGGGTCATAATGGTTTGGCTGATCGTGGGGCGGTCATAATGATTTGGCTGATCATGGGGGGGTCATAATGTTTTGGCTGATCATGTTGTGGTCATAATGTTTTGGCTGATCATGGGGGGGCATAATGTTTTGGCTGATCATGTTGTGGTCATAATGTTTTGGCTGATCATGGGGGGGCATAATGTTTTGGCTGATCATGTTGTGGTCATAATGTTTTGGCTGATCATGGGGGGTCAGCTTTTGTCATACCTTCACCTAGCAGATGAAGGTATGACCACATGCATTTGGGGGGTCTCAGCATCTTGTGTTTACAACCACTGTTTCCTAGCAACGCTCATATCCTGTTTATGCTTCACAAATGCTGCTCAATACACAATACACAGGACCATGATAGATCTAACAACTGTGCAGTAATTCAAACGGCCGTATTTTAAAAACTATAAATCCTACAGCGAAGATCTTTATATTGTGAGAATCACAAGACCCAGACCTAGATTTTGATACATAGTATGTCTCTGAAATATTAAAATTAAAGGCACAGTCGCAGTTTAGAAATTGCCCTTCAAATTTGAAGGGGCTAGAGTGTAGTTTCAATGAATGTCAATGGACGGTGTGAGTTGCAAACAAATGGTCATATTGTGAAAACTATCAGGACTATGGCTTAGCCGTGGACATGTTTAGTGGCAGCAGGGATAGCTGAACGTTTTGATATAAGATTTGTGTAGGTGGGCTTGAAAATGAGGGAGTGGCGGCAGTTTAGAAATCATGTTCTGATTTTTCAGCTTTTGTCACCTCCCACTCTAGTTTCCCCATTCATTCCTATGGGACCAATTTCACCGCAAAAATGACGATATTTTGTGAACCTTTTGGCAAAACGTTCCACAAAGTAATAGCACACCATTCGGGAACAATCCGCACGTTTCGGTATATTACTTGTCTATGTAGTGTAAAAACTGTGGGAGGAGTTAGGGTGGTAAATTTGGCTATAATAATAATAATAACTAGAAAAGCTACAATTTCTGGGGAAATTGTGAAAGTGTTCTTGCCTCTACAACTGGAGTGGGCGGAGTAACTGGATGGGGTGGAGTGGCTTGAGTAACTGTGAAAAGTGTTAAAAAGCTTAATATTTTAAAAAGTATAAATAGTAGTAAAAAAGTTCCATCATTAGCTGAAAGAGTTGAACATTTTTTTTAAAGTAAATTTTTTTTTTCAAAAATGAATTTTTTTTTTTTCAAAAATGAATTTTTTTTTTTTCAAAAATGAATTTTTTTTATTCAAAAATGATTTTTTTTCTTCAAAAATGATTTTTTTTTCTTCAAAAATGATTTTTTTTTTCAAAAATGATTTTTTTTTAAAAGTAATTTTTTTTCTCAAAAATAATTTTTTTTTTCGAAATTATTTTTTTTTTAAGTAATTTTTTTTTCAAAAATAATTTTTTTTTTCAAAAATAATTTTTTTTTTTTCAAAAATATATTTTTTTTTTTCAAAAATATATATATTTTGTTTTTCAAAAATATTTTTTTTTTTCATGGGGCGGTCATAATGTTTCAGCTGATCATGGGGTTGTCAGCTTTTGTCACCTCCCGCTCTAGTTTTGAACATTTCACCATTCATTCCTATGGGACCAATTTCACCGCAAAAACGACGATATTTCGTGAACCATTCGGCGAAACGTTCCACAAAGTAATAGCACACCAATTAAATGACATTGAGGCCGGATTCACACTGGTATTTTTCAGCTTTTCACAAAGTTCCACAAGGTAATAGGACACCAATTAAATGACATTGAACATTTCGCAATTCATTCCTATGGGACCAATATTGCCGCAAAAAACTACGATATTTCGTGGACCATTCGGTGAAACGTTCCACAAAGTAATAGCACACCAATCGGGAACAATCCGCTCATTTCGATATATTACTTGTCTCTGTAGTGTAAAAACTGTGGGAGGAGTCTACAAGCATTATCAAGTCTAGCAGATGAAGTCACATGCATTTGGGGTGTCTCAGCATCTTGTGTTTACAACCACTGTTTCCTAGCAACGCTCATGCCCTGTTTATGCTTCCCAAATACTACTTCATCAAAACTGCCCCATCAGAATTACCCCATCAAAACTGCCCCATCATATTCCTCTATTATAAATCAGTACATGGTGTGTCTGTCCCCTCCCCCGGGCTCTGTAATCAGAGCTGAGATGCTCCAGCCACCTCCCCCCTGTGTATAACAGAAGCTTTGGTAACCATGGCAACAAAACAAACACTAACAGTACACTCTGATTAATGGCTAAAATTTCCTGAAATGACCTCTAAACAAATGGCCGTATTTTAAAAACTATACATCCTACAGCGAAGATCTTTATATTGGGAGAATCACAAGACCCAGACCTAGATTTTGATGTATAGTATGTCTCTGAAATATTAAAAATGGAGGCACGGTCGCAGTTTAGAAATTGCCCTTCAAATTTGAAGGGGCTAGAGTGTAGTTTCAATGAATGTCAATGGACGGTGTGAGTTGCAAACAAATGGTCATATTGTGAAAACTGTCAGGACTATGGCTTAACCGTGGACATGTTTAGTGGCAGCAGGGATAGCTGAACGTTTTGATATAAGATTTGTGTAGGTGGGCTTGAAAATGAGGGAGTGACGGCAGTTTAGAAATCATGTTCTGATTTTCCAGCTTTTGTCATCTCCCACTCTAGTTTCCCCATTCATTCCTATGGGACCAATTTCGCCGCAAAAATTACGATATTTCGTGAACCATTCGGCGAAACGTTCCACAAAATAATAGCACACCATTCGGGAACAATCCGCACGTTTCGGTATATTACTTGTCTATGTAGTGTAAAAACTGTGGGAGGAGTTAGGGTGGTAAATTTGGCTATAATAATAAGAATAACTAGAAAAGGTACAATTTCTGGGGAAATTGTGAAAGTGTTCTTGCCTCTACAACTGGAGTGGGCGGAGTAACTGGGTGGGGTGGAGTGGCTTGAGTAACTGTGAAAAGTGTTAAAAAGCTTAATATTTTAAAAAGTATAAATAGTAGTAAAAAAGTTCCATCATTCGCTGAAAGAGCTGAACATTTTTTTCAAAAGTAATTTTTTTTTTCAAAAATGAATTTTTTTTAATCAAAAATGATTTTTTTTTCTTCAAAAATGATTTTTTTTTTCAAAAGTAATTTTTTTTTTCAAAGGTAATTTTTTTTTTCAAAAATGAATTTTTTTATTTCAAAAATAATTTTTTTTCGAAATTATTATTTTTTTTAAAGTAATTTTTTTTTCAAAAATATTTTTTTTTTTCAAAAATGATTTTTTTTTTTCAAAAATTATTTTTTTACTTTTTTTCAAAAATTTTTTTTTTTTTTCAAAAATATTTTTTTTTTTTACATGGGGCGGTCATAATGTTTTGGCTGATCATGGGGTGGTCATAATGTTTTGGCTGATCATGGGGTTGTCAGCTTTTGTCACTTCCCACTCTAGTTTTGAACATTTCGCCATTCATTCCTATGGGACCAATTTCGCCGCAAAAACGTCATTTCGTGGACCATTCGGCAAAACATTCCACAAAGTAATAACACGCCAATCGGGAACAATCCACTCGTTTCGGTATATTACTTGTCTCTGTAGTGTGAAAACTGTGGGAGGAGTCTACAAGCATTATCAAGTCTAGCAGATGAAGTCACATGCATTTGGAGTGTCTCAGCATCTTGTGTTTACAACCACTGTTTCCTAGCAACGCTCATGCCCTGTTTATGCTTCCCAAATACTGCTTCATCAAAACTGCCCCATCATATTCCTCTATTATAAATCAGTACATTGTGTGTCTGTCCCCTCCCCCGGGCTCTGTAATCAGAGCTGAGATGCTCCAGCCACCTCCCCCCTGTGTATAACAGAAGCTTTGGTAACCATGGCAACAAAACAAACACTAACAGTACACTCTGATTAATGGCTAAAATTTCCTGAAATGACCTCTAAACAAATGGCCGTATTTTAAAAACTATACACCCTACAGCGAAGATCTTTATATTGTGAGAATCACAAGACCCAGACCTAGATTTTGATGTATAGTATGTCTCTGAAATATTAAAAATGAAGGCACAGTCGCAGTTTAGAAATTGCCCTTCAAATTTGGAGGGGGCTAGAGTGTAGTTTCAATGAATGTCAATGGACGGCGTGAGTTGCAAACAAATGGTCATATTGTGAAAACTATCAGGACTATGGCTTAGCCGTGGACATGTTTAGTGGCAGCAGGGAAAGCTGAACGTTTTGATATAAGATTTGTGTAGGTGGGCTTGAAAATGAGGGAGTGGCAGCATTTTTGAAATCATGTTCTGATTTTCCAGCTTTTGTCATCTCCCACTCTAGTTTCCCCATTCATTCCTATGGGACCAATTTCGCCGCAAAAACGACGATATTTCGTGAACCATTCGGCGAAACGTTCCACAAAGTAATAGCACACCATTCGGGAACAATCCGCACGTTTCGGTATATTACTTGTCTATGTAGTGTAAAAACTGTGGGAGGAGTTAGGGTGGTAAATTTGGCTATAATAATAAGAATAATATATATGTGAGATAACAGTAAGTGGTCTTGCTATGCAAGAACACTTAACTAGAAAAGGTACAATTTCTGGGGAAATTGTGAAAGTGTTCTTGCCTCTACAACTGGAGTGGGCGGAGTAACTGGGTGGGGTGGAGTGGCTTGAGTAACTGTGAAAAGTGTTAAAAAGCTTAATATTTTAAAAAGTATAAATAGTAGTAAAAAAGTTCCATCATTCGCTGAAAGAGCTGAACATTTTTTTCAAAAGTAATTTTTTTTTTTCAAAAATGAATTTTTTTTAATCAAAAATGATTTTTTTTTCTTCAAAAATGATTTTTTTTTTCAAAAGTAATTTTTTTTTTCAAAGGTAATTTTTTTTTTCAAAAATGAATTTTTTTATTTCAAAAATAATTTTTTTTTCGAAATTATTATTTTTTTTAAAGTAATTTTTTTTTCAAAAATAATTTTTTTTTTCAAAAATATTTTTTTTTTCAAATATATTTTTTTTTCAAAAATAATTTTTTTTTTAAAAGTAATTTTTTTTCAAAAATATTTTTTTTTTTCAAAAATAATTTTTTTTTTTTCAAAAATATTTTTTTTTTCAAAAATATTTTTTTTTTTTTCAAAAATGATTTTTTTTTTTTCAAAAATGATTTTTTTTTTTTCAAAAATTATTTTTTTACTTTTTTCAAAAATTATTTTTTTTTTCAAAAATATTTTTTTTTTTACATGGGGCGGTCATAATGTTTTGGCTGATCATGGGGTGGTCATAATGTTTTGGCTGATCATGGGGTTGTCAGCTTTTGTCACTTCCCACTCTAGTTTTGAACATTTCGCCATTCATTCCTATGGGACCAATTTCGCCGCAAAAATGTCATTTCGTGGACCATTCGGCAAAACATTCCACAAAGTAATAACACACCAATCGGGAACAATCCGCTCATTTCGGTATATTATTTGTCTCTGTAGTGTGAAAACTGTGGGAGGAGTCTACAAGCATTATCAAGTCTAGCAGATGAAGTCACATGCATTTGGAGTGTCTCAGCATCTTGTGTTTACAACCACTGTTTCCTAGCAACGCTCATGCCCTGTTTATGCTTCCCAAATACTGCTTCATCAAAACTGCCCCATCAGAATTACCCCATCAAAACTGCCCCATCATATTCCTCTATTATAAATCAGTACATGGTGTGTCTGTCCCCTCCCCCGGGCTCTGTAATCAGCTGAGACGCTCCAGCCACCTTCCCCCCTGTGTATAACAGAAGCTTTGGTAACCATGGCAACAAAGCAAACACTAACAGTACACTCTGATTAATGGCTAAAATTTCCTGAAATGACCTCTAAACAAATGGCCGTATTTTAAAAACTATACACCCTACAGCGAAGATCTTTATATTGTGAGAATCACAAGACCCAGACCTAGATTTTGATGTATAGTATGTCTCTGAAATATTAAAAATGAAGGCACAGTCGCAGTTTAGAAATTGCCCTTCAAATTTGGAGGGGGCTAGAGTGTAGTTTCAATGAATGTCAATGGACGGCGTGAGTTGCAAACAAATGGTCATATTGTGAAAACTATCAGGACTATGGCTTAGCCGTGGACATGTTTAGTGGCAGCAGGGATAGCTGAACGTTTTGATATAAGATTTGTGTAGGTGGGCTTGAAAATGAGGGAGTGGCGGCAGTTTAGAAATCATGTTCTGATTTTCCAGCTTTTGTCATCTCCCACTCTAGTTTCCCCATTCATTCCTATGGGACCAATTTCGCCGCAAAAACGACGATATTTCGTGAACCATTCGGCGAAATGTTCCACAAAGTAATAGCACACCATTCGGGAACAATCCGCACGTTTCGGTATATTACTTGTCTACGTAGTGTAAAAACTGTGGGAGGAGTTAGGGTGGTAAATTTGGCTATAATAATAAGAATAATATATATGTGAGATAACAGTAAGTGGTCTTGCTATGCAAGAACACTTAATAACTAGAAAAGGTACAATTTCTGGGGAAATTGTGAAAGTGTTCTTGCCTATACAACTGGAGTGGGCGGAGTAACTGTGAAAAGTGTTAAAAAGCTTAATATTTTAAAAAGTATAAATAGTAGTAAAACAGTTCCATCATTAGCTGAAAGAGCTGAACATTTTTTTCAAAAGTAATTTTTTTTCTTCAAAAATGAATTTTTTTTTTTCAAAAATGATTTTTTATTTTAAAAATAATTTTTTTTTTCAAAACTTTTTTTTTTCAAAAATATTTTTTTTTTCATGGGGCGGTCAAAATGTTTCGGCTGATCATGGGGTTGTCAGCTTTTGTCACCTCCCACTGTAGTTTTGAACATTTCACCATTCATTCCTTATGGGACCAATTTCACCGCAAAAACGACGATATTTTGTGAACCATTCGGCGAAACGTTCCACAAAGTAATAGCACACCAATTAAATGACATTGAGGCCGGATTCACACTGGTATTTTTCAGATTTTCACAAAGTTCCACAAGGTAATAGGACACCAATTAAATGACATTGAACATTTCGCCATTCATTCCTATGGGACCAATTTCGCCGCAAAAACGACGATATTCCGTGAACCATTCGGCGAATGTGTAAAAACTGTGGGAGGAGTTAGGGTGGTAAATTATCAGCATTATCAAGCCTCGCAGATGAAGGTATGGCCACATGCATTTGGGGGGTTTCAGCATCTTGTGTTTACAACCACTGTTTCCTAGCAACGCTCATGTACTGTTTATGCTTCACACGCACTGCTCAATACACAACACAATGTAATTTCTACACAATACAATTCCTATCAAAACTGCCCCATCATATTGCCACCATCAAAACTGCCCCATCATAATTGCCCCATTAAAACTGCCCCATCAGAATTGCCCTATCAAAACTGCCCCATCATATTCCTCTATTATAAATCAGTACATGGTGTGTCTGTCCCCTCCCCCGGGCTCTGTAATCAGAGCTGAGATGCTCCAGCCACCTCCCCCCCGTGTATAACAGAAGCTTTGGTAACCATGGCAACAAAACAAACACAGTACACTCTGATTAATGGCTAAAATTTTCTAAAATGACCTCTAAACAAAAAGCTTTTTCTCAAAAACTATAAATCCTACAGCGAAGATCTTTATATTGTGAGAATCACAAGACCCAGACCTAAATTTTGATGTATAGTATGTCTCTGAAATATTAAAAATGAAGGCACAGTCGCAGTTTAGAAATTGCCCTTCAAATTTGAAGGGGCTAGAGTGTAGTTTCAATGAATGTCAATGGACGGTGTGAGTTGCAAACAAATGGTCATATTGTGAAAACTATCAGGACTATGGCTTAGCCGTGGACATGTTTAGTGGCAGCAGGGATAGCTGAACGTTTTGATATAAGATTTGTGTAGGTGGGCTTGAAAATGAGGGAGTGGCGGCAGTTTAGAAATCATGTTCTGATTTTCCAGCTTTTGTCATCTCCCACTCTAGTTTCCCCATTCATTCCTATGGGACCAATTTCGCCGCAAAAACGACGATATTTCGTGAACCATTCGGCGAAACGTTCCACAAAGTAATAGCACACCATTCGGGAACAATCCGCACGTTTCGGTATATTACTTGTCTATGTAGTGTAAAAACTGTGGGAGGAGTTAGGGTGGTAAATTTGGCTATAATAATAAGAATAATATATATGTGAGATAACAGTAAGTGGTCTTGCTATGCAAGAACACTTAATAACTAGAAAAGGTACAATTTCTGGGGAAATTGTGAAAGTGTTCTTGCCTCTACAACTGGAGTGGGCGGAGTAACTGGGTGGGGTGGAGTGGCTTGAGTAACTGTGAAAAGTGTTAAAAAGCTTAATATTTTAAAAAGTATAAATAGTAGTAAAAAAGTTCCATCATTCGCAGAAAGAGCTGAACATTTTTTTCAAAAGTAATTTTTTTTTTCAAAAATGAAATTTTTTTATTCAAAAATGATTTTTTTGTCAAAAATAATTTTTTTTTTAAAAGTAATTTTTTTTTCAAAAATATTTTTTTTCTTCAAAAATGAATTTTTTTTTTCAAAAGTAATTTTTTTTTTCAAAGGTAATTTTTTTTTTCAAAAATGAATTTTTTTATTTCAAAAATAATTTTTTTTTCAAAAATAATTTTTTTTTCAAAAATATTTTTTTTTTTCAAAAATAATTTTTTTTTTTTTTCAAAAATTTTTTTTTTTTTTTCAAAAATTATTTTTTTTTTTTCAAAAATATTTTTTTTTTTACATGGGGCGGTCATAATGTTTTGGCTGATCATGGGGTGGTCATAATGTTTTGGCTGATCATGGGGTTGTCAGCTTTTGTCACCTCCCACTCTAGTTTTGAACATTTCGCCATTCATTCCTATGGGACCAATTTCGCCGCAAAAACGGCATTTCGTGGACCATTCGACGAAACGTTCCACAAAGTAATAGCACACCATTCGGGAACAATCCGCACGTTTCGGTATATTACTTGTCTATGTAGTGTAAAAACTGTGGGAGGAGTTAGGGTGGTAAATTTGGCTATAATAATAAGAATAATATATATGTGAGATAACAGTAAGTGGTCTTGCTATGCAAGAACACTTAACTAGAAAAGGTACAATTTCTGGGGAAATTGTGAAAAGTGTTCTTGCCTCTACAACTGGAGTGGGCGGAGTAACTGGGTGGAGTGGCTTGAGTAACTGTTGTGTGGTTGGAGTGGCTGGAGTAACTGTGAAAAGTGTTAAAAAGCTTAATATTTTAAAAAGTATAAATAGTAGTAAAAAAGTTGAAGTCCCATCATTAGCTGAAAGAGCTGAAAATTTTTCTCAAAAGTTTTTTTTTTTCAAAAATGAATTTTTTTTCAAAATTTTTTTTTTTTTTTCAAAAATATTTTTTTTTTTCATGGGGCGGTCATAATGTTTTGGCTGATCATGGGGTTGTCAGCTTTTGTCACCTCCCACTCTAGTTTTGAACATTTCGCCATTCATTCCTATGGGACCAATTTCGTCGCAAAAACGACGATATTTCGTGAACCATTTGGCGAAACGTTCCACAAAGTAATAGCGCACCAATTAAATGACATTGAGGCCGGATTCACACTGGTATTTTTCAGCTTTTCACAAAGTTCCACAAGGTAATAGCACACCAATTAAATGACATTGAACATTTCGCCATTCATTCCTATGGGACCAATTTCGCCGCAAAAACTACAATATTTCGTGGACCATTCGGCGAAACGTTCCACAAAGTAATAGCACACCAATCGGGAACAATCCACACCTTCGGTATATTACTGTCTATGTAGTTTAAAAGCTGTGGGAGGAGTTAGGGTGGTATGATCATGGGGTTGTCAGCTTTTGTCACCTCCCACTCTAGTTTTGAACATTTCGCCATTCATTCCTATGGGACCAATTTCGCCGCAAAAATGACGATATTCCGTGAACCATTCGGCGAATGTGTAAAAACTGTGGGAGGAGTTAGGGTGGTAAATTATCAGCATTATCAAGCCTCGCAGATGAAGGTATGGCCACATGCATTTGGGGGGTTTCAGCATCTTGTGTTTACAACCACTGTTTCCTAGCAACGCTCATGTACTGTTTATGCTTCACACGCACTGCTCAATACACAACACAATGTAATTTCTACACAATACAATTCCTATCATAACTGCCCCATCATATTGCCACCACCAAAACTGCCCCATCATATTGCCACCATCAAAACTGCCCCATCAGAATTGCCCTATCAAAACTGCCCCATCATAATTGCCCCATTAAAACTGCCCCATCAGAATTGCCCTATCATATTCCTCTATTATAAATCAGTACATGGTGTGTCTGTCCCCTCCCCCGGGCTCTGTAATCAGAGCTGAGATGCTCCAGCCACCTCCCCCCCTGTGTATAACAGAAGCTTTGGTAACCATGGCAACAAAACAAACACAGTACACTCTGATTAATGGCTAAAATTTCCTGAAATGACCTCTAAACAAAAAGCTTTTTTCCAAAAACTATAAATCCTACAGCGAAGATCTTTCTATTGTGAGAATCACAAGACCCAGACCTAGATTTTGATGTATAGTATGTCTCTGAAATATTAAAAATAGAGGCACGGTCGCAGTTTAGAAATTGCCCTTCAAATTTGAAGGGGCTAGAGTGTAGTTTCAATGAATGTCAATGGACGGTGTGAGTTGCAAACAAATGGTCATATTGTGAAAACTATCAGGACTATGGCTTAGCCGTGGACATGTTTAGTGGCAGCAGGGATAGCTGAACGTTTTGATATAAGATTTGTGTAGGTGGGCTTGAAAATGAGGGAGTGGCGGCAGTTTAGAAATCATGTTCTGATTTTTCACCTTTGTCACCTCCCACTCTAGTTTCCCCATTCATTCCTATGGGACCAATTTCGCCGCAAAAACTACGATATTTCGTGAACCTTTCGGCGAAACGTTCCACAAAATAATAGCACACCATTCGGGAACAATCCGCACGTTTTGGTATATTACTTGTCTATGTAGTGTAAAAGTTGTGGGAGGAGTTAGGGTGGTAAATTTGGCTATAATAATAAGAATAAGAACTAGAAAAGGTACAATTTCTGGGGAAATTGTGAAAAGTGTTCTTGCCTCTACATCTGGAGTGAGCGGAGTAACTGGGGGGAGTGCCTGGAGTAACTGTTGTGTGGTTGGAGTAACTGTGGAAAGGTTGAACTGGGCAGATGGGCAGAGTAACTGTGTGGAGTGTTTGTAGTGAGTAAAGATAGTAAACATTACACTAACCAATTGATTGATCAAATTTAAAAAGTGCACAAGTGCTAATGATGTAGAAGGTAGAAATATCAGTAAATGACTTTGTCGGACACAGACTTAAGGGTTACCAGGATTTATTCCGCCCCAGCCAAAGCATAGCACCTGACGGACTCGCGTCCCAAAATCAAGTGTGTCAAAAACAGTTTACACAGTGTACATATAATTTCAATATATTGCATCACAAGCGAACTGGCGGTATATTTCCGTTATACATTAACATTAACATTTTGAACAGTCAACTTTTTGAACTTTTTGGATACAAGGCAATTCATTAAAGCATATACTTTAAACCCTTACAAATTTTCAGTTTCTCTGCAGTTTTGCTCCTTGCTGTTTCTTTGTCTTACTAATCAGCAAGCAGGCTATAGCACAGGAAGGAGAGGGTGAGTGTGATGAGGACAGTGTGATAGGGCGAGCTGACGTGCTGCATCTACCGTCTGTAGGACGGGTGATCGTTTTAGCCAGCCGGCTTCTTATGCTTATTTGAATCTGCTACACTGTAAGTGTTATTTTAATTCTTTTAATAAACCTCAAAACCAGGATTACGCTATGTTGTTTCCCTCTCTTTTCCCGGGGTACCCCTAAATGAGAACAACCCCCCAGCTAGGAGTCTTTTATTAATCTCCATGATAACAGTGATTTCCTGTGACTTGGTGGACTAGTGGTATCATCACCCTTTGGCTGTATGAAGTGGCATGTCGTTTCCTAGAAGCCCATCCAATGAAAGGCCCTGACCGGGTTAAGGTCGCAAGCCCCCTTGTGCTTGCCGTTTGGTAAGCGCGCATTTTATTTTCAGCTACCACCGTGGTGCGGTGGAGGAATTTTTTCTATTTTACATTTCCTGCTTTAAAAAAATGGGGTCTGAGCCTATGTATTTTCACAACATTTATTTGGACTTTATTCACTGTGTTAGGACTGTCCAGTGAACACTTATTGATTTAGGTTTCAAGAACTGTGTTAGTTATTTAATTTGGGTTCTAACCAATTAGTCCTATTCAACACTGGTACTAGTATTTACTCCTATTTACAGCACTGCTATATTTGTTATATTGTTGTATTAGTGTGTGTATCTCACATAGAGTGGCTGCTTTTGTTATTATGTAGTTTTTTTTAATTTTTTTTCACTAATTAATTTTCATCACTATTTTGGTTATCCCCTATTTGGTCATTCACAATATTTCACGAACAGGTACCCTTTTTGGGTGCACTACAGCGCGGTATTCCTCTTACTATATGATGAGGACAGATGTCTGTGATGGATGGGGGGGGAGTAAGTGAGTTCAGTGTCTAACAAGTACACCGAACATGAAATATAGAGAATGATGTTTAGCTAATTGTAAATGGTCCCACATAACTATGGCCACGTAAACTGACCCTCATTGCCACTTTATCTGTTTGATGACCACTGTCTCACAACCACTGTTTCCTGGCAACACTCATGCCCTGTTTATGCAGGCTCTAAGCGTGTTCACAACCACTGCTCAAAACACAATACACAGGATAATGGTAGCTGTAATAACTGTGCAGTACTCCTGACTGGAGACACTGCTGCACCCTGGAGATGTAAATGTGATCCAACAGTGTGTTTTTTTCTGTGGTGGCTGCCCAGACCAGTTGAGTATATCCTCTTGAGTGAAGAAGGTCAGATATTGGCTTCTTTTCTCTGCACAGAAAATCTTCATTGAAATCTCCACAGAGTATTATAGGTTGGCAATCCATTATTTCCAAAGATTCCAAGAGGCCCAGCAGGTTAGTAAGGAATTGGCCAATACTGTAATCCGGTGGCCTGTAAATGACAGCGATCAAAGCTTGTACAGGGGACTCCAGTTTGACAACCAAGAACTCCAAGTCAGTCACATTGTGATGATACTGCTTTTCATAGGCCTTGAAATGGTTTCTGACATACAAGGCGACACCTCCGCCACTTTTACTTGCAATGTCAGGAAGGTTTGTGTACGAGAGGTGTCTGTTGCGTTTGAACAGGTTGTAGCCCTCCAGCTGGAGACTTTCAGCAACAGAAGAGCCTGAGAGATGAGTTTCAGTGAAACATAAAACATCTCCAAGTGTCAACTCATGGTGAGATTTGATATCTTCAATGTGAGCTGGTAATCCTTCCGTGTTGTGATGGATAATTGTTAATGTTTGCTGTTTGTCTGTTGTCTGTAGAAACTTTAAGAGGGGCATAACACTTTCCAGTGATGCTTTCTTCATTGAATCCAGGGAAGCTGTGATTTCAGGATCAGCAAAGATCTTCTTCTCATCAAAGTCGGTTATGTACAGTCCTTGTAGTGTAGTCGTTCTACTCAGAGCAACATAGGCCATTCCCGGTTGGAAGACCCGTTTCAATGAGACCACTGCCGACTGTATCGACATCCCCTGACACTTATGAATCGTACATCCAAAAGCCAACTTCAGGGGGAACTGCCTGCGAACAACTCCTTTCTGTCTCAGGTTTTCCTCTACCCTTTCTATGTACACCAAGTTGTCAGCATCACAAGACGACTTGTTACGGTATCTCTGTCCTGCATTTGGATTGTCCAGCACAAGCCCAAGCTTGTTTACCGTAGTAGCACCATTCTCAGTCTGGATGATTATTCTTGCAATCTTGCCAAATGTCCCGTTAACAAGCCCGTCTTCTACATCAATGTTTCTTGTGATCATGATACTGGCACCTTCAGCTGCTTGCAGTGTGTCAATCAGATTGTCTTTGTGTCCTTTGAAAGGTTGGTGTTGCCTCAGCATCACTCCTGTCTTAGGGTCTTTTCTGTAATCGTCGGCATCTATGTTGGTGACGTTTGAATGGAGAACAGACACAGTTGCAGCATTATGTTTGTGAACCTCTTTGTTGGTGGCAAATATGTGTAGCACGTCATTAGGGCAGTGGGTGGGATCTGTAAAAGCCTGAGCAAGCAGAGCTTTGTCATCATTGCTTAAGGTGACAGTCTTCTGCTTGACTCTGATTCTATTCAAAAGCTCAGCAAATGAAATGTCATCCTTCTGTCGCATGATCTCTGTCAGCGTGATCATCTGAAAGTTGTCTTTCCAGACGTCATTGGTATTTTCCTCAAACACGCAGAGTGGCTTACTTTTTCCCAGCGGGGGGACCTGGTAAAAGTCTCCTACTGCTAGTACTGACATACCACCAAAAGGTTTCTTACTGCCTTTGATTTGCTGTAATCTCCAGTTGATGTAGGCAAACAGAGGCTTTGAAATCATTGACACCTCGTCAATAACAATGATCTCCGCATTTGACAGCTGTGCCCTCACTTCATCTATTAGATTTCCAAGTCCTTGGTAGGGTGGCTTCAAGCTTCTTGGCAACTTCAGCAGAGAATGCAAAGTGTTGCCTGAAATGTTGAAAGCTGCTGTTCCTGTAAATGCAGTTAGTAAAACGCTGGGCATGGATATGTCTGCTTCCTCACGTAGTCTGGTAAGTTTACAGAGTATCTTTGTCGCCTCAGCATAGATGCACTTTATCAGGTGTGATTTGCCTGTCCCTGCACCACCAGTGACAAAGTAATAGAATGGGTCAGGATTTAGGCCACGCACACGGTTAGTGCACCAGTCACAAACTGAGTAGAATGTCTGAGCTTGTGTCCGGTTAAGGTTTCTGTACATTTTCCGAAGGAAATCAGGGCACATTTGTGGGGCCTTCACAGTAAGCGCAATTCCACCTGTTTGTTTGTGACGTGTATACTCCGGAACATCATCTTGTTCATTCTCATGAAGTGGCTCCCCTTCTTTGCGTTCCTCTATACATTCCAACCTATCCAACTCAGCTTCTGGGGCAAAGGTGTTCCAAGCATCTTCAACAGGGCCGTTTTTTACAAAGTCATCCAAGACTTGTTCCACAATTTTGTTGTGTTGTTCGAACTTCTTTTGGTTGCTGGTAACAATTGCAGACACTGCTCGGATTGCTTCTTCTCCTGGTAAGCTCACACAGGCGCCTTTGTAAAAATCCTGGTGTGTTGGGAACCTTACAGTTTTCAGTGATGACTCTGAACGGTGGGGGAGGTAGAGTTTAAGCAGTCTGCCGTAGTAGTTCTCAGGGTCCTTCTTCTCTGAGAAGCGTGCGTACCTGATGATTGCAGGCTTCCCTCTCGTGCGTTTTTGAATCATTCCCATTTCATTCAATAGGCTGACACGCTTGCTGTCTTCCTTTTGCTTGCCATCTTCCTTCTGCTTGCCATAGACAACCCTGTAATGGGATGCAAAGTCTGCCAGACACATGGACTCAAACTCTGGTGTTTCGGGTCTGGCTCTGTATTTGTCGACAAAACTCGTCATCCACACATTAAGAGAATCGGCTGGTTTGTTCTGCAATGCACTGAGCGGGAGACTCATTTTCAGTGCGTTGTCACCAGTTGGCAGAAAAACAACCTCACGTGAGCAAGACTTCATTTTCAGGCTGCACGTATGGGCCACAGACTCCTGGGCGCTGACCTCTCTGTGTTTTGAATAAGCCTGAAGAACCTCTTTCATTTCTTCTCGTTCTGTCGCTGTTTCTGGGCTCATTTCTTTGACTATTGTTTTGAGATAGTCACTCAGCTCCCGTTCTGGCTTGGATATGTAGGACAACATGTACATGATGCAACCATACTCATCAAGAATGTACTGGATGTCCATGTTGGCGTTCCAGGCCGTCAGCAAATGTGGATTATAGTTGTTCACCCAGCAGTCCTTGACATCACGCTTCATTAGAATCACGCTTGAGGAGGTCAATGCCTGAATGTAGGAGTTGTACTGATTCAAAGTCATATCACACTGTACCAGTAGCTGTGACATGTCTTCAAGCTGCACTTTTGGGTTATTAAGCAAATCCCAGACTGGTTTCAGTTTGTTTTTGGCTGCTTGTGGTTTCATTGCACAATCTCCTTGTTCTTCTGGCATCGGGTAAGTTATCCTCGTTTTTCTAATAGGTGGCTTTGGAAATCCAAATCTGCATACTCTGTTACCTTTCTTGCATGATTTTGAATGAGATCTGCTGTGCATTTGAAGTTCTGTTACAAATCTGTGAAGTAAGGCCTGTTTGGCTTCATCAGGCAGCTGGCATGAGATGTTATGATCTATAAAGGCACACACCTTGTCATCACTGTCTTGTCCAAATATAGGAGCTCCTGCTACCCAACAGAGACAATGTATATGAGGGCTCCCTCTCGGCTGAAATTCAACCCGGTAAAAGTAATCGATAACTTCACCAATTGGCTGTGCAGGACCCAACAGCAGCTCTCGCATCAGAGCATCAACCCGTTTGTCAAACATGCGCATGGTGGTCACTGGGTTGCCTCGAAGAATGTCACACTTTTCAGCCCAGTCTAGCCCCGCAAAATCCACCTTTTGACCTTGTTGTGCCTTTATTGCCGTTATTACCTCTGGCCATCTGAATTCTGCAGCAGAGAAGGTAAGAAAAAATGTTGGCTTACCCAATTGTCTGACCATGGCTAGCAAATTCTTCAGATTTTTATCCCAGTAAGCTGGACTCCCTCTCAGTGGTTGCATGAACCTTGTGGCATCTCGGTTTCGCACCAACCTCTCAACCTCACACTTGTCCTGTAGCAGCTTGTTGGATATTTTCCGTCCATCCCTGGTATTGGGTTTTCCTTTCCTTAACTGGATGGACATGCTGCTTTTGGCCATGTGTGTTTCTGTGACAAACTGCGCAAAGAAGAGGTAGCTTGTGTCTCTTGCAAAACGAGTATCAACACAAAAAAGCCTTGCATTGAAATACATGCTCGGGGACAGTTTGACTTGTCTTGCCTGGTCCAATGTATTCTGTCCAGTAGGGAACTGAACAGGGAAAGCCATTGCCTCAAGCCTAGGAACTTTAAAGAAGCTGACAGGTGTGTTTCCTTGTGCAGGTGCAATGCTGAATATTCCATCACCGTGTGTCAGTGCTTCCTCTCCAAGGTCAGATGGCTGCAAACAACTGTCTAGGCCAATTCCAGGTCTTAGTGTATCCTTCTCATCCTCTGCATTGGGAGGTTGTTGGTCATGGCCTTCCTGTTGCTCAGAAGCAGCCGGTAAACATGCAGACTGTACCTCTGATGGATCACAATTTTCGATGCGTTCAAGTATCTCCATCATTTCAGTTTCGTCACAACTGTCGAGTTCCATCCCATCATCATTATCATCATCATCAGCGATTGTCTCATCCACTCTAATTGAAATGTCACTGTAGTCGGGGTGTGTGTCAATGAGTTTTGACAGACCTGCTACTACATTTCCCATGTTGACATAATGAAACAGCTGGTGGCCTTTGTAAGTCAGACGTCTTTTCAGCTTGACTCTGTGTAACTGGGATTTGCTGTGCGATCTTGGTAGAGTATTGACCGTGGTTTCCACCTCGGATGGCACACACACTACAGCGCCATGTATAGCTGCCTGTCGACCTTTGGGAAGTGTGATGATCTTGGCAAATGGCAGTATTTTGGCCAAAAGTTGTCTTTCCAGCACATTCAAATCGCAGAGCTCTGGGGGAATGGGCGCCAGCTCCATGTTGTTAGCTACAGCGATGGATGATTTGTGTCCTGCTTTTAAATGTAAATCACAGTTGTGACAAATCCATTCTTTGGTCCTTTCATCTGGTACGGTGCATTGTTCAGGTCCTTGACAGTGATTGTTGCACACATGGACATATTTCCCTGTCAAACAGGCAGCAACAATGTGTAGATTCTTCTTGTAATTGCTGTGAATGCAATGTTTCACTTGGTTAGGGAAAAGGGTGCGATGACACATCGTGCACACAAATGTTGGCCCAGCTTTAATGCATTCATGGAAAGTGGATATAGCTGTCTGCATTAGGCTGTTGTCCACTGGTTGACTGCATTCCCGCATGACACGAGTCCATCGTCTGTATTTCATTCTTATTTTGAAGGCACATTGCATCTTATGGGTTATGCGAAAATCTGCTTGAGTTTGACGCTTCATTTTCATGTAACTCATGCAATGTTGCAAGTGACGTTTTCTGAAAGCAGGATCATTATGATATTTTCTGGTGATGTATTGCTTCTGCTTCAACTTGAAATCGACATTTGTGGCATATTTTCTGGTGATGTATTGCTTCTTCTTCAAGTTGTAATCTGCATTTGTCGCATATTTTCTGGTGGTGTACTGCTTCTGTTTCAAGTTGAAATCTGCATTTGTCGCATATTTTCTGGTGATGTATTGCTTCTGCTTCAAGTTGAAATTGGCATCTGTTGCATATTTGCGAATGATATATTGCTTCTGCTTCAACTTAAAATCAGCATCTGCTCTGTATCGGCTGATGATGTATGTCCTTTTCTTATTGGTGACAGACATCTTTGTAGCCTTGAAATCACGCCTTCTTTCATTTCTGTGTCTTGTCTTCAGTTTTTGTCGTCTCTGTGCATTTAATTTGGACAATGCCTTACTGTCCTTCCATATGCCCTGTGAGGATTTCGCATCAACTGACCGTGGAGAATGCTTGCTGGCTGGGAATCCAGTGTGTGTTACATCTTTGGTCATCTGTGTCACTTTGTTCTCCACATGCTTTGCATTATGTGGTTTGTCAGATTGCACCAGTGGGGACAGCAAACCATCTGACAGACGTCTTGCACGATGAAATGAGACTGGCATGAAGTCATACTGCAGTCCATCAATAGGGCCTCTGGTGTCTGTAAGGAGCAATTCATACAACTTATAAATCCTTGCCCCCATATCACTCAAATGTGTAAAAGTGATCATAACAGCTTTTCCTTTTCCAGTGGCAGGAAGTCCATCCTTATTTCGACTATGAGAATCAAACAGTCCATATCTCCCAGACTTGTCTCTGAACAATGCAATGCAATATGGCACTACTATAAAAAGTGCATGTGTAACATCTGCATTGAGGCACTGAAGTCTTGTGGAGAGGTCAACAAACCAACCTTGGTTGTCACCGTCTACCGTGTCTCTCATACATCCCGATAACACTGGAGATTTAACAACGTTATACTCATATTTGTCAGTGTTGACTCTGAGGGGCACTTCTTCCATTGTCAAGTGTTGATGCTGATAGACATTTCTTTGTTTTAGCTGTTTTATTGTTGAGCCATACAAGCTGTTGCCCTTCTTCAGTATTTGATCAAGATCACCCTTTCTCACATCATCAAGCTCACTGTGGTATGCCAAAAATGTCAGAGCCATGCATGTACACTGTTTGTTCCTTAACCTTCCATAGCCATGATGACCCTGATGAAATGATGCCTGCACAGAAATCTCACTTGGTACACATGGTTCTTGCATGCCATGGTTTTCAGAAGTGCCCATCACACTGTCACTGTGCTCTTGAACTTGACACTGAGTTGAACATGAAAATGACACCACAGGTTCACTATGTACCTCCTGGGCACATTCACTGTCACAAACCTCCATATCCACTATGCTGCTGTGGGGCTCCGAATCCAGTTTAGTCCAGCGTATCTTTGCAGCTTTAGATCTCTTTCCTTTAGATGGCATGATGATATTTGTGGAAGGAGCTATAATTCTCCTCAGAGCTTTGTTCGAAGAGCTATAATTCCCCTCAGAGTTGTGTTGGAGGAGGAGCTATAATTCGCCTCAGAGCTGTGTGGGAGGAGCTATAACTCCCCTCTGAGCTGTGTGGGAGGAGCAATAATGCTATAATTCCCCTCAGAGCTGTGTGGGAGGAGATACAATTCCCCTTAGTGTTGTGTGGGAGGAGCTATAATTCCCCTTAGAGCTGTGTGGGAGAAGCTATATTTCCCCTCAGAGCTGTGTGGGAGAAGCTACATTTCCCATCAGAGTTGTGTGGGAGAAGCTATAATTCCCCTCAGAGCTGTTTAAAAGGAGCTATATTTCCCCTCACAGCGGTGTGGAAGAAACTATAATTCCTCTCAGAGTTGTGTGGGAGGAGCTCTAATTCTCCTCAGCTGTGTGGGAGGAGCTATAATGCTAAGCTGTAATTCCCCTCAGAGCTGTGTAGGAGGAGCTATAATTCCCCTCACAGCGGTGTGGGAGAAACTATAATTCCCCTCAGAGTTGTGTGGGAGGAGCTATAATGCTAAGCTATAATGCTATAATTCCCCTTTGAGCTGTGTGGGAGGAGCTATAATTCCCCTCAAAGCTGTATTGGAGGAGCTATAACTTCCCTCCAAGCTGTGTGGGAGGAGCTATAATGCTATAATTGTCCTTAGAGCTGTGTGAGAGGAGCTATAATTCCCCTCAGAGCTTTGTGATTTTTTTTTTTCAAAAATGATTTTGTTTTTTTGTTTTTTCAAAAATGATTTTGTTTTTTTGTTTTTTCAAAAATGATTTTTTTAAATGATTTTTTTTTTCAAAAATGAATTTTTTTTTTTCAAAAATGAATTTTGTTTTTTTCAAAAATGATTTTTTTTTTTATTTTTTTTTTTTCAAAAGTAATTTTTTTTTCAAAAATATATTTTTTTTCAAAAATATTTTTTTTTTTCAAAAATATTTTTTTTTTCAAAAATTAATTTTTATTTTTTTCAAAAATATTTTTTTTTTTACATGGGGCGGTCATAATGTTTTGGCTGATCATGGGGTGGTCATAATGTTTTGGCTGATCATGGGGTTGTCAGCTTTTGTCACCTCCCACTCTAGTTTTGAACATTTCGCCATTCATTCCTATGGGACCAATTTTGCCGCAAAAACGACGATATTTCGTGGACCATTCGGCGAAACGTTCCACAAAGTAATAGCACACCAATCGGGAAAAATCCGCACGTTTCGGTATATTACTTGTCTCTGTAGTGTGGAAAATGTGGGAGGAGTCTACAAGCATTATCAAGTCTAGCAGATGAAGTCACATGCATTTGGGGTGTCTCAGCATCTTGTGTTTACAACCACTGTTTCCTAGCAACATTTCCTTTTGAACATTTTGCCATTCATTCCTATGGGACCAATTTCGCCGCAAAAACGACGATATTTCGTGGACCATTCGGTGAAACGTTCCACAAAGTGATAGCACACCAATCGGGAACAATCCGCACGTTTCGGTATATTACTTGTCTCTGTAGTGTAAAAACTGTGGGAGGAGTCTACAAGCATTATCAAGTCTAGCAGATGAAGTCACATGCATTTGGGGTGTCTCAGCATCTTGTGTTTACAACCACTGTTTCCTAGCAACGCTCATGCCCTGTTTATGCTTCCCAAATACTGCTTCATCAAAACTGCCCCATCAGAATTACCCCATCAAAACTGCCCCATCATATTCCTCTATTATAAATCAGTACATGGTGTGTCTGTCCCCTCCCCCGGGCTCTGTAATCAGCTGAGATGCTCCAGCCACCTTCCCCCCCTGTGTATAACAGAAGCTTTGGTAACCATGGCAACAAAACAAACACTAACAGTACACTCTGATTAATGGCTAAAATTTCCTGAAATGACCTCTAAACAAATGGCCGTATTTTAAAAACTATACATCCTACAGTGAAGATCTTTATATTGTGAGAATCACAAGACCCAGACCTAGATTTTGATGTATAGTATGTCTGTGAAATATTAAAAATGAAGGCACGGTCGCAGTTTAGAAATTGCCCTTCAAATTTGGAGGGGGCTAGAGTGTAGTTTCAATAAATGTCAATGGACGGCGTGAGTTACAAACAAATGGTCATATTGTGAAAACTATCAGGACTATGGCTTAGCCGTGGACATGTTTAGTGGCAGCAGGGATAGCTGAACGTTTTGATATAAGATTTGTGTAGGTGGGCTTGAAAATGAGGGAGTGGCGGCAGTTTAGAAATCATGTTCTGATTTTCCAGCTTTTGTCATCTCCCACTCTAGCTTCCCCATTCATTCCTATGGGACCAATTTCGCCGCAAAAACGACGATATTTCGTGAACCATTCGGCGAAACGTTCCACAAAGTAATAGCACACCATTCGGGAACAATCCGCACGTTTCGGTATATTACTTGTCTATGTAGTGTAAAAACTGTGGGAGGAGTTAGGGTGGTAAATTTGGCTATAATAATAAGAATAATATATATGTGAGATAACAGTAAGTGGTCTTGCTATGCAAGAACACTTAACTAGAAAAGGTACAATTTCTGGGGAAATTGTGAAAAGTGTTCTTGCCTCTACAACTGGAGTGGGCGGAGTAACTGGGTGGAGTGGCTTGAGTAACTGTTGTGTGGTTGGAGTGGCTGGAGTAACTGTGAAAAGTGTTAAAAAGCTTAATATTTTAAAAAGTATAAATAGTAGTAAAAAAGTTGAAGTCCCATCATTAGCTGAAAGAGCTGAAAATTTTTCTCAAAAGTTTTTTTTTTTCAAAAATGAATTTTTTTTCAAAAATTTTTTTTTTTTTCAAAAATATTTTTTTTTTTCATGGGGCGGTCATAATGTTTTGGCTGATCATGGGGTTTTCAGCTTTTGTCACCTCCCACTCTAGTTTTGAACATTTCGCCATTCATTCCTACGGGACCAATTTCACCGCAAAAACGACGATATTTCGTGAACCATTTGGCGAAACGTTTCACAAAATAATAGCACCATTCGGGAACAATCCGCACGTTTTGGTATATTACTTGTTTATGTAGTGTAAAAATTGTGGGAGGAGTTAGGGTGGGAAATTTGGCTATAATAATAATAACTAGAAAAGGTACAATTTCTGGGGAAATTGTGAAAAGTGTTCTTGCCTCTACAACTGGAGTGGGCGGAGTAACTGGGTGGAGTGGCTTGAGTAACTATTTTAAAAAATATCAATAGTAGTAAAAAAGTTGAAGAAGTCCCATAATTAGCTGAAAGAGCTGAACATTTTTTTCAAAAATGAATTTTATTTTTTTTCAAAAATGATTTTTTTTTTCAAAAATGATTTTTTTTTCAAAAATGATTTTTTTTTTCAAAAATTGTTTTGTTTTTTAAATGATATTTTTTTTTCAAAAATTTTTTTTTTAAATGATTTTTTTTTTCAAAATTTTTTTTTAATTTTTTTTTTCTTTAAATTAATTTTATTTTTTTTCAAAAATGAATTTTATTTATTTTTTTTCAAAAATTATTTTTTTTTTTTCAAAAATATTTTTTTTTTTTTTATTAGGTGGTCATAATGTTTTTTCTGATCATGGGGTGGTCATAATGTTTTGGCTGATCATGGGGTTGTCAGCTTTTGTCACCTCCCACTCTAGTTTTGAACATTTCGCCATTCATTCCTATGGGACCAATTTCGTCGCAAAAACAACGATATTTCGTGAACCATTCTGTGAAACGTTCCACAAAGTAATAGCACACCAATCGGGAACAATCCGCACCTTCGGTATATTACTGTCTATGTAGTTTAAAAGCTGTGGGAGGAGTTAGGGTGGTATGATCATGGGGTTGTCAGCTTTTGTCACCTCCCACTCTAGTTTTGAACATTTCGCCATTCATCCCTATGGGACCAATTTCGCCGCAAAAACGACGATATTTTGTGAACCATTCGGCGAAAAAAGTTCCACAAAGTAATAGCACACCAATCGGGAACAATCCGCACGTTTCGGTATATTACTGTCTATGTAGTGTAAAAACTGTGGGAGGAGTTAGGGTGGTAAATTATCTGCATTATCAAGCCTATCAGAGGAAGGTATGACCAAATGCATTTGGGGGGGTTTCAGCATCTTGTGTTTACAACCACTGTTTCCTAGCAACACTGATGTACTGTTTATGCTTCACACCCACTGCTCATACACAATACAAAGGATCATAGCTGTAACAACTGTGCAGTAATTCAAACGGTCGTATTTTAAAAACTATAAATCCTACAGCGAAAAGCTTTATATTGTGAGAATCACAAGACCCAGACCTAGATTTTGATGTATAGTATGTCTCTGAAATATTAAAAATGAAGGCACAGTCGCAGTTTAGAAATTGCCCTTCAAATTTGGAGGGGGCTAGAGTGTAGTTTCAATGAATGTCAATGGACGGCGTGAGTTACAAACAAATGGTCATATTGTGAAAACTATCAGGACTATGGCTTAGCCGTGGACATGTTTAGTGGCAGCAGGGATAGCTGAACGTTTTGATATAAGATTTGTGTAGGTGGGCTTGAAAATGAGGGAGTGGCGGCAGTTTAGAAATCATGTTCTGATTTTCCAGCTTTTGTCATCTCCCACTCTAGTTTCCCCATTCATTCCTATGGGACCAATTTCGCCGCAAAAACGACGATATTTCGTGAACCATTTGGCGAAACGTTCCACAAAGTAATAGCACACCATTCGGGAACAATCCGCACGTTTCGGTATATTACTTGTCTATGTAGTGTAAAAACTGTGGGAGGAGTTAGGGTGGTAAATTTGGCTATAATAATAAGAATAATATATATGTGAGATAACAGTAAGTGGTCTTGCTATGCAAGAACACTTAACTAGAAAAGGTACAATTTCTGGGGAAATTGTGAAAGTGTTCTTGCCTCTACAACTGGAGTGGGCGGAGTAACTGGGTGGGGTGGAGTGGCTTGAGTAACTGTGAAAAGTGTTAAAAAGCTTAATATTTTAAAAAGTATAAATAGTAGTAAAAAAGTTCCATCATTCGCTGAAAGAGCTGAACATTTTTTTCAAAAGTAATTTTTTTCTTCAAAAATGATTTTTTTTTTCAAAAGTAATTTTTTTTTTCAAAGGTAATTTTTTTTTTCAAAAATGATTTTTTTTTATTTCAAAAATAATTTTTTTTTCGAAATTATTATTTTTTTTAAAGTAATTTTTTTTTTCAAAAATATTTTTTTTTTTCAAAAATATTTTTTTTTTTCAAAAATATTTTTTTTTTTCAAATATATTTTTTTTTCAAAAATAATTTTTTTTTTAAAGAATTTTTTTTTTCAAAAATATTTTTTTTTTCAAAAATAATTTTTTTTTTTTCAAAAATATTTTTTTTTTTTCAAAAATTATTTTTTTACTTTTTTCAAAAATTTTTTTTTTTTTCAAAAATATTTTTTTTTTTTACATGGGGCGGTCATAATGTTTTGGCTGATCATGGGGTGGTCATAATGTTTTGGCTGATCATGGGGTTGTCAGCTTTTGTCACTTCCCACTCTAGTTTTGAACATTTCGCCATTCATTCCTATGGGACCAATTTCGCCGCAAAAACGTCATTTCGTGGACCATTCGGCAAAACATTCCACAAAGTAATAACACACCAATCGGGAACAATCCGCTCGTTTCGGTATATTACTTGTCTCTGTAGTGTAAAAACTGTGGGAGGAGTCTACAAGCATTATCAAGTCTAGCAGATGAAGTCACATGCATTTGGAGTGTCTCAGCATCTTGTGTTTACAACCACTGTTTCCTAGCAACGCTCATGCCCTGTTTATGCTTCCCAAATACTACTTCATCAAAACTGCCCCATCAGAATTACCCCATCAAAACTGCCCCATCATATTCCTCTATTATAAATCAGTACATGGTGTGTCTGTCCCCTCCCCCGGGCTCTGTAATCAGAGCTGAGATGCTCCAGCCACCTCCCCCCCTGTGTATAACAGAAGCTTTGGTAACCATGGCAACAAAACAAACACTAACAGTACACTCTGATTAATGGCTAAAATTTCCTGAAATGACCTCTAAACAAAAAAGCTTTTTCCCAAAAACTATACATCCTACAGTGAAGATCTTTATATTGTGAGAATCACAAGACCCAGACCTAGATTTTGATTTATAGTATGTCTCTGAAATATTAAAAATGGAGGCACAGTCGCAGTTTAGAAATTTCCCTTCAAATTTGAAGGGGCTAGAGTGTAGTTTCAATGAATGTCAATGGACGGCGTGAGTTGCAAACAAATGGTCATATTATGAAAACTATCAGGACTATGGCTTAGCCGTGGACATGTTTAGTGGCAGCAGGGATAGCTGAACGTTTTGATATAAGATTTGTGTAGGTGGGCTTGAAAATGAGGGAGTGGCGGCAGTTTAGATATCATGTTCTGATTTTTCAGCTTTTGTCACCTCCCACTCTAGTTTCCCCATTCATTCCTATAGGACCAATTTCGCCACAAAAACGACGATATTTCGTTAACCATTTGGCGAAACGTTCCACAAAATAATAGCACACCATTCGGGAACAATCCGCACGTTTCGGTATATTACTTGTCTATGTAGTGTAAAAACTGTGGGAGGAGTTAGGGTGGTAAATTTGGCTATAATAATAAGAATAATATATATGTGAGATAACAGTAAGTGGTCTTGCTATGCAAGAACACTTAACTAGAAAAGGTACAATTTCTGGGGAAATTGTGAAAGTGTTCTTGCCTCTACAACTGGAGTGGGCGGAGTAACTGGGTGGGGTGGAGTGGCTTGAGTAACTGTGAAAAGTGTTAAAAAGCTTAATATTGTAAAAAGTATAAATAGTAGTAAAAAAGTTCCATCATTCGCTGAAAGAGCTGAACATTTTTTTCAAAAGTAATTTTTTTTTTCAAAAATGAATTTTTTTTAATCAAAAATGATTTTTTTTTCTTCAAAAATGATTTTTTTTTTCAAAAGTAATTTTTTTTTCAAAGGTAATTTTTTTTTCAAAAATGAATTCTTTTATTTCAAAAATATTTTTTTTTCGAAATTATTATTTTTTTTAAAGTAATTTTTTTTTCAAAAATAATTTTTTTTTTTCAAAAATATTTTTTTTTTTAAAAGTAATTTTTTTTTCAAAAATATTTTTTTTTTCAAAAATAATTTTTTTTTTTCAAAAATATTTTTTTTTTCAAAAATATTTTTTTTTTTTTTCAAAAATATTTTTTTTTTTTTTCAAAAATGATTTTTTTTTTTTCAAAAATTATTTTTTTACTTTTTTCAAAAATTATTTTTTTTTTTCAAAAATATTTTTTTTTTTTACATGGGGCGGTCATAATGTTTTGCCTGATCATGGGGTGGTCATAATGTTTTGGCTGATCATGGGGTTGTCAGCTTTTGTCACTTCCCACTCTAGTTTTGAACATTTAGCCATTCATTCCTATGGGACCAATTTCGACGCAAAAACGTCATTTCGTGGACCATTCGGCGAAACATTCCACAAAGTAATAACACACCAATCGGGAACAATCCGCTCGTTTCGGTATATTATTTGTCTCTGTAGTGTGAAAACTGTGGGAGGAGTCTACAAGCATTATCAAGTCTAGCAGATGAAGTCACATGCATTTGGAGTGTCTCAGCATTTTGTGTTTACAACCACTGTTTCCTAGCAACGCTCATGCCCTGTTTATGCTTCCCAAATACTGCTTCATCAAAACTGCCCCATCAGAATTACCCCATCAAAACTGCCCCATCATATTCCTCTATTATAAATCTGTACATGGTGTGTCTGTCCCCTCCCCCAGGCTCTATAATCAGCTGAGATGCTCCAGCCACCTTCCCCCCTGTGTATAACAGAAGCTTTGGTAACCATGGCAACAAAACAAACACTAACAGTACACTCTGATTAATGGCTAAAATTTCCTGAAATGACCTCTAAACAAATGGCCGTATTTTAAAAACTATACATCCTACAGCGAAGATCTTTATATTGTGAGAATCACAAGACCCAGACCTAGATTTTGATGTATAGTATGTCTCTGAAATATTAAAAATGAAGGCGCAGTCGCAGTTTAGAAATTGCCCTTCAAATTTGGAGGGGGCTAGAGTGTAGTTTCAATGAATGTCAATGGACGGCGTGAGTTGCAAACAAATGGTCATATTGTGAAAACTATCAGGACTATGGCTTAGCCGTGGACATGTTTAGTGGCAGCAGGGATAGCTGAACGTTTTGATATAAGATTTGTGTAGGTGGGCTTGAAAATGAGGGAGTGGCGGCAGTTTAGAAATCATGTTCTGATTTTCCAGCTTTTGTCATCTCCCACTCTAGTTTCCCCATTCATTCCTATGGGACCAATTTCGCCGCAAAAACGACGATATTTCGTGAACCATTCGGCGAAACATTCCACAAAGTAATAGCACACCATTCGGGAACAATCCGCACGTTTCCGTATATTACTTGTCTATGTAGTGTAAAAACTGTGGGAGGAGTTAGGGTGGTAAATTTGGCTATAATAATAA
Organism: Aquarana catesbeiana; assembly: GCF_042186555.1. Taxonomy (NCBI): domain Eukaryota; kingdom Metazoa; phylum Chordata; class Amphibia; order Anura; family Ranidae; genus Aquarana; species Aquarana catesbeiana. The sequence goes on along the minus strand of NC_133330.1, from coordinate 115,364,576 downwards.
GAATAATATATATGTGAGATAACAGTAAGTGGTCTTGCTATGCAAGAACACTTAACTAGAAAAGGTACAATTTCTGGGGAAATTGTGAAAGTGTTCTTGCCTCTACAACTGGAGTGGGCGGAGTAACTAGGTGGGGTGGAGTGGCTTGAGTAACTGTGAAAAGTGTTAAAAAGCTTAATATTTTAAAAAGTATAAATAGTAGTAAAAAAGTTCCATCATTCGCTGAAAGAGCTGAACATTTTTTTCAAAAGTAATTTTTTTTTTCAAAAATGAATTTTTTTTCTTCAAAAATGATTTTTTTTTCTTCAAAAATGAATTTTTTTTCTTCAAAAATGAATTTTTTTTTTTCAAAAGTAATTTTTTTTTTCAAAGGTAATTTTTTTTTTCAAAAATGAATTTTTTTATTTCAAAAATAATTTTTTTTTCGAAATTATTTTTTTTTTTAAATAATTTTTTTTTCAAAAATAATTTTTTTTTTCAAAAATATTTTTTTTTTCAAATATATTTTTTTTTTCAAAAATAATTTTTTTTTTAAAAGTAATTTTTTTTTCCAAAATAATTTTTTTTTTTCAAAAATAATTTTTTTTTTCAAAAATAATTTTTTTTTTTCAAAAATATTTTTTTTTTCAAAAATGATTTTTTTTTTTTTCAAAAATTATTTTTTTATTTTTTTCAAAAATTATTTATTTTTTTCAAAAATATTTTTTTTTTTTACATGGGGCGGTCATAATGTTTTGGCTGATCATGGGGTGGTCATAATGTTTTGGCTGATCATGGGGTTGTCAGCTTTTGTCACCTCCCACTCTAGTTTTGAACATTTCGCCATTCATTCCTATGGGACCAATTTCGCCGCAAAAACGTCATTTCGTGGACCATTCGGCGAAACATTCCACAAAGTAATAACACACCAATCGGGAACAATCCGCTCGTTTCGGTATATTACTTGTCTCTGTAGTGTAAAAACTGTGGGAGGAGTCTACAAGCATTATCAAGTCTAGCAGATGAAGTCACATGCATTTGGGGTGTCTCAGCATCTTGTGTTTACAACCACTGTTTCCTAGCAACGCTCATGCCCTGTTTATGCTTCCCAAATACTACTTCATCAAAACTGCCCCATCAGAATTACCCCATCAAAACTGCCCCATCATATTCCTCTATTATAAATCAGTACATGGTGTGTCTGTCCCCTCCCCCGGGCTCTGTAATCAGAGCTGAGATGCTCCAGCCACCTCCCCCCCTGTGTATAACAGAAGCTTTGGTAACCATGGCAACAAAACAAACACAGTACACGCTGATTAATGGCTAAAATTTCCTGAAATGACCTCTAAACAAATGGCCGTATTTTAAAAACTATACATCCTACAGCGAAGATCTTTATATTGTGAGAATCACAAGACCCAGACCTAGATTTTGATACATAGTATGTCTCTGAAATATTAAAAATGAAGGCACGGTCGCAGTTTAGAAATTGCCCTTCAAATTTGAAGGGGCTAGAGTGTAGTTTCAATGAATGTCAATGGACGGCGTGAGTTGCAAACAAATGGTCATATTGTGAAAACTATCAGGACTATGGCTTAGCCGTGGACATGTTTAGTGGCAGCAGGGATAGCTGAACGTTTTGATATAAGATTTGTGTAGGTGGGCTTGAAAATGAGGGAGTGGCGGCAGTTTAGAAATCATGTTCTGATTTTCCAGCTTTTGCCATCTCCCACTCTAGTTTCCCCATTCATTCCTATGGGACCAATTTCGCCGCAAAAACTACGATATTTCGTGAACCATTCGGCGAAACGTTCCACAAAGTAATAGCACACCATTCGGGAACAATCCGCACGTTTCGGTATATTACTTGTCTATGTAGTGTAAAAACTGTGGGAGGAGTTAGGGTGGTAAATTTGACTATAATAATAAGAATAATATATATGTGAGATAACAATAAGTGGTCTTGCTATGCAAGAACACTTAATAATATATATGTGAGATAACAGTAAGTGGTCTTGCTATGCAAGAACACTTAACTAGAAAAGGTACAATTTCTGGGGAAATTGTGAAAGTGTTCTTGCCTCTACAACTGGAGTGGGTGGAGTAACTGGGTGGAGTGGCTTGAGTAACTGTGAAAAGTGTTAAAAAGCTTAATATTTTAAAAAGTATAAATAGTAGTAAAAAAGTTGAAGTCTCATCATTAGCTGAAAGAGCTGAACATTTTTTTCAAAAATTATGATTTTTTTTTTCAAAAATTATAAATTTTTTTTCAAAAATTATAAATTTTTTTTTCAAAAATATTTTTTTTTTCAAAAATGATTTTATTTTTTTTTTTTTCAAAAATTATTATTTTTTTTTTTTTCAAAAATATTTTTTTTTTTTTACATGGGGCGGTCATAATGTTTTGGCTGATCATGGGGTGGTCATAATGTTTTGGCTGATCATGGGGTTGTCAGCTTTTGTCACCTCCCACTCTAGTTTTGAACATTTCGCCATTCATTCCTATGGGACCAATTTCGCCGCAAAAACGTCATTTCGTGGACCATTTGGCGAAACATTCCACAAAGTAATAACACACCAATCGGGAACAATCCGCTCGTTTTGGTATATTACTTGTCTCTGTAGTGTAGAAACTGTGGGAGGAGTCTACAAGCATTATCAAGTCTAGCAGATGAAGTCACATGCATTTGGGGTGTCTCAGCATCTTGTGTTTACAACCACTGTTTCCTAGCAATGCTCATGCCCTGTTTATGCTTCACAAATACTACTTCATCAAAACTGCCCCATCAGAATTACCCCATCAAAACTGCCCCATCATATTCCTCTATTAAAAATCAGTACATGGTGTGTCTGTCCCCTCCCCCGGGCTCTGTAATCAGAGCTGAGATGCTCCAGCCACCTCCCCCCCTGTGTATAACAGAAGCTTTGGTAACCATGGCAACAAAACAAACACAGTACATGCTGATTAATGGCTAAAATTTCCTGAAATGACCTCTAAACAAATGGCCGTATTTCAAAAACTATACATCCTACAGCGAAGATCTTTATATTGTGAGAATCACAAGACCCAGACCTAGATTTTGATACATAGTATGTCTCTGAAATATTAAAATTGAAGGCACAGTCGCAGTTTAGAAATTGCCCTTCAAATTTGGAGGGGTCTAGAGTGTAGTTTCAATGAATGTCAATGGACGGTGTGAGTTGCAAACAAATGGTCATATTGTGAAAACTGTCAGGACTATGGCTTAGCCGTGGACATGTTTAGTGGCAGCAGGGATAGCTGAACGTTTTGATATAAGATTTGTGTAGGTGGGCTTGAAAATGAGGGAGTGGCGGCAGTTTAGAAATCATGTTCTGATTTTTTCAGCTTTTGTCACCTCCCACTCTAGCTTCCCTATTCATTCCTATGGGACCAATTTCGCCGCAAAAACGACGATATTTCATGAACCATTTGGCGAAATGTTCCACAAAATAATAGCACACCATTCGGGAACAATCCGCACGTTTTGGTATATTACTTGTCTATGTAGTGTAAAAACTGTGGGAGGAGTTAGGGTGGTAAATTTGGCTATAATAACTAGAAAAGGTACAATTTCTGGGGAAATTGTGAAAAGTGTTCTTGCCTCTACAACTGGAGTGGGCGGAGTAACTGGGTGGAGTGGCTTGAGTAACTGTTGTGTGGTTGGAGTGGCTGGAGTAACTGTGAAAAGTGTTAAAAAGCTTAATATTTTAAAAAGTATAAATAGTAGTAAAAAAGTTGAAGTCTCATCATTAGCTGAAAGAGCTGAACATTTTTTTCAAAAATTATGATTTTTTTTTTCAAAAATTATAAAATTTTTTTTCAAAAAAGATTTTTTTTTCAAAAATGATTTTTTTTTTCAAAAATATTTTTTTTTTCAAAAATATTTTTTTTTTTCAAAAATATTTTTTTTTTTCAAAAATGATTTTATTTTTATTTTTTTCAAAAATTATTATTTTTTTTTTCAAAAATTATTATTTTTTTTTTCAAAAATTTTTTTTTTTTTTTTCAAAAATATTTTTTTTTTACATGGGGCGGTCATAATGTTTTGGCTGATCATGGGGTGGTCATAATGTTTTGGCTGATCATGGGGTTGTCAGCTTTTGTCACCTCCCACTCTAGTTTTGAACATTTCGCCATTCATTCCTATGGGACCAATTTCGCCGCAAAAACGTCATTTCGTGGACCATTCGGCGAAACATTCCACAAAGTAATAACACACCAATCGGGAACAATCCGCTCATTTCGGTATATTACTTGTCTCTGTAGTGTAAAAACTGTGGGAGGAGTCTACAAGCATTATCAAGTCTAGCAGATGAAGTCACATGCATTTGGGGTGTCTCAGCATCTTGTGTTTACAACCACTGTTTCCTAGCAACGCTCATGCCCTGTTTATGCTTCCCAAATACTACTTCATCAAAACTGCCCCATCAGAATTACCCCATCAAAACTGCCCCATCATATTCCTCTATTATAAATCAGTACATGGTGTGTCTGTCCCCTCCCCCGGGCTCTGTAATCAGAGCTGAGATGCTCCAGCCACCTCCCCCCTGTGTATAACAGAAGCTTTGGTAACCATGGCAACAAAACAAACACAGTACACTCTGATTAATGGCTAAAATTTCCTGAAATGACCTCTAAACAAAAAGCTTTTTCCCAAAAACTATAAATCCTACAGTGAAGATCTTTATATTGTGAGAATCACAAGACCCAGACCTAGATTTTGATACATAGTATGTCTCTGAAATATAAAAAATGGAGGCACAGTCGCAGTTTAGAAGTTGCCCTTCAAATTTGAAGGGGCTAGAGTGTAGTTTCAATGAATGTCAATGGACAGCGTGAGTTGCAAACAAATGGTCATATTGTGAAAACTATCTGGACTATGGCTTAGCCGTGGACATGTTTAGTGGCAGCAGGGATAGCTGAACGTTTTGATATAAAATTTGTTTAGGTGGGCTTGAAAATGAGGGAGTGGCGGCAGTTTAGAAATCATGTTCTGATTTTTCAGCTTTTGTCACCTCCCACTCTAGTTTCCCCATTCATTCCTATGGGACCAATTTCGCCGCAAAAACGACGATATTTTGTGAACCATTCGGCGAAACGTTCCACAAAATAATAGCACACCATTTGGGAACAATCCACACGTTTCGGTATATTACTTGTCTATGTAGTGTAAAAACTGTGGGAGGAGTTAGGGTGGTAAATTTGGCTATAATAATAATAAGAACTAGAAAATGCATTTCCTGGGGAAAATGCGTGGGAATGCTGAATTGCTAAAATGGCCCCCAGCAAAACTGCCCCCATCATATTGCCATCAAAACTGCCCCATCAGAATTGCCCCATCAAAACTGCCCCATCATATTGCCACCATCAAAACTGCCCCATCAGAATTGCCCCATCAAAACTGCCCCATCAGAATTGCCCCATCAAAACTGCCCCATCATATTGCCACCATCAAAACTGCCCCATCAGAATTGCCCCATGAAAACTGCCCCATCATATTGCCACCATGAAAACTGCCCCATCAGAATTGCCCCATGAAAACTGCCCCATCATATTGCCACCATCAAAACTGCCCCATCAGAATTGCCCCATCAAAACTGCCCCATCATATTGCCACCATCAAAACTGCCCCATCAGAATTGTCCCATCAAAACTGCCCCATCATATTGCCACCATCAAAACTGCCCCATCAGAATTGCCCCATCAAAACTGCCCCATCAGAATTGCCCCATCAAAACTGCCCCATCATATTCCTCTATTATAAATCAGTACATGGTGTGTCTGTCTCCTCCCCCGGGCTCTGTAATCAAAGCTGAGATGCTCCAGCCACCTCCCCCCCTGTGTATAACAGAAGCTTTGGTAACCATGGCAACAAAACAAACACAGTGCACTCTGATTAATGGCTAAAATTTCCTAAAATTACCTCTAAACAAAAAGCTTTTTCTCAAAAACTGTAAAAGATATCAAACTGAAAAGATATAGCCAGATAGCTGAATATTTTGTGAACATTTTAAAGTTTGTTTGGTGTCTCTAGGTGAAAGTATGAAGGAGCTGAAACTTTTGGGAGCGGAAGAAGAATTTAAGGATTTCAAGCATGCTCCCATTGACTTCAATGTTAAAAAAAAGTGATAAAAAGCTTAATATTTTAAAAAGTATAAATGGTAGAAAAAAAGTTGAAAAGGAGCACACCTCAGCTAAAAGAGGCGAACATTTTAATAGTTGAATGGTTTTAATAGCTGAAAGTATGCAGAAGTTACGCAGAACCAAAAAACGTACGGAATAAGAAGAAAAATAATAAAAAAACGAATAACAATAGTGGGACTGCTAAAGCAGTCCCACTAACTAGAAAAGGTACAATTTCTGGGGAAATTGTGAAAAGTGTTCTTGCCTCTACATCTGGAGTGGGCGGAGTAACTGGGGGGAGTGGCTGGAGTAACTGTTGTGTGGTTGGAGTAACTGTTGTGTGGTTGGAGTAACTGTGGAAAGGTTGAACTGGGCAGATGGGCAGAGTAACTGTGTGGAGTGTTTGTAGTGAGTAAAGATAGTAAACATTACACTAACCAATTGATTGATCAAATTTAAAAAGTGCACAAGTGCTAATGATGTAGAAGGTAGAAATATCGGTAAATGACTTTGTCGGACACAGACTTAAGGGTTACCAGGATTTATTCCGCCCCAGCCAAAGCATAGCACCTGACGGACTCGCGTCCCAAAATCAAGTGTGTCAAAAACAGTTTACACAGTGTACATATAATTTCAATATATTGCATCACAAGCGAACTGGCGGTATATTTCCGTTATACATTGTATTAACATTTTGAACAGTCAACTTTTTGAACTTTTTGGATACAAGGCAATTCATTAAAGCATATACTTTAAACCCTTACAAATTTTCAGTTTCTCTGCAGTTTTGCTCCTTGCTGTTTCTTTATCTGTCTTACTAATCAACAAGCAGGCTATAGCACAGGAAGGAGAGGGTGAGTGTGATGAGGACAGATGTCTGTCATGGATGGGGGGGAGTAAGTGAGTTCAGTGTCTAACAAGTACACCGAACATGAAATATAGAGAATGATTTTTAGCTAATTGTAAATGGTCCCACATAACTAAAACTCACATAACATAAACTGACCCTCATTGCCACTGTATTATCTGTTTGATGACCACTGTCTCACAACCACTGTTTCCTGGCATCACTCATGCCCTGTTTATGCAGGCTCTAAGCGTGTTCACAACCACTGTTCAAAACACAATACACAGGATCATGATAGCTGTAATAACTGTGCAGTACTCCTGACTGGAGACAGTGCTGCACCCTGGAGATGTAAATGTGATCCAACAGTGTGTTTTTTTCTGTGGTGGCTGCCCAGACCAGTTGGGTATATCCTCTTGAGTGAAGAAGGTCAGATATTGGCTTCTTTTCTCTGCACAGAAAATCTTCATTGAAATCTCCACAGAGTATTATAGGTTGGCAATCCATTATTTCCAAAGATTCCAAGAGGCCCAGCAGGTTAGTAAGGAATTGGCCAATACTGTAATCCGGTGGCCTGTAAACAACAGCGATCAAAGCTTGTACAGGGGACTCCAGTTTGACAACCAAGAACTCCAAGTCAGTCACATTGTGATGATACTGCTTTTCAAAGGCCTTGAAATGGTTTCTGACATACAAGGCGACACCTCCACCACTTTTACTTGCAATGTGAGGAAGGTTCGTGTACGAGAGGTGTCTGTTGCGTTTGAACAGGTTGTAGCCCTCCAGCTGGAGACTTTCAGCAACAGAAGAGCCTGAGAGATGAGTTTCAGTGAAACATAAAACATCTCCAAGTGTCAACTCATGGTGAGATTTGATATCTTCAATGTGAGCTGGTAATCCTTCCGTGTTGTGATGGATAATTGTTAATGTTTGCTGTTTGTCTGTTGTCTGTAGAAACTTTAAGAGGGACATAACACTTTCCAGTGATGCATTCTTCATTGAATCCAGGGAGGCTGTGATTTCAGGATCAGCAAAGATCTTCTTCTCATCAAAGTCGGTTATGTACAGTCCTTGCAGTGTAGTCGTTCTACTCAGAGCAACATAGGCCATTCCCGGTTGGAAGACCCGTTTCAATGAGACCACTGCTGACTGTATCGACATCCCCTGACACTTATGAATCGTTCATGCAAAAGCCAACTTCAGGGGGAACTGCCTGCGAACAACTCCTTTCTGTCTCAGGTTTTCCTCTACCCTTTCTATGTACACCAAGTTGTCAGCATCACAAGACGACTTGTTACGGTATCTCTGTCCTGCATTTGGATTGTCCAGCATAAGCCCAAGCTTGTTTACCGTAGTAGTACCATTCTCAGTCTGGATGATTATTCTTGCAATCTTGCCAAATGTCCCGTTAACAAGCCCGTCTTCTACATCAATGTTTCTTGTGATCATGATACGGGCACCTTCAGCTGCTTGCAGTGTGTCAATCAGATTGTCTTTGTGTCCTTTGAAAGGTTGGTGTTGCCTCAGCATCACTCCTGTCTTAGGGTCTTTTCTGTAATCGTCGGCATCTATGTTGGTGACGTTTGAATGGAGAACAGACACAGTTGCAGCATTATGTTTGTGAACCTCTTTGTTGGTGGCAAATATGTGTAGCACGTCATTAGGGCAGTGGGTGGGATCTGTAAAAGCCTGAGCAAACAGAGCTTTGTCATCATTGCTTAAGGTGCCAGTCTTCTGCTTGACTCTGATTCTATTCAAAAGCTCAGCAAATGAAATGTCATCCTTCTGTCGCATGATCTCTGTCAGCGTGATCATCTGAAAGTTGTCTTTCCAGAGGTCATTGGTATTTTCCTCAAACACGCAGAGTGGCTTACTTTTTCCCAGCGGGGGGACCTGGTAAAAGTCTCCTACTGCTAGTACTGACATACCACCAAAAGGTTTCTTACTGCCTTTGATTTGCTGTAATCTCCAGTTGATGTAGGCAAACAGGGGCTTTGAAATCACTGACACCTCATCAATAACAATGATCTCCGCATTTGACAGCTGTGCCCTCACTTCATCTATTCGATTTCCAAGTCCTTGGTAGGGTGGCTTCAAGCTTCTTGGCAACTTCAGCAGAGAATGCAAAGTGTTGCCTGAAATGTTGAAAGCTGCTGTTCCTGTAAATGCAGTTAGTAAAACGCTGGGCATGGATATGTCTGCTTCCTCACGTAGTCTGGTAAGTTTACAGAGTATCTTTGTCGCCTCAGCATAGATGCACTTTATCAGGTGTGATTTGCCTGTCCCTGCACCACCAGTGACAAAGTAATAGAGTGGGTCAGGATTTAGGCCACGCACACGGTTAGTGCACCAGTCACAAACTGAGTAGAATGTCTGAGCTTGTGTCCAGTTAAGGTTTCTGTACATTTTCCGAAGGAAATCAGGGCACATTTGTGGGGCCTTCACAGTAAGCGCAATTCCACCTGTTTGTTTGTGACGTGTATACTCCGGAACATCATCTTGTTCATTCTCATGAAGTGGCTCCCCTTCTTTGCGTTCCTCTATACATTCCAACCTATCCAACTCAGCTTCTGGGGCAAAGGTGTTCCAAGCATCTTCAACAGGGCCGTTTTTTACAAAGTCATCCAAGACTTGTTCCACAATTTTGTTGTGTTGTTCGAACTTCTTTTGGTTGCTGGTAACAATTGCAGACACTGCTCGGATTGCTTCTTCTCCTGGTAAGCTCACACAGGCGCCTTTGTAAAAATCCTGGTGTGTTGGGAACCTTACAGTTTTCAGTGATGACTCTGAACGGTGGGGGAGGTAGAGTTTAAGCAGTCTGCCGTAGTAGTTCTCGGGGTCCTTCTTCTCTGAGAAGCGTGCGTACCTGATGATTGCAGGCTTCCCTCTTGTGCGTTTTTGAATCATTCCCATTTCATTCAATAGGCTGACACGCTTGCTGTCTTCCTTTTGCTTGCCATCTTCCTTCTGCTTGCCATAGACAACCCTGTAATGGGATGCAAAGTCTGCCAGACACATGGACTCAAACTCTGGTGTTTCGGGTCTGGCTCTGTATTTGTCGACAAAACTCGTCATCCACACATTAAGAGAATCGGCTGGTTTGTTCTGCAATGCACTGAGCGGGAGACTCATTTTCAATGCGTTGTCACCAGTTGGCAGAAAAACAACCTCACGTGAGCAAGACTTCATTTTCAGGCTGCACGTACGGGCCACAGACTCCTGGGCGCTGACCTCTCTGTGTTTTGAATAAGCCTGAAGAACCTCTTTCATTTCTTCTCGTTCTGTCGCTGTTTTCTGGGCTCATTTCTTTGACTATTGTTTTGAGATAGTCACTCAGCTCCCGTTCTGGCTTGGATATGTAGGACAACATGTACATGATGCAACCGTACTCATCAAGAATGTACTGGATGTCCATGTTGGCGTTCCAGGCCGTCAGCAAATGTGGATTGTAGTTGTTCACCCAGCAGTCCTTGACATCACGCTTCATTAGAATCACGCTTGAGGAGGTCAATGCCTGAATGTACGAGTTGTACTGATTCAAAGTCATATCACACTGTGCCAGTAGCTGTGACATGTCTTCAAGCTGCACTTTTGGGTTATTAAGCAAATCCCAGACTGGTTTCAGTTTGTTTTTGGCTGCTTCTGGTTTCATTGCACAATCTCCTTGTTCTTCTGGCATCGGGTAAGTTATCCTCGTTTTTCTAATAGGTGGCTTTGGAAATCCAAATCTGCATACTCTGTTACCTTTATTGCATGATTTTGAATGAGATCTGCTGTGCATTTGAAGTTCTGTTACAAATCTGTGAAGTAAGGCCTGTTTGGCTTCATCAGGCAGCTGGCATGAGATGTTATGATCTATAAAGGCACACACCTTGTCATCACTGTCTTGTCCAAATATAGGAGCTCCTGCTACCCAACAGACAATGTATATGAGGGCTCCCTCTCGCCTGAAATTCAACCCGGTAAAAGTAATCGATAACTTCACCAATTGGCTGTGCAGGACCCAACAGCAGCTCTCGCATCAGAGCATCAACCCGTTTGTCAAACATGCGCATGGTGGTCACTGGGTTGCCTCGAAGAATGTCACACTTTTCAGCCCAGTCTAGCCCCGCAAAATCCACCTTTTGACCTTGTTGTGCCTTTATTGCCGTTATTACCTCTGGCCATCTGAATTCTGCAGCAGAGAAGGTAAGAAAAAATGTTGGCTTACCCAATTGTCTGACCATGGCTAGCAAATTCTTCAGATTTTTATCCCAGTAAGCTGGACTCCCTCAGTGGTTGCATGAACCTTGTGGCATCTCGGTTTCGCACCAACCTCTCAACCTCACACTTGTCCTGTAGCAGCTTGTTGGATATTTTCCATCCATCCCTGGTATTGGGTTTTCCTTTCCTTAACTGGATGGACATGCTGCTTTTGGCCATGTGTGTTTCTGTGACAAACTGCGCAAAGAAGAGGTAGCTTGTGTCTCTTGCAAAACGAGTATCAACACAAAAAAGCCTTGCATTGAAATACATGCTCGGGGACAGTTTGACTTGTCTTGCCTGGTCCAATGTATTCTGTCCAGTAGGGAACTGAACAGGGAAAGCCATTGCCTCAAGCCTAGGAACTTTAAAGAAGCTGACAGGTGTGTTTCCTTGTGCAGGTGCAATGCTGAATATTCCATCACCGTGTGTCAGTGCTTCCTCTCCAAGGTCAGATGGCTGCAAACAACTGTCTAGGCCAATTCCAGGTCTTAGTGTATCCTTCTCATCCTCTGCATTGGGAGGTTGTTGGTCATGGCCTTCCTGTTGCTCAGAAGCAGCCGGTAAACATGCAGACTGTACCTCTGATGGATCACAATTTTCGATGCGTTCAAGTATCTCCATCATTTCAGTTTCGTCACAACTGTCGAGTTCCATCCCATCATCATCATCATCATCATCATCAGCGATTGTCTCATCCACTCTAATTGAAATGTCACTGTAGTCGGGGTGTGTGTCAATGAGTTTTGACAGACCTGCTACTACATTTCCCATGTTGACATTATGAAACAGCTGGTGGCCTTTGTAAGTCAGACGTCTTTTCAGCTTCACTCTGTGTAACTGGGATGTGCTGTGCGATCTTGGTAGAGTATTGACCGTGGTTTCCACCTCGGATGGCACACACACTACAGCGCCATGTATAGCTGCCTGTCGACCTTTGGGAAGTGTGATGATCTTGGCAAATGGCAGTATTTTGGCCAAAAGTTGTCTTTCCAGCACATTCAAATCACAGAGCTCTGGGGGAATGGGCGCCAGCTCCATGTTGTTAGCCACAGCGATGGATGATTTGTGTCCTGCTTTTAAATGTGAGTCACAGTTGTGACAAATCCATTCTTTGGTCCTTTCATCTGGTACGGTGCATTTTTCAGGTCCTTGACAGTGATTTTTGCACACATGGACATATTTCCCTGTCAAACAGGCAGCAACAATGTGTAGATTTTTCTTGTAATTGCTGTGAATGCAATGTTTCACTTGGTTAGGGAAAAGGGTGCGATGACACATCGTGCACACAAATGTTGGCCCAGCTTTAATGCATTCATGGAAAGTGGATATAGCTGTCTGCATTAGGCTGTTGTCCACTGGTTGACTGCATTCCCGCATGACACGAGTCCATCGTCTGTATTTCATTCTTATTTTGAAGGCACATTGCATCTTATGGGTTATGCGAAAATCTGCTTAAGTGTGACGCTTCATTTTCATGTAACTCATGCAATGTTGCAAGTGACGTTTTCTGAAAGCAGGATCATTATGATATTTTCTGGTGATGTATTGCTCCTGCTTCAAGTTGAAATCGACATTTGTCGCATATTTTCTGGTGATGTATTGCTCCTGCTTCAAGTTGAAATCGACATTTGTCGCATATTTTCTGGTGATGTATTGCTTCTTCTTCAAGTTGTAATCTGCATTTGTCGCATATTTTCTGGTGGTGTACTGCTTCTGCTTCAAGTTGAAATCTGCATTTGTCGCATATTTTCTGGTGATGTACTGCTTCTGCTTCAAGTTGAAATCTGCATTAGTCGCATATTTTCTGGTGATGTATTGCTTCTGCTTCAAGTTGAAATCTGCATTTGTCGCATATTTTCTGATGATGTACTGCTTCTGCTTCAAGTTGAAATCTGCATTTGTCGCATATTTTCTGGTGATGTATTGCTTCTGCTTCAAGTTGAAATTGGCATCTGTTGCATATTTGCGAATGATATATTGCTTCTGCTTCAACTTAAAATCAGCATCTGCTCTGTATCGGCTGGTGATGTATGTCCTTTTCTTATTCGTGACAGACATCTTTGTAGCCTTGGAATCACGCCTTCTTTCATTTCTGTGTCTTGTCTTCAGTTTTTGTTGTCTCTGTGCATTTAATTTGGAAAATGCCTTACTGTCCTTCCATATGCCCTGTGAGGATTTTCCATCAAGTGACCGTGGAGAATGCTTGCTGGCTGGGAATCCAGTGTGTGTTGCATCTTTGGTCATCTGTGTCACTTTGTTCTCCACATGCGTTGCATTATGTGGTTTGTCAGATTGCACCGGTGGGGACAGCAAACCATCTGACAGACGTCTTGCACGATGAAATGAGACTGGCATGAAGTCATACTGCAGTCCATCAATAGGGCCTCTGGTGTCTGTAAGGAGCAATTCATACAACTTATAAATCCTTGCCCCCATATCACTCAAATGTGTAAAAGTGATCATAACAGCTTTTCCTTTTCCAGTGGCAGGAAGTCCATCCTTATTTCGACTATGAGAATCAAACAGTCCATATCTCCCAGACTTGTCTCTGAACAATGCAATGCAATATGGCACTACTATAAAAAGTGCATGTGTAACATCTGCATTGAGGCACTGAAGTCTTGTGGAGAGGTCAACAAACCAACCTTGGTTGTCACCGTCTACCGTGGCTCTCATACATCCCGATAACACTGGAGATTTAACAACGTTATACTCATATTTGTCAGTGTTGAGTCTGAGGGGCACTTCTTCCATTGTCAAGTGCTGATGCTGATAGACATTTCTTTGTTTTAGCTGTTTTATTGTTGAGCCATACAAGCTGTTGCCCTTCTTCAGTATTTGATCAAGATCACCCTTTCTCACATCATCAAGCTCACTGTGGTATGCCAAAAATGTCAGAGCCATGCATGTACACTGTTTGTTCCTTAACCTTCCATAGCCATGATGACCCTGATGAAATGATGCCTGCACAGAAATCTCACTTGGTACACATGGTTCTTGCATGCCATGGTTTTCAGAAGTGCCCATCACACTGTCACTGTGCTCTTGAACTTGACACTGAGTTGAACATGAAAATGACACCACAGATTCACTATGTACCTCCTGGGCACATTCACTGTCACAAACCTCCATATCCACTATGCTGCTGTGGGGCTCCGGATCCAGTTTAGTCCAGCGTATCTTTGCAGCTTTAGATCTCTTTCCTTTAGATGGCATGATGATATTTGTGGAAGGAGCTATAATTCCCCTCAGAGCTTTGTTCGAAGAGCTATAATTCCCCTCAGAATTGTGTGGGAGGAGCTATAATTCACCTCACAGCGGTGTGGGAGAAACTATAATTCCCCTCAGTTGTGTGGGAGAAGCTATAACTTCCCTCCAAGCTGTGTGGGAGGAGCTATAATGCTATAATTGTCCTTAGAGCTGTGTGAGAGGAGCTATAATTCTCCTCAGAGTTGTGTGGGAGGAGCTATAATGCTAAGCTATAATTCCCCTCTGAGCTGTGTGGGAGGAGCTATAATTCCCCTCAAAGCTGTATTGGAGGAGCTATAACTTCCCTCCAAGCTGTGTGGGTGGAGCTATAATGCTATAATTGTCCTTAGAGCTGTGTGAGAGGAGCTATAATTCCCCTCAGAGCTTTATGATTTTTTTTTTTCAAAAATGTTTTTTTTTTCAAAAATGATTTTGTTTTTTTGTTTTTTCAAAAATGATTTTTTTAAAGATTTTTTAAATGATTTTATTTTTTCAAAAATGATTTTTTTTTTAAATGATTTTTTTTCAAAAATATATAAATATTTTTACAAAAATGTTTTTTTTTATTTATTTATTTTTTTTAAATGATTTTTTTTTTCAAAATTTTTTTTTTTTTTGATGGGGTGGTCATAATGTTTTGGCTGATCATGGGGGGGGCATAATGTCAGCTTTTATCACCTCCCACTCTGGTTTTGAACATTTCACCATTCATTCCTATGGGACCAATTTCGCCGCAAAAACGAAGATATTTTGTGAACCATTCGGTGAAACGTTCCACAAAATAATAATTTTTTTCATGGGGCAGTCATAATGTTTTGGCTGATCATGGGGTTGTCAGCTTTTGTCACCTCCCACTCTAGTTTTGAACATTTCGCCATTCATTCCTATGGGACCAATTTCACCGCAAAAATGATGATATTTCGTGAACCATTCGGCGAAACGTTCCACAAAGTAATAGCACACCAATTAAATGACATTGAGGCCAGATTCACACTGGTATTTTTCAGCTTTTCACAAAGTTCCACAAGGTAATAGCACAACAATTAAATGACATTGAACATTTCACCATTCATTCCTATGAGACCAATTTTGCCGCAAAAACGTCAATATTTCGTGGACCATTCGGCGAAACGTTCCACAAAGTAATAGCACACCAATCGGGAACAATCCGCACGTTTCGGTATATTACTTGTCTCTGTAGTGTAAAAACTGTGGGAGGAGTCTACAAGCATTATCAAGTCTAGCAGATGAAGTCACATGCATTTGGGGTGTCTCAGCATCTTGTGTTTACAACCACTGTTTCCTAGCAACGCTCATGTCCTCTTTATGCTTCACAAATACTGCTCAAAACACATTACACAGCACCATGATAGATGTAGTAACTATGCAGTAATTCAAATGGCCGTATTTTAAAAACTATAAATCCTACAGCAAAGATCTTTATATTGTGAGAATCAAAAGACCCAGACCTAGATTTTGATGTATAGTATGTCTCTGAAATATTAAAAATGGAGGCACAGTCGCAGTTTAGAAATTGCCCTTCAGATTTGAAGGGGCTAGAGTGTAGTTTCAATGAATGTCAATGGATGGCGTGAGTTGCAAACAAATGGTCATATTGTGAAAACTATCAGGACTATGGCTTAGCCGTGGACATGTTTAGTGGCAGCAGGGATAGCTGAATGTTTTGATATAAGATTTGTGTAGGTGGGCTTGAAAATGAGGGAGTGGCGGCAGTTTAGAAATCATGTTCTGATTTTTCAGCTTTTGTCACCTCCCACTCTAGTTTCCCCATTCATTCCTATGGGACCAATTTCGCCGCAAAAACAACGATATTTCGTGAACCATTCGGCGAAACGTTCCACAAAATAATAGCACACCATTCGGGAACAATCCGCATGTTTCGGTATATTACTTGTCTATGTAGTGTAAAAACTGTGGGAGGAGTTAGGGTGGTAAATTTGGCTATAATAATAAGAATAATATATATGTGAGATAACAGTAAGTGGTCTTGCTATGCAAGAACACTTAACTAGAAAAGGTACAATTTCTGGGGAAATTGTGAAAGTGTTCTTGCCTCTACAACTGGAGTGGGCGGAGTAACTGGGTGGAGTGGGCGGAGTAACTGTGAAAAGTGTTAAAAAGCTTAATATTTTAAAAAGTATAAATAGTAGTAAAACAGTTGAAGTCCCATCATTAGCTGAAAGAGCTGAACTTTTTTTTCAAAAATGATTTTTTTTAAATGATTTTTTTTTTCAAAAATTATTTTTTTTTATTTTTTCAAAAATATTTTTTTTTTTCAAAAATAATTTTTTTTTCTTTTTTTTTCAAAAATAATTTTTTTTAAAAAAAATATATATATTTTTTTCAAAAATAAATTTTTTTTGTTCAAAATTTTTTTTTTTCAAAAATTTTTTTTTTCTTCAAAATAATTTTTTTTTTTCAAAAATAATTTTTTCTTTTTTCAAAAATATTTTTTTTTCTCAATAATATTTTTTTTTTTCAAAAATGAATTTTTTTTTTTTTTTTCAAAAAATTTTTTTTTTTCATGGGGCGGTCATAATGTTTTGGCTGATCATGGGGTGGTCATAATGTTTTGGCTAATCAGGGGGTTCTCAGCTTTTGTCACCTTCCACTCTAGTTTTGAACATTTCGCCATTCATTCCTATGGGACCAATTTCGCCGCAAAAACTACGATATTTCGTGAACCATTCGGTGAAACATTCCACAAAGTAATAGCACACCAATCGGGAACAATCCGCTCGTTTCGGTATATTACTTGTCTCTGTAGTGTAAAAACTGTGGGAGGAGTCTACAAGCATTATCAAGTCTAGCAGATAAAGTCACATGCATTTGGGGTGTCTCAGCATCTTGTGTTTACAACCACTGTTTCCTAGCAACGCTCATGCCCTGTTTATGCTTCCCAAATACTACTTCATCAAAACTGCCCCATCAGAATTACCCCATCAAAACTGCCCCATCATATTCCTCTATTATAAATCAGTACATGGTGTGTCTGTCCCCTCCCCCGGGCTCTGTAATCAGAGCTGAGATGCTCCAGCCACCTTCCCCCCTGTGTATAACAGAAGCTTTGGTAACCATGGCAACAAAACAAACACTAACAGTACACTCTGATTAATGGCTAAAATTTCCTGAAATGACCTCTAAACAAATGGCCGTATTTTAAAAACTATACATCCTACAGCGAAGATCTTTATATTGTGAGAATCACAAGACCCAGACCTAGATTTTGATACATAGTATGTCTCTGAAATATTAAAAATGGAGGCACAGTCGCAGTTTAGAAATTGCCCTTCAAATTTGAAGGGGGCTAGAGTGTAGTTTCAATGAATGTCAATGGACGGCGTGAGTTGCAAACAAATGGTCATATTGTGAAAACTATCAGGACTATGGCTTAGTCGTGGACATGTTTAGTGGCAGCAGGGATAGCTGAACGTTTTGATATAAGATTTGTGTAGGTGGGCTTGAAAATGAGGGAGTGGCGGCAGTTTAGAAATCATGTTCTGATTTTCCAGCTTTTGTCATCTCCCACTCTAGTTTCCCCATTCATTCCTATGGGACCAATTTCGCCGCAAAAATGACGATATTTCGTGAACCATTCGGTGAAACGTTCCACAAAGTAATAGCACACCATTCGGGAACAATCCGCACGTTTTGGTATATTACTTGTCTATGTAGTGTAAAAACTGTGGGAGGAGTTAGGGTGGTAAATTTGGCTATAATAATAAGAATAATATATATGTGAGATAACAGTAAGTGGTCTTGCTATGCAAGAACACTTAATAAGAATAAGAATAATAATATATATGTGAGATAACAGTAAGTGCTCTTGCTATGCAAGAACACTTAATAATAATATATATGTGAGATAACAGTAAGTGGTCTTGCTATGCAAGAACACTTAACTAGAAAAGGTACAATTTCTGGGGAAATTGTGAAAAGTGTTCTTGCCTCTACAACTGGAGTGGGCGGAGTAACTGGAGGGAGTGGCTTGAGTAACTGTGAAACGTGTTAAAAAGCTTAATATTTTAAAAAGTATAAATAGTAGTAAAAAAGTTGAAGTCTCATCATTAGCTGAAAGAGCACAAACATTTTTTTCAAAAATGATTTTTTTTTCAAAAATATATATTTTTTTTTCAAAAATATATATTTTTTTTTCAAAAAATTTTTTTTTCAAAAATATATTTTTTTTTCAAAAATATATATTTTTTTTCAAAAATGATTTTTTTTTTTTCAAAAATGATTTTTTTTTTCAAAAATTATTTTTTTTTTTTAAAAATGATTTTTTTTTTCAAAAATGAGTTTTTTTTCAAAAATGAGTTTTTTTTTCAAAAATAATTTTTTTTTTTTTCAAAAATATTTTTTTTTTCAAAAATGAATTTTATTTTTTTCAAAAATGATTTTTTTTTTTTCAAAAATATTTTTTTTTTACATGGGGCGGTCATAATGTTTTGGCTGATAATGGGGTTGTCAGCTTTTGTCACCTCCCACTTTAGTTTTGAACATTTCACCATTCATTCCTATGGGACCAATTTCGCAGCAAAAACGACATTTCGTGGACCATTCGTCAAAACGTTCCACAAAGTAATAACACACCAATCGGGAACAATCCGCTCGTTTCGGTATATTACTTGTCTCTGTAGTGTAAAAACTGTGGGAGGAGTCTACAAGCATTATCAAGTCTAGCAGATGAAGTCACATGCATTTGGGGTGTCTCAGCATCTTGTGTTTACAACCACTGTTTCCTAGCAACGCTCATGCCCTGTTTATGCTTCCCAAATACTGCTTCATCAAAACTGCCCCATCAGAATTACCCCATCAAAACTGCCCCATCATATTCCTCTATTATAAATCAGTACATGGTGTGTCTGTCCCCCTCCCCCGGGCTCTGTAATCAGAGCTGAGATGCTCCAGCCACCTCCCCCTCTGTGTATAACAGAAGCTTTGGTAACCATGGCAACAAAACAAACACAGTACACTCTGATTAATGGCTAAAATTTCCTGAAATGACCTCTAAACAAATGGCCGTATTTTAAAAAACTATACATCCTACAGCGAAGATCTTTATATTGTGAGAATCACAAGACCCAGACCTAGATTTTGATACATAGTATGTCTCTGAAATATTAAAATTGAAGGCACGGTCGCAGTTTAGAAATTGCCCTTCAAATTTGAAGGGGCTAGAGTGTAGTTTCAATGAATGTCAATGGACGGTGTGAGTTGCAAACAAATGGTCATATTGTGAAAACTATCAGGTCTATGGCTTAGTCGTGGACATGTTTAGTGGCAGCAGGGATAGCTGAACGTTTTGATATAAGATTTGTGTAGGTGGGCTTGAAAATGAGGGAGTGGCGGCAGTTTAGAAATCATGTTCTGATTTTCCAGCTTTTGCCATCTCCCACTCTAGTTTCCCCATTCATTCCTATGGGACCAATTTCGCCGGAAAAACTACGATATTTCGTGAACCATTCGGCGAAACGTTCCACAAAGTAATAGCACACCATTCGGGAACAATCCACACGTTTCGGTATATTACTTGTCTATGTAGTGTAAAAACTGTGGGAGGAGTTAGGGTGGTAAATTTGGCTATAATAATAATAAGAATAATATATATGTGAGATAACAATAAGTGGTCTTGCTATGCAAGAACACTTAACTAGAAAAGGTACAATTTCTGGGGAAATTGTGAAAGTGTTCTTGCCTCTACAACTGGAGTGGGCGGAGTAACTGTGAAAAGTGTTAAAAAGCTTAATATTTTAAAAAGTATAAATAGTAGTAAAAAAGTTCCATCATTCGCTGAAAGAGCTGAACATTTTTTTCAAAAGTAATTTTTTTTTTCAAAAATGAATTTTTTTTATTCAAAAATGAATTTTTTTTATTCAAAAATGAATTTTTTTTCTTCAAAAATGAATTTTTTTTATTCAAAAATGATTTTTTTTTCTTCAAAAATGAATTTTTTTTTCTTCAAAAATGATTTTTTTTTCAAAAGTAATTTTTTTTTTCAAAGGTAATTTTTTTTTTCAAAAATGAATTTTTTTATTTCAAAAATAATTTTTTTTTTCAAAAATATTTTTTTTTTTCAAATATATATTTTTTTTCAAAAATATTTTTTTTTTTTCAAAAATAATTTTTTTTTTCAAAAATAATTTTTTTTTTTTTCAAAAATAATTTTTTTTTTTCAAAAATGATTTTTTTTTTTTTTTTCAAAAATATTTTTTTTTTTTACATGGGGCGGTCATAATGTTTTGGCTGATCATGGGGTGGTCATAATGTTTTGGCTGATCATGGGGTTGTCAGCTTTTGTCACTTCCCACTCTAGTTTTGAACATTTCGCCATTCATTCCTATGGGACCAATTTCGCTGCAAAAACATCATTTCGTGGACCATTCGGCGAAACATTCCACAAAGTAATAACACACCAATCGGGAACAATCCGCTCGTTTCAGTATATTACTTGTCTCTGTAGTGTAAAAACTGTGGGAGGAGTCTACAAGCATTATCAAGTCTAGCAGATGAAGTCACATGCATTTGGGGTGTCTCAGCATCTTGTGTTTACAACCACTGTTTCCTAGCAACGCTCATGCCCTGTAAATGCTTCCCAAATACTACTTCATCAAAACTGCCCCATCAGAATTACCCCATCAAAACTGCCCCATCATATTCCTCTATTATAAATCAGTACGACGATATTTCGTGAACCATTCGGCGAAACGTTCCACAAAGTAATAGCACACCAATTAAATGACATTGAGGCCAGATTCACACTGGTATTTTTCAGCTTTTCACAAAGTTCCACAAGGTAATAGCACACCAATTAAATGACATTGAACATTTCGCCATTCATTCCTATGGGACCAATTTCGCCGCAAAAACGACAATATTTCGTGGACCACAAAGTAATAGCACACCAATCGGGAACAATCCGCACGTTTCGGTATATTACTTGTCTCTGTAGTGTAAAAACTGTGGGAGGAGTTAGGGTGGTAAATTATCAGCATTATCAAGTCTAGCAGATGAAGGTATGACCACATGCATTTGGGGGGTCTCAGCATCTTGTGTTTACAACCACTGTTTCCTAGCAACGCTCATGTCCTGTTTATGCTTCACAAATACTGCTCAATACACAATACACAGGACCATGATAGTTGTAGTAACTGTGCAGTAATTCAAATGGCCGTATTTTAAAAACTATAAATCCTACAGCGAAGATCTTTATATTGTGAGAATCACAAGACCCAGACCTAGATTTTGATACATAGTATGTCTCTGAAATATTAAAATTGAAGGCACAGTCGCAGTTTAGATATTGCCCTTCAAATTTGAAGGGGCTAGAGTGTAGTTTCAATGAATGTCAATGGACGGTGTGAGTTGCAAACAAATGGTCATATTATGAAAACTATCAGGACTATGGCTTAGCCGTGGACATGTTTAGTGGCAGCAGGGATAGCTGAACGTTTTGATATAAGATTTGTGTAGGTGGGCTTGAAAATGAGGGAGTGGTGGCAGTTTAGAAATCATGTTCTGATTTTTCAGCTTTTGTCACCTCCCACTCTAGTTTCCCAATTCATTCCTATGGGACCAATTTCGCCGCAAAAATGACGATATTTCATGAACCATTTGGCAAAACGTTCCACAAAGTAATAGCACACCATTCGGGAACAATCCGCACGTTTCGTTATATTACTTGTCTATGTAGTGTAAAAACTGTGGGAGGAGTTAGGGTGGTAAATTTGGCTATAATAATAATAATATATATGTGAGATAACAGTAAGTGGTCTTGCTATGCAAGAACACTTAACTAGAAAGGCTACAATTTCTGGGGAAATTGTGAAAAGTGTTCTTGCCTCTACAACTGGAGTGGGCGGAGTAACTGGGTGGAGTGGCTTGAGTAACTGTGAAAAGTGTTAAAAAGCTTAATATTTTAAAAAGTATAAATAGTAGTAAAAAAGTTGAAGTCCCATCATTAGCTGAAAGAGCTGAACATTTTTTTCAAAAGTTTTTTTTTCAAAAATGATTTTTTTTTTTTTTTTCAAAAATGATTTTTTTTTTTTTTTCAAAAATGATTTTTTTTTTTAAATCATTTTTTTTCATGGGGCGGTCATAATGTTTTGGCTGATCATGGGGTTGTCAGCTTTTGTCACCTCCCACTCTAGTTTTGAACATTTCGCCATTCATTCCTATAAGACCAATTTCGCCGCAAAAACAACGATATTTCATGAACCATTCAGCAAAACGTTCCACAAAGTAGTAGGACACCAATTAAATGACATTGAACATTTCTCCATTCATTCCTATGGAACCAATTTCGCCGCAAAAACAACGATATTTCGTGAACCATTTGGTGAAACGTTCCACAAAGTAATAGCACACCAATTAAATGACATTGATTCCGGATTCACACTGGTATTTTTCAGCTTTTCACAAAGTTCCACAAGGTAATAGCACACCAATTAAATGACGTTGAACATTTCGCCATTCATTCCTATGGGACCAATTTTCCGCAAAAACTACGATATTTCGTGAAAAATTCGGCGAAATGTTCCACAAAGTAATAGCACACCTATCGGGATCAATCTGCATGTTTCGGTATATTACTGTCTATGTAGATTAAAAGCTGTGGGAGGAGTTAGGGTGGTATGATCATGGGGTTGTCAGCTTCTGTCACCTCCCACTCTAGTGTTGAACATCTCGCCATTCATTCCTATGGGACCAATTTTGCCGCAAAAACGATGATATTTCGTCAACCATTCGGTAAAACGTTCCACAAAGTGATAGCACACCAATCGGGAACAATCCGTACGTTTTGGTATATTACTTGGCTATGTAGTGTAAAAACTGTGGAAGGAGTTAGGGTGGTAAATTTGGCTATGATAATAATAATATATATGTGAGATAACAGTAAGTGGTCTTGCTATGCAAGAACACTTAACTAGAAAAGCTACAATTTCTGGGGAAATTGTGAAAAGTGTTCTTGCCTCTACAACTGGAGTGGGCGGAGTAACTGGGTGGAGTGGCTTGAGTAACTGTTGTGTGGTTGGAGTGGCTGAAGTAACTGTGAAAAGTGTTAAAAAGCTTAATATTTTAAAAAGTATAAATAGTAGTAAAAAAGTTGAAGTCCCATCATTAGCCGAATGAGCTGAACATTTTTTTCAAAAGTTTTTTTTTTTTTAAATGATTTTTTTTTTTTCAAAAATTATTTTTTTTTTCAAAAATGATTTTTTTATCAAAAATGATTTTTCCCTTAACGTCTTTCAGGACAGCACCTTGAGAGCGTGGCTCCACCCACTTGACAGGAAACACACCTCCACCAAACTTTAAAAGGAGGCTCCTTCCCACTTATCAGTTTATGTGTTTCCTCCGGCGGGAACACGTGGGAGTTTGGAGCTCTCAAGGTGCTGTCCTGAGAGAACAGGCTTCCTACTTCACTATTTTTACCTACCTCAGGAGAGCCAATTCCTCCCATTTTCCACAGGCTTACGAGTAGTGGGTGGATGGGCTCCTTCTCCCTCATCAGTGCTCGGGGAGAGCCAGAACTGCTCCGGGTATCGCTGCTCCCAGGCAGGGGCGTCAGGCATGAAAGGTGTTTTGTTTTTTATTGCCAGCACATGTTTTTTCCCTGACGCCGCCGCCATCTTGGGAAGGGCAGTCAGAGGACTGCATCCGCCGGATGTGAGGTATCCGGAAGTGGGGCGGCATCCATGGAGCAGGCGCCAGGCGTCATTTCCGCCGGAAGCGCAGGGGGAGGAGGGAGGAATAGGTCTGGTGCCTATTTATTTCCGGTTCCTGTCCGGCGCACAAGTGCTATTGGAGTCCGGAACCGGCGTTTTCGCCACAGGCATCACGCTGCTGCCTCAGCATGGATTCAGGAACCGCAGTTAGTGGAACAGGCACAGGCACCAGCAAGGCCCAGGTAAGGAGCAGACTGTAGTTTCTGCTCAGCTTTACTGTGGGGTCTCTCTCTAGCCCTCTTTTCCCTAAATGTTAGTGAAGTTTGAGGGTATTTTTTCCCCCTGGTGGCGGAGGGGCCTGTCAGGGCACATGAGTCTGATAGCTTTTCTCACTGTGCACCTGTGGTGAGCAACCTTGAGTAATCAAGCTGACTCTAAAAGATGGTTTGTCCTTTTTTTCTCTCTCTTTTTCCCTTATCATGGCAGGCCAAGAGCTCTGACCCTGGGATTAGAAAGAAATTTCCTTCATGCAAAATTAAGTTAAATGAAGGCTGGAAAAAGGCTTTATGTCAAACATGTATTGACTCCTTGGTGAGGAAAGAAACCACTTCCGCATGCAGTGATCTAATTGCATCTGCTAAAAAGGAATTGGATGCTACCATTCAATCCTTCAGATCCTCACTCACCTATCCATCTGCAAGTCAGCCCACTACCTCATAGTCCTCTCAAGGCTCACTGTTAGTCCCGGCAGTGGAGGCAGAAATGGGTCCTCTGAACCAGGAAGGGCTTTTCCCATCCCATTCTAATGAATTGAATGAGGATGGTGATGAGCTGGAAAATACGTCTTCCAAATATAAATTATCTTTGGATCAGGTGGACAGCCTTTTAAGGGCTATTTATGCTACTCTAGGCCTTGAGGAAGAGCATAAGGAAATGTCTTTACACGACAAGATGTATGCAGGGCTTAGCGAGTCTAAGTCCCGTACCTTTCCAGTCCACGCAGTGATTTCTGAAACAATCAGAAAAGAATGGGCTGACCCTGATAGGCAGAGGTGGGGGACTTGAATCACATGACTTGACTTAAGTCAGACTTGAGTCACCTGTTTGAGGACTTGCGACTTGCTTGACAAAATTAAATAAATGACTCGACTTGACTTTGACTTGTCACTAATGACTTGCGACTTGACTTTGACTTGGGCTATTTGACTTGCAATGACTTGGCACCACCCCCCCGAAAATATTACCCACACACTCCGCCCACCACCGCCTCTGAGCCAATCGGCATTTGCCAAATGCCATTGGAGCTGTTCAGGGTAGCGGTAAGAGTTATGTCAGTCCCTGCATCAAGCGCACCTGTTGAACGTGTGTTCAGCCATGGTGGGGTGATAATGCGACCCCATCGCTCACAACTGAGCGAGAAAGTACTTTCCAATTTAATTTTTTGCAAATGCAATGCATTTTAAGTGGCTATTCTCATCACCATTCAAGTGTCCAGATGTTGACATTGTGTCAAGTTCAAACTTTGAGCTTAGTTATTTTCCCCCTCAGCTAGGACTACATTTTTTCAGGCTTGTTGGCCATTTAATTGCTGAGTGTTCTGCTCCTTGTCTGCTGTTTGGGCATTCAAAGTGTTTCTTTAATATGCCAAGAAAAAAGCACTAAGCAGTTTTGTTAATGTTGAAAATAAAACAAAACCTTTCCTGAAAACTGACTTTTAACTCATTTAAAGGTGGAAATGGGGTAGATCAGTATTTTGACTTAATTTGTGACTTGACCAAAATAAATGACTTGACTTGACTTGCTTGACTTCTAGCAGGGACTCGACTTGACTTGCTTTCTTTTCGCCACAGTAACTTGGGACTTGCTTGTGACTTGAAGGTTAAGACTTGAGACTTGCTTGTGACTTGCACATATGTGACTTACTCCCATGTGTGCTGATAGGAAACCATTTTTCTCTAGGGCTCATAAGAGAAGGTTCCCTTTTGATGAAGACCCAGCGGCTCTTTGTAATAAGGTTCCAAAACTTGATACAGCCTTTTCTCAAGTGTCAAGATCTACTGATCTAGCATTTGAGGACATGGGGATCTTAAAAGACCCCATGGATAAAAAAATGGATCAACAGCTCAAGCGGACTTGGCAATCCATTATGGGCAACCTTAAGCCAGCAATGGCAACTACTTGCATCTCCAGGAACTTGGAGTATTGGGTAAATCAGCTTAAAGCTCATATAATAGCAGATTCCCCTAAGCAAGAAATCCTTGACTCCTTTTCTACCCTCTCGGCAGCCGTAGCCTATCAGGATGACAGCTAAGGCGGCAGCCCTTGCTAATTCTGTTAGACGGGCTTTATGGCTAAAGACTTGGCAGGGGGACTCAGCATCTAAAAACAAATTATGCGGGGTCCCTTTTCTAGGAGACTTATTGTTCGCCCTGATTTGGATTCAGTTCTGGACAGGACTGCAGATAAAAAGAAATCTTTTCCTGTCAAAAAGAAGAAACAACCAAACGGTTTTTTCGTCCTCAAAGGGCTCAGGAACAAAACAAGCCTCAAGAGAAAAAGAAAAACTGGTCAGGGCAGAGGGGAAAAGGCAGAGGAAATGTCCTTTTCCATCCTCCTGCGTCAACCAGCAAGACGCAATGACAGCCTGTTACAGGTGGGGGGAAGACTGCAAGGCTTTCTCCCCTATTGGGCAAGCATAACGGAAAACCAGTTCATTCTGAATATGCTAGCCCAGGGTTACAATATAGAATTTTCAGATCTCCCCCTAGAAAGGTACTTGGTGACAAATCTTCCAAGAGATGTAACAAAATCCCTGGCAATGAAGAGCCTATTAAAGGATCTGATAGATCAGGGGGTTATGTCTTACGTCCCACAGGGGGAGCTTTATCAGGGATTTTATTCCCGTATGTTCCTGATAAAGAAACCATCCGGAAATTTTTTGTTTAATCCTAAACCTGAAACCACTGAACAGATCAGTCCAATACAAAATGTTTCGTATGGACTCCATCTTCACGGTCAAGAATCTATTGACAAAGGAATGCTTTATGGCATCAATAGACCTTCGAGATGCCTATCTGCATATCCCTATAGCCCCGCAGTCCCAAAGATTCCTAAGATTGACAATAAATTTGGGGAAGGAGGTTCTGCACTTGCAATTCAGGGCCCTCCCCTTTGGCCTGTCTTCTGCCCCACGAACATTTACAAAAATAATGGCAGAAGTGCTTGCACCTCTTCGCATGCAGGGGATTGCGGTAATTCCGTACTTGGACGACCTACTCCTTTTTGCCCCTTCCAGGGAAAGACTACTAGAAGACCTCGGAAAAACCCAAGGTTACATAGTTACATAGTTACATAGTAGGTGAGGTTGAAAAAAGACACAAGTCCATCAAGTCCAACCTATGTGTGTGATTATGTGTCAGTAAAAACCTAGAAAACCTGGGTTGGATCATAAATATGCAGAAGTCAAATTTCAATCCAGTCCAGAAAATACTATTCCTGGGGTATCAGATCTGTTCAAGGGAACAGAAGATTTTTCTCCCAGAAGAGAAAAAGGTGAAGGTCCAGAAGGTGGTAGCGTCCTTACAGGCAAGTCAGGAATTATCAGTCCGACAAGTGATGTCATCCCTAGGAACCCTAACCGCAACCATACCAGCCATTCAATGGGCAAGGTTACATTTCAGGCCTCTCCAGACCTTTCTCCTGAGAGTATGGAATCACAGGACAGAATCTCTGGAAGCAAAGGTGAAAATACCCACCAAAGTCAAAAGATCACTTTGGTGGTGGAGGAGACAGGAGAATCTGTCAAAAGGCCTGCTCTGGTCATTTCCAATAGAAAAGGTAGTAACAACAGATGCCAGTGTATGGGGTTGGGGAGCTCACTTAGACCAAGACTTCACGCAAGGAATGTGGTCTCGGACAGAAGCAAAGAGGTCCTCAAATTGGAGGGAGTTATAGGCAGTCGCCTTAGCATTAGATGCCTTCTCTCCTATCCTTCAAGGTTCCAATGTCCGGGTCCTCTCAGACAATGCCACTACCATAGCCTACCTAAACAAACGGGGGTACAAGAAGCAAAACACTTCAGTTGCTAGCTTCAAAGATCCTGGTTTGGGCAGAAAAGCATGTTCGGTCCTTATCAGCGGTCCACCTCAATGGCACCTTAAATGTAGTGGCAGATTATCTAAGCAGAAGACAGATTCAGGAGTCAGAATGGAGCTTGAATCCGGAAATCTTTGCAATGATTACCAGGGCCTGGGGTCAACCACAAACAGACCTATTTGCGTCAGAATAAAATGCACAACTCCCAGTATTTTTCTCTATTCACAGAAACGACAAGGCCCAGGGGACTGATGCATTAATTCAGCCCTGGAACTTCCTTCTGAGTTACGCATTTCCTCCTTTCCAACTTATCCCGTTGGTGTTAAGGAAGATACAGAGAGAGAAGGTGGCAGTAATCCTAATTACTCCATTTTGGCCAAAAAGGGCATGGTTTTCCACCATTCTACAGATGACAGTCAAACCATTTTGGCAGCTGCCTCTCCGGCAAGACCTGCTCCTACAGGATCCAATACAGCATCCAGGAGTGGCCAGTCTAAGCCTCACGGCCTGGTTTCTGAGGAGCAGTTGTTAAGAAACAAGGGTCTGTCACAACCCTTGGTAACTACCTTACTTTCCAGTAGGAAAATAGTGACCAGAAAAATCTATGCTAAATATTGGAAAGTTTTCAACTCTTTCTGTCTTTCGACTAAAAGAAAAGTAAGAAATTTAGTGTCAATTTTGGAATTCCTTCAAGAGGGGGCAGACAAAGGCTTGTCAGTCAGCACCCTTAAAGTACAAGTAGCTGCTTTGGGAGTATTTCTAGAAAGACCAATCTCTTCTGAGCCATTGGTTATAAGATTTTTCAAGGCGCTTACCAGATCTAGACCAGCTCCGGCTAAGCACTTTCCCAATTGGGATCTATCAGTGGTCCTGCAAACCCTCACAAAGGAACCTTTTGAACCACTACAAGAAATCTCTCTAAGGAATCTTACTCTTAAGACCTTGTTCTTAGTTGCAATAATGTCAGCAAGGAGAATTGGTGAGCTGCACGCCCTATCTGTTAAGAGACCCTTTTTAACTATCTACACAGATAGGATTATACTTAAAACCGATCCGGGTTTTTTGCCAAAGGTGGCGTCAGCACACAATAGGTCGCAGGAGATCATCCTGCCAACCTTTTGCTCTAACCCCTCGGGGGAAAAAGAAGGCAAATTCCACAATTTGGATGTAAGAAGGACTTTATTACAGTATCTGGAGGTAACAAGTAACTTTAGGTCCTCGGACTCTCTATTTGTACTTTTTTCTGGTAAGAAGAAGGGCCAACAAGCTTCTAAGGGGTCTATAGCTAGATGGCTTAAATCAGCTATTCTAGCAGCCTACTCTCAATTGGGGCTATCTCCCCCACTGGGAATTAAAGCACATTCTACCAGGGCTCAGACCACTACATGGGCAGAAATAGCTGGTGCCACCCCAGATCAGATTTGTAGGGCGGCTACGTGGTCAGGTTACCTTACGTTTGTCCGTCATTACAGGCTGGATCTTCTCTCAGCAAGTGAACAAACTTTCGGCAGAAAGGTCTTGCAGGCTGTGGTCCCTCCCTAAGTGGGTAAGTCTCTGTTATCCTCTCAAGGTGCTGTCCTGAAAGACGTTAAGGGAAAAATCAAGTTAGACTTACCGGTAACTTGTTTTCCAGGAGTCTTTCAGGACAGCAGCAACCCGCCCTTATTGTATTAAATTACTATGCTGTGACTAACCATATTCTGATTGTGTTCCAGCTTGGGACGGAGGTTCTCTACTACTACTGATAAGTGGGAAGGAGCCTCCTTTTAAAGTTTGGAGGTGTGTTTCCTGTCAAGTGGGTGGAGCCACGCTCTCAAGGTGCTGTCCTGAAAGACTCCTGGAAAACAAGTTACCGGTAAGTCTAACTTGATTTTTTTTCAAAAATGTTTTTTTTTTCTAAAATGATTTTTTTTTTCAAAAATGATTTTTTTCAATGATTTTTTTTCAAAAATGATTTTTTTTTCAAAAATGATTTTTTTTTCCAAAATGATTTATTTTTTTCCAAAATGATTTTTTTTTTCAAAAATGATTTTTTTTTTCAAAAATGAATTTTTTTCTGGGGAAATTGTGTGAAGTGTTCTTGCGTCCTCCAGTAGTCTACAAGAAGTATCAAGCCTAGCAGATGAAGGTATGACCACATGCATTTGGGGGGTCTCAGCATCTTGACGTAGAATCGAGGTGAAGGTGTGCTATTTTTTTTTTCAAAAATATTTTTTTTTCATGGGGCGGTCATAATGTTTTGGCTGATCATGGGGTGGTCAGCTTTTGTCACCTCCCACTCTAGTTTTGAACATTTCGCCATTCATTCCTATGGGACTAATTTCGCCGCAAAAACGATGATATTTCGTGAACCATTCGGCGAAACGTTCCATAAAGTAATAGCACACCAATTAAATGTCATTGAGGCCAGATTCACACTGGTATTTTTCAGCTTTTCCCCAAGTTCCACAAGGTAATAGCTCACCAATTAAATGACATTGAACATTTCGCCATTCATTCCTATGAGACCAATTTCGCCGCAAAAACGAAGATATTTCGTGAACCATTCAGCGAATCGTTCCACAAAGTAATAGCACACCAATCGGGAACAATCCGCACGCTTCGGTATATTACTGTCTATGTAGTTTAAAAGCTGTGGGAGGAGTTAGGGTGGTATGATCATGGGCTTGTCAGCTTTTGTCACCTCCCATTTTAGTTTTGAACATTTCGCCATTTATTCCTATGGGACCAATTTTGCCGCTAAAACAACGATATTTCGTAAACCATTCAGCGAAACGTTCCACAAAGTAATAGCACACCAATCTGGAACAATCCGCACGTTTCGGTATATTACTTGTCTATGTAGTGTAAAATCTGTGGGAGGAGTTAGGGTGGTAAATTTGGCTATAATAATAACTAGAAAATGCATTTCCTGGGGAAAATGCGTGGGAATGCTGAATAGCTGAATTGCTAAAATGGCCCCCATCATATTGCCATCAAATCTGCCCCATCAAATCTGCCCCATCAAAATTGTCCCCATCAAAACTGCCCCATCATATTGCCACCATCAAAACTGCCCCATCATAATTGCCCCATCAAAACTGTCCCATCAGAATTGCCCCATCAAAACTGCCCCATCATATTGCCACCATCAAAACTGCCCCTTCATAATTGCCCCATCAAAACTGCTCCATCATATTCCTCTATTACAGTGGTTCTCAACTCCGGTCCTCGGGACCCACTAACAGGCCAGGTTTGCAAGACAACTGAAATACATCACAGGTGATATCATTTGCTGCTCAGTGATTGCAGTATTCTAGTCTGCATCTCCCCAAGGTTATACTTAAAATCTGGCCTGTTAGTGGGTCCTGAGGACAGGAGTTGAGAACCACTGCTCTATTATAAATCAGTACATGGTGTGTGTGTCCCCTCCCCCGGGCTCTGTAATCAGAGCTGAGATGCTCCAGCTGCCTCCCCCACCACCCATCACTGTGTATAACAGAAGCTTTGGTAACCATGGCAACAAAAGCAGCACAGTACACTCTGTTTAATAGCTAAAATTTCCTGAAATGACCACTAAACAAACAGCTTTTTCACAAAAACTGTAAAAGATATCAAACTGAAAAGATATAGCCAGATAGCTGAATATTTTATGAACATTTTAAAGTTTATTTGGCATCTGCAGGTGAAAGTATGAAGGAGCTAAAACTTTTGGGAGCGGAAGAAGATTTTAAGGATTTGAAGCATGCTCTCATTGGCTTCAATGTTAAAAAAAAGTGATAAAAAGCTTAATATTTTAAAAAGTATAAATAGTAGAAAAAAAAGTTGAAAAAGTCCCATCATCAGCTGAAAGAGCTGAACATTTTAATAGTTGAATGGTTTTAATAGCTGAAAGTTACGCAGAGCCAAAAAACATACGGAATAAAATTAAGTAAATAAAAATAAACCAGAAAATGCATTTCCTGGGGAAAATGCGTGGGAATGCTGAATTGCTAAAACGGCCCCCATCAAAACTGCCCCATCAGAATTGCCCCATCAAAAC
This sequence comes from Aquarana catesbeiana, assembly GCF_042186555.1. Lineage (NCBI taxonomy): Eukaryota > Metazoa > Chordata > Amphibia > Anura > Ranidae > Aquarana > Aquarana catesbeiana. The sequence continues at coordinate 115,332,309 of NC_133330.1, read as the reverse complement.
TGCCCCATCATATTGTCACCATCAAAACTGCCCCATCAGAATTGCCCCATCAAAACTGCCCCCATCATATTGCCATCAAAACTGCCCCATCAGAATTGCCCCATCAAAACTGCCCCATCATATTGCCACCATCAAAACTGCCCCATCAAAATTGCCCCATCAAAACTGCCCCATCATATTGCCACCATCAAAACTGCCCCATCAACTGTTGGGGGGTGTGGCTAGCCGGCGCAGTGAATGGACGCTCACTGAAAGAGCTCCTCTCTGCCACGGGCCATCAGGCACAAATGCAGCAACCAAAAGCCTAGATATTTGATACAAACGGTGCGGTTCGGCTTGGGGAACCCCCGGGATGACATCCAGAAAAAGGAAAGAAGAAATTTATCCTAATAAACTGCCGGATTACTTTATGTGGCAGCGGCGTTCTCCAGAGCAAGATTGCAGCGGCAAGCAGGGGAAAGGCACACGAGGCTCTCCTTCACAGAGCAACGCTGCACAGGGGAAACGCTCAGGTCGATCTTACAGCGCTCTCACCACAGAAAAATACTCCTTGCCACCTTCATCATCTAGCCCAGCAAAGAGCAAGCCAAAGCTGGATCAAACAGAGGAGGAAGATGAAGAGGTAAGCCTGCACTCATCTCAGGATGACACAAGGGAACTGCAGGACTCCATAACTGACTTCCCCATTGCAAACACACCAATAATGGACATTACACTTAAAGATATGTTGATATCCTTAAGATCTACATTGCATGCAGATATTCAATCACTGACCAGGCAATTCAAGACTGAAATATCATCAGTGAATAAAAGAATATCACACGTTGAAACGAAAATGGGAGAGTTTGCATGCACCTTTAATGATCTAGTGGATGCCCATAATGACAGAGATGAAGATATGTTGCAAATGAAACTGAAGCTAGCAAATTTAGAAGACCGGTCCAGAAGGAATAATGTTAAAATACGAGGGATTCCTGAAACAATCAAAACCCTGGACCTGAAACATCATTTCATACAAATGTTAAAAAAATGTTAAAAACAGTCTTGCCGGAGGTTTCTCATGATGAACTTATTGTGGATCGCATCCACAGATTGCCAAAGCCTAAACACATTGCTGCACACCTACCCAGAGATACTATTGTCAGGATCCACTTTTATCACGTCAAAGATCAATTTATGGCAGCTACAAGAAATCGTGATCCCCTACCATAGGAATTCCAAGACCTCTCCTTTTATGCCGACCTATCAGCCTTCACTATGCAGCAGAAGTGTCAACTAGCGTCTATTACAAAGCCCTTAAACAACCACCACATCACATATCAGTGGATATACCCAGCAAAACTCATGATTATAAGAGAAGGAACAACACATGTGATTTCTAATATTAAAGATGGCCTCCGCCTCCTGCGGGAATGGCAAATCATCACTCCTGACACCGATGTCCATGACAACAGTAGCTAGAAAGCGGAAGAAAAAGGCTAACTTTACTCCTAGGAGTTCTTTACTTTTACTGCATCCCTGATGGCCCAGGGGATTGCCACTTTTCGTTTACTCGCTAAACACCCCTCAGTTGAGCGGTTATTCCTACCGCACAGATTCTTTCAAGAATCACAAGTTAATATTGTTACTCTATCTGTTATTATTAACTGTCTCTCAAGTTTCCAAGAGCCGTCTCCATCTCTGTGTGCTAACAAGGACTACTACCCATACCACCTGATCAAGGACCTACCCGCCGGTATCATCATCATAATACACCCGTAACAACAACCTTCTGCAGATCATCTCAACGACTCACTTTACCGACTACAACTCAATCAACAGCTGAACATCAACCCTCTGGACTCATTCCCACTGCTGATTTGTCTCAAGGTAATCCAAATCTATATTATCTCTTGACGCTTGTAATTAAAGACAATCAATAATCGCACCATGCCTATCAAAATTGTATCTCTCAATGTTAAAGGGTTGAATAGCCCATATAAACGGCAAATGGCCTGGAAAGAAGCCAAAAATCTTCTCAGTGATGTAATATGTTTCCAAGAAACCCATTTTGCTGCGACTAAACCACCTACTTTTCAAAATCGTCAGTTCCCCCATGTCTTTCAAGCAAACTATACATAAAAAAAAGAGGAGTTGTAATAGCTATTAAAGACACAATACAATTTCAAAGTTTGGATGTGCATTTAGACGATTCGGGAAGATTTATAGTTCTAGTATGTGAACTCAATGGTAAAATATTGATACTGGTGAATATATACCTCCCCAACACCAAGCAACTTTCATTCTTAAAAAAGGTTTGGAAAAAAGTCTCAGCAATGAGACAAGGTCATGTCATCATGTGTGGAGACTTTAATGTTGTCCCTAACAGAGAATTGGACGTATCCAGCCAAACCAAACATTTAAGAAGCAGATCCACCCTGAATGGTTTCATTTCCTCATCGGGTTTGTATGATGTGTGGAGATGTCAACATTTGTCCGAAAAGGATTATACATATTATTCTAATGTACACCACTCGTATTCTCGTATAGACTTGTTTCTGGTAGATAAGTTTATCTTGCAACAGATTTCAAAATCAGATTTGCACTGTATTACATGGTCGGACCATGCTCCTATCTCTGTGGTCATGGGAGATCGCTGCGCCGAGACCAGAGCTAACAGATGGCGCAATGATATTTACACTCTATCTCAACCCCAAAATCTAGAGAAAACTGGAAAAGCAATTAAAGAATTTTTTTCCATCAACGCCCCCTCGGTGAGCGATCCATTTACGTATGGAACGCACATAAGGTCTATGTGAGAGGTTTGCTTATACAGATGAGTGCACGAGCAAAGAGACTAAGGCCCGAAAAGCTAAATGAATTATTAGTTAAAATCCAACAATTAGAAAACACAAACAAACAGCATTCCACACAAGACACAAGAGAAGCACTGTTTAGGACCAGACAAGAACTGAAGACACTTCTGATCACAAACCACAACCACCAATTGAGATCTTTAAAAGCCCAGACATACAGATATGGGAATAGAGCAGGAAAGTTGTTAGCTACACAATTAAAAGAAAAAATTATCAAACAAAAAATCCCACACCTCCTCAACCCTAAATCTAAACAGAAAGTTAACAACCCAAAAGAAATAGCTGACGCATTTAGCGATTATTACGAGCAACTGTATAACCTTAAAAATGACTCAGACACTTACCAACCCAATGATGTGCTGATTTCTGTTTTTTTGTAAACAATACATCTCCCTAAAATTCCCCAAGAAGATTTATCTTGTTTAAATCAACCGTTTACCTTACAAGAAATAGAAAATTCCATCAAGAACCTCCCCCGCAACAAAGCACCTGGCCCAGACGGATATTCCTCCGAATACTATCAATTGTTCTCCTCTATACTAACCCCTCATTTACTTCTGGTTTTTGAAGCTGCCACAATCACAGCAAAATTCCCCCCAGAAATGCTCACAGCCACAATAATAACACTCCCTAAACCAGGTAAAGAACCAAACAGAACTTTAGGCCAATATCCTTATTAAACGTAGATGTTAAGCTACACGCCAAATTGATAGCAAATAGACTGTCAACTATTTTAGCTAAACTGAAACACTATGACCAGGTGGGGTTTGTAATGGGCCGCCAAACTACAGATGCAACCAGAAGAATGTTAAACCTTCTACATTTGGTTGGGGAAAACAAAGAGCATTCTCTGCTTCTGACTTTAGATGCAGAGAAGGCCTTTGATAGAGAGCATTGGGTATACTTGTCCAGAGTCCTGGAAAAGTTTGGACTTGTGGCCTATTGCAGAATGCCATAATGGCCTTATATTCTTCACCTTCCGCATTTGTATATACAGAAGGAATGTTCTCTAAACCATTCCCCATCACAAATGGGACAAGACAGGGGTGCCCCCTGTCCCCCATAATTTTCACTATGCTTATGGAACCACTAGCGGAGAAAATAAGATCTCATACATCCATACAAGGTCTTAATTCTCAAGACTGTCAACATAAGATCTCATTATTTGCAAATGATGTGCGACAGGGAATGATTTTTACCCATCAATAAACATACCTATTGCTTTGGATACACTACAATGGATCATTCCCAACATTAATCTTCACAATTGGACTAGCAAAAAAATATTAAACTTAACAGATATCACTTGTAGAGACAAGATGCTACCATTTAGAACAATACAACAGAAATTCAATCTTCCAAACTCGGAATTCTTAACGTATACCAAATCTCTTCATACTTCCAAACAACAAAGACCACACACATATCCATAATAGAAAAAGTATGGTCCTTTCTCCAATCTAATAACCCCAAACTGAAAGGTATAAAAGTGATTTACAACTCGCTCCACTCGCTTTTACAAAAAATAAACCAATTACCAAATGGGAAAAAGAAATAGGCAAAGAATTCACAGATCTCCAATGCAAACAAGCGATTACGACCAATCACAAATTTTCAAGATGTGCAAATTACGAAGAATTAACACAGAAACTTATGCTGAGATGGTACTATACCCCTTACATCACAGCAAAATTTTCTAAAGATAACTCCAATTTATGTTGGAGAGGGTGTGGACAAGTGGGGACCCTAACCCATATGTTATGGTCATGCCAAGAGATAAAGAAATTCTGGTGGACAGTTTATGATATGCTATCAAAATTAACCAATAATAGGATTACTCCAAAGATAGAACAAGCTATCCTAGGTATAAATATGGATCAATTTCAACCCAGATATAGATGTATTGCAACACATGTTCTGCTAGCAGCAAGAATGGAATTGGTGTATAGGTGGAAATCTATTGATGTACCTACTGTTAGGGACATCAAAATTAAAATTAATACTATAATAGAATACGAAAGAATTCTGGCACACAGGGACGGAAACTTATTTAGATTTGAAAATAACTGGTCTCCATGGAAACTTTTTCTTTCTTCTAATTACATTTGTAATTCTTTTCTTCATGAATAAATAGAACACTTGCAGCTGGTAAACTTTATAGATCTATACGTATTTATACTGTTCGAGTTGTCTTAACGGATACATATATTGCTTAATGGTTTGTACACTTTATAACAACTGAAGAGGGGATCCTCTGTGAGCACAGTGTGATCCCATTGGGGTGCCCAAAGGATTCCTCTCTTTCCCTTCTTTATATCTTCCTCTATGAAACTCATACTTTATATTCAATCTCCCACTTACAATATGTCAGTTAAAGTTTGACAACTCAAGCTACATCAATGTAATCGTTAAAAACGATTCAAATGTTATTAATGTTTGGTCCTCCAGTTGTAACAAGATTTTTCATTATAATATAGTGTGACTGTATTCATGTAATTTGATAAAACTCTTCAATAAAAATGATTGAAACAAAACTGCCCCATCAAAACTGCCCCATCATATTGCCACCATCAAAATTGCCCCCATCAAAACTGCCCCATCATATTGCCACCATCAAAACTGCTCCATCAGAATTGTCCCCATCAAAACTGGCCCATCATATTGCCACCATCAAAACTGCCCCATCATTTTGCCACCATCAAAACTGTCCCATCAGAATTGCCCCATCAAAACTGCCCCATCATATTCCTATATTATAAATCAGTACATGGTGTGTCTGTCCCCTCCCCCGGGCTCTGTAATCAGAGCTGAGATGCTCCAACTGCCTCCCCCACCCCCCATCACTGTGTATAACAGAAGCTTTAGGAACCATGGCAACAAAAGCAGCACAGTACACTCTGTTTAATAGCTAAAATTTCCTGAAATGACCACTAAACAAACAGCTTTTTCACAAAATCTGTAAAAGATATCAAACTCAAAAGATATAGCCAGATAGATGAATATTTTGTTAACATTTTAAAGTTTGTTTGGCGTCTGTAGGTGAAAGTATGAAGGTGCTGAAACTTTTTTTGAGCGGAAGAAGATTTTAAGGATCTGAAGCATGCTATCATTGACTTCAATGTTAAAAAAAAAGTGTCAAAAAGCTTAATATTTTAAAAAGTATAAATAGTAGAAAAAAAATTGAAAAAGTACCATCATCAGCTGAAAGAGATGAACATTTTAATAGTTAAATGGTTTTAATAGCTGAAAGTATGCAGAAGTTACGCAGAGCCAAAAACGTACGAAATAAATAAAAACTAGAAAATGCATTTCCTGGGGAAAATGCGTGGTAATGCTGAATAGCTGAATTGCTAAAACGGCCCCCATCAAAACTGCCCCCATCAAAACTGCCCCCATCAAAATTGCCATCAAAACTGCCCCCATCAAAACTGCCATCAAAACTGCCCCATCAAAATTGCCCCATCAAAACTGCCCCATCATATTGCCACCATCAAAACTGCCCTATCAGAATTGCCCCATCAAAACTGCCCTATCATATTGCCACCATCAAAACTGCCCCATCAGAATTGCTCCATCAAAACTGCCCCATCATATTGCCACCATCAAAACCGCCCCATCATATTGCCACCATCAAAACTGCCCTCATCAAAACTGCCCCATCATATTGACACCTTTAAAACTGCTCCATTAAAATTGTCCCCATCAAAAACTGCCCCCATATTGCCACAATCAAAACTGCCCCATCAGAATTGCCCCATCAAAACTGCCCCATCAGAATTGCCCCATCAAAACTGCCCCATCAGAATTGCCCCATCACAACTGCCCCATCAGAATTGCCCCATCAAAATTGTCCCCATCAAAACTGCCCCATCATATTGCCACCATCAAAACTGCCCCATCATATTGCCACCATCAAAACTGCCCCATCATATTGCCACCATCAAAACTGCCCCATCATATTCCTCTATTATAAATCAGTACACGGTGTGTCTGTCCCCTCCCCCAGGCTCTGTAATCAGAGCTGAGATGCTCCAGCCACCTCCCCCCGGTGTATAACAGAAGCTTTGGTAACCATGGCAACAAAATCAGCACAGTACACTCTGTTTAATATCTAAAATTTCCTGAAATGACCACTAAACAAACAGCTTTTTCACAAAAACTGTAAAAGTTATCAAACTGAAAAGATATAGAAAGACAAAAACAGTACATTCCATAGCTCAACTTACCAACCACTCTGCCAACCAACCAAATTAACCTGTCCAACAGTCTGCGTTAAAAACAGGGGTTTAGTTAGCACGCATTTGCAAACGCATGCATATGCTGCAAGGCCTCTTCACAGCACCCTGTGTATGCTTGCAGTCCTAACACTACTGAATTTATAAGTGTCTCCACAATGGAAGCACATGCATTAAATGGATAGATGAGAGCAGGTGGGCCTGGAGGAAGCCCGATCCCCCTTAAAGGAACAGGAGCACACTGGACACCTTGCAAGAGCACAATGGCAGCAAAGGTGTACAGTGTGTCCCTGAACCTATATACATCAGAAACAAACAAATGGCCCCTGCCCCCACCTATAACTGGCCTTCACAGCAAGGAGCACATGGAAGGGCAATCACATGAAAGACAAAAACAGAAAATTCCATAGCTCAACTTACCAACCAGTCTGCCAACCAACCAAATTAACCTGTCCAACAGTCTGGGACACACTGTACACCTTTGCTCCCATTGTGCTCTTGTTGGGTGTCCAGTTTGACTGAGAAGATGGAAGACCTGCAGACCAACCTTGAGTTTATCCGTAAGGACTTGAACTCCTGTGGCCACGTGACAGAGGGGGAGCACAGGGTCTCTCAGGCTGAAGACACACTGTGTGATCATAGTATGGATCTTCACATGTTGAAGGTGAAGGTAAAGTCCCTAGAGGCTCAGGCTAAAGATTCTGAGAACCGTAATAGGCGTAATAATCTGTGGATTCTGGGCCTCCCCGATGGGACTAAAAGCACCAATACTACTGCCTTTACTGAACAGTGTCTGACGAAGCTGTTCCCTGATGCTCGTTTCTCCCCATTTTTTACAGTAGAAAGGGCACATCATATATCAGCTACTAGGGGCCCCCACAAGGTGCCTCCTCTGACTTTCATCTTTAAACTGTTGCATTTCCAGGATCACGATCTGGGCTTGAAGGAAAGCTAGAGCACTGGGTGAGCTTTGTTTTGAAAATGCTAAACTTTTAATATTCCCAGATTATTTTGTGGAAACACAGCACCAGCGGAAGTTCTTTGATTCGGTCTGGGCCAGGGCATAAAGTATAGTATGTTTCCTACAAGGCTATATATGTATACTATCTTTCGTTGCTAAGTCATGTAGCCGTGAGCCCAGTGCTGTTTTGTTTGCTTGCCGCTGAAGTGCCTTGATAGGTCTATACTGCACCTTTAGAGACCTAGTTGGTTCTCATACTTACCATATTGTCCGAAGGATGACCTCTTGGTCATGGCACTGATCAGAGCTCCTGTATCCACGTTCCTACTGTTTTCATGTTGCCAAGGGATATGGATTATTCTTGTCCGATCCTTCTTTTGCCCTGTTAGACCTTGCCTTTAGTATTCCCTTTGATTTTTTTTATAGACTGCACTCAAGTTTTCTGCCCCCAGCAATTGCTGGGTGACTGCTCCTGCCTTTAGCTCCTGTTTGAAGCAATACCTGTGGTTGTTCACTTACTTGCAGATGTCACAGTACCCCCTAGTAGGTGATTCTGCCTTTGTTGTGGATGGGTTTGAGACCTCCTGGTGTTGGGGCTGGTGTTGGGGGTGGGGGTTTGTTTGCTGAAGTTTTGTTCTTTTGTCTATTAATTAACTTGTGTTCTATCTCAAGCAGTGTAATGTTGGTTATTAATTTTTTTGCTATTCCTTGTACTGACATGTAGTGGTCTGAATTCCACTCCTGGGCCTTCAACCTTTTTTTTCACCTTTTATGTCTCTGCCTAGTACCTTATGACTAATTGTACAATGGTATCTTGGAATACCAGGGGTATTCGCTTAACTCTCCAGCTAAGCCATCATTGGTTTTTCAGTTCCTCAAGTCTTCTAGCCCTCAAAGAGACACACCTTGTAGGGGGCAAACATCTTAGTTTTAAAAAGCCCTGGTGGGACATTATTATCACTCCTCTTATTCTAACTATTCCTGTGGGGTTAGTATTCTGATCCATAAACAAACCGTTCTGTTTGCTGGCACTGGAGGTGGCTGATATGTTCTGCATGCTGTGCTGGACAGGTGGGAGGTGGTTTTGGTGGGCTTGTATTTCCCCCCTTCCCCCCTGCCTCTATAAGATTGCTCAATCAACTGGTTGCAAAAATTGTGACCTATTCTACTGAAAATGTTCTAATATTTGGGGAATTTAATATGGTCCCGGATGCTGGCATGGTCAGACTTTCCCAGGTGGCCGGTCCACCTTCGAGCTGTTCGCTTGGGTGGAGGCTATTAACTTTAAGAATATTTATCTACTGCTCCAGGGGATAGCTTGTGGTGGCTTTCTCAGTTTTGGCTTTCTGACTCATGGGTTTCGTATAGATCTGATATGATACAGTTTTGGAATGACCAGGACCAATCCATGCCTCTTTCTATAACATAGCATACCTTTAGAGAGGTTGTTTTCAATCACATATCTGGAAGATGAGACGGGGAGTGAGAGTAGAACTCCAGCAGGCGTAGAACAGGGTTAAAAAAAAATAATAAATTACTGCGCTGTCATAAAAGATCAAGTGAAAAACATTGAAAATTATTACATTAATATTGAAATTGATATGGAAAAACAATCTGCAACTTCCTGTGAGATACACACATTAATCAACAACTTTCAATGCTAAGTTGCTCTATATTTTCCATATAAAGTGAATCTGTGCAGTATAAATTGATTGTGCTAAACTACTACTACTAAAACTGCTAAAGTGAATATCATGGATTCAAATTGATCAATCAGCACACTATAAATAGTCCATTAAGTTGATGATAGATCTCCAATGTGAAATTGACACACAATACACCCAGGAATTGTGATGAGAAAAGATGCAACTTCCACCTCTACACACACTGCCGCTTACCGAGTCCTGTTGATCTCCTATTACGGGGGATCACACACACTTTTAGCTTAATACCCAGCCCGGGCCTTTAAGATATGAAACAATGGTCTCAGTCTTCCCAGATGTTATCATTCAAAGGTGCATATTGCCAGATAGTCCCCATGAGAAAATAAAATCTTCCATATTATAAAATCTTTTGGTAGTTTTAATAGATAAAAAGTATTTCACTTACACTTAGACGAACAGAATAATGTAGTAAAACTCTGAGCCGGCTGGTTCTCGATTGCAGCCTTTTACTCTGGGACTTGCGTGAATGCTGTGTTGTCAGCACGTCGCTCCTCCCTACGCATTTCATCACAGTTGATGTCGTCCTGGGGCACAGGCAGAGTGCTGACTCACCGCCTTATATTCATCCAAAAAACCAAACCCTGCTCTGAGCTTTGAGTGACACTTCACCAAATCCGCCATCTTAAAATAATGCATTAGCCCTCTTTTAAGATGAATTGGACTATTTATAGGCATTTTATCAATTTATACTACATATATTTATTTTATATGGAAATTCTAGCACAACTTAGTATTGAAAATAGAACAGGGTTAATTCACTAGAAATGGAATACTCTCAGACTGGGGACCCCCAGGTACAATGGTTATAAAAAGTCTACACACCCCTGTTAAAATGTTAGGTTTCTGTGATGTAAAAGAAAATGAGACAAAGATAAATAATTTCAGAAAAGTTTCCACCTTTAATGTGACCAATAAACTGTACAACTCAGTTGAACAACAAACTGAAATCTTTTAGGTGTAGGGAAGTAAATTAAAAAAACTAAAATAATATGGTTGCATAAGTGTGCACACCATTAACCACTTTCCACCCGCCATATGTAGAATGTCGGCCGCAGGGTGGCTCTATTATCCTGACTAGGCACGCAGAGCAGTGATCGGTAGTGCATTGTGGCCCTCTGACACACCGCATCTCCGATCCTAGTAAAGAGCCTATGACAGTGATGGCAAATCTTGGCACCCCAGATGTTTTGGAACTACATTTCCCATGATGCTCAACTACACTGCAGAGTGCATGAGCATCATGTAAAATGTAGTTCCAAAACATCTGGGGTGCCAAGGTTCGCCATCACTGGCCTATGATGTAGGCTCTTTACTATGTGATCAGCTGTGTCCAATCACAGCTGGTCACATCATAACCAGGAAGTGCTGTTTGTCAGCTTTTCCTCTATTCGCGCTGACAAAGCGTGAGTAGAGGAGAGCCGACCGGCGGCTCTCCTGACAAGGGGGTCTGCGCTTATCATCAGCGCATTGATTATCAGTGCAGACCCATCAAGGATGCCAATCAGTGCCCATCAATAATGCCTGTCAGTGCTGCCTACCAGTGCCACCCATCAGTGCCGCCTATCGGTGCCCATCAGTGTGGCCTATTAGTGCCGATCAGTGCTGCATATCAGTTCCTCACTATCAGTGCAGCCTCATCAGTGCTTGTCAGTGAAGGAGAAAACGTACTTGTTTACAAAATTTTATAGTTGAAAACAAAACAAAAAAAAATATTTTTTTCAAAACTTTTGGTCTTTTTGTATTTTGAAAGTTAGAGCAAAAGGGTGGGACTTTACATGAGGGTATAGAGGCCGTTCGAAACCCCTCCTCCATCCCAATTAAATAGTAAAGTAGGGGAAGAGCAGATGTGGGACTTTGTACAAGGCACATGGGAGCAGAGGTATGAATTGGGTATAAAATGCAATTTATTGATAAGGAAAAATGGTTTTAGGGGATTCATACAGTACATAATTGAGCATAAATAGTACATAGATAGTTTTACAGAAATTCATACAATACATAATTAGGCACGTGGCTCTGCATATGTTGGCACTTAGCTCTAAGATATTAGATATTAGAATTGTAATAAAAAATAATGCATCAAAAATAACAAATACAAACAAATGGGTAAATGTAAGTAGGAACGTTATATGCATGAAGGTTCATATAGTGTACACCTAGCGGTAGATTTGAGCTCTACATCGTTACGTCGTTTCGGGGCCTTATAGCCACTCATCAGGAGCGATACCGAGGTGGTACCTATGAGTTGGGGAGATAGCGGTGATGAATGGTGTAAAAATGCAGAAGGGTAATACTAAATCATGAATATCATATTATTGGTTGTAACTATAGACTCACAGTAGTGTCTGCGCAGAGGCGACGCGGCCCAGGTGCCACGCCAACCACAGATGCCCGGGCCCGAAGCTGAGGGGGCATGGTCCGGCAGGCGAGACCAACCCAACGAACCCCCCAGGTGGGGTCAAAGTGTGGGGACAGATGTGTGGGTGGGGGGTGGTCCCATGATGAGGGAGGAACTGGGTGTCTGTGTAAAAAGAAATGTAAGTGATAACAGGTGTGAAGTTGAGTGGAGTGAAAAACTGAGGCAGGGTGGGGTATGGGGTGAGACAGAGAAAGTGTGGAAAAAGACGGAAAGGGGGGAGGGGGAGGGAAAGAGAGAGATAGGGAAGAACAAAGGGGAGGGGGAGGGGGGGGGAAAGGAGGAATATAGAAGAAAGGAAAAAAGAAAAGAAAAGAAAAGAGGGGGTGCAAAGGGGGACTGAGAGCAGGGACAGAAGATAGCGAGGGCAAGAGGGGAAAGGTAAGACAAGGGAACAAGGAAAAGGAGAGGGAGAACGCTGAGGGAAGGTGGGGAAATACAATGTGGAAAGAATAAAAGGGAAAGAAAAAGATAAAAGGGGGTGAGTGTTAAAAGTGCGGGGAAAACATACCTGTGCAATTGCAAGTAGGGGCGTGAATGCCGGCTGTGAGATTGTGCAGGTGGATGGTGAGGGCAGGAAAGACAGGGGAGGGGACCACAGCCAGGAGGAACGATGCCGCGGTGAACGCCGCCAGATAAGGCCCCCAACGTCAGGCACCAGCAGCCCAGAGAAACCGGGGGGGGGCGCCCCAGACCCTTGCAGCTGGACACAGAAACTGGCCAGCCGTGGGGCGGCCCCCTGGAATCGTACAGCGCTGGAGAGTGGAATCCCAGGCACCAGTTGATAAGGCGCCACACAGGATGTCAAACAGCTGGTGCAGGAGGCGTGACGTCGATGCGCAGTGGGGGAGACCCCGCCCACCTCCGCCCAAGGAGGGAGGGGAAAACCACAGTGCACGTCACAGTTTCGGGGAGGGACAAGGCAGGCCAGCGGGGACAAACAGAGGACCACGTCGGAAACACGCACACACACCGGGAGCACAAATGATTTAACTGTGACCCCAGAGAGATCCTGGCACAGTATAAATGACTAAAACAGAAGCAGTCAATATGTGGGTACAGAATCTAATCTATCATACTGGAATGAACTGGGCAAATAAGGATGAAAATTGCGCTTGGGATAGATGAAAGTATCAGGGGATATTTAAAGGGAATGTATAATGCTCAATGTAGCGACCATGTGCCTCCATCCCTAATTGTATGGTGAAAGTTAGAGCAAAAGGGTGGGACTTTACATGAGGGTATAGGGGCCGTTTGAAACCCCTCCTCCATCCCAATTAAATAGTAAAGTAGGGGAAGAGCAGATGTGGGACTTTGTACAAGGCACATGGGAGCAGAGGTATGAATTGGGTATAAAATGCAATTTATTGATAAGGAAAAATGGTTTTAGGGGATTCAAGCAGTACATAATTGAGCATAAATAGTACATAGATAGTTTTACAGAAATTCATACAATACATAATTAGGCACATGGCTCTGCATATGTTGGCACTTAGCTCTAAGATATTAGATATTAGAATTAGAATTTAATTGGGATGGAGGAGGGGTTTCGAACGGCCCCTATACCCTCATGTAAAGTCCCACCCTTTTGCTCTAACTTTCACCATACAATTAGGGATGGAGGCACATGGTCGCTACATTGAGCATTATACATTCCCTTTAAATATCCCCTGATACTTATTTGCCCAGTTCATTCCAGTATGATAGATTAGATTCTGTACCCACATATTGACTGCTTCTGTTTTAGTCATTTATACTGTGCCAGGATCTCTCTGGCGTCACAGTTAAATCATTTGTGCTCCCGGTGTGTGTGTGCGTGTTTCCGACGTGGTCCTCTGTTTGTCCCCGCTGGCCTGCCTTGTCCCTCCCCGAAGCTGTGACGTGCACTGTGGTTTTCCCCTCCCTCCTTGGGCGGAGGTGGGCGGGGTCTCCCCCACTGCGCGTCGACGTCACGCCTCCCGCACCAGCTGTTTGACGTCCTGTGTGGCGCCTTATCAGCTGGTGCCTGGGATTCCACTCTCCAGCGCTGTACGATTCCAGGGGGCCGCCCCACGGCTGGCCAGTTTCTGTGTCCAGCTGCAAGGGTCTGGGGCGCCCCCCCCCGGTTTCTCTGGGCTGCTGGTGCCTGACGTTGGGGGCCTTATCTGACGGCGTTCACCGCGGCATCGTTCCTCCTGGCTGTGGTCCCCTCCCCTGTCTTTCCTGCCCTCACCATCCACCTGCACAATCTCACAGCCGGCATTCACGCCCCTACTTGCAATTGCACAGGTATGTTTTCCCCGCACTTTTAACACTCACCCCCTTTTATCTTTTTCTTTCCCTTTTATTCTTTCCACATTGTATTTCCCCACCTTCCCTCAGCGTTCTCCCTCTCCTTTTCCTTGTTCCCTTGTCTTACCTTTCCCCTCTTGCCCTCGCTATCTTCTGTCCCTGCTCTCAGTCCCCCTTTGCACCCCCTCTTTTCTTTTCTTTTTTCCTTTCTTCTATATTCCTCCTCCCCCCCCTCCCCTTTGTTCTTCCCTTCTCTCTCTTTCCCTCCCCCTCCCCCCTTTCCGTCTTTTTCCACACTTTCTCTGTCTCACCCCATACCCCACCCTGCCTCAGTTTTTCACTCCACTCAATTTCACACCTGTTATCACTTACATTTCTTTTTACACAGACACCCAGTTCCTCCCTCATCATGGGACCACCCCCCACCCACACATCTGTCCCCACACTTTGACCCCACCTGGGGGGTTCGTTGGGTTGGTCTCACCTGCCGGACCATGCCCCCTCAGCTTCGGGCCCGGGCATCTGTGGTTGGCGTGGCACCTGGGCCGCGTCGCCTCTGCGCAGACACTACTGTGAGTCTATAGTTACAACCAATAATATGATATTCATGATTTAGTATTACCCTTCTGCATTTTTACACCATTCATCACCGCTATCTCCCCAACTCATAGGTACCACCTCGGTATCGCTCCTGATGAGTGGCTATAAGGCCCCGAAACGACGTAGAGCTCAAATCTACCACTAGGTGTACACTATATGAACCTTCATGCATATAACGTTCCTACTTATTTTTGATGCATTATTTTTGATTACAATTCTAATATCTAATATCTTTTTTTAACAGAGAAAATATCTAATATCTTAGAGCTAAGTGCCAACATATGCAGAGCCACGTGCCTAATTATGTATTGTATGAATTTCTGTAAAACTATCTATGTACTATTTATGCTCAATTATGTACTGTATGAATCCCCTAAAACCATTTTTCCTTATCAATAAATTGCATTTTATACCCAATTCATACCTCTGCTCTCATGTGCCTTGTACAAAGTCCCACATCTGCTCTTCCCCTACTTTGCTCTTTTTGTATTTGTTTAGCAAAAAATGAAAAAAAAAATTGTGATTGAATACCACCAAAAGAAAGCTCTATTTGTGGGGAAAAAAATTATGAATGCTGAAAATTGGCCTGGACAGGAAGGGGGTGAAAGTGCCTTGTATTTAAGTGGTTAAACTAATACTTTGTTGAAGCACCTTTTGATTTATTACAGCACTCAGTCTATTTGGGAATGAGTCTATCAGCATGGCATCCTTGACTTGGCAATATTTGCCCAATCTGTCAGATTGTGAGGGCATCTCCTGTGCACAGCCCTCTTCAGATCACCCCCACAGATTTTCAGTTGGATTCAGATCTGGGCTCTGGCTGAGCCATTCCAAAACTTTCTTCTTTTGGTGAAGCCATTCCTTTGTTGATTTGGATGTATCCTTTAGGTCGTTATCATGCTGAAAGACGAAGTTCCTTCATGTTCAGCTTTCTAGCAGAAGCCTGAAGGTTTTGTGCCAATATTGACTGGTATTTGGAACTGTTCATAATTCCCTCTACCTTGACTAAGGCCTCTGTTCCAGCTGAAGAAAAACAGCCCCAAAGCATAATCCTGCCACCACCATGCTTCACTGCGGGTGTTCTTTTGGTGATGTGCAGTGTTGTTTTTGTGCCAAACATATCTTTTGGAATTATGGCCAAAAAGTTCAACCTTGGTTTCGTCAGACCATAACACATTTTCCCACATGCTTTTGGGAGACTTCAAATGTGTGTTTGCAAAATTTAGCTAGGCTTGGATGTTTTTCTTCGTAAGAAAAGGCTTCCGTATTGCCACTCTACCCCATAGCCCAGACATATGAAGAATATGGGAGATTATTGCAGCTCCTTTAATGCTACTGTAGACCTCTTGGCAGCCTCCCTGACCAGTTTTCTTCTTTTTATCAATTTTGGAGGGACGCCCAGTTCTTGATAATGTCACTGTTGTGCCATATTTTATCCACTTGATGGCTGTCTTCACTGTGTTCCATGGTATATCTAATGCAGTGGATTTTTTTTTTTTTTTGTACCCTTCTCCTGACTGATACCTTTTAACAATGAGATCCCTCTGATGCTTTGGAAGCTCTCTGTGGACTGTGGCTTTTGCTGTAGGATGCTACTAAGAAAATGTTAGGAAAGAAGTACTAGAACAGCTGAATTTGGGGTTCATTATTTGGGGTTAATCAGAGGCACTTTAAATGATGACTCCTGTTTAACATGAGTTTAAATGTGATTGCTAAATTCTGAACACAGCTACATCCCCAGTTATAAGAGGGTGTGCACACTTATGCAGCCGCATTATTTTATTTTTTTATTTTTACTTCCCCCTCTAAAATATTTCAGTTTGTTTTTCAATTGAGGTGTACAGTTTATAGGTCACATTAAAGGTGGAAAAAGTTCTGAAATTATTTATCTTTGTCTCATTTTTTTACATCACAGAAACCTGACATTTTAACAGGGGTGTTTAGACTTTTTATATCCACTGTATATACCTCCTTTCAGGTTGCACTTCGCGATGTCCTCCTTCTTCGCACCTCTGCTACAAAGACATTAGTCTTTATTACACCAATCCCAACGTATTTTTGAGCAGGGAGAAAAAAATGGTCGCATGTTGGCATGGCTGATTAGGGAACAGTACTCACCTGTATCTATTGCCTGTATACGTGCTCCTACGGGAGTAATGTTCTCTGACCTTGCCCACATCAATGCTTGTTGTGTGTCCTATTACCAGAATTGTATAGTTCTCGGGTGGTGGGTACAGATGAGGACTTGCAAAGATATTTGGAGGAAATTGTTCTCCCATGTTTGACCTCCACCTATTGGGATAGATTAGGAACTACAAACAGCAGTGTCATCTCTGCAGGCAGGGAAAACCCCCGGCCCTTAGGATCTCCCTGCGGAGTTCTTTAAATCATATGTGGAGGAGCTACTTCTTACATTTCATGTTTTGCTTCTGAAATCTATTGAAGCAGGTTCCCTTCCCCTCTCTGAGTGGTGGTCCTTCCCCTCTCTCTGTGGTGGTGGTCCTTCTTAAATCTGGCAAGGACCCGGAGCAATGTTCGTTATTCCGGCCTATTTCTCTCCTTAATGTGGATGCGAAAATTCTACCTAAGGTATCGGCCTGTCGTTTGAACACTGTGAATACTGCTCCGGTACATGCGGATCAATACGGGTTTATGGCGGGTAGGGGAACTGGCATTAATATGCATAGGCTCCTCACTTACATTTCTACGGTGGATGAGGACAGCTCAGGGGTGATAGCCTCCTTTAGATGCTGAAAAAGCCTTTGATTTGGTGAATTGGCGTTACCTCTGGGCTGTTCTTCTCAAATTTGGGTTTGGCCCTCAATTTTTTACCTGGATTCTCCTACTTTACACTAGCCCCGGGGCTCGGGTGCGAACTAATAAGTCGAGGCACCAGGCAGGGCTGTCCACTCTCTCCAGGCCTATTTGTGCAGATTTGATCTGCCTCCTTGATTAAGGGTATCCAGGTTGGGGTGGTGGAAGAGAGAATTTCTTAATACGTGGATGATAGCCACCTGTTTTTGGGGGACACCACCTCTTCCTTGCCTGCTGCCTTGCAAATGATTGATACCTTTGACTCGTTTTTGGGCATTAAGGTTATTTGGGGCAAATCTCTCCTTTTTCCATTGCACCCTTCCTGTCCCCGTCCACATACTAATACTCCCCTGTCTTGGGTAACCAAATTTAAATATTTGGGGATAGTGGCTGGCGGTCCATTATCTTTCTATTATGACCTAAAATTGCTCCTGTTACTCAAATCTTTCTCACAAAAATGTAGTGCTTGGTGCTCTCTCTTACCCCAGTGGATAGAGTACATCTTATCAAAATGGTATTTCTCCCAAAGTTTTTATACTTTTTTCAAAATTGCCCTTTGTTATTACCAGCTTCATTTGTTGATAAATTGATTAGTAGTATTTCTGCATTTGTGTGGGCTTGGAAACAACTGCACCTAGCCTTTTCCACTCTTCAGTTAACCCCCACAGAGGGTGGGTTGTCTTTGCCAAATTTCCAGGTATATTTTTGGGTGGCAGTTCTTGTAACAATGAGATAGTGGTTCTCTCAGCCTCGAGACAACCCAGCGATGACTCTGGAGGCTGTGAGTGTGGACTCCTACTCCACACTCAGTAACCTAGTGTTCCAGGGGTCAATATCTCACCCTGGGATCACCAGGTTAATGCTAACCACCATCTCGGTATGGCATAAGGCTAGGGCTAAGTATCGTTCCCCAGTCAAGCCCCTAGGGCAAGGATCCGTGTAAATGATACCCTATCAGATTATTTTCTCCTTCAGAGGGGAACCCATCAAGGGTGCCCGCTATCCCCCAGCTTATTTGCTCTGGCTCTGGAGCCCCTGGCGGTCGCGGTTAGAAAGTCTGACTATATTGTGGGACTCCGGGTTGGCCCTCTGGAGGAGAAGATATCACTGTATGCGAATGATACCCTGCTATATTTCCACGATGCTGAATCCTCGCTGAGTGCAGCACTTGAGATCTTCGATGAATTTGGAAGGTATTCAGGGATCCATATTGGTCTAAATCTGCCTTGTTCCCCTTGGATGTTCAGGCCAGGGCAACAGGGTCACTAACTCCCTTACAATGGGTGGAGGAATTTGTGTATTCAGGGATCAGGGTAACGCAGAACTTGCAGACCTTTCAGCGCCTCAACCTCCAACCGATAGTATCACAACTTAAGGATCATTGCTCCAGATGGGCCAATTTGCCCCTTAATCTTTTGGGGGGCATCAATATTCTAAAGATGATCTATCTGCCAAAGTTTAATTATAACTTCAGAAATTGGCCCTAGTGGATATCCCCATCCTTCTTCAGGGACTTAGACAGCTGCATTGGCTCTTTCTTGTGGTGAGGGGCCTCCCCCCGGTTGGCCAGACCGATCCTTCAGCTTCCGGTAAGTTGTGGTGGCCTTGCCCTGCCTAACCTGCTGGTGTATTATTGGGCAGCCATGCTTGTCACGGTGAGATGGTGGTTTGTACAGTCAAGGCCCAATGCGGCAGTCTGCCTGGAAGTGGTCATAGTGGGATCTCTTACTGAACATGGTAATCTGTTGTATAGAGGCCCCTCGGCATACCCTTCCCTCCCGACCCCGACCCCCTGTGGGGGTAAACCCTCTCTCCCAGACCCACAACTTTGGGCCCGCTATGGCATCAAGGTGTTGCGTGATGTAATACAAACAGGCTCCCTTCTTTCGTTTAGGGCCCTGGACAAATATGGACTCCCTGCATGGATGGCGTTCAGATATCATCAACTGCGCCATGCATCCAGAGCACAATTCCCATTGCCCCCACTCTTAAGGCAGACCCTATTGAGGAGTTGCTGGTGCAGGAATCCCTCAGTAAACCCCTCTCTGCTCTATACTTGGATATCCTTCAGACAAACTCGCCTAAAATGGATGCCCTGTGGGATAAATGGAATTCGGATTTACCTGACTTGGATAGAGAGACCTGGGAGGAATGTTTTGAAAATAGCTCTAAACTAGTGATATCCTCTAGGGACAAATTAATACAAACTAAATTCTTACATAGGGTGTACTATACGCCTCAGAGACTGCACAGAATCTATCTGCTACGTTCACCGAATTGCCTGTGCTGTCACTCACCTGAGGGCACTTACTTCCACATGTTTTGGACCTGTCCCAGGCTGACACGATTCTGGGCCGCCGAGGGGGAGTTTATTAATGTTTGTCTACAGATAGATTCTCCCTTAACAGCTGAACTAGCACTGTGTACTGATGATGAACAAAGGCCTGGATATACTAAGACACTGATCTCGCTTCTACTCTTCTATGCCAAAAAATAGATCCTGTTAAAATGGACATCCCGTTTGCCCCCAACTATAAGGGCGTGGGAAAACTCGGTTAATGCGGTACTGTCATTATATAAGCTGACATACATGAGTAGAGGATGTCCCATGAAGTATGAGATACAGAGGTAGTGACGGGAACCTTGTGGAAGAAGACAACTTGCCCACATCCCTATAAGACTACACAGTAGAAAATTGTTTTCCTCTAGTGGGACTTTGTAAGGCAAGAGTCTTCAAACAATGTATCCAAAAATATATAATTTTATTATCAAAGGTTAAAACATGACAGGAAATTGAATTAAAGAGGTGGATGCCAGCAATTCAAATGGTGGTAACAGAAGGGGTATACATATCTGTTTACAATAATAGCACAAAAAAACCCACATAGACTGTTTCAGCAGAGGCTGCACAACAGAAGCCTGACGTGTTGCGAGGATGTAAAGGTTGGAACCTTTTCTTCAAAGGCTGATGGTGAGGTAAATGGTTATCTAGACATTTTACAAAGAAAAAACAGAATAAGCAAGACATCTTAAGAAACAACATAATATAATGTTTGTATATAATCATGAAACATAAGAATCAAAAATGAATTAGTATATTTAAGGGATAGTCTCACCATGTTACTCCTAAACCAACATTAGATAGCATCCAACTTTAAGAGAAAATGGGGCAGAATGGTTTGCCAGCAGGGATCGGGCACGTGAGCCAATGCTGTCATCGAAAAATCTGCACAAGTCCACAACCTAAAACAGGACGCAAAGGGCGTCCTACCACTTGCAAGGTGACACCACTGATATCAGCTGTCATAGACTATACCTATCGCCTAGGAAACAAGAAGGGACAATATAATAAAGCCCATCCCATAGGTATAAGAAAAAGATAGAGCTAAAATAGGCTTGCACCTACTGTGAATTAGTATAGTAGGGATTTATATATATCCTATACATACCTGTTGACTCATAAACAATGAATCACTCCTAGTAAAGGATAGGAAGGGGTCACACTAGCCACTGTTTGATGGGGGGTGGATGTTAGATCCCTTAGTGCGAAAGAGTCACACACCAAAGAGGTGGCGGGCACATCTGCATACAATAGCTGAAAAGAAAGAAGGTGCTGTGTGATTTAATTAAAATCACAAATCGCAATCATATATAACCCACACTGCAGCAAGTAGTGTCCTACTTAGGCAATCCATATTGCAATGCAGTGTGTAGGTGAGTTTGCATATACAAGCATATTGCACATTGCAACATGTCATGTACAAAAATGCAGCGTGTGATTTGTAAAATGGGAATAAACAGTTTACCTTTGGAGATGACAGAGCTGCACGACTGGTCCGACACCTGTACAGGCATGAGACTGGCCTTCTGTACGTGCAGCTTACATAGTACCACTCGTTAGGGAGAATATTAGCAACAGCTGACTAGTGTTTAGGTGAGCGTCATAGGCAGTGGGAGGGGTCGCCCTCCGAGTCCTCGGCGCACAGGCCCGCCCCCATAATCCCACACACGTATCAGCGTCCAGGAGGAGGCGGCGTCACACTCTGGAAACAGCTGACTCGTGCTGGGAGGGAGCCAGCATCCACGTCAGGGACCCGCGGCGCATTGATCGCCATGGCAACAGGATAAACTTATCCTGGCCATGTACAATCATAAGGAAGGAGGCCAGAAGTGCCAAATGTAAGGATGACACATTGGCTCCCGTGCGCCAAGTGGACTGTCCAGGCACAGACTGGTCGATCCTCCAGCCCAGCACCAGTCCAGGAACCAAATCCACAGCGGCAACCAAGCATTCATACCAGGGACTCAAAAAAGGAAGGTTGCACAGAAAGAAATAAAAGAAGGAAAAAACAGGGAAACAGGAAAAACAGAGAAAACAACAAACAGAAAGCAATACCGATGGTCACAAAGGGAGAAAGAATACTGTACAATAAAGAAAATGACTTGAGAGTAAAAACGGACGATATGGGCCAATACAGCTGTTCATAGCAATCAATATAGTATACGGCCAGAACACATACATGTTATCTATAGGGATATCCATGTCCATATAGAATCCCATATACATCCATCTTGATTGACTGACATTAGTATAATTATGACAATCTGCCTATTTCAATACAGGGGAGGCATTTTAGCACCTATACCCTAAAAAGGGAACATATGGGGATGGTTTTGCAACAATTGTTGAGGGTTTTACAAAAAGTGAGGTATATTTACCTCGGGGGGATCCCACTCAGGGCCCCCAGAGGTGAAGCTCTCCAGAAAAGGTCGAAATGAAATAGCATCATTCAAGCCAGGTGGCTTGTTAGCCTGAAGGCGATAGATCCACTTCTGTTCTTTTTGCAACAGGATTTTGTTCCAATCCCCACAGCGCAACCCTGGATGAACGCGATCCAAAATCAGAAAGGACACTTTGGGGAAATTTCCCGCATGGAACACAGAAACATGTCTTCCCAGCGGCAAGCTGGGGTTGCGAGATTTCATTGAGGCTATGTGGCGGTATGCCTGCCGACAGAACTCCTGATTAGTTTTGCCGACATGATAACATGTACAGTCAAAGAATAATAAGTATACCACACCAATTGTTTTGAAATTTGCAAAGTGCTTGGGTGCATACTTGTGACCATTGGGTAATTTAATGTTGGACTTAATGTTCATCAATTGACAATATGGGCATCCGCCACAGCGAAAGGTACCAGGACGTTTGCAAGGATCTCGTTTGCCACACCACCACCAGAGTATTCGCTAGATACTAAATTATCCCTGATGGATTTGGCACGCTTAAAGGTAAAGAATGGTTTGTCCTGCACAAAGGGGCCAATGGTGGGATCTAATTTAAGGACATGCCAGTACCATTCAACAATGTTTTGTACGGTCCTGTATTGGTTAGAAAACCTAGTTATTATCCGGATTGGGTTGGTTTTGTTACTATTGGATTCTGAATTGAAAATAAGTTTGTGTCTAGGTTTAGAGCATGCCGTCTAAAGGCCCTCTTTAAACATGTCCTGGAGTACCCTCGTGCCAGGATTCTCCCCTTCAACAGGTCAGCCTCTCGTTTGAAGACCTTGTCATCGGTACAGTTCCTCCTAACACGTAGGTACTGACTGTAGGGAATTGAGCGAATCAGAGGTTGGGGGTGGAAACTTGTGGCGTGTAGAATAGAATTGCCAGATGTTGGTTTGCGGTATAGGGAGCTGGTTAGTGAGCCATCTTGTTGCTTATGGTTTGTCACGTCCAGGAAAGTGATCTCATGTTCATGGAATGTCATGGTGAAAGTAAAATTGAACGGGTTGGTGTTCAGCTTTTGCAGGAAAGATTGTCTGGGGTGTCGTCCCAAACAAGCAAAATGTCGTCTATGTACCGACGCCAAATCACCACATTGTCTATATAGGGACGTGTGGATGTGGACTGTTCCAACATGCTTTCCCATTCCCCCAGGTACAGGTTCGCATACGATGGGGCACAGGAAGTCCCCATCGCAACCCCCTGTACCTGGAGGAAAAAGCTGCCGTTGAACATAAAGTAGTTGTGGTTCAAAATTAAGTCCAAAGCGTCAATCAGGAAATGTGTTTTACTTTCACATAGACGGGCATCTCGTGACAGCACATGCTGGATACAGGCCAGTCCTTTGTCGTGAGGTATTGAACTATACAGAGCTTCAACGTCCAAAGCTACCAATAGCGATTTGGGTGGAACATGGATGCTATCTATGATCTGCAAGTGATGCATAGTATCTTTTACATAACTGGGTATGCTCAGCACGTATGGCCGCAGGTGTCCGTCTATGTATTGACTTAATTTCTCAGTAAGGGAGCCATTGCCCGAAATTATTGGCTGGCCCAATGGTTTGCGTATGTCTTTATGCAATTTTGGTAGGGCATAAAATGTTGAAGTGTGAGGCAAGTCAGTCCTAACATAATCGTATTCTGATTTGGTAAGCAAATTCGCAGCATACGATTCATCCAAGTTTATAGAATTCCCTATTGAACTTTTCAATCTTACTTGATAAGATCCTACAGTACGATTGTTGATTAGACAGTATTTTATTACAGATCGTAACGTACTGGTCATTGTCTAAGGTGACAATGTTTCCCCCCTTATCCGAAGGTTTGATGGTAATGGTGGGATTGGAAGCCAAAGTTTTTAAGGCTTCGCATTCTTTGAGACTGAGATTGTGTTGTTGCTTGGAGGTAGTGTTGATCTTACGAATTTCATTACATGTCAATTTGACAAAGGCCAGTACGTTGGAGTTCGTGTTGCGGGAAATTTGTCCGATTCTTTTTTGAAAGATTGTACAGGGGGTTGAGGAAGATCAGATTGATCAAATCGCTGAGCAATTGCTCCAGGTCGATCTGATCAGGTCTGGGGGTTCATTTTCATCCAGTAGTGGTATCAGATTGTCTAACGCCATTAGTTCTTGTGATTTAAAATTGGGTTGTTTGAAAGCTGTTTCAAAATAAGTTTGCGTGCAAATAAGTGAATATCCTTAGTCACTTCAAACTTGTCTAAATCCTGATCCGGGCAAAAGCTCAAACCACGAGCCAATACGGAAATCTCGGCCTCACTTAGGGTACAGGAAGATAGGTTCACCACATTGAGATTGTGCTTATCCATCAATGAAGGTGATACCTTCTGAGGACCAAAATCATTTATATTGCAACATTGTCGGCTGGGTTGACAAAAAAATTGTCTGGTAGGGATGAGCTTCGAGTTCGAGTCGAACTCATGTTCGACTCGAACATCGGCTGTTCGCAAGTTCGCAGAGCAGCGAACAATTTGGGGTGTTTGCGGCAAATACGAATGCTGCGGAATAC
This sequence comes from Aquarana catesbeiana, assembly GCF_042186555.1. Lineage (NCBI taxonomy): Eukaryota > Metazoa > Chordata > Amphibia > Anura > Ranidae > Aquarana > Aquarana catesbeiana. The sequence continues at coordinate 115,307,117 of NC_133330.1, read as the reverse complement.
CCTTTAAAAGTCTACGAGAGAAATCAAGAGTGCTAATTTTAAAGGCTTATGTGCAAGTTATTGTCATAAAAAGTGTTTGGGGACCTGGGTCCTGCCCCAGGGGACATGGATCAATGCAAAAAAAAGTTTTAAAAACGGCCGTTTTTTCAGGAGCAGTGATTTTAATAATGCTTAAAGTCAAACAATAAAAGTGTAATATCCCTTTAAATTTTGTAGCTGGGGGGTGTCTATAGTATGCCTGTAAAGGGGCGCATGTTTCCCATGTTTAGAACAGTCTGACAGCAAAATGACATTTCAAAGGAAAAAAGTCATTTAAAACTACTCGCGGCTATTGCATTGCCGGTCCGACAATACACATAAAAGTTCATTGATAAAAACGGCATGGGAATTCCCCACAGGGGAACCCCGAACCAAAATTAAAAAAAAAAAAATGACGTGGAGGTCCCCCTAAATTCTATACCAGGCCCTTTAGGTCTGGTATGGATATTAAGGGGAACCCCGGCCAAAATTTTTTTTAAAAAATGATGTGGGGGTCCCCCTAAATTCCATACCAGACCCTTCAGGTCTGGTATGGATTTTAAGGGGAACCCCACACCAAAATTAACAAAAAAAAACGGCATGGGTCCCCCCAAAAATTCAAACCAGACCCTTATCCGATCAAGCAACCTGGCAGGCTGCAGGAAAAGAGGGGGGGGACGAGAGAGCGCCCCCCCTCCTGAACCGTACCAGGCCACATGCCTTCAACATTGGAAGGTTGCTTTGGGGTAGCCCCCCAAAACACCTTGTCCCCATGTTGATGAGGACAAGGGCCTCATCCCCACAACCCTGGCCGGTGGTTGTGGGGGTCTGCGGACGGGGGGCTTATTGGAATCTGGAAGCCCCCTTAACAAGGGGACCCCCAGATCCCGGCCCCCCCTGTGTGAAATGGTAAGGGGGTACTTGTACCCCTACCATTTCACTAAAAAACTGTCAAAAGTGTTAAAAATGACAAGAGACAGTTTTTGACAATTCCTTTATTTAAATGCTTCTTCTTTCTTCTATCTTCCTTCATCTTCTTCTTCTTCTTCTTCTTCTTCTTCTTCTGGTTCTTCTGGCTCTTCTGGTTCTTCCTCCGGTGTTCTTGTCCAGCATCTCCTCTGCGGCGTCTTCTATCTTCTTCGCCTCGGGCCGCTCCGCACCCATGGCATGGGGGGAGGCTCCCGCTCTTCTCTTCATCTTCTTCTCTTCTTCATCTTCTTCTCCGGGCCGCTCCGCATCCATGCTGGCATGGAGGGAGGCTCCCGCTGTATGACGCGTCTCCTCTTCTGACGGTTCTTAAATAATGGGGGGTGGGGCCACCCGGTGACCCCGCCCCCCTCTGATGCACGGTGACTTGACGGGACTTCCCTGTGACGTCACAGGGAATGCCACAGGGAAGTCTCGTCATGTCTCGTACATCAGAGGGGGGCGGGGTCACCGGGTGGCCTTGCCCCCCGTTATTTAAGAACCGTCAGAAGAGGAGACACGTCACACAGCGGGAGCCTCCCTCCATGCCAGCATGGATGCGGAGCAGCCCGGAGAAGAAAATGAAGAAGAGAAGAAGAGAAGAAGATGAAGAGAAGAGCGGGAGCCTCCCCCCATGCCATGGGTGCGGAGCGGCCTGAGGAGAAGAAGATAGAAGATGCCACAGAGGAGATGCTGGACGAGAACACCGGAGGAAGAACCAGAAGAACCAGAAGATGAAGGAAGATAGAAGAAAGAAGAAAGAAGAAGCATTTAAATAAAGGAATTGTCAAAAACTGTCTCTTGTCATTTTTAACATTTTTGACAGTTTTTTAGTGAAATGGTAGGGGTACAAGTACCCCCTTACCATTTCACACAGGGGGGGACCGGGATCTGGGGGTCCTCATGTTAAAGGGGGCTTCCAGATTCCAATAAGCCCCCCGCCTACAGACCCCCACAACCACCAGCCAGGGTTGTGGTGATGAGGCCCTTGTCCTCATCAACATGGGGACAAGGTGTTTTGGGGGGCTACCCCAAAGCACCCTCCTAATGTTGAGGGCATGTGGCCTGGTACGGTTCAGGAGGGGGGCTGCTCTCTCATCCCCCCCTCTTTTCCTGTGGCCTGCCAGGTTGCGTGCTCGGATAAGGGTCTGATATGGATTTTTGGGGGACCCCACACCGTTTTTTTTTTTAATTTTGGCGCGGGGTTCCCCTTAAAATCCATACCATATCCTTCAGGTCTGGTATGGAATTTAGGGGGACCCCCACATCATTTTTTTTTTTTTACTTTGGCCGGGGTTCCCCTTAATATCCATACCAGACCTGAAGGGCCTGGTATGGAATTTAGGGGAACCCCCACGTCATTTTTTTTTTTTTATTTTGCTTCTGGGTTCCCCTGTGGGGAATTCCCATGCCGTTTTTATCAATGAACTTTTATGTGTATTGTCCGACCGGCAATGCAATAGCCGCGAGTAGTTTTAAATGACTTTTTTCCTTTGAAATTTCATTTTGCTGTCAGACTGTTCTAAACATGGGAAACATGCGCCCCTTTACAGGCATACTATAGACACCCCCCAGCTACGAAATTTAAAGGGATATTACACTTTTATTGTTTGACTTTAAGCATTATTAAAATCACTGCTCCTGAAAAAACGGCCGTTTTTAAAACTTTTTTTGCATTGATCCATGTCCCCAGGACCCAGGTCCCCAAACACTTTTTATGACAATAACTTGCATATAAGCCTTTAAAATTAGCACTTTTGATTATTCATGTTCGTGTCCCATAGACTTTAACGGTGTTTGTGTGTTCGAACGAACTTTTTTCCTGTTCGCATGTTCTGGTGCGAACCGAACAGGGGGGTGTTCGGCTCATCCCTATTGTCTGGTAATGTTCTGGGCGGTTTGATCCCACTGCCTGTATGATCTATTTGGGAGATATTGGTCTCCAAGGGCGTAAGTGAAATGGACCCACCACCTCCTATTTTACCTGTCACCAAGTGAGGACTAGAGAGGCCGACGGTTGTGCGAGAATCGGTGATACGTTTTTTGGGATTCTTTTCATGTGACCCATTGCCCTGGGAGTTCCTTTTGGTCTTTCGTGATGATTTATGTCTAAAGGATCCCTTGGATGAAAAAGAAGACATAGAAGAGGTCTCAGACATGACATCAACATTTTTGGCATGGCGATTTTTACTTCTGTTCATTGTTACATTTTTCCAATTGTATGCCCTAGACTCCTGAAAGGCAATCTTGTCTCTATGAAACTTTTTTTCTTTCTTCGTTAAGGTCCTTGTCGTACTGGTCATACAATGCATGGTCTTTAAAGCATAATAATTGCTTATTCAAAGGTTCCAACTCTTTTTCTATATCAATCAGCTTTCGTTGGTATTTGTCCCATTCATTTTTAAAGGTAGTGCTCATATCATCCAGGGTGGGAAAAGTATGAGAGGATTTGGCAGCCGTGGACCGATCCCACTTAGTCAATCTGTCGATAGACATTTACTCCCTACAGGCACATCAAGTTTGTTGTATTTCTTCTTTTCTCTGGGTTTTTTTAGGAGCCTCCCTCCCCCCTCCCTCTTCCCAAGGCCCCCCCTCCCTCTTCCCAATGCCCCCCCCCCGATTAATAGATGTTTATTCTGAAGGAGCAACATACCTGTTAACGCAAGACGATATGTCTATTTCCTAGGTTCCTAACTTGTATGTTATTACAATTTTTTTTTTTTTTTGGTTTAACTGCTATATCTCTTGTCGAGAAGTATCTGTATCATACCATGTTCTCTTTTTTCAATAACGACCAGCCTTGTTGTTAAAAAAGTATCATTCCCCAGGAACATTTTCCCCTCTCATCCCTTTGTGGGGTAATCCAGCTCTTCCACTTACAGTATGATCAGTGTTCCTGATCCTAGGCATTGAGCGACTAAGGGGGTAGTGGGCCTGAAGCATATTGTTTCAGCTGGCAAGTTATGCACCTTCACTGATCTTAAGGCTGCATTTACTTTGCCAAATTAGATTTTTTTTTAGATACATACAACTACGCCATGCCTTTTGTAAGCAGTTCCCATCTCCCCTTAACCTGGAGTCTGATCTAGTGGAACGTTTACTTACCTCTAAGGTGTTAAACAAGCTTCTATACCTCCGCCTTTCCATAGCTTACACCACTAAACTCACTAGGACATTTAGCAAATGGCAGATGGATCTGCCTGACTTGATGGAGGATGAGTGGAATGACTGTTTGTCTTCCTATGTTACATAGTTACATAGTAGGCGAGGTTGAAAAAAGACACACGTCCATGAAGTCCAACCTTTGTGTGTGATTTTATGTCAGTATTACATTGTATATGGATGTGTGTTGTGTTCATTCAGGTGCTTATCTAATAGTTTTTTCTTTTAATTATCGATGCTCCCCACTGAAACCACTGCCTGTGAAAGGGAATTCCACATCCTAACTGCTCTTACAGTAAAGAACCCTCTATGCAGTTTAAGGTTAAACCCATTGGCGGTGCGTCCATTAAAGGTGCACAGGCGGGGCGTGTCCAAGATGGCACAGGGAGCAGACTAGTTTTGGAGCTGCTGTGCCATCCGGTGCTTTTATCCTGATCATATTGAGTTGCAGAACGACCGTTATCTCCCTGGGGAGCTGTGTTTAACTACCCTCTTCTGTTCCTCCACATGCATGGGTACAGAAACCAGGGCTCTTCTCGGAAAAACAACCCGCGAAGGATCGACCGGAAGTCAAGAGCAAAGCAGCAGCCACTGTCTGTAATACCCTGGCCACGCAGATGGAGCAGACTGAGGAGACGTGCACGATGGCTGAGTCTCTTCCAGCACCGGAGCCCTCTGCGTCCTCCTGACGGACAAAATAGATCATGTACACAGAGCTTGAACTGATCAGCCGGGACCTGGACACGTTCCAAGGCTGCATGGCGGAGGTGGAGCAGCGGGTCTCCTCAGCTGAGGACAGGCAAAGGGAGCAGAAGGTAATGACCCCATTTCCTTTACGGAAAGTTTATTGCATACCCTTCTCCCCCGTGCCTCCTTCTGACCTCAGTTTGAGGTGGAGCGAGCCTACTGTATTCCCCCTGTCAGAGGCTCTCAGGGGGCACCCCTGCACACCCTCATTTTTAAACTTCTGAACTTCCGGGACAGGGATCTGGTGTTGCGGGAGGCCCGTAATGTGGGTGAGCTGAAATTTGAAAACGCCTAACTCCTCATATTCCCTGACTACTCTATTGAAACGCAACAATTACGGAAATCATTTGACCCTGTCCGAACCCGCCTCTGAGCCAAAAGCTTTAAGTATAGTATGCTTTTCTCAGTGAGACTCAGGGTTCAAGATGGAGAACGGGTGCGCTTCTTCATGTCACCTGAGGAGGCATCCTCCTGGCTGGATACTGTTCGTTTAGGGTGATGTCAGATGCTACCTCCTACTTTCCTGGACTACCTATGGCCTTACATAAACTGGATCCTGCTCTTTTGGGACGCCCGGAGCTCACTAGATTGCTGCTCGAGGTGGGAACTGATCCTCATCACCTCCTTGCCGCTCTCACTGGGCCCGGCGGGGTAATTGACCCATGATCACTCAGTTTATATGATCCTGTCTGATGTATGTCTGGCCTAAGTCCTAGCACCTGTAGCCTCGTGGAAGCTGAGCTATGTTTCTTGCCTTTTCTTTTTCTTTTTGTTCCTAGATGTTTATTAGCTACCCAGGACGTTCCTGTGAACTGTAACAAGTTCTGTACCCCCAGCTTGCTGGGTGACCTGCACTCCATTTATCCTCCGGATGACCCTAGCTGTTATGGGTTAACAGACTTATGCACTGTATGCCTCTTGCACATGTTGCCTCTGGTGCATGGCAACCTGCTGTGCCTGGGTTGGGAATATATACCGCTCCCAGTTTTAGGGGGGTCGGGGGGGGTGTTATGTTTTTTTCTTTATTATTTTCTTGTTTTTTCTGAATGTATGTATGTGACACAACTAGTCGTACCTACTGTATGCTTAACCACACTGGGCAATTCGGCAGCTGGCATCCTGCCATGTGGATGTGGTCTATCTGGGCTGGCACCGATCCCTGAGTCTCCTTCTATGATGTTGGTCCTAGTGCTCTGATGGCGTCCCTTACTGTGATCTCCTGGAACACCAGAGGCCTTAACTCTCCTATAAAGAAGTCCCTGGTATATCAGTTTCTAAAGACCTATAATCCTCATATCTGTGTGTTCCAGGAGACTCATCTAGTTCGAAGGAAGACTCTCAGTCTTAAAAAAACACTGGGTAGGCCACCAGTATCACTTAAGCTATTCTAATTTTGCCAGAGGTGTGAGTATTCTGATACCTAAATCCTTACCCTTTAGATTACTGGACCTGATGCTTGACCCAGATGGACGATATGTGGTGATTCATGCTATGGGGGAGTCTTTAGAAGTTGCGCTGGTAGGACTCTATATACCTCCCCCTATTAAGTTGCTTCATAAGCTTACTTCTCTCATTGTCAAATACGGTATAGACAACGTGATTTTCATGGGAGATTTTAATATGCCACCTAACCCTGAGCTTGACCGGTTCACCTCCATGGGCGGCTCCTCATCGGACATCTCCGGATGGGCGGACGTTATGGCCTGACGGATCTGTGGAGGTGGAGACATCCCCTCGACAGGTCCTTCACGTGTCACTCTGCCACCTATAAGTCTCTCTCCCACATCATTCTGATGTATGCGGGTAGCCCCATCCTTCCTAGAGTCCAACAGATATCTATCCTACCTGGGGGAATCTCTGACCACGCACCAGTGCTGCTTCGGCTGTCCCTGGAGGGGCATCCCTCAGATAAATTGTGGAGAATATCCAGATTCTGGATCTCTAACCCTGTGGTGGACGCTGGGATTGCATGCATACTGGTCCCATAATCCTGGGTCTGCCTCAGAGGCTGTGGTGTGGGATGCTTTCAAGGCTTTCTGTAGGGGTCCCTATCAGGCACTCATAGGAGGGATTTGCAGGCAGATGAAAGCTGAATTAGTTAAAGCTGAGAACGCAGCTAACTCCTTGGAGAAACAGTATATCCAGACCAAGGAGCTGCTGATCCACGAACAGCTTCAGGAAAGTACTAGAGCTGTCCTTCTGCTCCGTACTTCCCTGACGAAAAAAAAAAATTACTTCAGCAGTCTCAAAGAATCTTTGAGGATGGCGAACATAATGGTAGGTTGGTAGCCTGGCTGGCCCATGAGCAGTCACCCTCTGTTAGTATTCCCTGCATAGTTGACACGGATGGGACTCGACAGACTGTGTCTAGGACGATTACCGACTGTTTTTCTGCATATTACACTGCACTTTACTCCTCCCAGGTAAACTACTCTATGGAAGACCTTCACATACATCTTTCTGACGTTGATTTCCCTGTCCTCACCTCAACTTACAGAGACCAGCTTGACTCTCTTATTACCCTTAAGGAGGTTCAGCGGGCGATGTCCTCTCTCCAGGCAGGTAAGACGCCAGGGCCTGACAGATTCCCCACTGAATTCTACAGGAACTACAGTGCCTTGCAAAAGTATCCACCCCCTTAGTTTTTTTACATTACAGCCTTTAGTTCAATGTTTTATTTAACCACTTCCGCCCCGGACCATTTGGCTGGCCAAAGACCAGAGCACTTTTTGCAATTCGGCACTGCGTCGCTTTAACTGACAATTGCGTAGTCGTGCGACGTGGCTCCCAAACAAAACTGACGTCCTTTTTTCCCATAAATAGAGCTTTCTTTTGGTGGTATTTGATCACCTCTGCAGTTTTTATTTTTTGCGCTAAAAACAAAATAATAGCAACAATTTTGAAAAAAAAGCATTATTTTTTACTTTTTTGCTATAAAAAATATCCCCAAAAAATATATAAAAAACATTTATTTCCTCAGTTTAGGCCGATACGTATTCTTCTACATATTTTTGGTAAAAAAAAATTGCAATAAGCGATTTGATTGGTTTACGCAAAAGTTATAGCGTCTACAAAATAGGGGATAGTTTTATGGCATTTTTATTAATAATTTTTTTTACTAGTAATGGCGGTGATTTTTATCATGACTGCAACATTATGGCGGACACATCGGACAATTTTGACACATTTTTGGGACCATTCACATTTATACAGCGATCAGTGCGATTAGAAATGCATTGATTACACCCACCTGTTCGGTTCGCACCAGAACATGCGAACAGGCAAAAAATTTGTTTGAACACGCAAACACCGTTATGTCTATGGGACTCAAACATGAATAATCAAAAGTGCTAATTTTAAAGGCTTATATGCAAGTTATTCTCATAAAAAGTGTTTGAGGACCTGGCCAAGGGGACATGGATCAATGCAAAAAAAAGTTTTAAAAACGGCCGTTTTTTCGGGAGCAGTTATTTTAATAATGCTTAAAGTGAAATAATAAAAGTGTAATATTGCTTTAAATTTCGTACCTGGGGGGTGTCTATAGTATGCCTGTAATGGATGCGGAGCGGCCCGAGAACGAAGAAGGGAAGAAGATGCCGCGCAGGAAGATGCCGGACGAGAACACAGGAGCAAGGAGCAGAGGATCGGACGAAGAACCAGAAGAAGAAGAAGATGGAGGAAGAAACCGAAGGAAGATAGAAGAAAGAAGATAGAAGAAAGAGGATGGAAAATAGAAACATTTAAATAAAGGAATTGTCAAAAACTGTCATTTTTAAAATTTTTGACACTTTTTTTGTGAAATGGTACCCTTCCTATTTCACACAGGGGGGCCGAGATCTGGGGGTCCCCTTGTTAAAGGGAGCTTCCAGATTCCGATAAGCCCCCCGCCTGCAGACCCCCACAACAACTGGGCAAGGGTTGTGGGGATGAGGCCCTTATCCTCATCAACATGGGGACAAGGTGCTTTGGGGGGGACCCCGAAGCACCCTCCCAATGTTGAGGGCATGTGGCCTGGTATGGTTCAGGAGGGGGGGCGCTCTCTCATCCCCCCTCTTTTCCTGCGGCCTGCCAGGTTGCGTGCTCGGATAAGGATCTGGTATGGATTTTTGGGGGACCCCACGCCATTTTTTTTTTTTTTATTTTGGCGCGGGGTTTCTCTTAATATCAATACCAGACCTGAAGGGCCTGGTATGGAATTTAGGGGGGCCCCCACGCCATTTTTTAAAAAATTTTGGTTTGGGGTTCCCCTGTGGGGAAATCCCATGCCGTTTTTATCAATGAACTTATGTGTATTGTCGGAAAGACAATTCATATAGCCGCAAGTACTTTTAAATGACTTTTTTTCCTTTGAAATGTCATTTTGCTGTCAGACTGTTCTAAACACGGGAAACATGCGCCCCTTTACAGGTATACTATAGACACCCCCTAGGTACGAAATTTAAAGGAATATTTTTTAGTAATTAGTTTTATTGTTTCACTTTAAGCATTATTAAAATCACTCCTCCCGAAAAAACGGCCGTTTTTAAAACTTTTTTTTGCATTGATCCATGTCCCCTGGGGCAGGACCCAGATCCCCAAACACTTTTTATGACAATACCATGCATATGAGCCTTTAAAATTAGCACTTTTGATATCTCCCACAGACTTTTAAAGGGTGTTCCGCGGCTTTCGAATTTGCAGCGAACACCCCAAATTGTTCGCTGTTCGGCGAACTTGCGAACAGCCGATGTTTGAGTCGAACTCGAAGCTCATCCCTACCTAGGAGCACCATCAAATCTATCATAACCAAATGGAAATAACATGGCACAGCAGCAAGCCTGACAAAAGACAGCCGCACAATAAAAACTCACGGACCGGGCAAAGAGGGCATTAATCAGAGAGGCAGCACAGAGACCTAAGGTAACCCTGGAGGAGCTGCCGAGTTCCACAGCAGTGACTGGAGTATCTGTACATAGGACGACAATAAGCCGTACGCCCCATAGAGTTGGGGTTTATGGCAGAGTGGCCAGAAGAAAGCCATTACTTTCAGCAAAAAAAGAAAAAAACAAAATGGCACATTTTAAGTTTGCGAAAAGGCATGTGGAAGACTCCCAAAATGTATGGAGGAAGGTGCTCTGGTCTGATGAGACTAAAATTTAACTTTTTGGCCATCAAAGAAAACGCTATGTCTGGCGCAAACCCAACACATCACATTTCCCAAAGAACACCATCCCAACCATTTTTCAGCAGTCGGGACCTGGAAACTGTTCAGGGTTGAGGGAAAGATGGATGGTGCTAAATACAGATATTCTTGAGCAAAACCTGTACCACTCTGTGTGTGATTTGAGGCTATGATGGAGGTTCACCTTCCAGCAGGACAATGACCCCAACACACACTGCAACACTTGAGTGGTTTAAGGGGAAACATGTAAATGTGTTGGAATGGCCTAGTCAAAGCCCAGACCTCAATCCAATAGAAAATCTATGGTCAGACTTAAAGATTGCTGGTCACAAGCGCAAACCATCCAACTTGAAGGAGCTGGAGCAGTTTTGCAAGGAGGAATGGGCAAAAATCCCAATGGTAAGATGTGGCAAGCTCATAGAGACTTAGCCAAAGTGACTTGGAGCTGTGATAGCCGCAAAAGGTGGTTCTACAAAGTATTGACTTTAGGGGGTGAATAATTATGCACATTGACTTTTTTTGTTATTTTGTCCTATTTGTTGTTTACTTCACAATAAAAAAAAAATCTTCAAAGTTGTGGGCATGTTCTGTAAATTAAATGATGCAAATCCTTAAACAATCCATGTTAATTCCAGGTTGTGAGGCAACAAAACACGAAAAATGCCAAGGGGATGAATACTTTTGCAAGGCACTGTATATGAGGTCTCCCCTTTACTACTCTTTGTTATAGAATTATAGATTATAAGTGCTTAATTTGTTTGCAAGATGTGTAATTATTTGAAGTACATGTTTAAATACATGTTTAACATGTTTTTATGACTCTTTGAAGGTAAAAAGAATAGAATGGTCAAGGTTGCAAAAGAATGTGTTAGGTGTGCTGGGGGGTTGTGTAAGAGAGGGAGTGTTTTAATGAAAACACCGTACAATGTGGTAAGGATAAAGTAAGTGAGTTTAAAGGTGTTTTAATGAAAACACCCTACATTGTAGAGGGTAATGTAAGTTAAGATTTGAAGGAAGAGTAAGAGAGGAGTTATTTATTATTTAAAGTTAGCTTAAATTAAAAAAGAGCAGCTGACACATACCTGGGAGGTGAGCCTGACGTGCAGAGGGAGGCCTCTCATATGGCTCTGGTCCTGGGATCACTGGATTGGGGACAGTGACCCTCGGAGCACAGAGGGGTATGGGAGCCTGCAGGGTCTGCTTGGCTGAAGATGATGTCCGCTTGGCAGAAGCAGAAACAGGCTTGACTGCTGTGGATGCAGGAACGCTGGGAAGCAGCAGGCAGGTGCACAGATGCAGGACTGTAGGCAGGTGCACACAGATGCAGGACTGTAGGCAGGTGCGCATGGATGTAGGACTTGTAGGCAGGTGCACACAGATGCAGGAAGCAGGCGGGAGCAGGGTCAGACAAGCCAGGTCAGAACAGCGGATCAATCAGACAGAGGCAGCAGGCAGAGAATGGTCAAAGTTCAGGCAGGATCGGCAACAGGAGATCAGGTAAACAGGAACACAGAGCAGGTCAAAGGCAAGCCAAGGGGTCAGTACTGGAGACAGCAGCGAGGTCAGGAAAGCCGGATAAACACTGGAGCAGATGCGGGTTCAGGATCAGGTTACAGGATGAGCTGCAGATCAGACAGCAAGGATGCATTCTGAAGAGGCCCCTTTTAAAGCTCACTGGGCACCAAAGCCGCGTTACTGTGCGCGCATGCACGATCTGTGCACGCCCATGCGCATTGGTGCATGTCTATTCACCGCTGAATGCCCCTGGACAGGAACACATCCCGATGGACACGTGCGCCCGTGGCCAGTTGAAGCACCATGCGCAGTACGTCCATGACATTGCCCCCTACTTAAAGGCAACCTCCGGGTGCCCAACAGAACTCTTTTCTGAGGGTGTCTGTGAAAAAATGCCCAGATCATCCTTGGGGCATGAACATCCTGCTGAGTTTTCTTCCGGACCATAACCTTTCCATTGGATAAGATACTGTAATTGATTACCCCTTCTTCTGCAATAAAGGACAGCTTCCACCTCATATTCCTGGTCTCCGTCAATTATTACGGGTTCTGGAGGGCCGGATCCCCTGTCCGGGAAGGGGTCTGGTATCGTGGGCTTTAGTAAGGACACATGGAAAACTGGATGAATCTTGAGTGAATCCGGTAAGGTAAGTTCATAGGAAACTTTGTTTAGTTTTCTTTTAACCAGGAAAGGGCCAATAAATTTAGGTACCAACTTTTTTGAAGGGCAGGCCATTCTGAGGTTGGTAGTTGACAACCATACTTGATCACCTGGCTGAAGACACAGTTCACCTTTTATTTTCCGGTCATATGCTTTCCTGTTGGTTGCCTGTGCCTTGACCATAGCTTCTTGCAGAAGCTTGCTGTTTCGCTTCAAGAAGTCAACAGTTTTCTGTACTGCTGGGACCAGAGATTCTGGAACAATGTCAGGTAAGAAGACTTGGTGGAACCCATAGTTTGCATAAAATGGGGACTGGCCAGTAACGGAATGGCTGGTGTTGTTAAAAGCGAACTCTGCTAAGGGTAAGAGTCCTACCCAATCATCTAGAACGAAAGTAGTGAAGCACCGGATATATTGTTTGAGGATCTGATTTGTCCTCTCGGTCTGGCCGTTAGTCTGCAGGTGGTAAGCAGAAGACCTTGCATAGTGCTCTCCAGAAACAAGAAGTGAACTGGACTCCTCTATCAGATACTATATTTATTGGAATTCTGTGCAACTGGACAATTTCCCTGATGAAAACCCAGGTAGTTTCCATGGCGGAAGGTGTGTTTTTCAATGGTATAAAGTGAGCCATTTTTGATAAGCGGTCAACGACTATGAAGATAGCCGTGCATCCCTCACACAGGGGTAGTTTTCCTATGAAGTCCATAGCAATCATGCTCCATGGACGGTCAGGGATTGGCAGTGGTCTGAGAAGCCCCCAAGACTTGGTTCTAGTGGAGTTGTTCTGAATACAGACAGTACATGACTTGACATACTCTTTGCAGTGTTTCTCAAGGTTCGGCCACCAGAACATGCGTTGAATAAGCTCAAGAGTTTCGTGGACCCCAAAATGGCCAGCCAGAGAATTATCATGGCAAAGACTGAGTACTTTTGTCTGGAAAGTCTCTGGTACGAAAATTTTATTGCCTTTCTAAAGTAACCCGTCCCTGGGCAACAGGGTGTCTCCTGGAGGACTGGATATTTCTGCTGAGGCTTGTCTTAGGCTGGACATCAGATCAGACTGAAGGAGAAGGAAGTTATGGAATAGGATGGTATCAGGAACTGAAATCACTTTAGGATCATCGAACATACGGGAGAGGGCATCTGGTTTGATGTTCTTTGACCCTGGCCGGTAGGTGATAAGGAACAAGAATCTGGAGAAAAATAGCACCCATCACGCTTGACGCGGCTTCAGACGCTTGGCGGTTCTCAGATACTCCAGATTCTTGTGGTTGGTGTATATAAGTATGGGATGTGCTTCCCCTTCCAGCAGGTACCTCCACTCGTCGAGCTCAGCCTTAATAGTCAGGAGTTCCCGGTCACCCACATCATAATTCTTCTCGGCAGGAGAAGGTTTACGGGAGAAGAAGGCTATGGGATGCATCAAATCCTTTAGACCCTGGCGCAGAGAAATGACCGCTCCTACTGCCGTTTCTGAGGCGTCCACCTTGAGTAGATAAGGTAAGGAGGGATCCGGATGACTCAAGATGGGGGCAGAGGTAAAAAGTCCTTTTAAGGTGGTAAAGGCCATCTGGGCCTCGGAATTCCAATGGAACTGGACATTCTGCTTAGTCAGCTGTGTGATTGGAGAAATGATGTTGGAGAACCCCTTGATGAACCTGCGGTAAAAGTTTGCAAACCCAACAAACCCCTGTACCCCCTTCTTGTCTGTTGGTGCAGGCCAATCCAGGACAGCTGTGACCTTCTGCGGATCCATTTTGAACCCCTCAGTGGAGATCACCAGACCCAGGAACTGAATATTCTGCCGCTCTAATTCACTTTTTTCAGGTTTGGCATATAGTCCGTGTTGGCGGAGTCGGCAGAGTACAGTCTTAACATGCTTTCGGTGTTGATCTAGGGATGAGGAGAAAAATCAAGATGTCATCCAGATAGATGATGACAAAAATGTCTAGGCAGTCTCTGAAAATATTATTCACGAAGTGCTGAAAGGTTGCAGGGGCATTACACAGACCGAAGGCCATCACTAAATACTCATAATGGCCCAATCTAGTACGGAAAGCAGTCTTCCACTCATTCCCTGCACGAATTCGCACAAAGTTGTAGGCCCCTCGCAGATCCAGCTTGGTGAAGACAGCTATGGTGCGTAGTCTTTGGAAGAGCTTGGGTATCAGAGACAAAGGGTACCGGTATCTTTATTCAACTCCCGGTAGTCCACACAGGGCCGTAAGGTATGATCCTTTTTTCAACAAAAAAGATTCCTGCTCCTGCCGGAGAAGTAGTTGGTCTGATGAATCCTCTTTTAAGGTTTTCGTCCACATATTCCTTCAGCACCTCCAACTCCCGCTCAGACAGAGGAAAGATTCGTCCGAAGGGAATCTCTGCCCCCAGCAGCAACTCAATTGGGCAGTCATAGGAACGGTGAGGAGGGAGAGTTTCAGCCCCCCGTTTACTAAAAACATCCAGAAACTCATGGTATGGTTCAGGTACTAATGAATGTACTTCCGGATCGGGTTCCATACATAGTAGGGGGCCAGAAGCACTAGGAGGTGTGGGCAGGCAATGTTCCCGGCAGTAGAGGGATTGGAACTTGATACTTTCGGAACCCCAGGCAATTTGCAGATTATGGGCCTGAAGCCATGGTAGGCCTAGAATGACTGGGAATATCGGGGACGTGATTGCATCCAAACTTAACAGTTCCTTGTGGTTAGTGGCAGAGATCACGGATAATGGAGGGGTCTGCTGGAATACCAGACCTGACTTGATGCAGGACCTGTCTGCTAGGAAAATGGAAAGTCCTTGAGCCCTGGGTTGGAGGGGAATGAGTTGTTGGTGAGCAAAGTTCAGGTCGATAAAACAACTGCAAGCCCCAGAATCAGTCATTGCCATGACCGGAACAGTTCTTCCTGGAAGTTGGAATGTGATGGAGAGAGCCAGGTGTGTAGTGTTGGCAACAGATGCGGGGTAACTGGACAGGGATATGGATAGACATCTCCAGAGCTTTGCTGGGCAGGCATATACATAGTGGCCGGCTCCCCCACAGTACAGGCAAAGATGATTTTGCTGCCGGCGTAATCATTCCTCAGTGGACAGAGAGGGCCTTATTAACCCCAGCTGCTTAAGTCCGGGGAGTTCTGAAGTCCATTTGTTTGGCACAGAATGGACTGGAGCAGAGTGAGAGGAAGAGGAGCAAGTGGAAGCAGGTACTTGGGGTAATGTCCAGGTGAAATGGATCTGCTGGGCAGTTCTCTCTGCCTTGCGCTCATGAAAACGTTGATCCATCTGGATAGTCAGGGAGAACAAGGCTTCCAGGGAGCTAGGTATACCGACCCGGGCTAGTTCATCCTTTAATTCTTTGGAAAGGCCAAGACGAAACTGATGCTGCAGGGCTGCACTATTCCACTGGGTGTCTGCGCTCCAGCATCTGAAGTCCGTGATATAGTCCTCGACCGCTCAGCGGCCTTGCTGGAGCACATGAAGGGCAGCCTCTGCAGTGGAAGACTGCTGCGGATCGTCATAAAGTAACGACATGGTGTTGAAAAAGGTTTGTAAAGAGTCCAGTACAACATGGTGACCCTCTAGCAGATGATGGGCCCAGGACTGAGGCTCTCCTTGTAGCAAAGAAATAACAAACCCCACCTTGGTGGTCTCTTGGGTAAACGTCAGGTGCTGTAGTGAGAAATACAGTTTGCAGGCATTGTGGAATGCACAAAATTTATTCTGGTCCCCAGAGAACTTCTCCGGGGTAGGGACCCTTGGTTCTGGAAGACACATCATTGCTGCAGGCGTGGTAATAGTCTCTGAGAAAAGCCGGTCACTAGCAGGGTTTGCAGGGGTACCCAGGAATTGCACTCACTCTTTCAGATGCTTATAACTGTCTCGGAGAGATTCCACCACTTGAGCAAGAGCGGAGAGGTGTTGGCAAATTTCATCTGTGGGAGAGGTCCCTCTTGCAGGCTCAGGCATTGCTGTCTGATACTGACATGTACCTGGGAGGTGAGCCTGATGTGCAGAGGGAGACCTCTCGTACGGCTATGGTTCCGGGATCACTGGAGTGGGAACAGTGACCCTCGGAGCACAGTGGGGTATGAGAGCCTGCAGGGTCTGCTGGCCTGAAGATGATGTCCGCTTGGCAGAAGCAGGAACAGGCTTGATTGCTGTTGATGCAGGAACGCTGGGAAGCAGCAGGCAGGTGCGCACAGATGCAGGACTGTAAGCAGGGGCACACAGATGCAGGACTGTAGGCAGGTGCGCATAGATGCAGGACTGTAGGCAGGTGCACACAGATGCAGGACTGTAGGCAGGTGTGCATAGATGCAGGACTGTAAGCAGGCGCGCATGGATGCAGGACTGTAGGCAGATGCGCACAAGTACAGGACAGCAGGCGGGAGCAGGGTCAGAGAAGCCAGGTCACAACAGCGGATCAATCGGGCAGAGGCAGCAGGCAGAGAATGGTCAAAGTTCAGGCAGGATCGGCAACAGGAGATCAGGTAAACAGGAACACAGAGCAGGTCAAAGACAAGCCAAGGGGTCAGGACTGGAGACAGCAGCGAGGTCAGGAAAGCTGGATAAACACTGGAGCAGATGTGGGTTCAGGATCGGGTTACAGGATGAGCTGCAGATCAGTCAGCAAGGATGCATTCTGAAGAGGCCCCTTTTAAAGATCACTGGGCGCCAAAGCTGCGTTACTGTGCGCGTGCACGATCTGCGCACACGCATGTGCATTGGTGCACATCTATTCACCGCTGAATGCCCATGGACAGGAACACATCCCGATGGACCCGTGCTCCCGTGGCCAGTTGCAGCACCATGCGCAGTACGTCCACGACAGCAGCCAAAAAACGTTGGGAGTTTTATGGTCTTAGGATTCCAGTGGAAAGGTTAATGAAACTTTCCACTACTAGGGCCAGGTAGAGCTCACATCTGGAAGCTTAGGAACACTGTGTCTGCTGTTAAATTCATTATCAAACATAAATTATTTTGCTACCGATATGTCTGAGGAAAATTTTCACTGTACAAGTCAATGCCATACAGTTCAGAGACAAGACATGCAGAAGTAAAAATAGTTTTAAAAATGGGAAGTGACATTACAGAGCTTAGAGGTTTAAAGGGGACATTGGAAAACATTAATGGCGAAGCATACCATACCTGGCAAGTGTCCATGTTTGCTGTAGCATCGCGGGAAAATTCATGTATTTATTGATTATGAAGAATATTTGTACCAAGGGATGGTCAGGAATTACATGAGATCATCAAGGACTGTCCAGATCCAAGGATGATAGCTGGTTTAATATGAGGAAGTTAATTTTTTTTTTTTGCAGCCTGTCTTAAAACTGAAAAGTAGATATTGATAAATTTTGAGATATGTGTAAGCCCATGTATTAATATTGAAACTAAGAAAAGGGGAACTTGCCATTCAGCATAATATTGTATGTTATTTTAAACAGATATTGAACAAATACCAACCATCTTAACCTCCCTGGCGGTTTTCCCGAGTGTGGCTCGGGGTTAAAATTCAGTACCATTAGCGGTAACCCCGAGCCACACTCGGGATCGCATTGCAGGATCCTGGGGCGGCGTTACTTACCTTGTCCCCGGGATCCTGCGATGTCACCCGCAGTGTCTGAGGGCTCCGTCCTCCTCCGAAGCCTCTCCGTGCCAGGCTCCGTTCCCTGCGAGCGGCGCGACGCACGGGGGCGGAGCCTGGCGGCAAATTAAAAAAAAAGTAAAAATCATAACACATACAGTACTGTAATCTTACAGATTACAGTACTGTATGAAATGATTTCACATCCCTTTTGTCCCCAGTGCTTTGTCCCATGCCCTGCATGCAGTTTTACATGATATACACTGTTCTTTCTGCCTGGAAACTGGAGATTGTCCATAGCAACCAAAAAGTGTCCCTTTATGTCAAAAGTGGCTTTAGACCAGCTAGAAAACAGCGATAGTAAATTAGAACACTTGCAGAATTGAGCGATAGTGAATTGTGGGGAAATTTATTTTATTACTATTTTTTTTTTTTTTAAATTATTTATTTTTATTTATTATATTATAATTTATGTTTTTGTGTTTCAAACTTTATCATACCCGGGATATCTACTAGACTCTGGTTTGGACAGATTTAGGTGTGTTATTGTTAAGATTTACAGACCTACAATATAAAACGCCAAATTTCCATGCAAAATAATGGTACCGCTTTCAGCACCTAAAATCCGAAATAATCATACCGCCAGGGAGGTTAATATACTTAATTTTAATATAATATTGCCATCTTTGTTCTGATAATTCAATATTAAAGGTTGGAAATTAAGGTAGATGATATGATAGAATTGATTCTTATAAATGTTGTTTTATGGGTGCACTTCACCCTTTATTATTCGAGAATGCATATTGCTGCATTTGCATTCCATATTCAGCAAGTCCTAGCCTTGTTGGAATAGAGAGTGAGTGTTGAAGACAAATGCGAATTGTCAGAGAAGTTATCTGTTTAGATTTAAAGTATGTTATTACATGTTTATTGTTAAAAAGTTGCAACTACTGTCAGTCTGTTCATGGAATGTGTTGGGCACATATTATTAAACCCATGCCCAATGCACTGTTAATTGGAATCATATATGGGGAATGTGACGTCACTATTAAATTACTTTTTGATGGTACCAAATGTCCTCTATTTGCAAAATATACATTTTTAAGAGTAACATTTTAACTTGTAGCTGGGGTATTTTGATTATTTCAGCTAGAGTCTGACTTTAAGGAATTTAATTGTGCCTATCTTCACATTGTTAAAGGTTTGGAAGGTATTTTTCAATGTCAACAAATGTATATTTGCAATAAAATTGCCCTGGACTCCGAAGTGTTCAAGATTAATTATAAAAAACAAAAATAGATTGTATGTTTGAGGGGTAGTTGGGCCGATGGGCTCATTTGTTGATATTGAAATTAAAGAAATGGGAACTTGGCAATGTACAAGGATGTTGCCTGTTATAAAACAAAGGGAATGGTTATTTGTGCAAATGTTTTTTAATTGTGTTTAAGTTAATACAGTTGATATGATATTGGAATAATTATAACAATACTTGGGGATTTATAAATGTTTGATTTTTACTTTTGGGTTAAGAAAAAAAAAAAAGACGAAGTGTTCCAGGCGCTATGCCAAAGGATTGGTGGTTAAGAAAGAAAAAAGGGAAGTAACGTAGCCTCCCTGGCGGTTTTCCCGAGTGTGGCTCGGGGTTAAAATTCAGTACCATTAGCGGTAACCCCGAGCCACACTCGGGATCGCACTGCAGGATCCTGGGGCGGCTTTACTTACATTGTCCCCGGGATCCTGCGATGTCCCCCGCAGTGTCCGAGGGCTCCGTCCTCCTCCGAAGCCTCTCCGTGCCAGGCTCCGTTCCCTGCGAGCGGCGCGACGCACGGGGGCGGAGCCTGGCGGGAAATTCAAAAAACTGTCAAAATCATAACACATACAGTACTGTAATCTTACAGATTACAGTACTGTATGAAATGATTTCACATCCCTTTTGTCCCCAGTGCTCTGGCCCATGCCCTGCATGCAGTTTTACATGATATACACTGTTCTTTCTGCCTGGAAACTGGAGATTGTCCATAGCAACCAAAAAGTGTCCCTTTACGTCAAAAGTGGCTTTAGACCAGCTAGAAAACAGCGATAGTAAATTAGAACACTTGCAGAATTGAGCGATAGTGAATTGTGGGGAAATTTATTTTATTACTATTTTTTAAAAATTTTTTGAATTATTTATTTTTATTTATTATATTATAATTTATGTTTTTGTGTTTCAAACTTTATCATACCCGGGATATCTACTAGACTCTGGTTTGGACAGATTTAAGTGTGTTATTGTTAAGATTTACAGACCTACAATATAAAACGCCAAATTTCCATGCAAAATAATGGTACCACTTTCAGCACCTAAAATCCGAAATAATCATACCGCCAGGGAGGTTAAGGTTGTGTAATGTTATGTATTAAGTAACAAAATAAAAGAAAAAATATACCTTAAATATGGGAAAAGGTGTTCAAGGGGAAGAAATTGAAAATATTTCTAAATGTAGAATGAATGAAATGGCCAATGAATGTGAAATGAGAAAGTGGTATTTTACTGTGTTTAAAGAATGCACAGGGTATTATTTGATTAGTATCTAAGTTTGTTTAACATCTTGACGTCCGGGCCATAGCTGAATGACGGCTACAGTGCGGACCTCAATTTCCGGGAGGCTGTCATATGATGGCCTCCCCTTCCCTCGCTCCCTGTGCACGCTCACAAGCGCGCATCAGGGAAATTCTGTGCTGGCCGTGTCCCTTGGACACAGCCAATCACAGTGCCGCAAACATTTTTTCCATGTCAGATTTTGTTGGTAATTGAGGTGCATGTTGGTCTTCCTCCCTTCCTCCTTCTTCTTCACCCTCCACTTCTAGTTCTTGTTCCATTCTGGATTCTGAGAGTAGGCTAGTTTCAACTACTGTGTTATTCTGACCCTTTTTCTCTTTTTTCTCCTTCTTCTCCTTTGTGTCTATCTGTTGGGTCTTTATACCCGGTTGTCTTTCTCCTTCGCCATTTCCTTGCGATAAATATCTGTTCATGGGGACAGGGCTAGGGCCTAAGCTAGCCCGGGGTGATATAGCTACTGCACCGGCACTTTTTGTCATTTTACCCCTCATCACAACAAACAAACAGAAAGCGAAACCCCAACCACCTCTCCAAGTGTGTTAGAATTATATCCCAGGGTCTAATTATCCGTTCTCCTTGTATACACAGCTTCTATAGACCACCAATTGGGAAGAAAAAAAAAAAACTCTCTCCAGTTGATCGTCTCTATGTCCTTCCAGTCCTAAGCAAACTGATCAATTATCATTTATTTTTTAACAGACAACCTCTGCTCATTATCATTGGGTTACTCTGTTGCAGGAAACAATTCTTTAAGCAAGGAAAAAAAATATATATCACGGCATATCACAGCAAACCACGACATATCCTTAAGCATGCAGATATGTATGATGATATATATACATCTATATTCCGTCCTTATATATAATCTTATTTTCTTTTCATGCATTACATTGATACGCATTTTTTTTCTCTTCCTTTCCTCCTCTTCTTCTCCCTCCTTCCTTCTCAATATTTCATCTATGGGTTCTTTCTTTTTAATATCGCAGTGTCCCGGTCTCTTTTATAGTTTCTCCTTTCTTTCTTTTTCCTTTCTCTTTCTTTCTCCCCCCTCCTCCTCCTCTCTTCCAATTTTCTATTCTACTTTTCTCTTCCCTTCCTTCTTTCCTTCAACCACAGGCGCTTTTAGCTCATTTATTATTTATTTATTTTCATTCTTTAGCCTTGCTCCCATCCCCTTCTTTTTCACCACTTATTTATTTTTCTCCCCTTCTTTCTTTTCAAACAGACACCAGGGAAAAGCAAAGAGGTATACTTATCTGTGTTTTTGGAGGGAGAGGTTCAGGAGGGATGTGGGCGAGCACTTCCACTAACACTTGCCATCCTCAGTCACCTCGGTCCCACTACCTCCTCTGTGCGCTCGTTCGGGTCTTTTTGGGTCTATTCGGCTCCTCCCGGAGCTACTTGTCCTCCCTCACTTCCCATCAGCCTCCGACAGCCGAACGATGAGCGAGGTCTGTCGCAAGCGGCACAGAGCCCCGCACAGCACCACAGCACCCCGGCTGATAGCCGAAGGAAGGATGGATGGCTAGATGGCTAGCGTCTCGGGTCACTGTCAGTGGAGAGAGAGAACCTCGTCTTCATCACTCATGTCAGAGAGGTGAGGGGTGCCCAGATGTCCGTATGGAGGTACAAGGGAGTTAGTATGGCCAGTACAATGGGGAGTAGGCGGGGGGAAGGCTGCTAGGTATCTTTCATCGCCGAGGCGGGGGGAGAGCTCATGGACTCCTCACGGTGTGCAGCGCACCACCATTAACAGACTCCTCCCTCCTGGCACAGCCAATCACAGATCACTGTAAATGACCAATCACAGCGGCCATTTACAGTGCGATCAGCATGGCCAATGAGAGATGATCTCAAATGTAAACATATGAGATCATCTCTCATTGCCGGTTCTCTCTTCTCACACAGAGACCGTGTGTGAGGAGAGAGAGCATCTGACAGTGATCTGTGAGTGAAAAAACACATATTACAGTGCCCAAACAGTGCCCCATCAGTACAGTGCCCACCTGTGCAAATTGGTGCCCACCTGTGCCAGTCTGTGCCCACCTGTGCCAATCTGCCATTGGTGATCAGTGTCCATCTGTGCACATCTTCACAATCAGTGCCCATCTGTGCCGCCTCATCAGTGCCCATCTGTGCCACCTCATCAGTGCCCACCTGTGCCACAACATCAGTGCCCACCTGTGCCACATCATCAGTGCCCACCTGTGCCAATCAGTGCCCATCTGTGCCGCCTCATCAGTGCACATCTGTGCAATCAATCAGTGCACATCTGTTCCACCTCATCAATGCCCATCTGTGCCACCTCATCAGTGCCCATCTGTGCCACTTCAGTGCACATCTGTGCCACCTCATCGGTGCACATCTGTGCCGCCTCATCAGTGCACATCTGTTCCACCTCATCAGTGCACATCTGTTCCACCTCATCAGTGCCCCTCTGTGCCACCTCAGTGCCCATCTGTGCTCATCAGTGCCGCCTCATCTGTGCACATCAGTGCAGGCTTAGCACACACCTGTGTAGTCGTATCACCACCAGCAACCATGTCCAAAAGATGCTTTTCTGCCGAGGAGTCATACCAAATACTTTCCCAGGCCGACGAGAGCAATGGGGAGCTCTCTTTTTCGGATTCCCTTTCAAACTCTGATTCTGATTTGGACATAAATTGTGAGCCAGCCCTTAGTGGAACACTGAGTGACTCAGAGGAGGAAGATATTCTGCCCGCTAAACGAAGGCGTTCTGGTGAGGAGGCAGTGGCATCCACCAGCACCACAGTTCCATCCACCAGCACCGCAGGACTTCGGGAAAGAAAGGCCAAGGACCCATGCCAGCCTTCCCTATGCCCTTCAGAACCCCTTGTGGCTTCCTCCTAATTCAGGAGAAGCCAACATCCCCCCTTTCACTGCCCAGCCAGGAGTCCAGGTGGACACAGAGAATTTTTCCCCCAATCAATTTTTTTAATTTAATTTTTACAGGGGACATGCTATCAACAATTGTGGCCCAGTGTAACCTCTATTCACAGCAATTTATTTGAAATAATCCAACGTCCTTTTATGCCCATCCCTACGAGTGGAGGGATCTAACGGTGGTGGAGTTGAAGGTTTTTTAGGCCTCACATTTTGTATGGGACTCACCAAAAAAAAAACACTTTGAATTCCTAATGGTCAATCCACCCCATCCACCACATGCCAATCTTCTCCAAGGTAATGCCCAGAACCAGATACCTCATGATAATGAGGTTCCTCCATTTCAATGATAATACCCAGTGCCCTTCCCGAAATGACCCAAATTATAACAGGCTTTTTAAAATTTGTCCACTTCTTTATTATTTTTCTGAAATATTCCCCCAGCTGTTTACCCCAGACCAACACATATGTGTGGATGAGTCCCTTGTTAAATTTAGTGGCAGGCTTCAGTAAAGTCAGTATAAAGTGTGGTGATGCGCTAATCCAAAAACAAAATTTAAATAGTGCTATGGGTAGCGGTATGGGTGGGTATATAAGTGACACGAATATCCCTAGAGGGAAAATTAATATACTGCTTGTATTTAGCTGGAACTAAAATGGTTAAGTGTCATGATTATATACAAAAGTAAGGTGCGGCGTGCAATAAAGGTGCATAAATACTTCAAAATTGCATACCCATAAACCTCAATAGAAATACACTAAATGTAAGTGCGTACTTCAATAAAAACAGGAAACAGATTGTGAAAAGTGCAAAGAAATTCAGTGCAAACAATACGATGCTGTGCGTATCATAAACGCATAAGAATGCACTGTAATAGCAAAGTATCCAGTGCAGAAAATCAACTCTGACAAATCTACAAATCTATCTGTATCTAGTAAATGGAAAAAACAAATATATGAATACATATATAAATAAAGTGCCTGGTGCAGTAAATACAGTGACGAAGATTTCAAATCAGTCCATATTGTGCCAATGTAACATCAAGAGAATTCAAACATAGGAAGGTATTCCTCCACAGAGCATTCTGTAAGGTGGATGGAAACCGTGAAGTGCTTAGACCAGGAAGAAATAGTGACTCCTCTTTGTGAAAGAAATCCTACACTGATAAGTAATGGCCCCTTACCTCAAAATACTGAGGTATCTGGCTCCTTCTCATATTGTTCTTGGACCCGAATCCTGTTCTCCAAACACCTTAGTCCCTCAGTGGGTGCGGGGGATGTAAAAAGAAAGAAGGGGATGCCACATAGTGTAGTATTGTTTAACCATAATCAGGGTTTATTGTAACATAAGGTACTCACATAAAGCAGAGCAGCAATGACAAAACACCAACGAGCAGCGAGCTTGTGCACATCAATCAGTGGAAAGTGCCTGTCCCGTCATCAAGTGCCTGGCACTTTCCACTGATTCTGTACATACCTCTGCCTGATCTGGAACTGACCCTGGACTGTTATTCGACCATGCTTCTGCCTAACGATTCTGTACATACCTCTGCCTGATCTGGAACTGACCGTAGACTGTTATTCAACCATGCTTCTGCCTAACGATTCTGTACATACCTCTGCCTGATCTGGAACTGACCTTGGACTATTTGACCATGTTTTTTGCCTGCCTCATGGACTGATCTTGTTCCCTGCTACTGGACTAGTGGGATTCAACACAGGGGTCTCACATATGTGAGGGGCTCCAGAATTGTTTTTCTGGATGAAGAAAGCAATTTTTTTTGTTTTCTCATTCCTAGATTAGGGTCTGGAGACTCACAGGCTTCAAAGAGATTTGGGTGGGAGAAGCCTCTACCCCTGTCCCCATTCTGTCCTGAACGAGGCCCTACTTCTGCCTGTAGAACTTACTGCCATTATGTCTCTGCCTGTCGCACTGACCATACCACATGTTCCTGCATACTACCAGGACCAATATTTGTGGCACTGCTGACAATATCTCTGCCTGCACTGACCCTGGACTTTATATGGACAGTATCCCTGCCTGCTGCCTGGAAAATTGTGTTCGCCGTTGCTGACCAAGTCCCTGCCTGCTGCCTGGACCAGTGCTATCCTCCTGTGTACAATTGCACTACTACAACCACAGGTAATCTTTTGTTTATGCTTTGGTCAGCATAATGTATTTTGGGGTGAAATTCTTGGTATATGCATGCTATGTGTCCCTGGAAGACCTGACAGTGCTCCCTGCATGTTGGGCCTCTGTATGTGGCCAGGCAGTGAAAAAGTCCCACACATGTGGTATCGTTATATTCAGGAGGAGTAGCAGAATGTATTTTGGGGTGTCATTTTTGCTATCTAAATGCTATGTGTTGGAAATATCTTACAAATGGACAACTTTGTGTAAATAAAAAGCGCTTTCATTTTTTTTCTACATTTTCCAAAAACGTCTGGAAAAAAATGACTGGGTCAAAAGACTTATTATGCCTCATAGATTATACGTTGGGGTGTTAGCTTTCCAAAATGGGGTCAGTTTGTGGGTGTTTTCATTGTCCTGGTGCTCATTGGCCTTCAAAAATGTAATAGGTGGTTGAGAAATGTGATGTGTAATTTATGCTCCTAGATTATATATTATACGTTGGGGTGTTAGCTTTCCAAAATGGGGTCATTTTGTGGGTGTTTTCATTGTCCTGGTGCTCCAGGGCCTTCAAAAGTGTAATAGGTGGTTGAGAAATGTGATGTGTAATTTACACCTGATGGTGCTCCCTGCATGTTGGGTCTCTGTATGTGGCCATGCAATGAAAAAGTCACACACATGTGGTATCATAATACTCAGGAGGAGTAGCAGAATGTATTTTGGGGTGTCATTTGTGGTATGCACATGCCATGTGAGAGAAATAAGCTATTACAATGACAATTCTGTGAAAAAAATCTTAATTTTGCAAAGAATTGTGGGAAAAATTACAACTTCAAATAACTCACCATGCCTCTTACTAAATACCTTGAAATGTCTACTTTCCAAAAAGGGGTTATTTGGGAGGCATTTGTACTTTTCTGGCTTGTTAGGGTCTCAAGAAATGAGATAAGCCGCCAGTACATCAGATGTGATACATTTTTTATGATTTGCACCATAGCTTGTAGACTTTCACACAGACCAAATAATTTCCACTAATTTTTGGTTATTTTTACCAAAGATATCAGTAGCAGTATAAATTGTGGCCAAAATTTATGAAGAAAAATTACTAATTTGCAAAATTTTATCACAGAAATTAAGAAAAATTCATTTTTTTCAAAAAAATTCCGGTCTTTTTTCATTTATAGCGCAAAAAATAAAAAACCCAGAGGTGATCAAATACCACCAAAAGAAAGCTCTATTTATATGAAAAAAGGACAAAAATAATTTGGGTACAGTGTTGTATGACTGAGTAATTGTCATTCAAAGTGTGAGAGCACTGAAAGCTGAAAATTGGTCTGGGCAGGAAGGGGGTTTAAGTGCCCAGTAAGCAAGTGGTTAAAATGTACACAAAGAGAGGTTATTAGGCCCATGTATCTGATATATATATATATATATATATATGTGTATTACAAAAGATTTCCCTAGAAGTTTGGGGTTAAAATTCAAATTTGGTAATGAGATTTTGGTAAAAAAGGGTGAAATTATAAATGTTTGAAGAGTTACTGAAATTAAGTAATCAGGACCAAAATAAATTGCTGTATATATTGAGTCCATGAAATGCTAAAATTTGAGGGGAAAGTTTGTTTGAATAACCGTCAGGGTGACTATTCTGGATATATTTTTGAATTTACAGAATTTCAACCATAAAGTGTTAATGATGTAATGTTGTTTATTCATCAAATACTTTGTTGCTGATGGTCAGATATATATACCAAGTTGGGAGGCTGACTTCTGAGTCAGAATATGTGTTTGGGTAAAATGTTCTGTTCTGAGACCCTCGGATCCACTTGGGTCCCGGGGATAGAAGAAACTAAATGTGTTTGTTTTGTTGAAATCCTGCTGTAATACTGGATTTGGGAAAATGTTTAGTTAAATATAGTTAAATATTGATACTAATATAATGAAAACTGTTGCTGAGAAACATTTTTATTTCTGCATGCTTTATGGACTTATGTTTGAATTAATGAGGAATATTATTTTTAATACCTCCAATGGTTAAGGCCTGAATTGATCAAGTAGATTCATGCACATGAAGAAATGCCCCCCATTCACACCCTACCCTATCCGGATGTCAAGTTACTTGAACAAATGACTACAGTTTTTACATGGAAAGCTTTGTTGTTAATCTTTGTTGTTCTAATGCCATGGGAGGTGCTGAGATGAGTAAGGGCGGACTCCTGCTGGAAAATGTTCCTGGAAATGACACCTTGAGGGTTAGCCAATGACACACACTTAAGGTCTACGAAATTCCAGTGAGCATCACAAGGGAGAGATCCAGATGCTAGCCCAAAGACCCAAGTCTAGCCCAATGCATCAGTTACAGTCTGTATGTGGATGGCGAGTTCTTTACTTACAAAGAGGCAGGATTTGGGGTGGAAAATCTCTGTTTATGTGGATGAGCACAGAATCGAACCAAAAGTTTGGGAAAAGTTTAGGAGAATGAAAATTATAATGTGGACATTTTCCTTTTCCTTTTATGAATTTTATGGACATTTATTAGCCATACAAAAGACTTTTTTGGCTGGTTTTTCTTTGGGACTGTTTTTCATTAGCCTGAAGACTGTCATGCCCCTCCCACTTGCTTTTATGAACTGCCACGCCCCTTCCGTCTTTATATTTCATGGACAATTGCTATGCAGCTGAGATTTTGATATCTACTAATTCTGATGTGTTTATTGTTCTTTATTTTTACATGCTTAGGATAGTGGTACATTTATAGAAGAGTAGTCCAGATGAATGTCGGGGGTATATTGCGGGCAACAGGGTTTGTGATTGTCACATTCGTGACAAAAGAGAGGATTGAAAGGATCATGGAAAAAGCCCCCCTCATGTTCATATTGTATTTTGCAATCTAATACACAACTGCTCCTTTAAGTATCATTTTGCTGATCAAGTAAATATATATTGTTTAAGAAGTGAACTTGTTTTTAAATTGAAACCAGACATAGGGGACTTTAGTTGTCATGGGATAGACTTGAGTTATATCTGTCTGGGTGACATAATATAATGTGACATTATTATTATACAGGATTTATTTAGCGCCAACAGTTTGCGCAGCGCTTTACAACATGGGGCAGACAGTACACTTACAATACAAATCAATACAGGAGGGATCAGAGGGCCCTGCTCGTTAGAGCTTACAATCTAGAAGGGAGGGTCAAATGAAGACAAAAGGTAATAACTGTGGGGGATGAGCTGATGGAAAAAAAAATGAAATTACAGTTGTTAGGTGTGGGTAGGATAGGCTTCTCTGAAGAGAAGGGTTTTCAGGGATCTTCTGAAAGCTAATAAAGTAGGAGATAAGCGGACAGATTGGGGTAAGGAGTTCCATAGGATTGGAGAGACTTTGGACAAGGCCTGGAGGCGAGCATGGGAGGAGGTGACAAGGGAGCTAGAGAGCAGGAGGTCTTGAGAGGAACGAAGAGAGCGAGTAGGTTGGTATTTAGAGATCAAGCTAGTGATGTAGCTGGGGGCGAAATTGTGGATGAATTAGAAGTTCGGTTTTGGCTAGATTGAGTTTAAGGAAGTGGTGAGACATCCAGACTGATATATCTGAGAGTAAATTACTGATACATGAGGAGACAGAGGGAGTGAGCTGAGGGGTAGAGAAATAGATTTGGGTGTCATCAGCGTAGAGGTGGTATTGGAAGCCATGGGAGGCTATCATTTGACCCAAGGAGGCAGTGTAGATTGAAAATAGTAGAGGTCCAAGAACAGAACCCTGAGGGACCCCAACAGAGAAAGGAAGAGGAGAGGAGGAAGTAGAGTTATAAGAAACGCTAAAGGTGCGTGCGTGTAGTTTTTTGAGGAGGAGGGGGTGGTCAACCGTATCAAAGGCAGCAGAGAGGTCCAGGAGTAGGAGTACAGAATAGTGTCGATTGGTTTTGGCCGTTAGTAGATCGTTTGTTAGTTTTAGGAGAGCAGTTTCTGTGGAGTGTTGAGGACGAAATCCAGACTGAAGGGGATCGAGAAGGCAATTATCAGCGAGGTGGACGCTCAGTCTGTTGTAGACCAGACGTTCGAGGAGTTTGGATAAGAGGGGGAGCAAGGAGATGGGGCGTAGGTTGTTAAGATTGGATGGGTCCAGTGAGGGCTTTTTAAGTATGGGTCTGACAAGTGCATGTTTTAGAGAGTTAGGGAAGATGCCAGAAGAGAGGGAGAGATTGAAGATGTGGGTTAGAGAGTGTAGTATAGGGCCAGAGGGTGAACGTAGCATTTGTGAGGGAACAGGATCCAGAGGGCAGGTGGTAAGGTGGACATTAGCAAGTAGTTTAGCAACTTCGTCTGTAGTGGTGGGGTTGAAAGAGGGAAATAATGATTGTGCCTGTGGGCATGAAGTGTAAAGCGTGGAGGGTGTCGGCACAGTAGAGATCTCAGCGCGAATAGTATCTTCTGTTTGATAGATCTCCTGTGCAGTGAGTGAGTTGGCGGGTAGAGGCGGTGGAGGACGAAGTAGAGAATTGAAGGTGGAGAAGAGTTGACGGGGACAGGATGATAAGTTGCTAATGAGAGTGGTAAAATAGGTCTGCTTGGCAGAGAGGAGGCTGGAGTTGTATTTTTGGAGGGCAGATTTATATTGGTAGAAATCTCTCTGGGACTTAGTCTTGCGCCACAGGCGCTCCAGAGCATGATAGGTTAGTTTAGATAAAGAGTTAATGACTATGATTGGTTGATTCTATGTTAAAAGAAAATGTGTCATTTCAATATGTACCCCTTATTGGTGGAAGATGGTTGGTAACTCCCACCTTTCATCCATACTTAACACCTTGTCTGAGCCAGAATAAAGTGGAACAATGTATGAAGCAACTGTGCTGTGTCAATTATTCATATACCCTGTCCCCCTATGCATAGAGATATATTTGGGTATGACAGCAACGTAATCGGCCGATAAGGTAATTATATATAGATAATAAGATAATAGTCAGGACTAGTGGTTAAAGGTGAGATTGCACCTTTCAGAGTTTTTTTTTTTAAATACATTTTTCACCAATGATTTATTATGTTTAATTGTGGACCAGTGCAACCTTTATGCCTGACAATTTATAACTAATAACCCAAATTCAAGTTATGCCTGTCTGTTTGAATGAAGACCTTCAACAGTGGAGGAATTCAAAATCTTTTTGGGCCTCACACTTAACACTGGACTTACAAAAAAAAAAAAATAAGTAAGTACACGCTTACTGGTCCACCCACCGCATGCATCACATGCTCATTTATTAAACCATTATGCCAAGAATGCGATATTTAATGATCATGTGGTTCCTCCATTTCAGCGACCAAAATTACCCTGGATATGATCAATTTTATAAAATTTGGCCACTACTTTTAATTTTTTTCTCTGAAAAATTTCTCCAATTGTATATCCCAGAAAAAAACATCTGTGTGGATGGGTCGCTTGTCCATTTAACAGGCAGGCTGGGCATCAAGCAGTGAATCCTCAGTAAAAGGGCCAGATATGGGTTGAAGATGTACAGGCTGTGTGACAAAGCCACAGGGTACACGTATGCCTTCCTTGTGTACAAAAGTAAGGACACCCAGCTGAATCCCCTAACTGTTCAGACTATATTGGAACCAGTAGAAAATCATTTGGGACTTTATATTCCCACTCTTCAATAAGGGGTATCATCTGTACATTGATAACTATTGCACTAGCCTGCCCCTTTTCCGCTAATCTTTACTAGAAGCAAACACTAGCATGTGGCACAGTGACAGCTATTAGGAATGGTTTACCAGAAAGGCTGGTGAATACAAAACTACAAGGAGGGGGAGTCGGTGAGTTTGCGTTACAATATTGCGTTGGCTATGAATTGGAGGGCCAAACAAGGCATATATATGCTTCTCTCAATCCACAACGACACCTCCGTGGAAATCCACAGAAGGAATGACCCAGTCCAGAAACTCAAATGTGTACATCAGTACAATCTGTTCGTAGGGGGAGTCGATTATAATGATCAGATGATGCAGCCCCATCTAGCAACAAGAACCCACCATTGGTACAAAAAAGTTTCCATTTACCTCTTTATTTTCTTTCCATTTATAATTCCTATGTTATCTACCTTAAATCCACTGAAAGACCCGAATCCTTTCTCCGATATCAGGAGGAAATTATCACTGCCCTTGTGTACCAGGAAGACCTTCCACCAGAAACCATTCACTTACAGGCAGCATGCAGACTCAATGAAAGAAATTTTCCAGATAAAATTCCTCCCAGAGAAACAGGCCAAAAACTTAAAAAAAAAATGTTGGGTATGCCCGAGGGGGAGTTAAACGTGGCACCATGTATTATTGTCTCCAGTGTCCCTCCCAATCAGGACTATGCATAGGAGGCTACTTCCCCCTTATGGTGAACGTAATTCTGACTTCCTGCCATTTCCCTGTATCTAATGTCCATCTAATGTGCTGACCATTTCCATTCACACTGATCATGCCTTTGCCTGCCGCCTGAAGTGACCATGCCTCTGCCTGCCGCCTCAACGGACTCTGGCCTGTTAATTGACCATGCCTCTGCCTGCTGTCTAAACTGACCATGCCCCTGCCTGCCACCTGAACTGACCCTGGCCTGTTTATCGACAATTCTTCTGCCTGCCCCCCCTAGATTGTTTATTAACTATGTTTCTGTCTTACACCTGAACTGACCTTGGCCTGTTATAATCAGCCACGTTTTTACCTGCCACTTGGACTGATCTTTTGCCCTGCAACTGTAGTAGTGGGATTCAAGATAACACAGGGGTCTCACACATGTGAGGGGCTCCAGAGTTGTTTTTCCGAGTGGAGAAAACGTTTTTGGATTGCTTTTTGTAATTCCTGGAGTAGGGACTGGAGGCTTTGAAGAGATTTGGGAGGGAAGAAGCCTCTACCCCTATGCACTGTCCTGGCATTTTAGGGCCTCAAGAAATGGGATAGACAGTCAGTACATCAGGACTAATCAATTTTCAATAATATGTACCATAGCTTGTCGACTCTAACTTTCACACAGACTAAATAATATCCACTGATTCTGATTATTTTTACCAAAGATATGTAGCAGTATACATTTTGGCCTTAATTTATGAAGAAAAATTACTTATTTGCAAAACTTTATAATAGAAACTAAGAAACCATTTTTTTTTTTATTTCAGTCTTTTTTCGCTTATATTATATACAATAAAAAATCCAGTGGTAATAAACCACTTCAATACAGGGCATTTTCACCCCCTTACTGCCCAGACCAATTTTCAGCTTTCAGCGCTGTTACATTTTGAATGACAATTGCGCGGTCATGTTACACTGTACCCATATGAAATTTTGATAATTTTTTCCCCCACAAATAGAGCTTTCTTTTGGTGGTATTTGATCACCTCTCCGTTTTTTATTTTTTGCGCTATAACCAAAAAAGAGCGACAATTTTGAAAAAAACACAATATTTTTTACTTTTTGCTATAATAAATATCCCATAAAAAAAACAAAAACAAATATTTTCCTCAGTTTAGGTCGATATGTATTCTTCTACATATTTTTGGTAAAAAAAAATCGCAATAAGTGTATATTGATTGGTTTGCGCAAAAGCTATATTCATTTTTTTTTTTACTAGTAATGGCGGCGATCTGCGATTTTTATCATGACTGTGATATTGCGGCGGACACTTCGGACACTTTTGACGCTATTTTGGGACCATTCACATTTATGCTATAAAAAATGCACTGATTACTGTGTAAATGTGACTGGCAGGGAAGGGGTTAACACTAGGGGGTGATCGAGGGGTTAATTATGTTACCTAGGGAGTGAGTCTAACTGTAGGGGCCGGCGACTCACAAGGGGAGGAGACGATCGGTGTTCCTCTGTATTGGGAACACACCATCGGTCTCCTCTCCTCTGACAGGATGTGGATCTGTGTGTTTACACACACAGATCCACGGTCCTGCTGTGTTCATGGGCAATCATGGGTGCCCGGCTGCCAGACACGTGCATCGGGTGCCTAGTGACACGGAAGGCGCGTGTGCCCCCCCTAGAGGCTCAGGAAGAAAAGACGTCATATGGCGGCGTCCCGGAGGGACAAAGGGATACTGCCGCCGTCATCACCAAAAGAAAGTTCTATCTGTCTCAAAAAAATGATAAAAGTTTTGTTTAGGTACAGTGTTGCATGACTGAGTAATTGTCATTCAACATGTGAGAGCACTGAAAGCTGAAAATTGGCCTGGGCAGGAAGGGGGTGAATGGGTATCGGGTACACAAAGCACAAAGCACCTTTTCCCCATGTTGATGAGGACAAGGGCCATTCCCGACAACCCTGGGCTGTGGCTGTCGGGGTCTGTGGGCGGGGGGCTTATTTAACAAAGGCCCCCAGATCCCAGCCCTCCAGCTATGTGAATGGGTATCGGGTACAATTCACCAACAAAAAGTGAGAAACACAGGAAACAGTTTTTGACAAGTCCTTTATAAAAAAAATTAAAAAATAGTGTCCCTCAGAAGAGGGCAGTGCCACCAGGTGACGTAACTGGGTGGCCCCGACTCTTGCCTATATAAGAGCAGTCAAAGGGAACAGAGGGAAGACAGCGGGTAGCCTCTTAGAAGGCAAAGTGATGTTTGGGTCTCACGTGTTATAGCCTGCCAGCCCTTCCTTTGCCTTTTGATATACCATTAGGCTTGTTTTGGCTGCATTAACAACCAACACAGTCCCTAATATACTTTTAACCCTTCTGCTTGAGCTTTTGGTATAATACAAATTCCTGGTGCCTTTATGGGTAATTATATTCTCTGTCTGGTAGTAGTGCCTGCTAAGTCGTAGTTTGATATAAAATTTTTAGGTCCGTGTTCTAGCTTTGATGATATGATTTGCGACTGATTTACTTAAGGTTTGTCATGTTCCCTGCTTCTTGGCTGTATTCACTAAGTCACATTTTGAAATCCAGTGTTAATATGTGTACTACAATTTTGATGCTAGCCTATGGTTTATGTTTCAAAATATTCATATCAATACTATCTTGGAGGAATATAGGGGTGGAAGCGAAGCGTGGAGGCAGTTGCTGCCACTTGCCTAACCACGTGTGCACGCCTACTAGTAGAAATTGGGACTATCTCGGCACTAATCATACAATAAGGTTGAGAAGATGTATATAAAAAAATATAGACTTTAATAATGACAAAACACATTTACAAAAAGTACATATAGAATATGCTAAAACAGATTATATACACCACGCTAAACACAGACATAAACGGATAAAACCGTAGAGTTTCTTGTGGAGAGGGGTGTCAAAAAAATGGAATCCTGATGATTAACCGGTTCAATACAGGGCATTTTCACCCCCTTCCTTCCCAGGCCAATTTTTAGTTTTCAGCGCTGTCGCACTTTAAACGACAATTGAGCGGTCGTGCGACGTTGTACCCCAAAAAAATTTACGTCCTTTTTTCCCCACAAATAGAGCTTTCTTTTGGTGGTATTTGATCACCTCTGCGGTTTTTATTTTTTGCGCTATAAACAAAAGAAGAGCGACAATTTTGAAAAAAACACAATATTTTTTACTTTTTGCTATAATAAATATCCCAATTTTTAAAAAAAAAAAACAAATTTTTTCCTCAGTTTCGGCCAATACGTATTCTTCTACATATTTTTGGTAAAAAAAAAAATCGCAATAAGCGTATATTGATTGGTTTGCGCAAAAGTTATAGCGTCTACAAAATACGGGATAGATTTATGGCATTTTTAAAAAAAAAATATTTATTTATTTTTTTTACTAGTAATAGCGGCGATCGCGATTTTTTTTCGTGACTGTGACATTATGGCGGACACATCGGACACTTTTGACACATTTTTGGGACCATTCACATTTATACAGCGATCAATGCTATAAAATTGCATTGATTACTGTGTAAATGTGACAGGCAGTGAAGGGGTTAACCACTAGGGGGACACAAGGGGTTAAATATGTTTCCTAGGGAATTATTCTAACTGTAGGGGGTGGGGACGTACAAGGGGAGGAGACCGATCAGTGTTCCGCTGTACTGGGAACACAGATCGGTCTCCTCTCAACTGACAGGACGTGGATCTGTGTGTTTACACACACAGTTCCACGGTCCGGCCCGGTCAACGGGCAATTGCGGGTGCCCGGCGGACATCGCGGCCGCCGGGCACACGCACCGGGTCCCGAGCAACGCGGCGGGCGCACGCCCCCTAGGCGGCCGGGAAGCCCAGGCCGTCGTATGACGTCCACCCAGGATGGGAGATCCCATCTGTGGACGTCATTTGACAGTAGCCGGGTAGGGAAGTGGTTAAACGAAACAAAGAGTGAGTCCATATGACATATGAAAAAACAACAAAATAGTCCATGCAAAATGTGTAAACTTGATCACGGTGAAAAAAATCCAAACCACCATAGAATCGTGCAGAGAATAGGAAAGATGCCTCCACCTACAGACACACTGCCGCTTACCGTAACAATGTGGTCCCTTATGACAGGGGACCCAGAAACGCAAGTGGCTAATACCCAGCCTGGGGTCTCAATTGCAGACAAGCAACTCCTCACTTTCAGCAGCGGTAATCTCAGAGCAGTCAGATGGTGAAATCCCCATAGAAACAAAAGAAGGCTCACATAGTGTAAAACCTTCCAAAATTTATTAGTGAAAAGAACGAATGGACACTTACAAAATCGTGGATTAAGATGGGCAAACAAAGAACGATTGAGCCGGCCGGCTCTCGACAACTGCCCGTTACTTCCGGGACTAGCGCAGCATGTGGTGATGGCAGCACGCTGCTCCTCCCTACGCATTTCGTCACTACAAAGGACATTGTCACGGGGTACGGGCGGCATCCTGACATTTCAGCTTATGCACCCATGCCATCTCTAACCTGGAAATACTCCTAACTAAACAGCTACCCCTCCAATGGGGCCTATATTTGTCTATACCCAAGAATATAGTGTTAGAGGGGTCCCTATTGTGCGCTGTTAGATAATGCTTTGATACTAAATGTTTGGTGAAACCTTTTCGTATGTTATTAATATGTTCATTCAGGCGTACCTGCAGGCCGCATGGACATTGAAGCATATACACAACTCCCACAGTGGAGCAAGTGATAAAAGGCTCGATGTTATAGCTCTTAGAAGTGCAACTGGAACTGAACCTAGTAGTCCTTCTGGTCCTACATCCATTGATAGCGCAGACCTGACACTTTCTGCATTGGTCATAACCAGTAAGTTCTGCAAAAAAGGTGGCTCTGATAATGGGAGGGTTCAAAATATTGAGGGCCAACTTATCCTTCAAAGAAAGTGCGCCCTTAAAAACCACCTGAGGCCTGTCAGGTAAAATTGACTTGAGAACTGAGTCATTCTTAAGAATGTGCCAATGCTTATTCACTATATGTTTGATGTTAGAGTGTTGGCAAGAATAGTTAGTAATGAATGGATTACAGAATGATTCATTTACATGACCTCCCATGTTCTCTTTCAACAAATCGCCTCTATGGATACGCTTAACCTGTTCCAAAGTGTCAGCAAGGGACTCAGGTGAGTAACCCTTGTCCACAAATCTCTGGGTCAGGACTTGAGCTTGTGCCAAGAACACACTGTGCTCAGAGCAATTGAGCCTCAGTCTCAAATATTGACTTTTTGGCACTGACTTGAGCCAGGAGGCATGATGACAGCTGTTGTTGGGAATAAACAAATTTCTGTCAGTGGGCTTGAAATAAGTGGAGGTGACAAACCGCTCTCCACTGACAGAAATCGTGAGGTCCAAAAAATTGATTGTCTCCTGGCTGGCCTCATAGTTGAAGTGAATGCCCCTATCATTGACATTAAGGGAATGAAGGTTGAAAGGTCAGACTCACTGCCATCCCATAGGAGGAGGATGTTGTCTATATAGCGAGCCCACAAGGTCAATTCAGGCCTTGGCTGGGCATAGACGACATCCTCCTCCCACTTGGCTATGAACAGGTTATCTAAACTAGGGGCATATTTAGCCCCCATTGCGATACCCCTGTCCTGATGGTAGAAATGGCCATCGAACCAAAGAAATTATGGGTGGCCGCATATTCCAATAACATCATAATAAAATCAATCTGATCTTGAGGTAAGTTGGAAGCTTGACTCAAAAAGTGACGTCGGCAGTCACAAGCCAAGTCCCCAAACGGGGCTTGTGGTTGGCAAGAAGATTGATGACATGCCTTGTGTCCTTTACATAAGATGGCATTGTACGTACCAAAGGTTGCAAAAAAAAGTCTATATACTTCCCCACCCGGGAAGTGATGGAATCTATCCCGCTGACAATGGGACGTCCCGGGGGGCAAGTAAGACTCTTGTGCACCTTTGGTAGGTAATATATAATGGGGATCCTTGGTGCTTTAGGGAGCAAAAATACCCTTTCTTTCTTATTCAAAATATGCAAATCAAAACCCCAATGACAATAGTTTCAAGTGTACTCCTATACTTATCGTTTGGATTGGATGGTAAAAGGGTGTAGGTAGCATCGTCTCCCAAGATGCGATAAATCTCTTGCATATAGTCATCTTTATTCAAGATGATTCAAGATGACTATGCCACCCCCTTTGTCCGCCGAACGGATGACCAAATTTTTATTGGCACAAAGAGAATCAATGCCTGCATCAATATCCCTTTTGTTCCTAGCTATTTTGATCTGCATATCATCAAGATCTTTAAGAGCCAAATCTCTAAAGACTCTCAATGAGGGAGAAAAGTGCCCCAGAGGGTTAAACAAAGATGCATTCGATAAACCGGAATGAGAGTAACCTAAGGAAGCTGTCTTCGAAGGATTGAAAGGGTTTGAAGCCAAGTACCTCTGGACGTTCAATTTCCTAACATATTTATGGATGTCCATATATGTCTGGAACTTACTAATATTTGGGGGGCAGAGTGAATTTCAGACCCTTATCAAGAACTCTTTCAGAATCTGTCAAGGTCTGAGAACTCAGATTGAAAATGCCCGTACCATCTACGTCCTTTGTCTTTTTGGACTGAGTACGCCTCCCCCCTCGAGTTCCTCTCTTAGCTCTATCACCCTTTTTGTTCCTTGACTGGGCCTGGGAAAACCCCAATTCTGTTGTCCATAGCTCTCAGCATGGTTAGTGTCACCACAGTTGCCATGGTTGGAACCATAGTATCCCTCGACAGTACCTCCTTGGTTTCCCACTCTGTGGTGGTTGATACATCCCCTCATTCGGGTCACCCAGATCTCGCAAAATTAAAAAATTATTCTGAGTAGGGACATTAAATTCAGACTCAAGATCTGTATCATAGTGTACCACCTGGTGGTCACTATGTGGAACTGGTTGACTGTACCCCTGGTTACGCGAATGCAATTGGGGATTAATTGGAAACCGATTAGTAGGATACCCTTGTTTGGGGTTAGAGAAAGGGCCACGTCCCCACGAGGGCGGTGGACCCTGTGTCCGACCACATCCCTGACTTCGTGGAGGGCCCTGGATGTTCTGATGTTGTTTGCCTCGCCCATAAGAACGAGATGGAGAACTCACATGTTGAGAGCCGCCACCTCCTCTTCCCATGTTACCATGGTTAGGGTAAAAAGGATGTTTCGTCCCCCCCTGGACTTGGGTCTGAGCCCCTCTCGCAGGAGAGCGGACTCGACCCATTCCAGGGTGGACATATTGATTCTGCACACTAAGTGGCCTCACCCCAGATTGGCTGGCAGCCTGCGGAATAGTATCCATGGCTGCATTAGAAATGGCGGCCTGGGGCGTGGTCAAGATGGCGACCAGATAGGACAGGTGAGACGGAGCTCCACACACAACAGGCCTGCAAATCCGTTCTTAGTGGACTAAAAAGCCTTGTCCCCCTCACCTCCCAGCAGGTCTTGCCACTAGTCCCTCTGCCACTCACCGCCAGTCGGTACTGCTGTGGGGCGTGCAGCAGCCTTCTCCCGCCGATCGCGGCACCCGAGGCCGGGGATTGCGGAGGCCTCGTAGGCCTCAAGATGGCGGATCCCCTCCGGAGTATGGAACCAGCCGAGGGCCTGGTCTAAATACCCCACGGGGCTGTGGCTGTGACCGGGCACAGACGTGAGTAAGGTCGGAGCTTGAGGATAGCGGCGTTTGGCTCCGCGGGCGCCGCTGCCGGCTAAGTAATCCAGAGGAGCTCCGCCGACCCCTACTGAATCCGCAGGAATCCTGCTTCAAAACTCCGGGATCTCCCTTAAAACTGACCCTTTGGTGCTCTCCTCCACTACCAGCAGCAGAGCCAAGGAGTATTGAAGACGCAGGCCAGCCGATGGAGCTGCTGTAGGCCCTCGGCCGGCTCCACATCCCAGAGGCAATCCTCCATCTTGCGGCCTGTGCGGCCCTCGCGATCCCCGGCCTCGGGTGCCGTGATCGGCCGTAGAAGGGCCGCAACAAACCATCCACTGCAGACATCCGATTGGGAGACGAGAGGTGACCCAGAGGAGACGAGTGGGGATATCCACGCCATCTCGGAGGCCCTCGGCTGGTTCCATACTCCGGAGGGGATCCGCCATCTTGAGGCCTACGAGGCCTCCGCGATTCCCGGCCTCGGGTGCCGTGCTCGGCGGGAGAAGGCCCGCTGCACGCCCCACAGCAGTACTGACCGGCGGTGAGTGGCAGAGGGACTAGTGGCAAGACCTGCTGGGAGGTGAGGGGGACAAGGCCATACGGCGGGCGGAAGATATACAGTACAGCCTGGCTGTTGGGGGATATTTGCTTGTCATATAATACCTGGCAGACTGGGAACAAAAACTGGGCATGAGAAGAAGAACCTGTGGCGCCCAGAAGAAGAAACACATGGCCCCTACAACACCGCCACCAGCCCAGGGCCCACGTGGAGCAGTGTGTTCAAATATGGCCTCACAGACAGAACACACAGAC
Organism: Aquarana catesbeiana; assembly: GCF_042186555.1. Lineage (NCBI taxonomy): Eukaryota > Metazoa > Chordata > Amphibia > Anura > Ranidae > Aquarana > Aquarana catesbeiana. The sequence continues at coordinate 115,266,800 of NC_133330.1, read as the reverse complement.
ACTCAGGCTGAGTCCTCCCAGATGGGAGAGGATCAGTTTCAAGCATTAATGCAGGCTATAACAGGTTGCCAAACTACCCTAACTACAAAAATAGAGCAAATACAATCAGAGATGGGCCTAATAAGAAGGGATATGGACAAATACAGAGACAGGCTGACGGAGGCTGAAAGGAGGGTAGGGGAAAATGAAGATGAAATCCGAGATCACAGCGCCTCCCTGCGTATATTGCAAGTGAAAATGAAAACGCTGGAATCGCGTGCGGAAGATCAGGAAAACAGAAATCGCAGGAACAATCTGCGCTTGGTGGGACTCCCGGAGGGAGCGGAGGGAAGAGACCCGGAGGCATACACGGAGCAGTTGTTGCGAAACCTTCTCCCACAAGCACCATTTTCAGCACACTTTGCGGTGAAGCGAGCCCACAGAATCCCATCAACTCGAGGCCCACCAGGAACACCTCCTTGCACCTTCATATTTTGTTTATTGAATTTTAGATAGAGATCTGATCTTAAGGGAGGCACGAAAGGTGGGAGAGCTGCGCACTGAAAACGCAAAGATAATGCTATTCCCTGACTACTTAGTGGAAACACAGAGGCAACGCAGGACATTTGACCAGGTCAAGACCCTAATGCGTACTAAGGGGCTAAAATACAGCATGTTATTCCCTGCACGACTCAGAGTAGTGGATGGTGAAACTACTAAATGTTTTACCTCTCCAGAGGAAGCATCCAGATGGCTTGAATCCCTGCCACGCAATCATTGATCTGATGTATGGAGTCCACCACAACTAACCCTCTATCTGCCTGGTGATGACCGGTGGTAAGATTTACAGCTTGTTATCTTTAATAACCCCCACGCCTATTTGTAAGCAGCAAACTGTCTGGGAACTATGGAATACATGAATCCTGAGGGGCCTGGTTATCTGATGGGGTAAAGCCGAACCAGCTAACCATATAATGGGGGATAGACACTTGCTTTGCTGGACGGTCCTATGTCAGGGGATTGGGGGGGACAATGGGGGTGTGTTGGATCCGGGACGCTGGAATGCCTGAAATGAGTCCCCCCCCTCCTGGGGTTCCTTTCCCCCCCCCCAAAGGGACTATCCAGGTGCCGGCAGTCCTGACCGAAGATGTGGAGCCCTGGAACTTTATTTTTGTATTATACTGGCCCCAGGGACGACAAAAAAAGGGAGAATGCGAGATACAATGCCACACATAACCAATGTTTATCCTGCTATTGGAGATGGGTGATGGAGGGAGGGGTTAATGGTGGAATTCTGCTAAGCGGTTTGGCTCTTCAAGAGGACTTTAAATGACTGCTTCTATTGTTTAACCAATTTCTTTTGCTTTCCACAGGTTTTTAGAAACTACCATTGTTTGTAACTAAGATTGTACCCTTAGAGATATCTAAGTGCTAATGGCTACTCTGGCGCAGACAGGTTGCTTTGATCCACGTGGAAGGGAGGGGCCCAGGATGTGGGGGAGGGTTTCCCCCCCCTAATTAATAAGATCTTCTCTTTTCCATTTTTTTCGGTTTTCTCTTTTCTTTAGGGAATTTTGTTTTTTTCCCTTCCCCTTCTCTTTGTTTATTATCAGTAAAGGCCTGCAGATGCAGTGAGTAGTGCGGTCTCTGATCTCACGTTAAGAAAACTAGGTCCTAGGTGTGCCAATTGTTACACACCACCCCCTAGGAGGTTCCTCCTGTTTTTCTTTTTCTTTTCTTGTTTTGGTTGTTATGGGTACTCAAGCACCCCAAGGTTTAATTAATGGGGTGTGGGCCGGGATGGGAGGGATGTTTTGTTTTGTATGTTTAGTTTTTGTTCTTTGTTTTTCGCTTCAATATTCAAGGAAAGATTCCTACAGATGGCTTAACAATAGCAAGGGCGTAGGCTACATGCTCCAGGCTATCAGGCTGGTTATTGCCCATGGGTGGATGATGGGTCCCTTGGTGGGAGGGGGGGAGGGATGAGAAGGAGTTATCTACGTATTCTAACTCTACATGGTTTTCCGGAAGAAATATATACCACATTGAGATATGACTCAGCTGAAAGTATTGTCATGGAATGTAAGGGGTCTTAATCACAAAATTAAACGCTCACTAGTTTTTGAATATCTTAAGAAATATACACCCAGTATTTGTATTCTTGAAGAGACGCATCTGGTGGGGGCAGAGTGTTGGGGTTAAAGAAACCGTGGGTGGGACACCATTACCATGCCACCTACACTAATTACGCCAGGGGAGTTAGTATACTGATCCACAAATTACTCAATTTTGAACCCCTTGATATTCTCATAGACCCAGAAGGCAGGTACGTAATAATCCATGCTAATATAGATGCATTGGCCATGGTTATAGTGGGGGTATACTTGCCCCCACTGGCTAACATCTCCCTGCTGCAGAAGATCACTACCATAATTGCGCAATTCCCCACAGACAATATAATTCTCACGGGGGATTTTAATATCACACCTAACCCTTCACTAGATAAAATGTCCCCAGACCCAGCTACAGATTCTGCGTTTTCTAGATGGTCACAAGTGTTGGGATTGGAGGATGTGTGGCGCTGGAAACATCCAACAGAACGCATATACACGTGTCACTCATCCTCCTATAACTCGTTATCACGTATAGACCTTCTTTACGCAAGCTCACCCATGCTTCCCAAAGTTATAAATATTGAAACGTTACCGAGGGGAATTTCTGACCACTCCCCGCTGTTATGCACACTGCAAACTTCCACTCCACAGGCGGACAGAATTTGGCGACTTTCACGATTTTGGATTGAACATCCTACTATAGAAATTGAGATAGTAAAAGAGATAAAACGATTCTGGTTGGCTAACGCTGGTTCCTCCACTCCGGGGATGGTATGGGACACTTTTAAAGCCTACATTAGAGGCTGCTATATGTCGTCCATAGCTACAGAGCGCAGGAATAATAGGATGCTGTTGGAAGAGGCAGAGACCAAAGCCCGGGACTTAGAGACAAGATACACCCTTACAGCCAACCCTATTATAGTACAGGACATGAAGGTTGCCTATCGGGAGGTAATGCTACTGAGGGTAGCCAAGGCGAACAAACGCCAACTGGCCCAAACTCAAAGAATATTTGAGCAAGGGGAAAAAACAGGTAGACTCTTGGCCTGGTTGGCCAAGGAGCAATCCCCAGTGTCCACAATAGCTCGTATCCGAAAGAATGACGGGACCTTAGTATCAGACCCTGCGAAGATTAACGCTTGCTTTGCTGAGTACTACTCGTCCCTATACTCCTCTAGGGCACAATACTCAGCGAAGGAACTTTCGGACTTCCTAGACGAAATACCGCTTCCGACCCTCACAGCTGCAGCACGAGAGGGCCTCGAGGCTCCAATAACCTTGGAAGAGGTCCAACGGGCTCTAAGCTCCTTACAAACGGGGAAGACACCGGGACTGGATGGCCTGCCCCCTGAATTTTATAAACAGTATATGGGCGAGGTGGCGTCTAGGATGCATACAATGTTTACAGAGACCCTACGAACTGGGGAAATACCGTTATCCATGTCACAAGCCATTATAGTGGTCCTGCCAAAGCCGGGAAAAGACCCCCAATTATGCCCCTCATATAGACCTATATCTTTACTTAATTCTGACGCGAAGATTTTAACCAAAATTTTGGCCCAGCGGTTAAACGAAATAATACTTACTCTAATTCATGAAGATCAATCAGGTTTCATGCCTGGAAAGGGCACGGACATAAACATTCGCAGGTTGTGTGCTGTCCTGGCCTCTGGGGAGGAGGATGCTCGAAACGAAATTGTGGCCTCCCTTGACGCAGAGAAGGCCTTCGACTCTGTTGAGTGGGACTACCTATGGGAGGTCCTCCGTAGGTTCGGGTTTGGCCCGGTCTTTGTCTCCTGGGTCAGGATGGTATACAAGGCCCCCACGGCCAGAGTTCGCACAGGTACAGTACTTTCCCCGTCCTTTCTTTTGGGTAGGGGAACTAGACAGGGGTGCCGGCTCTCACCGGGTCTTTTTGCCCTGGCGATAGAGCCTATGGCCGCCCTTCTCAGGGCCACACCCGAGGTCAGGGGGATTACGAGAGGTCCTATACAAGAAAAGGTGTCGTTATACGCTGACGACACCTTACTCTATCTTAAAGATGATGGTACTTCCCTACAAGAGGCTCTCTCGGTGATCAATAGGTTTGGGAAATTCTCTGGTATATGTATCAACTGGGGGAAGTCGATCCTGTTCCCTCTGCGGGTGGGGTCTACTCCCTTGCAGACGGATGGACAACTCAGTAGGATTTCCCAGTTTAGATACCTAGGGGTAGAAATACATCAAGACTTAAAAAAGTATATCAGCCTCAACTTAAACCCTGTGGTCAACCACCTATCCCAAAGATGTAACACATGGAGATCCCTACCACTAACCCCGGTTGGCCGTGTAAACTTAATCAAAATGTCAATTCTACCTAAGTTTACATACCTATTCCGACAAACCCCGATCCCTATACCAATGACCTTCTTTCGACACTTAGATAGCATTATTACCTCATTCATTTGGAATGGGAAAACCCCTAGAATAGCCAGGGCAACATTGCAACTACCAGGGACCTTGGGGGGTCTGGCCTTGCCCTACTTCCTAAAATATTACTGGGCAGCGGTATTGGTAACAGTAAAATGGTGGTTCTCAGAAGAATCGGCCAACCCTGCTGCTTCCGTGGAGGCGGCGCTGCTCGGCTCCTATGCGGAGTTGAGGATTTTGGTGCACAGAGGCCCTAGATCCAATCCAAATGTGACCTGTCCCATGAAAACAATCCTTAAAGTATGGGATACTGTTAATACGCAATTTTTGGGACCTAGTAATTGGTCCCCAGCAACTCTCCTATGGGGTAACCCCCGCCTGCCACATTTTCACTCCATCCCCGACCCAGTTGTGTGGGCCAGATATGGAGTCACGACCCTGGGGGATATAGTTGCCCAGGGACAACTAATCACCTTTGATGCTTTAAAAAGAGAAAAGGATCTACCCAATCATATGTTCTTCAGGTTCCTCCAGGTGAGGCATGCGTTCCGGTCCCAGTTCCCCAGTCCGCTGACTCTGGAGGAGACACCGATAGAAAGTGTATTAAAAAACCAAGATGGCGGAAGAACACTGTCCGACATCTATAATTTGCTTGTGACTCGAGATACATCTAAAGTCTCCCAGCTATGTGAGCGGTGGAGGGTGGATGTTCCGGGGTTGACGGATGGGGACTGGGAAGAGGGAATTCAGCAATATTTACCCTTGACAATTTCAGCAAGGGATAGATTTATGCAGCTGAAATTCTTACATAGGGCCTACTACTCTCCAATACGCCTGGCGAAAATATACCCTGATAGAACAGCGAGGTGCCCTAGATGTGGGTCTGGGGAGGCCGATTTTTTTCATGTGGTCTGGTCCTGCCCTGGAGTGGTGGAATTCTGGAATAGTATACTTGCTGATATCAACTCTATAGGGGGACTGCAAGTCCCATATAGCCCAATACCTCTTTTACTAGGTATCTGTGACTTTCTAGAAGTCACATGGGGAAAGAAACTATTCATCTTCTATACCACATTATATGCTAGAAAAGCAATCCTATTGCAGTGGAATCAATCCCAACCGCCCACCAAACAACTCTGGCAATCTCTGATAAATAAAGCGCTACCATTATATAAAATGACATATATGGGAAGAAATTGTCCAAAAAAATTTGAGAAGATTTGGGCAGCGTGGGTGAAGGCAAAACACCTGTCTATTGAATAAAATGGTGGGTCTGGGCCCATTGGGAATGGCGTTGACTTGGGCCCCCCCCTTCGGCTGTGGGCCCACAGGTCTCTTCAAAACTATGTATGAGTGGGGGAGATTGTCCCAGGTTGAAAGGTGGGATCCCTTACACTTACACCTTATATTAATATCCTTAACGAGTGTATTAGTATCTTCTTCTGAAGTGGATAACTAATGTTATAATTGAATCTTACTCATACTAAGTCATGTAACTGTTCTATGAATGTCATCTGTATTCAAATCTAACTCGAAGTGAATTGTTTCTTTTGTGAAAATTTAAATAAACTTTTTTGTTAAAAAAAAGAAAGAAATGGCGGCCTGTTCGGATAAAAACTTCTTTTGCAGGTCTGTGCTGTGCCACTTGGTAAATGCTGCCAAGGCCTGTGTGTTGGAGAGACACAAGACCACCCTCTTTTGCAAGGTAGCTTAATAAGGTCAGAGAAATTGGAGCCATGGAAGACTTGGTGAGTGGCTGCACATTTAGAGCACGGAATCTTATCAGCAGAAGGATTATAAACACGAACATCACATGTACCAAATTTATTGTGGAAATAAGGACCTTTATATGATTTTGGCTGCACGTGTGCATTTTAGTAGACTGTTTTTGGATATATAGCGGATTATTTCTAATACCTTTTTCAACCATTCCACACCCCCTTCCCCCCCCCTTCCATTTCCCCCTTCCCCCCCACCCCCCACCACTTCTTCCACACTGGTATGCACATCCACAAGGTGCCACTTGACACATATGATATATACAGCAGCACCATGTATGGATTTTGATTCTTTCATGTTTTATTTTATTTTATGAAGTATATAGCACATATATAGGAAATCACAAGTTTGATAGAGGAACAGCGCCATACCTTTCAATTCAGCTGTCCCCATTTATGGTGACTGCATGTTGGGTGGCAGCAGTTCCAAATTGTTAGCAATCACATCTTCACTATCTCCACTGCGCGGGTCCACTACTCTTTCCATGGAAGACTTAGTCTACTCGGCCCAAAACAGAAAAGAACAATATGTTCAAACATGGTCAGTATGGGACCGATTTGTACTTTCAGAAGAAGGGAAGAGAAAGATGAAAGATAGAACGGGGGAGTGAAATCTGCCTGTGTGGAACCTCTACATCTTGCTGTGAAGGGGGAATGGGGAGGGGAGGGGAGGGGCTTGGGCTTTGTGTTTTTTTTTTTTGTTATATTACGTTTAGTAGGGTTTGGGGTATTTAGTAAAAGGAACTAAAGGGAGGATTAGAGAATTAAATAAGGAATGAGATCCTGGGAATAAGTTTTGTGGTATTGAGGTCTCAATTTAGGTAAACTATAAGGGTACAATCCCTGAATGTCTTTGTAGAGATTGAGGAACGCTAAGTTAACATAAAATGCAAGTATAAAGTATTAAACAGATGTATTTGTAAGTGTTGAAATGCGATGTAATTATGCATTCTCTATCACCCTTTATATAAACAAAGAATTGAAAAAAAAAAAAAAGGAGGAGGTGGAATCCTTATGGGTAGAGCTCCAAAGGGTTGAAGCTAAGGGGAAAATAATACTGGGAGTATGCTATAGGCCCCCTAACCTGAGGGAGGAAGTGGAGACAGATCTTCTATCACAATTTGGATTAGCAGCAAGGATGGGAAGTGTTATCATAATGGGGGATTTTAATTATGCAGACATAGACAGGGCGGAGGGAACCACGCATTAATTTAAGGCTCACCAGTTCCTTAATGTCTTGCAGGACAATTTTATGGGTCAGATGGTAGACGCACCAACTAGAAATAAAACATTACTGGATCTACTGATTACCAACAATACAGACCTGATCACGGATGTGGAAATACGGGGCAATTTAGGTAACAGCGATCACAGGTCAATTAGTTTCAGTATAAATCACACAAATAGGAAACATAAAGGGAATATAAAGACACTGAATTTCAAAAGAGCCAACTTCCCTAAACTACAAACCTTGCTAAAAGGCATAAATTGGGATAAAATATTAGGAACAAAGAATACGGAGGAGAGATGGGTTTGCTTTAACCCCTTCCCAACCGGCGCACGACGATGTACGTCGGCAGAATGGCACGGCTGGGCAAATGGGCTTACTGGTACGTCCATTTGAATTTCCCGCCCTGCCATTGCGTGCGCACCGCCGGCAGCGCGCGTGCGCCGGCCGGGAGATCCGTGAGTTGGGTCGCGGGTCCCGCGGACTCGATCGCCGCGGGGATACCCGCGATCGCCTCACGGAGAAGATGAACGGGGAGATGCTGATGTAAACAGCATCTCCCCGTTCTGCCTAGTGACAGTCTCACTGATTTCTGCTCCCTGTCATCGGGAGCAGAGATCAGTGTAGTGTCACAGCTAGCTCATCCCCCCTACAGTTAGTAATCACTCCCTAGTACTGACTTAACCCCTCCCTGCCCCCTAGTGGTTAACCCCTTCACTGCCAGTGTCATTTACACAGGAATCAGTGCATTTTTATAGCAGTGATCGCTGTATAAATGACAATGATCCCAAAAATGTGTCAAAAATGTCCGACCTGTCTGCCATAATGTCGCAGTCACAATAAAAATCGCTGATTGCCGCCATTACTAGTAAAAAAAAATTATTAATAAAAATGCCATAAAACTATCCCCTATTTTGTAAACGCTATAACTTTTGCGCAAACCAATCAATAAATGCTTATTGCGATTATTTTTTTACCAAAAATATGTAGAAGAATACGGATCGGCCTAAACTGAGGAAAAAAAAATTTTTTTATATATTTTTGGGGGATATTTATTATAGCAAAATGTAAAAAATAATGCGTTTTTTTCAAAATTGTCGCTCTTATGTTGTTTATAGCGCAAAAAATAAAAATTGCAGAGATGATCAAATACCACCAAAAGAAAGCTCTATTTGTGGGAAAAAAAGGACGTCAGTTTTGTTTGAGAGCCACGTCGCACGATCGCGCAATTGTCAGTTAAAGCGACGCAGTGCCGAATCGCAAAAAGTGCTCTGGTCAGGAAGGGGGTAAAATCTTCTGGGGCTGAAGCGGTTAAGAGCATATTAAATAAGGGCATTAGCCAATGTATCCCATTGGGTAATAAATTTAAAAGAGCGAACAAAAGTCCTGGATGGCTTAACGCCAATGTAAAAATGCATATAAAAGCAAATGGGGAAGGCCTTCAAAAAATACAAGGTTGAGGGATCATCCTCAGCATTCAGACTTTATAAAGAATGCAACAAGAAATGTAAGGGTGCAATTAGGACGGCTAAGATAGAACATGAAAGAAACATAGTGGAGGAGAGCAAAAAAAATCCCAAGAAATTCTTTAAGTATGTAAACAGTAAAAAAGGGAGGACAGACCATATTGGCCCCATAAAGAATCAGGAAGGACATCTGGTTACAAAGGATGGGGAGATGGCGAAGGTATTGAATTTATTATTCTCCTCAGTTTTCACGAGTGAATCGGGGGGCTTCAGTAACCAAAACTGCAGTATTTATCCTCATGACACAACACAGGATGCACCTCCATGGTTAACAGAGGACAGAATTAAAATTAGACTTGAGAAACTTAACATTAATAAATCACCGGGACCAGATGGCTTGCATCCGAGGGTACTTAGGGAACTCAGTCAAGTGATTGCCAGACCGTTGTTCCTAATTTTTACAAACAGTCTACTGACTGGAATGGTACCAGCTGATTGGAGAAAAGCCAATGTAGCACCAATATTTAAAAAGGGCCCAAAATACATCCCTGGGAATTACAGACCAGTTAGCCTAACATCAATAGTATGTAAACTCTTGGAGGGGGTGATAAGGGACTATATACAAGATTTTAGTAATGAGAACAGTATCATTAGCAGTGCATGGATTCATGAAGAATCGTTCTTGCCAAATCAATCTACTAACCTTCTATGAGGAGGTGAGTTGCCATCTAGATAAAGGAAGAACCGTAGACGTGGTGTATCTGGATTTTGGAAAAGCATTTGACAAAGTTCCCCATAAATGTTTACTGTACAAAATAAGGTCTGTTGGCATGGACCATAGGGTGAGTACATGGATTGAAAACTGGCTACAAGGGCGAGTTCAGAGGGTGGTGATAAATGGGGAGTACTCGGAATGGTCAGGGGTGAGTAGTGGGATTCCCCAGGGTTCTGTGCTGGGACCAATCCCATTTAATTTGTTCATAAACGACCTGGAGGATGGGATAAACAGTTCAATCTCTGTATTTGCAGACGATACTAAGCTAACCAGGGCAATAACTTCTCCCCAGGATGTGGAAACCTTGCAAAAAGATCTGAACTAATTAATGGGGTGGGCAACTACATGGCAAATGAGGTTCAATGTAGAAAAATGTAAAATAATGCATTTGGGTGACAAAAATATGAATGCAATCTATACACTGGAGGGAGAACCTCTGGGGGAATCTAGGATGGAAAAGGACCTGGGGGTCCTAGTAGATGATAGGCTCAGCAATGGCATGCAATGCCAAGCTGCTGCTAACAAAGCAAACAGAATATTGGCATGCATTAAAAAGGGGATCAACTCCAGAGATAAAATGATAGTTCTCCCAATCTACAAGACTCTGGTCCGGCCGTACCTAGAGTATGCTGACCAGTTCTGGGCACCAGTCCTGAGGAAGGATGTACTGGAAATGGAACGAGTACAAAGAAGGGCAACAAAGCTAATAATGGGTCTGGAGGATCTTAGTTATGAGGAAAGGTTGCGAGCAATGAACTTATTCTCTCTGGAGAAGAGACGCTAGAGAGGGGATATGATTTCAATATACAAATACCGTACTGGTGACCCTACAATAGAAATAAAACTTTTTCGCAGAAGAGAGTTTAACAAGACTCGTGGCCACTCATTAAAATTAGAAGAAAAGAGGCTTAACCTTAAACTACGTAGAGGGTTCTTTACTGTAAGAGCGGCAAGGATGTGGAATTCCCTTCCACAGGTGGTGGTCTCAGAGGGGAACATCGATAGCTTCAAGAAACTATTAGATAAGCAACTGAATGACCGCAACATACAGGGATATACAATGTAATACTGACACATAATCACACATAGGTTGGACTTGGTGGACTTGTGTCTTTTTTCAACCTCACCTACTATGTAACTATGTAAAAGCTTCTTTTGCCGCTCAAAAACCATCTGAGACTCATAGTCTGCGATATCTCTATTATATTTTATTTTCTTTTTGATTTTTTGCTCTCTCTCCTCCTCCTTCAAGAGTTTAAGCAGATGCTTTGACCTTTCCACATATTTCTCACTGGCCTTGAAGGGAATAATTTTCTCTTTGATGAGTTTGATGCCATCATCAAGTCTTCCTAATTTATTGGTCTTTCTACCAGAAATTGCAAAAAGCTAATTCCTGCTTCATTAAAATATTTGTACCACCCTTCAAGGTCAACTTCACCCTTTTGGGGGCACACTTCCCACCTCAAACTCGCGAGTCAAGATGAGAGTTCAGCGGCAGCGCAGGCAGCAGCAGCAGTTTTTACATAAACATCCGGTTGGCCTGCTGAAAAGTCTGGACGGTTGAAGCTGTGACAGATCTTCCCTTCCCCCCTATTTGAAGTTGTGGATACCCGATGTCCCATCTTGCCAGCCCTGGCGGCTAAATAAGCTTTTTGAGACTTGTAAGACGTATGTCTTTTCAAGTCCCCTGCTTCCGGTAAGCCTCCTCAGATGCCCTGGTGATGGTTCTATCATATATCCAGACATCTCATTTCACTTGATGTTTTACCCTTTCACCTACCAGAAGCTTTCCAATTTTTTATCTTCACCAGTTAACCCTCAGAGACTGTTGGTGGTGGTTTTCGATTCCCATCAGGAATACACTTTCTAAATATTTTGGACTTTTTTGGTTGATTTTTTATCCATTATTTGGTCTTGTCTTTACACTTCACTGGTGTATTGTAATTATTATATTTTACATGTCATTTTGTAATATATAGTGCACTTTTTGTATTGAGTCACTCTTTATCTAACTTTGAAATACTTCTTGTCTATGTGCCGGCCATTGAGAGATAGCTCGAGCTTAATTTTGTATTATTATTTATACGCATAGCGCTACACTATATATTTTCTGATTGATTCTCTTTGCGCCAATAAAAATTTGGTCATCTGTCCGGCGGACAAAGGGGTTGGCATAGTCATCTTGAATAAAGATGACTATATGCAAGAGATGTATCGCATCTTGGGAGACGATGCTACCTACATCCTTTTGCCATCCAATCCAACGATAAGTATAGGATTACACTTGAAACTATTGTCACTAGGGATTTTGATTTGCATATTTTGAATAAGAAAGAAAGGGTATTTTTGCTCCCTAAAGCACCAAGGATTCCCATTATATATCATCTACCAAAGGTGCACAAGAGTCTTACTTGCCCCCCCGGGACGTCCCATTGTCAGCGGGATAGATTCCATCACTTCCCGGGTGGGCAAGTATATAGACTTTTTTTTTTCAACCTTTGGTACATACGATGCCATCTTATGATGTTTATAATGACCGAAATTCACCCTGTAACTTAATTATCAATAATCTTTTCTCTTAGGGCCATTATGCTTTGGCTTAGAGGTGTGCATTACTGTCTTGGTTTGCACGTTTTTCCGCCTCTGACTATTGGCCCAATACATTCCATTTTTATTAATTCTATTTTTTTTTCTGTTCTCTGAAAGTATGTTTGTATCTGCCTCATTTATTCGAGTTTTTATGTTTTTGCGAGTGGATGCCCAGTCCTTCTTTTTCCCTTATTGTATTGGCATTCATACATGCATATTTAGGTTTTTTCCTACAGCCAAGATGGCGCCTTTTGACGGCGATACTGGACTAAGACCGAGGCTTGGATAAGTCTGTTTTGTTATATAAGTGGTGCGTCAGGACGCCGCCCGTACCCCATGACGACGTCCTTTGTAGTGACAAAACGCGTAGGGAGGAGCGGTGTACTGACGTCACCCTGTGCTGCGTTAGTCCTGGAAGTAACGAGCAGTTGTCGAGAGCCGGCCAGCTCGATCGTTCCTTGTTTGCCCATTTTAATCTACGATTTTGTAAGTGTCCATTCATTCTTTTCACTAATAAATTTTGTAAGGTTTTACACTATGTGAGCCTTCTTTTGTTTCTATGGGGATTTCACCATCTGACTGCATTGAGATTACCGCTGCTGGAAGTGAGGAGTTGCTTGTCTGCCATTGAGACCCCAGGCTGGGTATTAGCCACTTGCGTTTCTGGGTCCCCTGTCATAAGGGACCACATTGTTCCGGTAAGCGGCAGTGTGTCTGTAGGTGGAGGCATCTTTCCTATTCTCTGCACGATTCTGTGGTGGTTTGGAATTTTTTCACCGTGATCAAGTTTACACATTGTGCATGGACTATTTTGTTGTTATTTCCATTGGATATCACATGTCATATGGACTCACTCTTCGTTTCTTTTAATTATCAGGATTCACTGTTTTTTGTCACTTAATTTTTGCTATTATCTTTTAATTGGGTTCTATTAACCCATCCATATATACACTCATTGTTTCATGTTGATAATTTTAATTTTGTCATTTTTACTTTTGCATTCACATGGTATTAGCATTGGGGTTTTATTTGCCTCCTCATCACAGAGTGGCTTTTACCGTTTGCTATTAGTAAACGCATTGGCCCAATTCCATTGGTTTGTTTTTTATCATGAATTCTTAGCACAGCTTCATCTGTTTTCTATTTCTGTTTGGCGTCATACAATGCCTTGAGTTGTAGCTTGGTCCTTTTAGAAAAATAGGGCAGTTTTCTTTTTTAACTACTTATATGCAAGTTATTGTCATAAAAAGTGTTTGGGGACCTGGGTCCTGCCCCAGGGGACATGTATCAATGCAAAAAAAAGTTTTAAAAACGTCAATTTTTTTGGGAGCAGTTATTTTAATAATAAACAATAAAAGTGAAATATTCCTTTAAATTTCATACCTGGGGGGGGTGTCTATAGTATGCCTGTAAAGTGGCGCATTTTCCAATGTTTAGAACAGTCCCTGCACAAAATGACATTTCTAAAGGAAAAAAAGTCATTTAAAAGTACTCGCGGCTATAATGAATTGTCGGTCCCGGCAATACAGATAAAAGAAGTCATTGAAAAAATGGCATGGGATCCCCCCAGTCCATTACCAGGCCCTTTTGGTCTCGTATGAATATTAAGGGGAAGCCCGAACAAAAATTTTTCTAAAAAATTGCGTGGGGGTCCCCCCAAATTCCATACCAGGCCCTTCAGGTCTGGTATAGATATTAAGGGGAACCCCGTGCCAAAATTTAAAAAAAATGGTGTGGGGGTCACCCTCAAAATCCATACCAGACCCTTATCCGAGCACGCAACTGGCCAGGCTGCAGGAAAAGAGGGGGGACGAGAGAGTGGCCCCCTTCCTGAACCATAGCAGGCCACATGCCCTCAACATGGGGAGGGTGCTTTGGGGTAGCCCCCCAAAGCACCTTGTCCCCAAGTTGATGGGGACAAGGGCCTCATCCCCACAACCCTTGCCCGGTGGTTGTGGGGGTCTGCAGGTGGGGGTGTTATCGGAATCTGGAAGCCCCCTTTAACAAGGGGACCCCCAGATCCCGGCCTCCCCCTGTGTGTAATGGTAACAGGGTACAAATTTACCCCTACCATTTCACAAAAAAAGTGTCAAAATGGTACAAATGACAAGACATGGCTTGGGACAAGTCCTTTATTAAAAAATAAAAAAATAAAAATGTCCCACGAAGTTCATTCATCTTCTTCTCTCACTCCGCCGACGGACCAAAAAAAACCGGTTGGCCCCGCCCCCTCTGATGCCCTGGGAAAGTCATTGGGAAGTCCCCATGCATCAGAGGGGGGCGGGGTCAACCGGGAATGTTTTTAAAACTTTTTTTTGCATTGATACATGACCCTTGGGGCAGGACCCAGGTCCCCAAACACTTTTTATGACAATACCATGCATATATGCCTGTAAAATTAGCACTTTTGATTTCTCCCATAGACTTTTAAAGGGTGTTCTGCGGCTTTTGAATTTGCTGTGAACACCCCAAATTGTTCGCGAACAGGCGAACACCTGATGTTCGAGTCGAACTTACGTTCGACTCAAACATCGGGCTCATCCCTATTTGGTATGTCATCTACTACATTCTTTACTCTGGTCCTCCTAAAATCCATAGGAGTAGGCTCTGCTATTTGCATACTCGTATATACCAATCTCAGGCCATTATTATCATACCTTGTAGGTAACTTGCTGCAGCCATTCCATCACCACAGGCATTAAGGATTATCTAACCTCATATCCATTAAGGCTTTAGTAATCCTATAGAAACTTATCTGCATTGGTTATTTTCTACCTTTTGCATGCTACGTTTTGAGGCCTTATGATTATTGATGGGATGTGTCTAAACACTTTTCTTACTTCTATAGGTAAGTTTATTTTATATCAATATCATTTAATCGTCTATCGCCAGTTTTAAGTCACACCACTTGCAGTCTTAATTGGCTACCATATTAATTTCCTATTTATGTTTGAATATTTGATGACAGACCTCTGCAACCATCTCTGCTGTGTCCCGGACATTCGCCTACATCCTTACCAAGCCAAATCTACCTAGCAATAATATACTGTAAGTCAATATTTTTCAGCTTTTCCACTCTATAATCCGCCTGCAGTTTGTGGTGACTGTGCAACGTTGTAGCTATGGGCACTTTTCTGTCTAGGATGAATTCTATTACTGAGATTACCTATATATCATTATTTTTTTGATATGCAAATTATTATTAGTATATATTTTTTATAACTTGCGGTATATGGCTATATCTCCATAAGACAATGTTGCATGTGTCCCCATAGCCGTGCTTTGCTCCTTCAGTGCTGGGGCAATCTACTTCTTTGCAGACCAGGTGGTGGACAGCTAGTATGTTCTATTAGATTATGTTTATACCTTCATAACTATTATGTATTGTAAAATTTACTGTTTGTTTTTATTCATGTAGAAAGTTATGCCTAAGCTCCTGAAGAAGCGCTTTTGCGCATAACATGTAGAGCTGAGCTACAGCATGCCCCGAACTATCTACACCAAGCCTGATGGTCTACTGTTATTCGTCAATCTAAGGACATTCTTACAACCATTCAGGACAATATTATCTGGTGTAACTGGTGGTGTGATCTACAGCAGTTAGGCAATATATACATTGTGACGTTTTTAACAATGTTTGTCTATAATCTTTTTCTTTTACATTTTTTTGTAATAAAGATGTTTTAATTTTAACTAAGTGTATCTCAGTGCCTACAAAGTCCAGTGTTTAATTGCTCCAAAAAGTATTCTAATTCAATAGGACGCAGCACATTTTTATCCTACTTGTATCCGCAGTGCCACCCTTTGGGGATGCAATTAATTGTTTCCAATTTTTTTAAAATAAAATAATAAAAAAAATATCAGCACCCCTGTGCTCACATGCAAATGTGAATTCAGAGTCAGAGTCGATTCAGAGTCCTGCACTCGTATGTAAACAGTGATCGCACCACATATGTGAGATATTGCCATGAACATCAGAGCAAGAGGAATAACTTTAGCTCCAATCCTCCCATGTAACTCTAAAATGGTAACCTGTTAAGGCTTTTAAAGCATCGCCTATGGAGATTTTGTGGTACCTTAGTTTGGTGTCGTTCACAGGCATATACAATTTTAAAGAGTGACATGTTCGGTATCTATTTACTTGGCGTAACATCATCTTTCATATTTTACCAAAAATCGGGTATTATATAGTGTTTGTGTACACTAAAATTAATTAAAACTTTTACAAGAGAGGACAAGATAGAACCACCTGATAAGGGGCTGGACAAAAGCTTAAAGCACCTTCCTCCCGAAGGCTTGTTCCAGACTGGAGAGCAGGTCCAATCAGTAATGTTTCAAGAAGATTTAGAAGTTGGACCAGGTTGCGGCTTTGCAGATCTGGAGTGGAGATGCTCTGGCCTTTTCAGCCCAAGAAGTAGCCAGAGGTCTGGTGAAATGAACCTTGATATTCAATGGATGACCCAGTGAAGATGCCCAATATGCTTCCACGATAGCAAATTTCATCCACCTTGAAATGATATTTTATTAAGGCTCTCTGCCTTTGTTTGGCCCAGAGAACAGAACAAACTAAAGGTGGATTACCAATCTTTTGTGCTTTCATTGTAGACTATCGGATACCTCCTTACGTCCATCTTTTTTTTTTTCTTTCAAATAACATTTTTTTATTTTATTTAGCTTATCAAGCAGCAGATAGACATAACTTGTGCATTGCAATGTACAACAGTCAACATAATTCAGCTTATGCACATATTGTATCCAAACATAGCACTGTGAATGACATGCCATCATATCTGGCCTACTGCCTAAATCGTCAGTTCTCAAACTACATCTGCTACATGCTATTACATAATCAGGGAAAAACAAGGAAAAAATAGTAAGAAGAAATAAGAAAAACAGATTAGAAATTACAGAGAGCGATAGAGCTAAAGGAAGGGTAGAAAGGGAAGGTATGGAGGATAGGGATGGAGACTCGACCCTCGGCTCAAGGCGGATCCTCATGGCGGTGCCACTCCTCCTAGACCTTATTGTGTGTTTCCAGCCTATCTTGTAGTCTAGCTGTCATCTTTTCCATAAGTTCTACATCTTTTATTCTAGCATAAAGGTCTTCCTGGGAGGGGGGGGGGGGTGTCTTTTCCAGTGGAGGGCAACCAGGCACCGAGCAGCTGTTAGAATATGTCTTAACAGTTTTTTAGAGGGTTCAGGAATCCGTAAAGGAGACACCCCTAGTAAAAATAGTTTTGGGGTCAGGGGGACTTGTACTCCCAATAAGCAGGATAGCAGGAGCTGTGTCTCCGTCCAAAAAGGGACAATCTTGGGGCAGCTCCAGCATATGTGATAGAGGGTGCCTTTGTCTCCCCACCAGCACCAGCACCTATCCGAGCATGAGGGGTATATGACATGAAGCACGTCCGGTGTCAGGTACCAAAAATAGAGGATTTTATATGAGTTCTCCTTATAAGGGGGACAGTAGGCGCTCTTTGCTGCCTGAGACCAGATTGCTCGCCTTGTCGCCTCCGGGAGTACTTCCCCCAGAACTTTTTCCCAGCGGAGCATGTACGCATGCTTACCGTGGGTGGTAATAGAGTGAGAGTTAAGCAACCGGTAGATATCCTTTATCAAGCCTCGGGGTGCCTTACCTTCTAGTATTATGCTCTAGAAAGGGGATGAAGCTGAAAATTGGAGATTCGGGGCAATAATGACGTATCTGCAGATATCCATAAAACACCTGGCGAGGCAAGTCATGTTTTGTCTGTAATTGGGTAAACAATAGTATTCTACGTGACCTGGGGTCCACCAAGTGGCCCATATGAAAAAGATTCTGTGTCGCCCAAGGCAGAGACATCTGGCATGTTAGGCCGGCAGGCAAGTCAGGGTTATAAAGAAAGGATGTGAGGAGTGACTTCTCTGAACTGAGCCCATGGGCATGAGATAGTCTTCGCCAAAGCGACCTAAGTAGGGTCATTGACCCCAGGAGTCTCTCCGGGTCCACCCTCGCGTTTGCATACCAGAGCAGGCTGTTTGGGTGTATAGGAGCTAGCCATATCTTCTCAATTTCCACCCATTTATTATATGCCCGTTGGGGAAACAAGGAGGTGATGGCCCTCAGTTGAGATGCTTGGTAATACTTCACCAAATCGGGAAATGCCAACCCCCCATCCATTCGGGATGCTATTAGCACTGAGCGGGGTATTCTGTGTCTCTTGTAGTTCCAGACAAAGCGCACCAGGTCTGCCTGAAGCTTCCACAGTTGTCCATAAGGGACTGGAATGGGCAATGTCTGGAACAAGTACAAAAGTTTGGAGAGAATGGTCATCTTTACAGACGCCACCCTGCCCAAAAGGGAAATATGGTGGGTTTTCCATTTTTGTAAAAGATCCCTTATTTGGCGGAAGAGGGGAGGGAAATTTGCTTGATATAAGGATGTGTAGGATGGCGTAATTTGGACCCCTAAGTATTTCAGGGCTGAGGTCTTCCAGTGGTAGGGAAAGCACTGCTGGAGATGTTGTACTTCTACATTTGGGATGTTAATTAGGAAGTGCTTTTGATTTGGTTGCATTCATTTTGTGTCCGGAGAGGGATTTGTAGGTGTCCAGTTCGACGTGTAGATTAGACAGTGATATATTGAGGAAGGGTAAGAATGACATAATCCGTGAACAAAGCTAATTTAAACTCCCTCCCTCGGACTGAAACCCCCCCGTATATATTCGGGTTTCCGAGAAATGGACACCCCCAGGGACTCAACACACAACGCAAACAGTAAAGGAGAAAGCGGGCATCCCTGACGGGTACCGTTTGCTATTTAAAAAGTGGGGGACATAGCAAAAGGGGTCTTAACCAGGGACATGGGAAATGTTGAATGGCCCGCAAAAATGCTCCCCGAAAGCCCATATGTCTTAACGTGGCAAACAGGAAGGGCCAGCCAAGGCGATCAAATGCCTTTTCTGTGTCCAGTCCCAAGACCAGGGATGCTTGGCCCTCCCTGTTCGCCGCATCTATCAGATCGATGACCCGTCTCGTGTTATCCCCCAATTGGCGGAGGGGGACAAAGCCTACCTGATCTTTATGTATCAGGGATGGCAATATCACATGCAAGCGTATAGATAGGAGTTTTCTAAAAATGTTTAGATCGGAGTTTAGGAGTGCTATTGGCCTATAACTAGTGCAAAGAGCAGGGTCTTTATCCGGTTTTGGGATTAATGTGAGGAAGGACCTCTGCATGTCAGAAGGTATAGGTGTTTGTTGGAGAAAAGTATTAAATAATTTACACATGTGTGGTAGAAGAATAGGGAGAAAAGTTTTGTAGTATTCATAGGGAAGTCCGTCAGGGCCTGGGGATTTACGGGTGGGCAGGGACTTAACGGTAAAGGCAATTTCCTCCTCAGATATATGATATATTTGCATTGAGAGAAAGAAGGTCTGGGGCCTGAAGTCAGGGAATCCCGCTACGTTCCAAATATTGGGTCAGCCGGTCAGTAAGTTCAGGGGAAGGGGTGTCATGAGGGATCTCAGGATTATTATATAGCGTGGTATAAAATTCCGCAAAGATTTGAGCTATATCATGGGGATGGCAGACCAGGCAGCCCTCTTTGTTTTTTATTTGATGAGGTGTAGTTGCGTTTCAGCGTTCAGTCAGTTTGCGGGCCACGAGGGAGTGGGCCTTATTACCCTTATCATAATAGAGCTGTTTCAATCTCTGTAAAGCTTTTTCCACCCTGCCAATAGCCAAGTCTTAAAGAGTCATGCGTAGGCAGACAATTTTTTTAAGGAGGGGTATTGATGGAGAGATTTGTAGATTCCGCTCCAATGCCCTAAGCTCCCGCTCGGCCCTCAACTTAGTGGCCATCGTATCTTTCTTCATGGCCGAGGCAAGAGCTGTACACCGGCCTCGGAGGACTGCTTTATGGGCCTCCCAAAGAATGGGGGGAAACCTCAGGGGTTGCATTCTCAATGAAATAATACTGCAATGTCGTGTCTAGCTCCATCTTGGAAGGAAGGTGTTGTAGGAGAAAAGTGTTAAGTTGCCAATGGCAGGGCCTACGGTTTGGGGTGCCCAAGATCAATGTCATGAAAATGGGGGCATGATCCGACCAGGAGATCAGATGGATCCGCGTATCGTTGACAACCCGCAGGGTAGCATTGTTAACAAAAAGATAGTCAATATGAGAGTGCATGCGATGAGGCGCAGAGTAGAACGTGTACTGTCTTTCCCCGGGATGGAGAGCCCGCCAAGAGTCAAACAAGGCATACCGTCTAGTGATCTGTCTAAAAAGTTTTGATTCTCTAGATGTCCTCGTCTGAGAGTTCCGGGGGTCTACCACGTGGCGGTCATATACCGATGAGTGGGACAGATTAAAGTGCCCTCCAACTATCAGGAATTCATTGGGCGTTCGGAACAAGCGCGCGAATACCTTAGTAAGGAAGTGAATCTGATGAGTGTTTGGGGCATAGAGGGTGCATATGGTGACCGCCTGAGACTGCCATTGTCCGCGTAGTATAATGTAATGTCCTCTTGGGTCAATGTAGGACTCAGAACGTTGAAAAGGTGAACCACGCTTGAAAAGGATAGCCACTCACGCGCGTTTGCGGGGGTTAAATGCCTGATATATTTGAGGGTATCGTCTGGAGGCGAACGCAAAGGAGTCCCCTTTGTTAAAGTGAGTCTCCTGAATCATAATAATGTCTGCCCCAGAGTGCCTAAACTCAGTGAGCGCCAGATGTCTCTTCCTGTTGGAGTTTAACCCGTGGACGTTCAATGACATTAATTTAGCCATAGTGATGGGTATGTGCAAGAAAAAAGAAACTTATCTGATCCAGTTGCCGGAGTGCCAGGTCGTCAAGGTAGGGAGGATGCCGAGAGCCGAGGGGCGGTGCGGAAGATTGTCAGTGTCCTGAGTCGAGCCGGAGGAAGAGTAAAGAATAGGAAAGTAGAAGTAGAGAGAGAAGAGAAAGACAGGTTAACAATGTGCATAATAAGCATAATAAACATTGCATACAAATTATGCATGTCCTGCAAAACGCAGGATTAACTGAGTTCCAATAGGTCCTACCGGCCAGAAGTAAAAACAACAGGCCGGGGGGACATAAGGGAATAAACTGTAAGGGAAATCTAGGGAGTAATCCACAGGGGGGATCAAGTGTGCGGAAGAACAACCACTCTCAAATCTTCAATTAGAAGCGCCCAATATGTTTTGCGGAAAAAAAAACAGTGGGGGGGCCTAGGGGAGTATAGAACATATGGTAAGGGGTGAGCCAAGGAGATCAGCCTAAGGAATGCACTTATTGTGGCTGAGAGAGTCAAGTATTAAGAACTTGTTCTCTACAGTCCTTTTTAGGTTTGGCAGTCTTAGCAAGTCCCAGTCCTGAAGCCAGGGGACAGGGAGCCCCAAGGTATCACAAAAAGCCTCCAGATCTTCGGGGTAACGTAGTACAGCTGACTGTCCATCTCTCTGTGCTGTTAGACTGAAGGAGAAGCCCCATCGTAAATAATGTCTTTTTCCTGCAGCAAGAGAAGGGGTTGTAGGAGCCTGCGTTTCTGCAATGTGATCCATGATAGATCTGGGTAAAGCTGGATTTGAGTATTAGTGAAGACCACCTTCTGAGTGGATCAAGCTTTTTGCAAGATATCCTCTTTTAGCGGATTCGAGTTGACCTTGCATATGACATCGCGTGGTTTAGAGATCGGTCCCTTAGGACGTAGAGCATGATTAGCCCTGTCCATTTCTATGGGTTTATTTGGGGGATCTCCCAGGAGGCCATTAAATAGGGTTTGCAGGATGTCATGTAAATCTTCTGGGCCCTCCGATTCGGGTAGGCCCCTGACTCGGATGTTGTTCCTGCGCCCCCTATTGTCCAAGTCCTCTACATGGCGCTGCATATCCCTCAAAAGCATGCGATGGTCTGCACCTTGCAATTGGGTACGATGCACTGCTAGTTTGGTTTCCTGAATTTCTTCCTCCGCCATCTCCACCCTATCAGCTAGGTGTTTAAAGTTAACTTGTGTTACTTGTATTTCAGCTCGGCAGGTAGATTTAACATCTTCGATTAATTTCCTAAAATCCTCCTTGGTCGGGATAGCCTGAAGATAATCTTGCCATGAGGGAGGAGGTTGGATATGGGGGTCTGGTGTCATCTGGCGAGGGGCATATTGAAAGACAGGTGTTTGCTGATTTTGCAGAAAAGTCTCGGTTTGGGCCTGGGCTGCAGGCTTCGGCTGAAGGCCCCATGTGCAGTTCTCCACTGAGGACTGTGGCTGTAAAGAAGGTTGCCTCTGCAATTCCCCCGCGACTGTAGTAAGCAGGGGGCTAGCAGCCTGGGCATAGGTAGTGACACAGTCCCGATCCCCCCCTACTAGGCCAGAGCCCCCTGAGCGAGACTGTCTTTGTTCCTTAGGGCGGGCTGGGGCCTGGCAGTAGGCCTGCTGTGGCGTATGTTGCCTCTGGAGGCCTGTAGGAGTAAGCTCTGTGTCCTGCATATGTAGAGGAGCTGGCAGGGGTGGAAAATCCTCCGAATCTTCTGAGGAGGTGGGGGAGCCAGGTGCTGCTGCTGACACGCCCGGATCTGAGGCCGTCCGCAGCAGCCGAGGGAAGGCGTCCATGCACTGTGTGCAGGAGGCTCCAGTGAGGCCTAATGGAGCGGGCTGTGTCCCCTGGAGCGACGTCTCCTGGGAAGCAGAGTGGGAGGAGATACTCACTGTGCCCTTCGTTGTGGTCTACGGACCAGGCGACATCCAGTCCAGTGCGGGGGAGCTCTGTGGATGAGTCAGAGCCTGGTGTCCCAATGGCTGAGTCCGCATGGAGGAGGTGGAGGAGGCTGCCGGAGCCATTTTGTCCATCCCACAGTCTGGCATGGAAGGAGGTGAAAAGTAACTTCTGAGTGTCGCAGAGGTGCCGAGCGGAGGCTGGGATGATCCCCGAGCTTTAGTAGATCGGATTCTCCTCGATCCACCCATATGCAGGTGTAAAAATGTCCCCTAATTAGGCCTTGTAGCTGTGGGCTGAGAGGGAGCTAAAGGCTCACACGTCCATTCAGGTCGGCTTCCGGTCACGCCCCCCCCTTACGTCCATCTTATTGTCCATCTGCTTCTTCTGCGTTGCTCGGATGTCCGCAAAATTAAGGATTTGCAATCTCCTCATTCTGATGAAAATCTGACACCACTTTGGGAAAGAAAGCTGGGTATAGAAAGAACTATGTTGTCTATGATAAGACAAAATGGTTCAGCTATCGAGAGAGCCTGAATCTCGCTAACTCTTCCTGCTGAGAATAGAGCCACTAAGAGAACTTTCCTCAGGGTTATCATTTTTATTAAACAATCTTCTGGAGATCCTTGCAAAAACTCTGCAGCACTGTAGAAAGATCCCAGGTTGGGAATCTATTGATTTTAGGCTACTGTCTCCGTCTAATTGCCATTAAAGTGGATGTAAACCCGAAATTTTTTTTTTTTTTTTTTTTTGTATCATACTGTAGAGTATAAGATTTCCTATCATTTGAGCCCAGTCTTGCCACACAGAGTTAATCCATCTCTGAGCAATCCTCTTTTATTGTTCAGTGAGAAAAATCTTGACAAACTGAGAAAAGCTGTCAAATACTCCCCCTTGCTGTGAGTGACAGCCTAAGACACAGGCATTATTTTTTAATTCCCTCCCCCACTCTTTTCTTCAGCAGCTCTACAAGGATTGGCTGTTCCACACCTCAGTATGATTTGGCATGCTGAAGTCATGTGGTTACTTTCCTGTCTTTTCACTGGATGTTAGAGATCATAGCAGAAGTTCAGCAGAAGTTCAGTGTTAGAAATAAACAGGAGAAAATGCATACTGACAAGAAGTGTAGAGGTGGGCGGGGAGTCTACTGACATCACGACTCCACCCACCGAGCATGCAGTTTTTCGGGTCTAATAACAGACAGAGGGGAGACATTTGACAGGTAAAGATACATGCAGGAGGCATGTATATCCTTATAGATAACCCCTATGGCAGTAGTTTAGAAAGGATGACATTGGGTTTACATCCACTCTTAATCAAAAGCTTCTCTTCTACCAATCATTGTCCCAGGCAATTTGATAGAGCTGCCACATGAACTTTTAATGTATTGAGAGCCAAACCTAGATCCGGGTATTCACTTAAACAATTCACAAACAGCGAGTTTATCTCCCTGTATATGTACAGAGATCTTTTACCTCCAGTGGCGATCTCCACAAAGATGGTGGCGACCCGTAGAGAGGAAATAACATGAGGGTTGACAGGAAGTGTTGGCTTGAACGCATTTCCGGGTCTCCACGCCCAGCTTTCGTTCGACTGGATCCGTCCATGCCAGCCATCTAGCACTTGCCTTTTTTCACGACATCAAATGCATCATACCACATCCCCCTGGTCTGCTATAAACATTCCTCCCTTTTTTATTCAGAGAATTGTTTGCTTATGCAGTAATTCAAGCACACTGCGACCCGTCTATGGATCAATACACTATGTCTATTTCTCTTTACATGTGTAAGATGAACCTGTTTGACATTATTATGCTGATTTGGGCTCCCATCACAGCACACATGCACGTGTATGTGTATATGTATGTGCATATATATACTGTATATATGTGTGTGTGTATATATACAGTATTTTACAAAAAGTGAGTACACCCCTCACATTTTTGTAAATATTTTGTTATATCCTTTCATGTGACAACACTGAAGAAATTACATTTTGCTACAATGTAAATTAGTGAGTGTACAGCTTGTATAACAGTGTAAATTTGCTGTCCCCTCAAAATAACTCAACACGCATTAATGTCTAAACCGCTTGGCAACAAAAATGAGCACACCCCTAAGTGAAAATGTCCAAATTGGGCCCAAAGTGTCGATATTTTGTGTGGTCTCCATTATTTTCCAGCACTGCCTTAACCCTCTTGGGCATGGAGTTTACCAGAGCTTCACAGGTTGCCATTGGAGTCCTCTTCCACTCCTCCATGACGACATCACAGAGCTGGTGGATGTTAGAGACCTTGCGCTCCTCCACCTTCCATTTGAGGATGCCTCACAGATGCTCAATAGGGTTTAGGTCTGGAGACCTGCTTGGCCAGTCCATCACCTTTACCCTCAGCTTCTTTAGAAAGGCAGTGGTCGTCTTGGAGGTGTGTTTGAGGGTGTTAATTATGTTGGAATACTGCCCTGTGGCCCAGTCTCCAAAGGAAGGGGATTAAGCTCTGCTTCAGTATGTCGCAGTACATGTTGGCATTCATGGTTCCCTCAATGAACTGTAGCTCCCCAGTGCCGACAGCACTCATGCAGCCCCAGACCATGACACTTCCACCACCATGCTTGACTGTAGGCAAAACACACTTGTCTTTGTACTCCTCACCTGGTTGCCGCCACACACGCTTGACACCGTCTGAACCAAATTATCTTGGTCTCATCAGACCACAGGACATGGTTCCAGTAATCCATGTCCTTAATCTGCTTGTCTTCAGCAAACCATGTGTGGGCTTTCTTGTGCATCATCTTTAGAAAAGGCTTCCTTCTGGGATGACAGCCATGCAGACCAATTTGATGCAGTGTGCGGCGTATGGTCTGAGCACTGACAGGCTGACCCCCCCACCCCTTCAACCTCTGCAGCAATGCTGGCAGCACTCATACATCTATTTCCCAAAGACAACCTCTGTATATGACGCTGAGCACGTGCACTCAACTTCTTTGGTCGACCATGGCGAAGCCTTTTCTGAGTGGAACCTGTCCTGTTAAACCACTGTAGGGTCTTGGCCACCATGCTGCAGCTCAGTTTCAGGGTCTTGGCAATCTTCTTATAGCCTAGGCCATCTTTATGTAGAGCAACAAGTCTTCTTTTCAGATCCTCAGAGAGTTCTTTGCCATGAGGTGCCATGTTCCAGTGATCAGTATGAGAGAGTGAGAGTGATAACACCAAATTTAACACACCTGTTCCAGATTCACACCTGAGACCTTGTAACACTAATGAGTCACATGACACCAGGGGGGAGGGGGGGAATGGCTAATTGGGCCCAATTTGGACATGTTCACTTAGGGGCGTACTCGCTTTTGTTGCCAGCGGTTTAGACATTAATAGCTGCGTGTTGAGTTATTTTGAGGGGACAGAAAATTTACACTGTTATACAAGCTGTACGCTCACTACTTTGTAGCAAAGTGTCATTTCTTCATTTCTTCAGTGTTGTCATATGAAAAGATATAATAAAATATTTACAAAAATGTGATGGGTCTACTCACTTTTTATGAGATACGGTATATATGTATATGTGTGTGGTATTATAGACAATATTTATTTATTTTTTTGTCAGCTTTTGTCTGTTTATTTTATTTTGTCACTTTTTTTTCAAAAAATGTTATTGCGCACTTAAATAGTAATCATACAGTACATCAGATAGGGGTTACATCCAAAGCAATAAAGAAATCAACATCCAATATTTACCATAACATTTTACATATCAATGCTCACCTAGCTGTCATAGATAGGCGTACATGTGCTTTTTTTTTAAAAACAAATACTAAACCAGAACCAAAAAAATTCCCGGTTAATCCAGCTAAAGGTAAAACTCCCTTCCCTCCCTCCCCAGGGGGTGTATGTTTTTGGCGTTGCATTCGGTAGGATACACAAAAAAACAATTCTGACCATATTGAAAAAAGTACTCACTATCTGCCCTCAGTCATTTTTCGGGAAAGTGACCTCAAACAATTTAATGTTCTATCACCCCTCCTCGTTCAGAGTCTACCCATCTAAACTATACCTTCCTGAGCTTCTTGAGGGCCTCTCTAGCTTCATAAGTCATTTTATACATAAGTACATCAGCATTTATTATTTTTATCCACATCCCCAAGGTCAACAGTTCATCATGTATCCAGCGTCTGGCAATACGTTTCCTCACCCCAAAGAATAGAATCCTAAGGAATAATTTTGTATATGCATTCATTTCTTCTTGGTCAAAAACCCCAAGGAGTCATCGTAAGGGAGAGCAAAAATTAGGTAGATCAAATTGGTCTGAGATAAATTCAGTCACCTGCGACCAAAGTGGTCTCACTTTTTCACATTCCTATACCATATGTAACATTAGACAAGTAAAAAAGGCGCAATGCAGGTATACCTCAAATAACTGTTCCTAAATAGTAAAATGGCAAGATGGGTATATATAAAAATATATATAGGAAGAAGTCAGTCAGGGCTGCCACCAAAAAAGACCAGAAGCGAGGTCCAATAGGCTAAAAGAGATAAACAAGGAAAAGGGGCGCCTCTGAGTATATATCAATAATCATTTTGCTTGAGAAAGGAGTGCCGCTATTCTTACCACCAATAGCGCGCAGACTCAGAAACGCGTCGCACAGCTGTGACGTCACAGCCCAGCGCCGCGCTGTGCTTGCCCTCCAGGCCTCGTTTTGGCTCCCCACACGGCCGTAACTATTCCACCTACGGAGCCGTACGAGCCTTACCACACACCGCAGCACGCCCGGTGATCGGCTTTGGCGTCCTTACAGCCCCATCCTTGGAACCCGCAGACAGATGGTCTGTGTCATTTTTATCTTATCTTAATCCGGAAGTGCCATCTGGAGACCTGAGGGAGCCCCTGCTGTGCCCAGTTACCGCAACCCATCCTCGCCAGGATCCGATGTGGGATCAGCACTGCACGGACTTGCTGAGACTTGTAGTCCTCCATCTTTTCCTCTACTCAGAGACGTACCGGAACGCAACATTACAGTCTTCCATGTGAGTGGATATTGTTTGTTGAATAAATGATTATTGATATATACTCAGAGGCACCCCTTTTCCTTGTTTATCTATACCATATGTAGGAAAGTACCCTCTGCCCCCTTGCGTTTATGGCAGAGAGATGAGTCTCTCCTTTGCATTCGGTGCAGTCTAGCTGGGGTATAGTACTGTTGGTGAAGGTAACGGAACTGGATCATTTTGTCTGTAGAGGAGACAACAGACACCAAGTATGTGTCCAATACCTCCTGCCACAATTCTTCTGACAACTTCGGGACAATGGCCACCCACCACGCCATGGATCTAGAAGGTGTGTTCACTACCCCCGGCCCCACTGCCCCATAGTATCTAGAGGTTTGCTTAGCTGGATCAATCAGAACCTTCTCCAAGTCCGTGTTCTGCACCATAGTTTCACCTCCTCCAAACTGCAATCGCTGCATGGCGCAACTGCGTATATCGAAAGAGCCAAGTCCTGGGCACGCCAACATTTTCTCTTAGTTGTGCAAAAGTACAGAGATGATTATCCTGATATATGTGATGCAAATATTTTATGCCATATCTAGCCCAGGTGCTGTGCCCATCCGGTAATTTTAGAAATTCTTTAAGGGTTCTATTACACCACAGGGGGGCTGTTAGAGACAGCCACAAGGGATCATCTTTTCTCCGTTTAGAGCATCGGTGGAACACTTTCCCCAGGAGTGCCATAACAGAACCCACCTCCCTCCCCGGGATCCCTTTCCTGTACAACATATTTTGTAGCGATTCCTTAGAGGTGGCAACTGCTGCCTCTAAGAGGGTAGTGGCATTAGACGTTAGCAGAAACAGTCTCCAGTGCAGGAAGGATAGCTGTGAAGCCATAAAGTAAGACCGCAGATCAGGAAGGGCCATCCGTCCCATTGTAATTGTTAACTTTAAAACTGCCAAAGACACCCTGCATGCTTAGAACCCCACAGAAAACCCACTATAATGGAGTCTATGTGCTTAAAGACACGTAGTGTCACAAAAACCGGGGAATTCGAGAGAATATATAGAAACTTGGGGAGAAAAATAATTTTAAACAGATTTATCCATCCCATCAAGGTGATCGGTAAATTCTACCATTTCTGTACCTTCTCCCGAAAATGTATCACAACTGGTGTTAAGTTCGTCTCCAGAAATTTAGAGATGGGAAGCTGGATCTCAATCCCCAGATATCTAAAAGAAGTGACCAACGAGACTACCACTGTCTCATCAATAGGGAAAGGGAGGATTTTTTCCAATTGATCCGAAATCCGGAGTAGTCCCCAAACTCCTGAACCAATTGGAAGGCCTCTGTAAGCGAAGGTCCAGGATCCTGCAAATATAGCAACATGTCGTCCGCATAAAGCGAGACTCGCTCCTCAAACTCGCCAAGTCAGAGATCTGTCAAATGTGGAGTAGCTCGTAATTCTACCGCTAGGGGCTCTATGGCCAAGGCAAACAGGAGGGGTGAAAGTGGGCACCCCTGCCTGGTGCCCCTAAAAATAGGAAAGGATTCCGAATTAATGCCATTGACCCTCAGTCTCACCAACGGATCAGTATATAAGAGCCGTACCCAGGAAATGAAGACAGGGCCAAAACCATAAGACTCCAGGAGGTGGAACAAATATGTCCACTCCACCGAGTCAAAGGCCTTTTTTGTATCTAGGGAGGCCGCTATTCTGGTCCCGGAGTTGTCATGAGCAGTCTGGAGATTTACGAAAAGTCTCCTGATGTTCATCTGCGCGCACCTTCCCTGAATGAAACCTGTTTGATCCGCATCTACTAATTTTAGGATAACTGATTGTAACCTACTCGCCAATATTTTGGCCAAGATTTTTGTGTCAACATTCATCAGTGAGATCGGACGATAGGAGTCACACTCTCGAGGGTCCTTCCCCTCTTTAGGGATCAGGACAACCAAGGCTTCCCTCATAGAAGGGGTAATCTACCGTTCGACCTAGCTGCATTGAATACTTTAAGTAGGCGTGGGGCCATACCATATCTAAAAGTGTTATACCATTCCGAGGGGAGGCCATCTAGTCCAGAAGATTTCCTATGCAGAAAGGAGGCAATTGCCTCCTCCACCGTAATGCCGGTTTCTAGAGAAGAACTGTCCTCCTCCGTCAACCTAGGTAAATCAACGTCCACCACGTGAGTCACCAGTTTCTCCGTCGCCTATATAGTTCTTCATAAAATTGAACAAATGTTTTCAGGATATCAGTTGAGACACAAATTTTGACTTTGGAGTTGTCGTACACTGATTTAATGTAAACCGGAACATATTTCGGCCGCGCCAAGTATGCCAGGAACCTGTATTTCTTGTCACCAAATTCCAAAATTTGTCAGTAATTCAGTCAGTAATCTCTCCCTAGTGGGGTCTCTAACATATTCTGCCTCCGCCAGTGTCACTTCCATCTCTTTAAGTTGGAGGCTAACTGTTTCTTAAATATATAAAGTAAGTGCAGCGCTAAACCATAACCAAAATAAATCTGTGCCTAGTATAGCAACTAACAATAAAGTGAATCAACACAGAAACATCTGAAATAAACATAAATGTCTATAATGCCATGTGCTAAACTCTGTGAGTCCATAAATAAAGATAAAAGATGTCTTCTCAGACAGTGGGGGTGCTTAAACACAGGATGTTGACTTGAAACTGAACTGCACAGCAACCACAGGCAATGTGTCATGGACATCTAGAGTTGGATACTCTTACCGGATATTGTGGGACATAACGCGTTTGCTTCCCACGTTGCCACTATTTTATCTAGTGATCACTTTTTTACCCTGTAAGGCTTTTTATCCAATAAAATCCTTTTACTTTTTGACCTATGCCATGTGGAGCCCTTTTTTTCTTTTTTCTCCATGATTTCATCTATTGATTGCCTTTGACCCCTTGAACCTGCCTGGAACTGGAGAGCATGTGAGTGAGGGGACAGTCTCCATCTGTGACGATCCTGGCTATCGTTGACCGTGACCCAAGTGACAACCCTGCCCATCTGAGATCGGGACCGAAGGGATAACATCTTGGTGGATTCCATGGGAGGCTACCTCCACAGGCTCTGACAGACGTACTGCTATATGGCAGATATGTCCCACAATATCCGGTAAGAGTATCCAACTCTAGATGTCCATGACGCATTGCCTGTGGTTGCTCTGCAGTTCAGTTTCAAGTCAACATCCTATGTTTAAGCACCCCCACTGTCTGAGAAGACTTCTTTTATCCTTATTTATGGACTCTGGTCACAGAGTTTAGCACATGGCATTATAGACATTTATGTTTATTTCAGATGTTTCTGTGTTGATTAACTTTATTGTTAGTTGCTATACTAGGCACAGATTTATTTTTGGTATTCACACTTTTTTGGTTATGGTTTAGCGCTGCACTTACTTTATATATATTTGATGTGACTTGGTTTGTTTGTGTGTTAGCTGCTACTCGTTTTATTGTTTACACATATTTATTTTTGGGCCAGCGCAGCTTCCCTTCTATATCACTAACTGTTTCTTAAAGCCTTGTACTTCTGCTATATGCACCCCTCACAGCGTGGCCTTAAAGGCCTCCCATTGGAGAAGTGAGGATGCAGAACCACCATTTTCAGCCCATAAATGTTAGATAGCCTCTGTACACTTAATCTTTATATATTCCTCCTGGAGCCAACTAGCCTCCATTTGCCATATTCGTAAACCTGGCTTCGGTCCCAAATTAAGTTCCAGTATAATGGGGGAATAATCAGATAGGGCTCTGGGCAAATAGGAAACTCCCTTGACCAACTCCATACCATCCACCTCAGTCAGGATAGTGTCTATTCTGGAGAGCATCTTATGCGTTTCCGAATAACAGGAGTATTCCCTTATATCAGGATGATGAAAACGCCAGACATCTCTAAAACCATGAGTAGACAGCCATCCCGCAAGGGGGGCCGTCGTGCCAGATGTCGCTCCCAGTCTATCCAAAGCTGGATCTGATACCGAGATAAAATCTCCTAATATGAAGATCCTCCCTTCCGCCACCTCATAGGTAGCCTGTAGCATATCATCCAGATGATAGTGTAAAGGGAGGAGGTACATACAGATTTACAATCGTTATAAACATATTCATCACCTGCACCACCAATACCACAGACCTCCCTTTAGTGTCAGTCCGAACTGCATGTATTGATATGGGCATAGCCTTGGTGACCAAGGTAGAGAGGAGTAGGTAGCATGGTATGTCCCTGCTATATGTGCCCACTTTAATGAGAGAACCCTGGAGCCCTGGAGATGTGTCTCCTGAAGTAATATTATATGTGGTTTATGTTTTTTAATATAATCAAATATCAATGAGCGCTTGAATTTTGAGTTGAGGCCCTTTACATTCCAGGTCAAAACTTTAAGACAAATCTTCATGACAGAAAGTTTGGTATATGCAGTTCTCTCCCCCTCTTGTGAGATGGCTAGTCAGAAAAAAGGGCTCCAGTTTTCCCCCACCGTCTGCAGAGCGTGATGACCATAATGATGTGAGTGATCCCTTGCTAACGCACCGAATGTGGATATTCCCTGCCAAAAACAGACATAAAATCCCCAACATTAAGAAACCCCCCATCTTCCCCCACCCCCCTCCCCGCACCCAGCCCCAACAAGCCAGGCACTTTATTCCCATAACCTTAATTCAAAAAAGTGGCAGAGATGCGACTTAACCTGTCACATAGGGCAGGTTACCCTAGAGCACCCGTGTCTCTCTGCTTCCAAAAACCAGAAAAATATAGATATAAAAATAAAAAACTTTTTTCGTAGTTCAAAAAACCTGGAGAAAAATGCAGCATTAAGAGCAGTCTTGCAGACTATGCACATCTTACTGGTGCAGGTCAGCGGCAGTGTCAATAGTACCACAGACCTCCTGTGTCAACACCCTCAGGCAAAGGTTGCCGTTTACCAAAAAAAAACCTTAAATAAAGGTGAAATACCAACAGTCTCAGTTCTCTTTTTGAACAAAAAAAGTGAAGAGAAAAAAAAAACACACAGGGGGTCATTTACTATAGCCCCAAAAAATGATCCTGCAGTACCAAAAAATAACTCTCAAAAAATGCCAGAAACACTTCAACTCTCAGAAAGTCAGCGCTAATGCAAATGGAAAGCAGCGCTACTGCCGGCATTAGTGCCTGTCAGATCACATATGCTGGAATAGTGGAAGTCAATGGGGCTCGAACCTGCAAAATCCAAAGTTCTCACTGAAGGCTTATATGCAAGTTCTTTGCCATAAAAAGTGTTTGGAGACCTGGGTCCTGCCCCAGGGGACATGTATCAATGCAAAAAAAAAATTGGGCCTGGTAATGGACTGTGGGGGAATCCCGGGCCGTTTTTATCAATGAACTTTTATGTGTATTGTCGGGACCGACAATTCATTAACCACTTCAGCCCCGGAAGGATTTACCCCCTTCCTGACCAGAGCACTTTTTACAATTTGGCACTGCGTCGCTTTAACTGCTAATTGCGCGGTCATGCAATGCTGTACCCAAACAAAATTTGCGTCCTTTTCTTCCCACAAATAGAGCTTTCTTTTAATGGTATTTGATCACCTCTGCGAAAATTTTGAAAAAAAATGATATTTTCTTTCTTTTTTTTTTTTTCTAATTTTTGTTATAAAAAAAATCCAATAAACTCAATTTTAGTCATACATTTAGGCCAAAATGTATTCGGCCACGTGTCTTTGGTAAAAAAAAATGTAATTAAGCGTATATTTATTGGTTTGCGCAAAAGTTATAGCGTCTACAAACTAGGGTACATTTTCTGGAATTTACACAGCTTTTAGTTTATGACTGCCTATGTCATTTCTTGAGGTGCTAAAATGGCAGGGCAGTACAAAACCCCCCCAAATGACCCCATTTTGGAAAGTAGACACCCCAAGGAAATTGCTGAGAGGCATGTTGAGCCCATTGAATATTAATTTTTTTGTCCCAAGTGATTGAATAATGACAAAAAAAAAAAAATATTTACAAAAAGTTGTCACTAAATGATATATTGCTCACACAGGCCATGGGCTGTGTGGAATTGCACCCCAAAATACATTTAGCTGCTTCTCCTGAGTATGGGGATGCCACATGTGTGGGACTTTTTGGGAGCCTAGCCGCGTACAGGGCCCCGAAAACCAATCACCGCCAACACAGCTTTTAGTTTATGACTGCCTATGTCATTTCTTGAGGTGCGAAAATGGCAGGGCAGTACAAACCCCCCCCAAATGACCCCATTTTGGAAAGTAGACACCCCAAGGAAATTGCTGAGAGGCATGTTGAGCCCATTGAATATTAATTTTTTTGCCCCAAGTGATTGAATAATGACAAAAAAAAAAAATATTTACAAAAAGTTGTCACTAAATGATATATTGCTCACACGGGCCATGGGCTGTGTGGAATTGCACCCCAAAATACATTTAGCTGCTTCTCCTGAGTATGGGGATACCACATGTGTGGGACTTTTTGGGAGCCTAGCCGCGTACAGGGCCCCGAAAACCAATCACCGCCTTCAAGATTTATAAGGACGTAAATTTTTGATTTCACTCCTCACTACCTATCACAGTTTTGAAGGCCATAAAATGCCAAGATGGCACAAACCCCCCTCCCCCAAATGAGCCCATTTTTGGAAAGTAGACACCCCAAGCTATTTGATGAGAGGCATGTTGAGTCCATGGAATATTTTATATTTTGACACAAGTTGCGGGAAAATTACAAACTTTTTTTTTTTTTTTTTTGCACAAAGTTGTCACTAAATGATATATTGCTCAAACATGCCATGGGCATATGTGGAATTACACCCCAAAATACATTCTTCTGCTTCTCCTGAGTATGGGGATACCACATGTGTGGGACTTTTTGGGAGCCTAGCCACGTACGGGGCCCCGAAACCAAGCACCGCCTTCAGGATTTCTAACAGCATACATTTTTTATTTCACTCCTCACTACCTATCACAGTTTTGAAGGCCATAAAATGCCAAGATGACACAAACCCCCCCCAAATTACCCCATTTTGGAAAGTAGACGCCCCAAGGTATTTGCTGAGAGGCATGGTGAGTATTTTGCAGCTCTCGTTTGTTTTTGAAAATGAAGAAAGACAAGAAAAAAAATTTATTTTTCTTTTTTCAATTTTCAAAACTTTGTGACAAAAAGTGAGGTCTGCAAAATACTCACTATACCTCTCAGCAAATAGCTTGGGGTGTCTACTTTCCAAAATAGGGTCATTTGGGGGGGGTGCCACCTGGGCATTCCATGGCCTCCGAAACTGTAATAGGCAGTGAAGAGTGAAATCAAAAATTTACGCCCTTAAAAAGCCTGAAGGCGGTGCTTGGTTTTCGGGGTCCCGTATGCGGCTAGGCTCCCAAAAAGCCTCACACATATGGTATCCCCGTACTCAGGAAAAGCAACAGAATGTATTTTGGGTTGTAATTTCACATATTCCCATGGCATGTTTGAGCAATATATCATTTAGTGACAACTTTGTGCAAAAAAAAAAAAAATTGTCTTTTTCCGCAACTTGTGTCACAATATAAAATATTCCATGGACTCGACATGCCTCTC
Source organism: Aquarana catesbeiana (assembly GCF_042186555.1). Classification (NCBI taxonomy): domain Eukaryota; kingdom Metazoa; phylum Chordata; class Amphibia; order Anura; family Ranidae; genus Aquarana; species Aquarana catesbeiana. The sequence goes on along the minus strand of NC_133330.1, from coordinate 115,231,199 downwards.
AGCAAATAGCTTGGGGTGTCTACTTTCCAAAATGGGGTCATTTGGGCGGGTTTTGAACTGTCCTGGCATTTTTTGCACAACATTTAGAAGCTTATGTCACACATCACCCACTCTTCTAACCACTTGAAGACAAAGCCCTTTTTTGACACTTTTTTTGTTTACATGAAAAAATTATTTTTTTTTTTGCAAGAAAATTACTTTGAACCCCCAAACATTATATATTTTTTTAAAGCAAATGCCCTACAGATTAAAATGGTGGGTGTTTCATTTTTTTTTTTCCCAACGCATTTTTTTTGGGAAAAAACACACTTTTTTAAATTTTAATGCACTAAAACACACTATATTGCCCAAATGTTTGATGAAATAAAAAAGATGATCTTAGGCCGAGTACATGGATACCAAACATGACATGCTTTAAAATTGCGCACAAACGTGCAGTGGCGACAAACTAAATACATTTTTAAAAGCCTTTAAAAGCCTTTACAGGTTACCACTTTAGATTTACGGAGGAGGACTACTGCTAAAATTACTGCCCTTGATCTGACCTTCACGGTGATACCTCACATGCATGGTGCAATTGCTGTTTACAGTTGACGCCAGACCGACGCTTGCGTTCGACTTTGCGCGAGAGCAGGGGGGGACAGGGGCGCTTTTTTTTTTTCTTTTTTGCTTTTTTATCTTATTTTTAATCTGTTCCTTTCATTTTTTTTTTTTTAATCATTTTTATTGTTATCTCAGGGAATGTAAATATCCCCTATGATAGCAAAAGGTAGTGACAGGTACTCTTTTTTGAAAAAATTGGGGTCTATTAGACCCTAGATCTCTCCTCTGCCCTCAAAGCATCTGACGACACCAAGATCAGTGTGATAAAATGCTTTCCCAATTTCCCAATGGCGCTGTTTACATCCGGCGAAATCTAAGTCATGAAATGCTCGTAGCTTCCAGTTTCTTAGGCCATAGAGATGTTTGGAGCCATTCTGGTCTCTGATCAGCTCTATGGTCAGCTGGCTGAATCCCCGGCTGCATTCTCAGGTTCCCTGTTGGGACAGGAGAGCCAGAGAAAAACATGGAAGATGGTGGGGGGGCATTCCCTCCCACTGCTTGTAAAAGCAGTCTAGAGGCTAATTAGCTGCTAGGATTGCTTTTACATGAAAGCCGACCGCTGGCTGAAAAGAATGATACCAAGATGATACCTAAACCTGCAGGCATCATTCTGGTATAACCACTCAAAGTCCAGCAACATACCAGTACGTTGCTGGTTCTTGTTGGGCATATATTGTAATTTTTTTTTCATGCAGCCTGTGGGCTGAACGAAAAAAAGATATTGATCGGTGGGTATGCCCACCATTAGAGTATCTCCCTTCATCCACCCACTCCTAATGAATACATGCACCGTTTATATATGCCGAAGCATGGGGGCATCCGCCCCGAAAGGTAGGAGCAAATCGCTCCTCTGCCCCTGCTGCCCCCATGCTTTGGCATATATGCTCTTTTTTTTAACTGTGGTGGTGAAATCACCTCCTACATCGCTAGAGTCACGGCTTTATGTATCGTGGGAGCAAACGCTGTTGCTGTCAAGATGAATAAATCTGCTCTGCAGCTGAATGGCGTACCTGAAAATAAAAAAATGGTTAACAATAAAACACAGTAAACAGTAAAGCATAAAAAAAATGCATATCTGAAAAGCAAACATGGTAAAACACAATAACAGAATATAGAATAAAGTAAAAAAGAGCAGAACAATAGAGAGAGAGAGAGAGAGAAGAATAAAACGACAACTATTTTTGTTTTTTTTTTTTTTTTGTTTTTTTGTGTTTTTATTTTTTTTACTTTTTTTTTTTTTTTACACTTTTTTTGTAACTATAACTTTTGTAACTGGTACCAGGTTCGGGTCTCTCAAAATGCGATGGCATCTTGGGAGACCCTGTGTTAGTGTGCCTAGTCTGTGCAATGCTGTACCCTACGCTAATACTCAACTAGCGAATGGTAGCGTTCAAAACATTCACCAATGCAAAGACCAGGATTGTCAGGACAGGAGGAACAATAATACCGGGTGTCACGCCTATATTCGCGCTTGCTGCAGACACGACATCTTCTTTGGGAGGCTCGTTGGGTAGGGGTACTCGGGAGGACATACAGAAAATGCCTCTCATGCAGCCGGCTTACTGCATTTGGTTGGGGAAGGTGAGGTGGAGTACCGTCTGGAAACAGAAGGGCTCTGACGATCTCTTTCTGGAATTTAAGGAAGGATCCAGTCCATCCTGAAGCTCTGTATAGCACATGAGCGTTCAGCAAAGCCAATTGAAATAAATAAACAGACACTTTTTTGTACCAGCGTCTGGCCTTACGGGCAACTAGGTACGGCGCCAACAACTGGTCGTTGAGGTCCACCCCTCCCATGTTAAGGTTATATTCGTGAACACTGAGGGGTTTCTCCACACCAGTCGCCGTAGGAATTTGGACTGTCGTGTCTGCATGAAGGGAGGTAAGAACGAAAACATTCTTATTATCCCTCCACTTCATAGCGAGCAAGTTATTACACTTGAAGCAGGCTCTCTTCCCCAGCCTAAGACGGGAATCTACAAGCCGCTGGGGAAAGCCCCGGCGATTAGGTTGCACGGTGCCACATGCTCCAATCTGTTGATCAAAAAGGTGACTAAAAAGGGGCATGCTCGTGTAGTAATTGTCCACGTACAAGTGGTACCCCTTTCCGAATAAAGGTGACACCAAATCCCACACAATCTTGCCAGCGCTTCCTATATAGTCAGGGGAGTTTGTTGGCTCTACGTGACTATCTTTGCCCTTGTAAACCATAAAACTACATGTATAGCCTGTGGCCCTGTCACAGAGCTTATACATCTTGACCCCATATCTGGCACGCTTGCTGGGAAGGTACTGTTTGAATGACAAGCAGCCAGAAAACGTAATCAGGGACTCATCAACGCAGACAACTTGAAGGGGAGTAAACAAGTCTGCAAAATGTTGGTTGAAGTGGTTTACGAAGGGCCGAATTTTGTAGAGCCGATCGTATTCAGGGTCTCCACGAGGACGACAGAGTTCATTGTTGAAGTGCATGAACTGCAAAATCTGCTCATATCGTGCCCTGGTCATGGAGGCAGAGAACAAGGGCATATGGTGAATTGGGTCAGTGGACCAATATGACCGCAACTCTTTTTAGTTATGCCCATGTTGAGGGAAAGGCCCAGAAAGATCTTAAATTCGGAAACCGTAATTGGTTTCCAATCTCTGGCAAGGGAGGACTGGGGAATAGTGGCGATGTGTTGACCAGTGTACAAATTGCTTTGGTCCACAACAGATCTATAGAGATCTTCAGTGAAAAACAGCGAATAAAAATCAAGTGACGTAAAATCAACTGTTTCCACCTGAATGCCGGGTTGGCCAGTGAATGGGGGAAGTACGGGTGCTGCAGAAGTGGTGGGTTCCCAATTAGGATTGGCGAATGCAGCAGGAAGGGCACTATGGGCACGACAGGCCTGTGTTCATCTTCTTCTTGGTGGCAGCGGGACACTACTTGTGCTTGCCGCCTCACCAGCTTGAACTGCACTTATGGGACTCGCCACGTCACCAAGTGTTACTGCAGTGCTGGATTGACTACGACCAGGGTGTACTAGGCCGCTGGTGCTTGCCAGTTCACCAGAAGGAATAGCGGCGCTAGTACTGCTCTGCTCCATACGAGGGACCTGCGATTCTTGCACCTCAACAACAGCAGAAGAAGATCGGGGTCTGGTACGCCTGACCTTGGCAGGGACCACAAATCCATTGTCAGAGCTATCTGTCATGGAGCTGCTGTCCTCTACAGGATCGTATTCTGAGCCTGAATCTGACAGATGAGTGACTTCCTCTTCACTATCTGTCATGCTCAGAAACGTGTAGGCCTCTTCACTAGTGTACCTTCGATTTGCCATTTTGGGCTCTAAATTTAGTGGTACACTAGTGAGACTCACAGGCAAAAAAGCTCCTGACTGTTAGCGACTGTATCAAAACGCTACCAACAAAAACTGTTAGCGATTGCAGGGATTCGGCCTGACTCTGCGAACGCTGCAGTTATGTGTGTTTAGTGTTTTGTAAGTGACAGTGATCGATCGATACTGCACTTGGGTGGGCTGGGCTGGGCTTGGCTGGGCCGAGGGGCAAAACACAGGTGCTAGCAGGTATCTGGGCTGATCCCGCTAACACTGCATTTTTGGGAACCCTAAACTGCTGGGGACGCTAGTATAGATCTGATCGGATCAAATATTGATTGGTTCAGATACTATACCACTAAGGGAGGTGTATGCTGCGTGCGTGGGTGTTAGCGGTACTGGCGCTAACCTGACGCTGCCTGGGGCGACGCAGACCTTATCTGACCCTAAAACTTAACTTATATCACCGCCGGGCTATATGTTAGGTAATAAACGGTTGCCCTGAAACTAAACTAACTAACCAGCGTCACCTGTAACACTTATACGGTGATCACTGGTGAAAGGGTTAACTGGTGAAAGGGTTAACTAGGGGGCATTCAGGGGGTTAAAACCTTTATTAGGTAGTATATGGGGGTCCCTGATGCTATAAAAAGCTGACGACGAACCTATATACTTACCTCCCTAACTAGCATCACCTGTGACACTAATACAGCGATCAGAAAAACGATCGCTTAGTGACACTGGCGACGGGGGGTGATCAAGGGGTTAACCTTTCTTAGGGAGGGTTAGGGGGGTATCCTAGACCTGAAGGGGGCTACCACTAACTGCCCTACCACTTATAACTGTCACAAACTGACACCAATGCAAAATTCAGAAAAAAAATTGCTATTGGTGTCACTGTGACAGAGGGTACAGGGGGGTGATGGGGGGGTGATATGTGTTCCTAGAGTGTTCGACTGTTAGTGTAGTGTTTGGTGCAAACTTACTTGATGTCTTCTCTTGGCGCTGGAACGAAAAGACCGGCTCGAGGAGAGATGACATCACTTCCTCTGCCGCTGTTTACATTACAGCAGCAGAGGAAGATTGTCATTGGCTGGGAGCGATCACGAGGGGGTGGCCACGAATGGATGGCCTCCCCCTCACCTCTGATCACGCGGGGACAGATGCCGACTGCCTCGGGCACCGGAGGGTGTCTGATCAGACCCCCCCGCCCGCGGGAGACAAGTAACGTATACATACGTTACTTTGCCTGCCCATGCCATTCTGCCACAGTATATCTGCGTGAGGCGGTTGGCAAGTGGTTTAATAACCGGTGTCTTGCCGAGAAAGTTCCCCCGGTGGACAAGGACCCCCCTGTACTGCTGCGCTTGCACAGTACAAACGACTACGGAGCCGCCAAAAGTCTCCGAAGTTGAACAGCTGATCGTCAGCTCTACACGGCGCCTGCGCACTACATTCTGCCTTAAGTCCAGGTTCAAGCGCCACCATCCAAGAGGACATAGAGGTAGAATAAAAATATGTCGAATGAAGCGAGGCCGTGCCTGAAGCGTGGCGAGCGAAGCGTGGCGAGCGAAGCGAGCCCGCAAGGGGCCCTGTTACAGGCGCCCTGTACAGCTGACTCACAGGTGTTCAGCTTGGACTATTTTCAGCAGCTCGTACTGCGCAAGCGCTGCGCCTGCAGTCCTTATTCACCGGGGGGAACTGTCTCGGCAGATCACCGGCACTAGCGCTAGCACTTTTAAATGACTTTTTTCTTCCTTTAGAAATGTAATTTTGCTGTCAGATTGTTCTAAACACGGGAAACACGCGTCAATTTACAGGCATACTATAGACAACCCCCAGGTACGAAATTTAAAGGAATATTACACTTTTATTGTTTCACTTTAAGCATTATTAAAATCACTGCTCCCGAAAAAACAGCCATTTTTAAAACTTTTTTTGCATTGATACATGTCCCCTGGGGCAGGACCCGGGTTCCCAAACACTTTTTATGACAATAACTTGCATATTAACCTTTAAAATTAGCACTTTTGATTATTCATGTTCGTGTCCCATAGACTTTAACGGTGTTCGCACTAATTTTTTGTCTGTTCGCATGTTCTGCTGCGAACCGAACAGGGGGGATGTTCGGCCCATCCCTAGTTATCATTGAGAATCATGGGGTACAACTTGTCAAGTAGGGATGAGCTTTGTGTTCGAGTCGAACCCATGTTTGACTCGAACATTGGCTGTTCGGTTGTTCGCCGAATTCCGAACGTTATGGGCCGTTCGCGCCAAATTCGTGTGGCGCGTCATGGCCCATAATTCACTGCAGCATCGCAGTGCATTGCTGGCTGATGATTGGCCAAGTATGCACTATGACCCACATGCTTGGCCAATCACAGCGCTGTCGGTAGAGAGAGCTGTAATTGGCCAAAGCCAGGGTGGCTTTGGCCAATTATGGTTTAGGGGGTTTAGAACACGCCCCACACTATATAAGGCCGCCTGCACGGTGGCCCTGTGTAGTGTGTGTTCCGGCGTTGAAAGAGAGATAGATAGACAGAGAGACAGTGTCATTTCATTTGAGTTAGATAGATTAGGCAGGACAATCAGTGAGTTAGCTGCACTTACAGTGTATTGTGTATATATATGCATCCCAGGTGTTGCATATATATATATATATACACTGTATTCAGTTTAGCTAGATCCATTCCTGTTATCTTCTTACTGACAGGCAGGCTTGTTTTGTTACAGTATTTACAGCTACCTGAAGAAAATTGCTGGTGTTCTTTTGATCCTATTAGTACCACAGTCAGGCAGCTAGACTATTTACAGTTAGTGCAGTGCGTCCTGCTCACAGTGTTCAGCTAAAACTACAAGTTAGTGTGGTATGTCCTGCTCACAGTGTTCAGCTAAACCTACAAGTTATTTTTTTGCGAGCTCTGCACAGTGTTCATCTAAAGTTACAAGTTAGTGCAGTGCGTCCTGCTCACAGTGTTCAGCTAAAACTACAAGTTAGTGTAGTGAGACCTCTGCACAGTGTTCATTTAAAGCTACAAGTTAGTGCAGTGCGTCCTGCTCACAGTGTTCAGCTAAAACTACAAGTTAGTGTGGTGCGTCCTCCTCACAGTGTTCAGCTAAACCTACAAGTTAGTGTAGTGAAACCTCTGCAGAGTGTTCATCTAAAGCTACAAGTTAGTGCAAGTGCGTCCTGCTCACAGTGTTCAGCTAAAACTACAAGTTAGTGTAGTGAGACCTCTGCACAGTGCTCATCTAAAGCTACAAGTTAGTGCAGTGCGTCTTGCTCACAGTGTTCAGCTAAAACTACAAGTTAGTGTAGTGAGACCTCTGCACAGTGTTCATCTAAAGCTACAAGTTAGTGCAGTGCGTCCTGCTCACAGTGTTCAGCTAAAACTACATGTTAGTGTGGTGCGTCCTCCTCACAGTGTTCAGCTAAACCTACAAGTTATTTTTTTGCGAGCTCTGCACAGTGTTCATCTAAAGCTACAAGTTAGTGTAGTGCGTCCTGCTCACAGTGTTCAGCTAAAACTACAAGTTAGTGTAGTGAGACCTCTGCATAGTGTTCATCTAAAGCTACAAGTTAGTGCAGTGCGTCCTGCTCACAGTGTTCAGCTAAAACTACGAGTTAGTGTGGTGCGTCCTCCTCAGAGTGTTCATCTAAGGCTACAAGTTAGTGCAGTGCGTCCTGCTCACAGTGTTCAGCTAAAACTACAAGTTAGTGTAGTGAGACCTCTGCACAGTGTTCATCTAAAGCTACAAGTTAGTGCAGTGCGTCCTGCTCACAGTGTTCAGCTAAAACTACATGTTAGTGTGGTGCGTCCTCCCCACAGTGTTCAGCTAAACCTACAAGTTATTTTTTTGCGAGCTCTGCACAGTGTTCATCTAAAGCTACAAGTTAGTGCAGTGCGTCCTGCTCACAGTGTTCAGCTAAAACTACAAGTTAGTGTAGTGAGACCTCTGCACAGTGTTCATCTAAAGCTACAAGTTAGTGCAGTGCGTCCTGCTCACAGTGTTCAGCTAAAACTACATGTTAGTGTGGTGCGTCCTCCTCACAGTGTTCAGCTAAACCTACAAGTTGGTGCAGTGCGTCCTGCTCACAGTGTTCAGCTAAAACTACAAGTTAGTGTAGTGAGACCTCTGCACAGTGTTCATCTAAAGCTACAAGTTAGTGCAGTGCGTCCTGCTCACAGTGTTCAACTAAAACTACATGTTAGTGTGGTGCGTCCTCCCCACAGTGTTCATTTAAAGCTACAAGTTAGTGCAGTGCGTCCTGCTCACAGTGTTCAGCTAAAACTACAAGTTAGTGTAGTGAGACCTCTGCACAGTGTTCATTTAAAGCTACAAGTTAGTGCAGTGCGTCCTGCTCACAGTGTTCAGCTAAAACTACAAGTTAGTGTGGTGCATCCTCCTCACAGTGTTCAGCTAAACCTACAAGTTAGTGTAGTGAAACCTCTGCAGAGTGTTCATCTAAAGCTACAAGTTAGTGCAAGTGCGTCCTGCTCACAGTGTTCAGCTAAAACTACAAGTTAGTGTAGTGAGACCTCTGCACAGTGTTCATCTAAAGCTACAAGTTAGTGCAGTGCGTCCTGCTCACAGTGTTCAGCTAAAACTACAAGTTAGTGTGGTGAGACCTCTGCACAGTGTTCATCTAAAGCTACAAGTTAGTGCAGTGCGTCCTGCTCACAGTGTTCAGCTAAAACTACAAGTTAGTGTAGTGAGACCTCTGCACAGTGTTCATCTAAAGTTACAAGTTAGTGCAGTGCGTCCTGCTCACAGTGTTCAGCTAAAACTACAAGTTAGTGTAGTGAGACCTCTGCACAGTGTTCATTTAAAGCTACAAGTTAGTGCAGTGCGTCCTGCTCACAGTGTTCAGCTAAAACTACAAGTTAGTGTGGTGCATCCTCCTCACAGTGTTCAGCTAAACCTACAAGTTAGTGTAGTGAAACCTCTGCAGAGTGTTCATCTAAAGCTACAAGTTAGTGCAAGTGCGTCCTGCTCACAGTGTTCAGCTAAAACTACAAGTTAGTGTAGTGAGACCTCTGCACAGTGCTCATCTAAAGCTACAAGTTAGTGCAGTGCGTCCTGCTCACAGTGTTCAGCTAAAACTACAAGTTAGTGTGGTGAGACCTCTGCACAGTGTTCATCTAAAGCTACAAGTTAGTGCAGTGCATCCTGCTCACAGTGTTCAGCTAAAACTACATGTTAGTGTGGTGCGTCCTCCTCACAGTGTTCAGCTAAACCTACAAGTTATTTTTTTGCAAGCTCTGCACAGTGTTCATCTAAAGCTACAAGTTAGTGTAGTGCGTCCTGCTCACAGTGTTCAGCTAAAACTACAAGTTAGTGTAGTGAGACCTCTGCACAGTGTTCATCTAAAGCTACAAGTTAGTGCAGTGCGTCCTGCTCACAGTGTTCAGCTAAAACTACAAGTTAGTGTGGTGCGTCCTCCTCAGAGTGTTCATCTAAGGCTACAAGTTAGTGCAGTGCGTCCTGCTCACAGTGTTCAGCTAAAACTACAAGTTAGTGTAGTGAGACCTCTGCACAGTGTTCATCTAAAGCTACAAGTTAGTGCAGTGCGTCCTGCTCACAGTGTTCAGCTAAAACTACATGTTAGTGTGGTGCGTCGTCCTCACAGTGTTCAGCTAAACCTACAAATTGGTGCAGTGCGTCCGGCTCACAGTGTTCAGCTAAAACTACAATTTAGTGTAGTGAGACCTCTGCACAGTGTTCATCTAAAGCTACAAGTTAGTGCAGTGCGTCCTGCTCATAGTGTTCAGCTAAAACTACATGTTAGTGTGGTGCGTCCTCCCCACAGTGTTCAGCTAAACCTACAAGTTATTTTTTTGCGAGCTCTGCACAGTGTTCATCTAAAGCTACAAGTTAGTGCAGTGCGTCCTGCTCACACTGTTCAGCTAAAACTACAAGTTAGTGTGGTGCGTCCTCCTCACAGTTTTCAGCTAAACCTACAAGTTTTTTTTGCGAGCTCTGCACAGTGTTTATCTATAGGTAGAAGTTAAGGGGATGATGAGGTCACTGACTCAACGTGGGTGCCTGATAGGAGAGAGGAGGAGGAGGAGGAGGCGGCACATCACCAATGAGGCAGGATGCCCTCCAGGGGCCTGCCTAAGGGCAGCACATTGACTGCATCACACCCCAAAGCTCCACATGTGCAGGGCGCTGCAGTCTCTGCGCGTTATTCAAAAAGTTCTTTGGTGTGGGCCTTTTTTGAGACGAGTGCATCAGATCGCACCGCTGCTATTTGCAACATATGTCTCAAGCATATCTCGCGTGGCCAAAACATCTCCCGCTTGGGTACCACATGCTTGACCAGACATATGTTGACCTGCCATGCAGTTCGTTGGCAAGCGTATCTAAAAGACCCACACCAAAGAACAAAGAGGACCTCTCCTTGCTCCTCATCAACTGAGATCTCCAACCCCACTAAACCTTCAGTCCTCTCTGAGACCTGCAATGAGAGGAATGAAGGTGTAGAATTAGGTGTGTCACAGCCAAGTACTTGTGGGCAATCTGCTTTTGGTACACCGACGTCAGATTGTACCAGGCAAATTTCCCTGCCCCAGCTGCTGCACTGCTGAAAGAAGTTTGCTCCCAGCCATCCACATGCCCAGTGGTTGAATGCTAGCTTGGCAAAATTGCTAGCACTTCAACTGCTGCCTTTTCAGTTGGTAGACTCTGCCCCCTTCCGTGAGTTTGTGGAATGTGCGGTTCCTAGGTGGCAGGTACCCAAACGCCACTTTTTCTCACGGAAGGTGATTCCGGCTCTCTACCGGCATGTGGAAGGCAATGTCCATGCCTCGCTGGACAGGGCGGTCAGCGGTAAGGTGCATATTACTGCTGACTCATGGTCTAGCAGGCATGGACAGGGACGTTACCTAAGTTTCACAGCGCATTGGGTGACTCTGCTGGCAGCTGGGAAGGATGCAGGACAAGGTACAGTAGTGTTGGAGGTTGTTTCGCCACCACGCCTCCAAAATGCCACTAATGATTATAACACACCTCTCTCCTCCACCCCCTCCTCTTCTTCTTCCTCCATGGCCTCTTCCTGTGCTTTTTCCTCGGTACCAGCGGTGCTCCGTAGCCGTTCAAGGGGCTACGCAAGTACGCAGGCCAAAAGATGCCATGCGGTGCTTGAGCTGGTGTGCTTGGGGGACAGGAGCCACACTGGGGCAGAGGTTCTGTCAGCTCTGCAGGGGCAGGTTCAGAGGTGGTTGATGCCACGCCAACTTAAGGCAGGAATGGTGGTTTGCGACAATGGCATCAACCTCCTCTCTGCCCTCCGACAGGGACAAATGACCCATGTGCCCTGTTTGGCTCACATCCTTAACTTGGTGGTGCAGCAGTTCTTGGGCAGGTACCCGGGCTTACAGGATGTCCTGAGGCAGGCCAGGAAAGTCTGTGTGCATTTCCGCCGGTCATAAAATGCCAGTGCTCGGCTGGCGGACCACCAAAAGGAGTTTAACCTGCCCAAGAACCGCCTAATCTGTGACATGCCCACCAGGTGGAAGTAAACGTTGGCCATGCTGCAGCAGCTGCACACGCAGCAGAGGGCCATCAATGAGTACCTGTGCGACTATGGCACCAGGACAGGGTCAGGGGAGCTTGGTTTTTTTCCCCATGCCAGTGGGCCATGATCAGGGATGCATGCACTGTCCTGTCACCATTTGAGGAGGCCACGAGGATGGTGAGCAGTGACAGTGCATGCATCAGTGACACTGTCCCCCTTGTCCACCTGTTGGAGCACACGCTGTGTGGAATAATGGACAGGGCACTTGAGGCAGAACAGAGGCAGGAAGAGGAGGACTTCCTTAGCTCTCAAGGCCCCCTTTATCCAGACAGTGTTCCTGCGTGCCTGCCGATCACACAGGAAGAGGAAGAGGAGAAGGAGGAGGAGGAGGAAGATTGTGTCAGTATGGAGGTGGAGCCTGGCACTCAGCATCAGCAGCAGTCTTTAAGGGATCAGTCCCAAGAAACACATGGACTTGTACGTGGCTGGGAGGAGGTGGCTGCGGACATGGTCGTCCTTAGTGACCCAGAGGACTCCGGACCGAATGCCTCAGCAAACCTACTCTGCATGGCCTCCCTGATCCTGCAAAACCTGCGTAAGGATCCTCGTATTCGTGGTATCAAGGAGAAGGTCCAATACTGGCTGGCAACCCTCCTTGATCCATGTTACAAGGGTAAGGTTACAGACCTTATCTTGCCATCGCAGAGGATGAAACATCTTCGGGAGGCCTTGCAGAAAGGTCTGTGCAATGCGTTCCCAGAGACTGGGAGGTTACAAACTCCTGTTTCTGGACAACGTGTTGCTGAGGCTTCGGTCAGTCAAAGAAGGAGCGGTGGAGAAGGTGGCCGTCTGACCGATGCGTTCAGACAATTTTTTGGTCCGCAGCCCCAAGGTATGATCGGTTCCAGCAACCATCACCAGCGTCTGTTTTACATGGTGCAGGAATACCTAGGGGCAAGATCTGACTTGGACACCTTTCCCACCGAAAATCCTCTGGGTTACTGGGTCTTGAGGATGGATCACTGGCCAGAGCTTGCACAGTATGCAATTGAGCTACTGGCCTGTCCTGCATCCAGCGTTCTTTCGGAACGCACATTCAGTGCTGCTGGAGGCTTTGTAACTGATCACAGGGTGCGTCTGTCCACCGAGTCGATCGACTGACCTTCATAAAAATGAATCAGTCTTGGATCACCACCAGCTACCAAGCACCTGATGCTGATGTAACCGAATCATTTTTTTTTAAATCTCAGATCCCTTCAAAGACTGCCTATGCTGATGCTGAGTGACTATCCCTGAGTAATTATCCTCTTCCTCCTCAATGATCACGCTGATAGCTTGTAAGAACATTTTTGGTTCTGGGCGCCACCACCAGTGCCTAAGGCCCAATTTTTCAGCCCCTGTTTAACAGGAGCGTGTAATTACAATTTTTGATGCAATACTTTGCAGCAGGGCTCCTTCCTGCGTTCCAACTAGAGTGTCTGTGAGGACTTACAGTGTTGTTCTGCGTTCCAACTAGAGTATCTGTGAGGGGTTGCAGTGTTGTGGCACCAGTGCCTAAGGCCCAATTTTTCAGCCCCTGTTTAACAGGGGCGTGTAATTACAATTTTTGATGCAATACTTTGCAGCAGGGCTCCTTCCTGCGTTCCAACTAGAGTGTCTGTGAGGACTTACAGTGTTGTGGCACAAGCACCACCACCACCACCAAAGGCCCAATTTTTCTGCCCTTGTTCAACAGGGGCATGTAATTACAATTCTTGATCTAATATTTCACAGCAGGGCCCATTTCTGCACCCACTAAGAGCGAGTGAGGACTTACAGTGTTGTGGCACCAGCACCACCAAAGGCCCAATTTTTCTGCCCTTGTTCAACAGGGGCATGTAATTACAATACTTGATCTAATATTTCACAGCAGGGCCCATTTCTGCACCCACCAAGAGCGAGTGAGGACTTATAGGGCGTACACACGGTCGGACTTTGTTCGGACATTCCGACAACAAAATCCTAGGATTTTTTCCGACGGATGTTGGCTCAAACTTGTCTTGCATACACACGGTCACACAAAGTTGTCAGAAAATCCGATCGTTCTGAACGCGGTGACGTAAAACACGTACGTTGGGACTATAAACGGGGCAGTGGCCAATAGCTTTCATCTCTTTATTTATTCTGAGCATGCGTGGCACTTTGTCCGTCGGATTTGTGTACACACGATCGGAATTTCCGACAACGGATTTTGTTGTCGGAAAATTTTATCTCCTGCTCTCCAACTTTGTGTGTCGGAAAATCCGATGGAAAATGTCCGATGGAGCCCACACACGGTCGGAATTTCTGACAACACGCTCCGATCGGACATTTTCCATCGGAAAATCCGACTGTGTGTACGGGGCATTACAGTGTTGTGGCACCAGCACCACCACCAAAGGCCCAATTTTTCTGCCCCTGGTCAACAGGGGCAGAAAAATCTTGATCTAATATTTCACAGCAGGGCCCTGTGAGGGCTTACAGTGTTGTGGCCACAACAACACCTAAGGCCCAAATTTCTGCTGAGTATATAGGGCAGGCCCTTACTTTCAAACATCTAACTTACAAATGACTCCTACTTGCAAACGGAAGGAGACAACAGGAAGTGAGATGAAATCTACCCCTAGGAAGGGAAATTCTCTCCTGTAAGAGTTAATATGGGAAAAACATTTCTCCTTTCCACTGATGCTTTCCAATCCTTGTTCCACAAAAAAACCCAAATTTTCAAAAAACATTTGTCATTGGGACAAAAAGTGAGGTGAAATCTTCTGAACAGGAGGACAGACAGCAAAACAAATGTCACAGGGGTGATAACCCTTCCCTATGTTTTCCAAAAAGCTTAAAAAAGATTTTTTGGCTGGAGCTAAACACGTTAAAAATGTCCCCGTTCAAAATTACAAACAGATTCTACTTAACAACAAACCTACAGTCCCTGTTTTGTTTGCACCGCCTGTATACTGCTGTACAGAGTATATAGGGCCTGGTGGCCCCATACCTTTCCTTATTTTAATTTGGGTGCGGGGTTCCCCTTAATATCCATACAAGACCCAAAGGGCCTGGTAATGGACTGGGGGGTACCCATGCCGTTTGTCTCACTGATTTTCATCCATATTGCCAGGACCTGACATTACATTAAACCCGCAAGCAGTTTTAAATTAGATTTTTTCCTTTAAAAATGACATTTTGTGCAGGGACTGTTCTAAACACGGGAAACACGCGCCACTTTACAGGCATACTATAGACACCCCCCAGGTACGATATTTAAAGGAATATTTCACTTTTTTTTTTTACTTTAAGCATCATTAAAATCACTGCTCCCAAAAAAACGGCCGTTTTTAATATTGATGTCCCCTGGGGCAGGACCCGGGTCCCCAAACCCTTTTTAGGACCATACCACGCAAATTAGCCATTAAAATGAGCACTTTTGATTTTGAACGTTCGAGTCCCATAACGTCAATGGGGTTCTAACGTTCGTGCGAATTTTCGGTCCGTTCGCAGGTTCTGGTGCGAACCGAACCGGGGGGTGTTCGGCTCATCCCTATTGTCAAGCAACTCGGAGGTCCAAAGTCGCCCAACTGTGAAACAAGTCATATCTATTTTAATAGAAAGGAGCTCTCATTTATACTTACATTTGCATCAGCAAAACAAATGCAGGAAGTGATATGTGCACATGGGCCAGAAGCAAATGTGTGGTGATGCCAAACAAATCAATGAACCCCACCCACACCAAATCTAACTACCACATCCACCCCGCATTGATTAAGCACAAGTACATATCATACCCTTATCCGGAAAATGAGCAGCACCTCCTCTTTGCTAAAGAGGGACCTCGCCATGTCTGGGTCAGAAGGCGAAACCACACTCTTTTGATCGCTGCTGCGAATATTTGATCGCAACCACAATTAGAACTTTATTATTTTTGTTTATTTGCAGATATGCAAATTTGTATTTCTACTTATGATATTTAAAGGCGTTCGATAAGAAATGGTGTCCCTGGCTTAGCAGCAGGTGAATTACAAAAACAAAAGGCCCAGTTTGAGCTCTGGTTCACACTGACAGAGGGAGGAAATTGTTCAGCTGAAATTACACACTTTCATTCCCGCATGTCAGTCCCGACTGCAGGGGGAATTTCAGAGACATCTGTGAAGGTTTCTGCACTGATATCAATACAAATTGCACCCCAAAGTCGCACCAATTAAAACAGTGCAATTTTCACCGCTTTGACATGTCAAATCACACCAATGTGAACTAAAGCTGACACATACAACACTGCCTATCCGCCATCTGAATTCATTACCTGCAATTCTCCACAGCTGTTATATATAAAGATTCCACCTTTATCATTTACTTGCAGGTGTGCAGAAGCCTAGGTTTACATTGGAGCAATTTGAGAGATCAAATCGCATGACTATTGGCAGCAATGGCACTGTTCCAATCGATGCGACACCAATTTTGTGGTGCCGCACCAATTTGCTAAAGTAGTTCCTGTACTACTTTCGCCGATTTCAGGTGTGACTTCAATAGACATTTGTGTATGAAGCCACACGGATGTCTATCAAGTAGCACCTGAAATCATGCTGACCTTGCTACTTTGAAATCGTGCTACTTCAAGTGAAGTAGCGCGATTTCAAAGTAGCATCAATGTGATCCAGGGCAAAGAGAGATCATTTTTTTGGTGCACAAATACATATTAAAATAAAATATAAGAGATATTGCACTTTCCCAAACCCACCACCCATGAAAACTACAGAGAAAAAAAAGTAGAAGAAAAAAAAACACCACAACACAGCTCAATAATGTACTTTTATTTTACCAGCAGAAAAAAAAAAAAAAAAAAAAAAGGTACATTCATTTACTAGCTTCAAAAAAATTTGGACAGGATATATGGTGCTACATTTAGCAATGGGATTTTAAGGGCCCTGCTCATAGGAGCTTACAATCTAAAATTTGACAAAACCTAAGAGTGGACACAGCTTTAATTTCAGTGTATATAGGGGAACACATCACATTTTTATCTGCAAGATAATAGAAACATACTTAACAGTCATTCTTACAAAGCATTCCAACATAATATTACAAAAAACACTCATTCAAAACACCCACCACTAGCCCACAATCCACACATACATACATTGGTGACCATGTTCTGCTGGAAGTTGCATTTCGGTGTACACGATTAACCACTTCAGCCCGGAAGGATTTACCCCCTTCCTGACCAGAGCACTTTTTACAATTTGGCACTGCGTCGCTTTAACTGCTAATTGCGCAGTCATGCAATGCTGTACCCAAATGAAATTTGCGTCCTTTTCTTCCCACAAATAGAGCTTTCTTTTGATGGTATTTGATCACCTCTGCCGTTTTTATTTTTTGCGCTATACATGGAAAAAGACCGAAAATTTTGAAAAAAATTGATATTTTCTACTTTTTGTTCTAAAAAAAATCCAATAAACTCAATTTTAGTCATACATTTAGGCCAAAATGTATTCGGCCACATGTCTTTGGTAAAAAAAATGTCAATAAGTGTATATTTATTGGTTTGCGCAAAAGTTATAGCGCCTACAAACTAGGGTACATTTTCTGGAATTTACACAGCCTTTAATTTATGACTGCCTATGTCGTTTCTTGAGGTGCTAAAATGGCAGGGCAGTACAAAACCCCCACAAATGACCCCATTTTGGAAAGTAGACACCCCAAGGAAATTGCTGAGTGACATGTTGAACCCATTGAATATTATTTTTTTTTGTCCCAAGTGATTGAATAATGACAAAAAAAAAATTACACAAAGTTGTCACTAAATGATATATTGCTCACACAGGCCATGGGCATATGTGGAATTGCACCCCAAAATACATTTAGCTGCTTCTCCTGAGTATGGGGATACCACATGTGTGGGACTTTTTGGGAGCCTAGCCGCGTACGGGGCCCCGAAAACCAATCACTGCAATCAGGAATTCTAAGGGCGTGAATTTTTGATTTCACTCCACACTATCTATCACAGTTTCGGAGGCCATGGAATGCCCAGATGGCATAAACCCCCCCCAAATGACCCCATTTTGGAAAGTAGACACCCCAAGCTATTTGCTGAGAGGCATGGTGAATATTTTGCAGCTCTCATTTGTTTTTGAAAATAAAGAAAGACAAGAAAAAACATTTTTTTTTTTCTTTTTTCAATTTTCAAAACTTTGTGACAAAAAGTGAGGTCTGCAAGATACTCACTATACCTCTCAGCAAATAGCTTGGGATGTCTACTTTCCAAAATGGGGTCATTTGGGGGGGGGGGTTTGCCACCTGGGCATTCCATGGCCTCCGAAACTGTGATAGGCAGTGAAGAGTGAAATCAAAAATTTACGCCCTTAGAAAGCCTGAAGGCGGTGCTTGGTTTTCGGGGTCCCGTGTGCGGCTAGGCTCCCAAAAAGTCCCACACATGTGGTATCCCCGTACTCAGGAGAAGCAACAGAATGTATTTTGGGGTGTAATTTTACATATTCCCATGGCATGTTTGAGCAATATATCATTTAGTGACAACTTTGTGCAAAAAAAAAAAAAATTGTCTCTTTCCCGAATATTTGTCACAATATAAAATATTCCATGGACTCGACATGCCTCTCAGCAAATAGCTTGGGGTGTCTACTTTCCAAAATGGGGTCATTTGGGGGGTTTTGAACTGTCCTGGCATTTTATGCACAACATTTAGAAGCTTATGTCACACATAACCCACTCTTCTAACCACTTGAATACAAAGCCCTTTCTGACACTTTTTGATTACATGAAAAAATTATTTTTTTTTGCAAGAAAATTACTTTGAACCCCCACACATTATATATTTTTTTAAAGCAAATGCCCTACAGATTAAAATGGTGGGTGTTTCATTTTTTTTTTTTCACACAGTATTTGCGCAGCGATTTTTCAAACGCATTTTTTGGGGAAAAAACACACTTTTTAAAATTTTAATGCACTAAAACACACTATATTGCCCAAATGTTTGATGAAATAAAAATGATGATCTTAGGCCGAGTACATGGATACCAAACATGACATGCTTTAAAATTGCGCACAAACGTGCAGTGGCGACAAACTAAATACATTTTTAAAAGCCTTTAAAAGCCTTTACAGGTTACCACTTTAGATTTACAGAGGAGGTCTACTGCTAAAATTACTGCCCTCGATCTGACCTTCGCAGTGATACCTCACATGCATGGTGCAATTGCTGTTTACATTTGACGCCAGACCGACGCTTGCGTTCGCCTTAGCGCGAGAGCAGAGGGGACAGGGGTGCTTCTTTTTTTTTTTTTCTTTATTATTTTTTGGCTTTTTTATCTTATTTTTAAACTGTTCCTTTCATATTTTTTTTTTTAAATCATTTTTATTGTTATCTCAGGGAATGTAAATATCTCCTATCATAGGTGGTGACAGGTACTCTTTTTTGAAAAAATTGGGGTCTATTAGACCCTAGATTTCTCCTCTGCCCTCAAAGCATCTGACCACACCAAGATCGGTGTGATAAAATGCTTTCCCAATTTCCCAATGGCGCTGTTTACATCCGGCAAAATCTAAGTCATAAAATGCTCGTAGCTTCCGGTTTCTTAGGCCATAGAGATGTTTGGAGCCACTCTGGTCTCTGATCAGCTCTATGGTCAGCTGGCTGAATCACCGGCTGCATTCTCAGGTTCCCTGTTGAGACAGGAGAGCCAGAGAAAAACACGGAAGACAGTGGGGGGGGGGGCATTCCCTCCCACTGCTTGTAAAAGCAGTCTAGATGCTAATTAGCCGCTAGGATTGCTTTTACATGAAAGCCGACTGCTGGCTGAAAAGAATGATACCAAGATGATACCTAAACCTGCTCAACCACTCAAAGTCGTGAATGGCGTACCTGAAGACAAAAAAATGGTTAACAATAAAGCACAGTAAACGGTAAAGTATAAAAAATTGCAGACCTGAAAAACAAACATGATAAAACATAATAACAATAAAACATTGTAGAATAGAATACAGTAAAAAAGAGCAGAACAATAGAGAGAGAATAGAGAGAGAGAGAACAATAAAACGACAACTATTTTTTTTTATTTTATATTTTTGTATGTGTTTTTTTTTTTTTTGTTTTTTTTTTTTTTTTTACACTTTTTTTTGTAACTAACTTTTATAACTGTAACCGGCTCCAGGTTCGGGTCTCTCAAAATGCAATGGCATCTTGGGAGACCCTGTGAAAGTGTGCCTAGTCTGTGCAATGCTGTACCCTACGCTAATACTCAACTAGTGAATGGTAGCGTTCAAAACATTCACCAATGCAAAGACCAGGATTGTCAGGACAGGAGGGACAATAATAGCGGGTGTCACGCCTATATCCGCGCTTGCTGCAGACACAACATGTTTTTTGGGGGGGTTCGTTGGGTAGGGGTACTCGGGAGGACATAAAGAAAATGCCTCTCATGCAGCCGACTGCATTTGGTTGGGGATGTGAATGGGGGAAGTACGGGTGCTGCAGAAGTTGTGGGTTCCCAATTAGGATTGGCGAATGCAGCAGGAAGGGCACTATGGGCACGATGGGCCTGTGTTTGTCTTTTTGGTGACAGCGGGACACTACTTGTGCTTGCCACCTCACCAGCTTGAACTGCATTTATGGAACTCGCCACGTCACCAAGTGTTACTGCAGTGCTGGTTTGACTACGACCGGGGTGTACTAGGCCGCTGGTGCTTGCCAGTTCACCAAAACGCTACCAAAAAAACTGTTAGCGATCGCAGGGATCAGGCCTGACTCTGCGAACGCTGCAGTTATGCGTTTAGTGTTTTGTAAGTGACAGTGATCGATCGATACTGCACTTGGGTGGGCTGGGCCGGGCTGGGCGGAGGGGCAAAACGCAGGTGCTAGCAGGTATCTGGGCTGATCCCACTAACACTGCGTTTTTGGGAACCCTAAACTGCTGGGGACACTAGTATAGATCTGATCGGATCAGGTATTGATCTGATCAGATACTATACCACTAAGGGAGGTGTACAGTGCGTGCGTGGGTGTTAGCGCGATTGGCGCTAACCTGACGCTGCCTGGGGCTGGTGCTTGCCAGTTCACCAAAACGCTACCAAAAAAACTGTTAGCAATCGCAGGGATCAGGCCTGACTCTGCGAACGCTGCAGTTATGCGTTTAGTGTTTTGTAAGTGACAGTGATCGATCAATACTGCACTTGGGTGGGCTGGGCTGGGCCGGGCGGAGGGGCAAAACGCAGGTGCTAGCGGGTATCTGGGCTGATCCCGCTAACACTGCGTTTTTGGGAACCCTAAACTGCTGGGGACGCCAGTATAGATCTGATCGGATCAGATATTGATGCGTTCAGATACTATACCACTAAGGGAGGCGTATGCTGCGTGCGTGGGTGTTAGCGGTACTGGCGCTAATCTGACGCTGCCTGGGGCGACGCACATCACCGCCGGGCGATCAGGGGGCTAAACCTTTATTCGGTAATAAACGGCGGGTGCCCTGACACTATGAAAAATAAACCAACTAACCAGCGTCACCCGTAACGGTTATACGGTGATCAGTGGTGAAAGGGTTAACTAGGGGGCAATCAAGGGGTTAAAACATTTATTAGATAGTATATGGGGGTCCCTGTCGCTATAAAACGCTGACGGCGAACCTAAATATTTATGTTCCTAACTAGCGTCACCAGCGACACTAATACAGCGATCAGAAAAATTATCGCTTAGTGACACTGGTGACAGGGGGTGATCAAGGGGGGGTTACCCTAGACCTAAAGGGGGCTAACACTCACTGTCCTACCACAGTAACTGTCACTAACTGACACCCTGCAGTAATCAGAAAAAAAAAATAAAAAATACTGCTTGGTGTCAGTGTTACAGGGAGGGGGGAGGGGTGATTGGGGGGGGATCGGGGGGCGATCGGGGTTGTTTTGTGTGCCTGGCATGTTCTACTGTGTGTATGTGTTGGTGCACTTACATGTCTTCTCTCCTCGGCGCTAGAACGGAAACTGCCGAGCCGAGGAGAGATGACATCACATCCTCTGCCTGTGTGTACTATACACAGGCAGGGGATGTTCCTCATTGGCTGGGAGCGATCGCGAGGGGGGGGCCACGATCGGATGGTCTCCCCCTCGTCTCTCATCGCTCCTAGACAAATGCCGACCGCCGCTGGCACCGGGGGGGGGGTCCGATCGGACCCCCCGCCCGCGGGAAGGCAATCACGTATGGGTACGTGATTTTGCCTGCCCGTGCCATTCTGCTCACGTATATAGACGTGAGGCAGTCGGCAAGTGGTTAAACAACGAGATCAAAAAGAGTAGGTCAGCAGATGCTTCCAAATGATGTTTGCATGATCAGACAGGAACAATACACGCACAACATTGACAGCATGGCCACATAAACCCACTTTTGATTGAAAAAATGCACAAGAATTTCATCAAATATCCCTAGTTGGGCATTTGTCAATATGCACAATATCATTCCTTCTCCCCCCACAAATCACAGCAAAAAAAACTGACCTTCTCAGGCCAAACGAACCCCCCTACTGCAGACCTTTATATAAGAGAGGTTGTATTGTTAGCACACTGACACACCCAATAGAAGTACACGCCCACCAGTATCTTTCAATCTGTCTCTTCATGTATGTCTAAAGTGATTGCACCTGATGGGCAGGAACACATAATACCATTCGCAACTGTGTTAGCCCTTGGCTATGTGCATCAAATCTCCAACTACAAGACAAAGATCAAAGTCCATTTGCATCCACATAAACAAAGCAACAGTTTTCTAAGCATATATACCCGTGCAGTGCAAACCCTAAAGTTTGAAATGTCCAAGTCCCTGGGCATGATTAGTGCTAATAAACATTAACATCAGTCCCTGGCTGCAATGAGCTTCCAATATAAAGTCCAGAATTAACTTTCTTACATTAGAACCTATTTTGACAGGAGACAAATTAAGTGCCAGCATGTCTTTGGATTGTGGTGAGGAACCCACACAGGGAGAACATATATACTTCAACACAAGCATTAGCATGTTGGGGAATTGAACCAATATACTAGGTGCTGCTAGACAGAACTGCTAGCCACTTAGCCACCAGGCAGCCTCACACATGTTCTCTGCATCTCTGTGGTGTGAACCATCCCTAAGTCCATAGCCATGCTCAGTGTCACAAGCAATATACAATATATTGGCCTAAGTATTGGGACGTCTACCTTTAAAAGCACATGAACTGTAATGGCATCCCAGTATGAGTATTGGGTTCAAAACTCATTTGGCCCACCCTTTGCAGCTATAACAGCTTCAACTCTTCTGGGAAGGCTGTCCACAAGGTTTAGGAGTGTGTCTATGGGAATGTCTGACCATTCTTCTAAGTGCATTTGTGAGGTCAGGCACTGATGTTGGACGAGAAGGCCTGACCTACAGTCTCCTCTCTAATTCATCCCAAGGTGTTCTGTTGTGTTGAGGTCAGGACTCTGTCCAGGCCAATCAAGTTCCTCCACCCCAAAATCACACATCCATGTCTTTATGGACCTTGCTTTGTGCACTGGTCCAAATGATTTGGTGGAGGGGGGATTATGATGTGGGGTTGTTTTTCAGGGGTTGGGCTTGGCCTCTTAGTTCCAGTTAAGGGAACTCTTAAAGCGTCAGCATACCAAGACATTTTGGACAATTTCATGCTCCCATGCTTTGGGGAGAGCCCCTTCCTGTTCCAACATGACTGCACACCAGTGCACAAAGCAAGGTCCATAAAGACATGGATGAGCAAGTTTGGGGTGGAGAAACTTGACTGGCCTGCACAGAGTTCTGGCCTCAACCCGATAGAACACCCTTTGACTGAATTAGAGTAGAGACTGTGAGCCAGGCTTTCTCATCCAACATCAGTGCCTGGCCTCACAAATGCACTTCTGGAAGAATGATCAAACATTCCCATAGACACACTAAAACCTTGTGGACAGCTTTCCCAAAAGCTGTTCTAGCTGCAAAGGGTGGGCCAAATCAAATTCTAACCCTACGGACTAAGACTGGGCTGCCATTAAAGTTCATGTGTGTGTGTAAAGGCAGGCGTCCCAATACTTTTGGCTAAATAGTGTATCTGGAAAATGGTGGTGGAACCCTCCTACACATAAATACTACATTTAGACAAAGTTATAGGACCTGGGAGATAAGACAACTTCTCTACATGAGCAACATGTTTGGGATTTGAACCCAGACCCTCAGGAATACTAAGCAGAAGTTCTAACCTCTAAGCCACAGAGCTGCCACATGTGAGAGCCTCCTACACATAACTACACATAAATACACATAAAAACACAAATACTGCATTTCTTTGGACATACAGGTGATGGAATTACATTACTCAAGAGTTATTCTTCTTGATTTATTCTGTGATATTTGGTGTTTTTTTTGTGGGTGAGAGTAGAATATTACCCTCAAATTTTTGGGAATTACATTTTGATTTCTGATGTTGGTACACATATCACATTTTTTGGGCTCAAATTATGAATATTTGGAAATAATAAAAAGCACAAAAAATTGTGATTCATTTTAAATTTGCATCAGCAATGGTATTGGTTGTGGATTATAAAGACACCTGTGTGAATTTGGGTAAAGATTGTTGTGAGATGGAGAGTAACAAGTGAAAGTGACAGAGAAAAATATATTTTACCAAAATATCAAAACATTCCACATTCTAGTATTCTTAAAAATAAAATATTTTAAGTAGAAGCAACAATGTTGCAAAGGAAAATTTATTTCAGAGAAAGATACATTTCATCTCAACATTAAAAGGTTTTTTTGTGAAAGTTAGAATTGTTCCATTAGAATCAATGGCTGAAACTTGATTTGGACTAGAATAGAGCAGATTTTCACTTCAAAAAAATGCTCTCTAATTAGCTCTCATTTTGGTATTTACTATAGCGCCGGGTAAAAAAGACACTTGAATTAAAATGAGAGTTATTCCTTTTATCCGGCATGGATCTACCCAAATTCTTTTAAAGCTTGGACAACATCAGGCATTCAGACACTAAATGACTTCATAGCATCTAAATCATTCCTTTCATTCCCATCGCTTAGAGAAAAATATGATCTACCAAACTCTGAGATATTTAGATATCTCCAAATCAAAAATTTCTATACACCATTCCTAAAGGGGGATACACCATTATCCCAATTATCCATTTTTGAATCAATCTGTACAAAAGATCCATTTGCTAAAGGTACAATTTCATCACTTTATAATCAATTATATGGAGTAGCAAATCTTAATAGACCCTCTTACGTTCAGAGGTGGGAGGAGGACCTGGGACGAACTTTAGAAGACACGGACTGGTCTAATATATGGCTCACATCTAAGTCATCTTCACCCAACATCTTGGCACTAGAGACAAATTATAAAGTCCTAACTCGCTGGTACCTTGTACCCGCTAGAGTGGCAAAATATTCACCTAATACCTCAAGTCTTTGTTTTCGAGGATGCCCAGAAATAGGCACATATTTACACATATGGTGGACGTGCCCAGTAATCCAAACCTTCTGGAAGGAAGTCTTCGTGATTGCATCTAAAATATTTAAAAAAATAATACAACCAGATCCATATTTAACTTTACTTAATCTAAAACTGGAATGGTTAACACTCTCTCAATTCAAACTTATGATCCAACTAATAACGGCTGCAAAACAAACAGTGGCCAAGGCATGGAAATCTCCTACATTGGTACTAGCAGAAACAATTCACAGAATGAATAATACAATGTCCCATGCTAAGATGGTAGCCATCGATCAAAATCAAATTCCAAAATTTGAAAAACTTTGGCATCCTTGGATAAAACAACAGTTCCTGTCAAATTTCAATGACTCTGTCCTGTTGCCATGGTAACAGATTAAATGACTTACAGAGACAGCCATTCTAAGGCTTCAAAGAGAACTAAAAAGAATAATAAACTGACGAGCGGGACAACCTTGTGGACCATACCTCTACCTTTCAACCCTTTTTCTTCTTTCTCTTTCCTTTTCTCCACCTTACGATTAAAGCTCATTATCAGAACTTATTTGACCTATATACACTCTACTTGTAAACAATATGTATAGTAGGTATAAATCATTTAAATACCTACAAAAGTAACTAAGGAAATGATATATATCTTTAATTTAGGTTTACGTGAACCCAATGTTTAATATTTGAAATTTCATGATATTTACCTATATAAACCCTACTGTAAAACAATGAGCTTACTTTATAGATCCTTGTAAACTTACTTTATGTATATTTATGTATCTTTATAACATTGTATACTCAATAAACTTCTTTTGACAAGAAAAATGAGAGTTATTTTCAGGTCTGAGCATGCTCGGTTGTGTTGGCACCTAGTTGTCCAAAACGGGGAATTTTTCACTTCTCAGACTTTTAAAGATATTTCAGCGTAGAAATCACTTTTTCACACAGTTTAAAAGCAGATTATCTTTAAATAATATACCGCATATTTCAGTACCATTTAGGCAATTATATCATGCTCTAAACATTATTTCCATGTGCACTACTCCAGGTTTTAGCAGAGTAAGGGTTTGGGCGCTATTTGGTTTCAGGGAACTATAGTAAATTCGATTTTGGGAGTATTTTCTCACCAGCGCTATAATGAATAATGTTTTAGCACTAATTAGCAGCAATTAGCGCCGCAGCTCTATAGTAAATGACCCCCATAACCTCACACAGTCAGGTGCAGGATTTGTTCCAAATGGGCAATAAAGATAAAAAAAAAAACGGAAAACATGGGAGACAATCAGAAAGGCAGTCCCTGTTGTTCCCTTTATTATTCTCTCACCCATACTTCTCCACACTTTTTTATCAGGGAGGACGAGAGGGGGCTCTATCTCTCTGACGACCACGGGTTTCCAGCCACTCTGAGGCCTCAGTAGGATTGGTGAAGAAATAAATTTTCCCATTTTCCACTACACACAGTTTGGCTGGATACAGCCTACTGTAGATCAGGTTGAGGTCCCTCAATCTTTTCTTTACAGGCTGAAAGGAAGCCCTCTGCTTCTGGGTGGCAGCAGAAAAATTGTGGTATATCGATATGATATTCGATTGCCATCCGACGTCAATTCAGGGCCCGTTCTGGCTCCTCGCAGGATATTCTCCCGGCCTCAGAAGTGAAGCACTTTCGCTATCAGAGATCTGGGGGGGCTCCCTTTGGGGGGGCCCGACCAGGTATACGGTGTGCCCTTTCAATGGCAAACATTTTTGTGAAGGTATCAGGTGCCATGTTATCCATCAGCCATTTCTCTAGAAATTCTTCTGGGTGCCTCCCCTCAACTCCCTCCGGGAACCCCACCAGCCTTATATTGTTCCTTCTCATGCGGTCTTCCATGTCGGCCATCTTTAAAGTGTGTTCAGACAAAGTCTTTTTAGTCACCTGTGCAGCAGTGTCTAAGGGCCTGACAGTATCTTCCAGAAAAGCAACACGACGATCAGTGTCCCGTGCTTTCCCCCCTAATTTCTGCATGTCATGTTTCATGAAGGAGAACTTCATCCTGAGCTCCTCAAAGCGATCAATAATTTTGTTCTGGCACCCATGTATGGCCGCCATGATCTGGGTCAGGGATGGCTCATCCTCCCCCTCCACCTCCCTGTTGGCACTGGCCCAGCAATCTCTCAGTCTACCCAGCGATCTCCCCTTCTTATCACTGCTGGGGTTTAGGACTCACCCTGTCCTGCGGGGGAGACGCCTGTAGTGGTGCCTCCACGGATCTCTGAAGCGGCGGCCATTCCTCATCCTCCTGCGTTCCAGTGCCATTTTGCGAGCTCCAGGCGAATTGTGCCAGCCATTCTCCGGTCGTTTTTGGCCATGGGGGACAGTATTTAACCATCCCCGGTGGTGCCCGAGGGGTCCCTGCACACATCCCCAGCAGTTCAGCTCAGAATTCGGGTGCCGCTGTCCCAGGATTACTGTAGGATTGGCAGTCTGCAGACGGAGCTCCAGTCTCACACTCCTCACATGCCACGAGCTGGCTCTGCCCTTTATTTTGTCACTTTACTTGTTTTGCCCTCCCCCTTTTCTAACCCTTGGGAGGGGCCATGGCTCTCAGACTGTGGGTGTGTCTGTAAGATATAGCGTATAAGTACAACTGAGTGAACCATTTGTAATCAGGCTCTGAGGAAGAAGGTTGATCCTTCGAAACGTGTCAGCCAGCAGGGTCCCATCTAGGACCCCCTACCTTGGTCTGGTAGTCCAAGCGATTTGAGAGAGACTAGCCACTCATGTGGTTCGAGGAGAGACTTTACAAGTCTATGTTTGTGAGTAGACATCTTTTTGATTTTATTAGATATTTTTAATAAATTTGTTGGATAATGCACTAGGCGCCCTCTTTCTTTTTATGTATATCCCTCCTGCATGGCCAGGACGACCCCAGTCCTAGAAGGCAGCAAGGCATCCACGGAATTATCTATTTTTTTACCTGGTTATAGAGCACCATGGAGAGTCAGTTCACTGATGCCCAGGAGTATGTTGTTTCATTTGTTGGTGTGAAACCTAGATCTGCCCCTCCTTGCAGAAAATCTAATACCGCTGGTATGATTGGGCCTGTTATCCTATCGTTAGTTTTACGCCTACTACAGAATCTTTTGCACACTTTGTTATATATGGTGTTAGTAGAATTCTTCCTGCTACAGAAGATAGTCTCAATCACTTTCTCTGCCAAGCATTTTTGTTTTAGCATTTCCCTTTCAGAAGACAGGCCATCAGTGAAAGCTGGTTCACTGCAGGATATGTCACTACTCCCTGATGGGTGAGGTTTGGCATGCAGAGCAGTCTCCAGGGGTCTGTCGCACTGAGCTTGAGCAACCCTGTGAACCACACCCTCTTGGGGCCAGTAAGGAGCGATCAGAAAGATTGCTGCTGAATACTTGATTTTCTGGATGATCTTTGAGATTAGAGCAAAGTGGGGGGAATACGTACACCAAGTCCTCTTCCCCAGATTGCAATAGCCATGCCCATACTAAGAGGGTCCTTTAGAAGGGAAAAGAAGCGCTGTACTTTCCTGTTTTCTCTTGTTGCAAAAAGGTCTATTAGAGGCTTTACTTATCTTTCTGTAATTTAATCGAATATGGTCCGATTCAGACTCCATTCTGTCGGAGAGATCTTCCTCCTGCTCAGAAAATCTGCTAGGGTGTTCAGTTCCCCTTTTAAGTGTACTGCCGATAAGGATACTAGCTTTTTTTCCCACCCAATTCAAAAGGTTATCTGCAATCCCTATTATGCATACTACTCTTGTACCTTCTTGCTTGTGGATATAACTTACGGCGGTAATGTTGTCTGAGAACACTTGTACACGTTTTCCCTTTATGGCCAGGCCGAAAGCAACCAGGGCTTTTTGGTCTGCCCTCAGCTCCCTCCTGCTGCACGAGCTGCTGGCCCAAAAATTGGTCCACACCCCCTGCGCCATTTGATTGTTCATATGGGCTCCCCATTCCGATGAGCTTGTATCCATGGTAATGATTACAGGGTCTTTTTGTGACTTGAGGCGACCCTGCAAAAGGGTGCCTTAACCACCATTTGACCAATTGGTTCACCAGTAGACAACATTTCTTTCTGACCATTCTACACTGTCAGCATAAAATTTTGGAGAGGTCGTTTTTTTTTTTTACTGAGGATTGTGAACTTAGGCAGAGGTTGACAATTGCTGTAGTCAAGGTCATATTTTTTTTTTCTTTCAGAAATATCTTGGTTTCTGAGGAATCAACAACATATCCCAAGAAGATCACTTTTTTGAAGGCTGAAGATGGGACTTTTCCAGGTCTTTCAGGTCAGGCTTTTCCAGCCATCCCAATTTCTAAAGATGATTGATTGTCAGGTCCGGATTCTGCATCAATTCTTCCACCTCATCTGTGAACAGGAGTAAGTTGTTTAAAGAGAAGGTAAACCATTTACATTTTTTTTAAACCCTGCAAAGTAAAAGCATAATGTGCTAGTATGCATTGCATACTAGCACATTATGAAATACCTACCTTAGAAGGAAGCCCTGCACCGCCATGCTGTGAGCTATGACAGACGATTTCATTTTCACCCGATCTTTCTTCTAGGTTTGCGTCCTCTGGCCTGACTGGCTGCATCATGATGACGTTACTCCCACGCAAGCGCACGAGTCACGCACCGCAGCACAGAGCACTGAAGGGACAGCACGGGTATGCCATCACTTCAGAGAGCATGCGCCGGTGACATCACCAGTTGCATAAAGTGTGAATATCCCCTAAACGGTGCAGGTTTAGGAGATATTCATAGTACCTACAGGTAAGCCTTATTATAGGCTTACTTGTAAGTACAAGTTTACAGAATGGGTTTTCAACCTCTTGAAGTAAAAGATGATCTGCACTCCTGCAGACTTCAGGACTTGTAAAGCCCAAAAGGAAGAGCATTACACTGGCCATGAATTTTACTGATTCTGTACAGGCATCGGTGATGTATGCCACTGTTTTGCTCAGTGTTGGTAGGGAATCCAGGATTTGGAGAGTGTTGCTCTCCAGGTGCAAGCATAGCTGCCTTAACCAAAGATCTAAGATATGAGCTACACAAGTAGCAACCAATGCTGATTTGAAATTTATGGAGCAGGCCTCCCATGCATGTCTAAGATATCCCTCGTAAAATAGGTTGAGATTAATATCCGCGCTTGGCAAAAACAGCAAAACAAGCAGCTAAGCACTATAACCCAGATATTAGGCACAAAAATAAATATATAACAAAAAGTGCAGCGCTAGAAATGATCAAATACTAATACATGCAAACTAGAAAAAGTGTAGATGTGCACATGTAAACTGTAATTAATGTACAATATTCATATGAATACAATACTTTGCAAAAAACAAGAATGGCTGAATTGCAAACAAAAATTAAATAAAGTACAAATTAGACACATGCAAAAAGTTCACTGGTGATAGGAGTTCATAAGGAGAGATCCTCATAAAGCATGGATCCAATAGGTGAAGTCACGTGAAGTGTAAAATATAAACTTGACCACGTGAAACCCATCACCACAGAGAGACAAGAGGCTTACCAGAGAGCCAGCGACCACCCTTACTCAGGGGGGTCATAAGGCGCTTGTTGGATCTAGGATCCTGTGGAAAGATAACCTGTGTCTTGGTTCGTCCCTCTCCAGAAATCCTCACAGGTACCAAGCAGTATTCGGATCTGATACAATGACACCAAGGCCGATTGCAAATATGAAAAAACAAGTAAAAACCTCCAATAGTGCAATAATGCCTTGTAAGGTCACTTTAACGAAGAGTAATGTAATGCTGCATATAAACGCAGAGACCCACAAATGAGTCAGGCGATAAAAATTAATAAAAATGGAATTCCAAGCAACAGTAAAATCACATCAACATGTAAAAGCGATTGCGCATGTGCAGAGCATGTGTGCGTAGCATCCTGACGATTGTTTCGTCAGATATGACGTCATCAGAGGTACGCCCACACGCCTGTCCCAATGCTCTGAATAGTCAACTAGCAAAACAGAGGAGCGCTGCCATTGGCTTAAACGAACGATCCAAAAGCGCTTATTGGATGGATGTAATAGAAAAAATAGGAGGGTATGTCTTGCATATATTGGTCAGACCATCAGAAAAGGGAGTCCGTAGGCCAATAAAAACACAGAACAGCAAAAAGCATACTAGCCCACTATAAACCACATGTGCCGCCATCATGTGGCCATAAGATGAAATAGCAACACATACAGTACAAATATAAGAAGGCCTGCTCACACTCCAAGCCACATATGTTGCCATCATGTGGCCAAAAAGTGAAAAAGCAAACCATACAATATCATTATAAAAAGGCCTGCTTCCCTGTGTTACCAAAGGACTAAAATTTAACAACTCAACATTATCATTGTAATATACAAATAGGTACTAAATAAAAACAATAACTTGTATTTTTTTGCTCTGACAGATCACTTGTTCATATTTTTCCATATGTTTTTTAAGTACATTTAAAAGACATTAGTGATAACCACCCCAAAAACGGATGATTCCGAAAGTGGGCTGTAGGGAAGTACACATCAACCGTTATTAAAAAAACAGTTGATGTCCCATTCCACATTCAAGTCGCCAGGTACATGGGACCCCAATTTGAAGATCTAGTTGGTTTTGGCCCTGGAGATGTTTCGCTTCCCATTGCTCCCACACCAATGGGGCACATATTACCAGCAAAGGTAGTGCCCCTAGGGTCCCGGTTGTGCTTAAGGTCATAATGTTTTGAAACATTATGCTTATCAAAACCATTACGAATGTTCGTTATATGTTCCCCCAGTCTAACATGCAACATTCGTATGGTACACCCTACATATTCCAGGCCACAAGGGCACCAAAGGAGATAAACCACACATTTTGTCATGCATGTGATCATGTGATGCATGTCTCAATGGGATAAGTGACCCCCGTGCCAGTCTAGGTGAATTCAGTGATCTTCCTACCCCCGTGGGTATTAATCTTACAA
Source organism: Aquarana catesbeiana (assembly GCF_042186555.1). Taxonomy (NCBI): domain Eukaryota; kingdom Metazoa; phylum Chordata; class Amphibia; order Anura; family Ranidae; genus Aquarana; species Aquarana catesbeiana. The sequence continues at coordinate 115,199,282 of NC_133330.1, read as the reverse complement.
GCACGACACTTGTCACACAAGAAATACCACTTTAGATCACCAAAAAAAGTGGGCCAATAGGGAGATCAGGAACATTTGGAGCTATTGTGTTCCTCAAATTGAGAGCACCCCTAAAGATAACACAGGGCCACTCAGATAAAAGAGGACCTAGGACTTGATCATTCTTAATGATCGGCCAATTCTTTTTTTTTTGTTTTTTGTTTTTTTTTTGTTTCCAAAGTTTTTAATTGAAGTGTAACAGAGTACATATATAGGTAATAAACAATGTCATACATCTATATTCATTATTGCGAAGTTCGTTATATAGGAGTATATGACAAAATGAAACATAAACATATGTAAAGAAATTCAACAGTGAGATACCATGTGGACTCTATGAGTAAAGCTAAGAGTGCCTTCTGTCAACTCCGAACACCCCAAATGGGTACTAACTGTGCCCGGGGAAGAGAGACGACACTCCCTGTCCCTGCATATTGTCCAGCAGCATCCATTATTAATATATAAGAGTAGCGTTTACAGTAAGCTCTACATATCAATAAACAGCGAATCTACATGAAGCATCAATATGTCTTGAAGACCAATCGGATGGAATACCCAATTATGTATGTCCTGGTTCCATTTCATGTTTAAAAAAAGTGTTTGTGTGTCCCATGTGTCTAATTTCTAACGTGACATTGAGTGAAGGGGTAGAAACTACTGTAATCTCTATGTGTTGTTAGTAAAGGGACTAGTTTGTTAGGTCTCCTTTTCCAACCCGATTTCATCTCTTCTAGGGAGGTGAAAGGTGGGAAATGTAGGGTATTCTTATCACGGTTGGTTTGTGCGTAGGGTTATCGTGAGCAATATGAATTAATTCTTCCATTTCTGATATTTTCCGGATTCTAGAGAACCATTCTCTTATTGTGGGGGTATGTGTAGAGTTCCAATGTATGGGGATACATTGTTTCGCTGCATTTATCATGTGCATCGCTAGTGATTTGTGGTATGTCTTGTGTGGTAAGGGGGAGAGGTGGAGTAGGAATTGGGCTGGGGAGAATTCTAGATCATAAGAGGTGACTTGTGAAGTGATTCTGTGTATTTCCTTCCAGTACGTTTGTATATGGGTGCAGGACCACCAAATGTGCAATAGAGTACCTTCATCTGTATGACATCTCCAGCAAATTGCTGATGTCTCAGGGTTAATTTTATGTAAGAGGGTTGGGGTACGATACCACCGTGATACAATTTTGTAACCATTTTCTTGTGTAGTAACGTTTCTCGACCCTTTATGTATGTTCAGGAATGACTGTTCCCATTGCATTGCTGAAGGTGAAATGGAGAGATCTTTTTCCCATTTTTGGCAGGCTAAGTTCTGGTTTGTCTGCATGTCCGTGAAAAGGAGGTTGTGTGTGATAGAGATTAGATGAGATTGGGCGTTTACTTGATTGCAAAGTGTTTCAAAAGGGGTAAGTGGTCTCGAACATTTGGAGTGTTTGTCCTTGGATTGTAGATAATGAGCAAGTAGTGTGTATGTCCAGGGAGAAATAAGTGATTTTCCCGTTTGGGTGGAGATCTGGGAGGCAGTGAGGATTTTCCCTTGGTGGAAGAATTGGTGTGCTCTTATGTTGTCTTGTGGGAAATTGTCAGAAAGGAAGTGATTATGCATTCCTGGAGGGAAATCTGGATTTAATTTCACTGGAGTTAGCGGGCTTGGGACGGAGGATAAGTTCACTTGGGAGCAAACTTTGCAGAAGCATTTAAGAGTGGGTCCTATTAATGGGTGGGAAAGTAGTGTCACAGGAATATGGTGTGTATTCAACCATGGTAGTGAGGCCAGGGGTAGTGTTGTGAGGGATGCTTCCAAGGCAAACCAATCTTTGTGTCTTGAATGAATGTTCCAATCCACTATTCTGGTGAGATGCGTTGCGTTGTAGTAATTGAAAATATTCGGGAGTCCTATGCCTCCTAGGTGTTTTGGTCTGGTGAGTTGTTTAAAACTAATTCTGGGTTTACGTGTCCCCCATAGAAATCTGGAGCATGCCGATTGATATGCTTTGAAGAAAGACGGAGGAATTAGAATAGGGATTGTTTGAAGGATATATAAAAGTCTTGGCAAGGCATTCATCTTTAGTATCGCAGCTCTGCCGAACCATGAGAAGGATGGGTTATTCCATAGTTTGAAGTGTGAGATTAACTTGTTTAAAATGGGTGTATAGTTTTTTGCATATAGGTCTGAGAGTTTGGAGGGGAGCTGTATGCCTAAGTAGGTAATCGAGTCTTGCCTCCAATGAAAGGGGAAGTTTTGTTTGCATTGGTCTACTCAATGGTGAGATAGGGAGATGTTGAGTGCAAAGGATTTTGAGAAATTGATTTTGAGGTTGGATAATAATTGAAACTGTTTGAATTCTGAGAGTAGGACAGGTAAAGTAATCAGTGGCTGTGACAGGAATAATAATATATCATCCGCAAAGGTGGCATACTTGTATTCCTTGTTGGGTGTGTATATACCATGAATGTCTGGGTTGAGTTTCAACTTCTGGAGGATAGGGGACAGAGGGCAGCCCTGTCTCATCCCGTTGTGTATGGGGAGGGCATCCGACAGAGTGTTATTGACCCTCACTTTGGCTGAAGGGTTTGCGTATAGGGACAGGATCAGGCCGGAGAAGTATGGTCCTATACCTATGGCTTGTATAACTGCTGCCATGTAGTCCCATGCCACTCTGTCGAATGCCTTCTCAGCATCTAGAGATAGGAAAAATCCTTTTTGCTTGGTTTGAGTCATTGTGTGATGCAGATTGATTGCCTTGACAGTGTTGTCTATGGCTTCCCTACCCATAAGGAAGCCTGCCTGGTCTTTGGAGATGAGAGAAGGGAGGAGAGGAGTTAGTCTATTTGCCAATATTTTGGAGAATATTTTGATATCTACATTTAGTAGCGAAATGGGTCTGTAATTTCCTGTATGTGTGGGATCCTTACCTTCTTTCGGAATGACAGAGATGTGGGCTTCTAGCATTCCCTTTGTTAGTGGATTTGTTGGGGATAGTGCATTAAATGCGTTTAGAAAAGGGCTTTTAAGTATATCTGCAAATGTCTTATAATAGACTGCAGAAATACCGTCTGGGCCTGGACTCTTGCGAGGTTTAGTTGTTTGATTGCTTGTTCCCATTCTTCAGGGGTGATTGGGGATTCTAGGGATGTGGAGGCTTCCTCTGATATTTTTACTGGGGAGAATTGCTCTAAGAAAGCTTTAATTTTGTCGTTTCTTTTAGACGGGTGTGTGGGCAAAGGGTCTGTTGTGTTTAGGGTATATAGTGATGCATAATAGCGTTCAAATTCTTTCGTTATTTCATGATTTTTTGTGATTGCTGTGCCTGTGGGAGAACATAGTCGGTGTACTGTGTTATTGGCTCTTCTTGTGCGTAGTGCCTGAGCGAGGAAGTGGCTACGTTTATTTCCAAACTCATAGAAAAGTTTCTGTGATAGTGTAAATTTTTTTTCTTAAGTTCATGTCCTAGCTCCTCCTGTATTTGCATGCGCGTTTCTATTAATTCTAGATGTGTTTGTTGAGCTAGGTCCTTTTTGTGCGAAGCTTCTAGTGCTTTGAGTTTGGAAAAAAGGTCTGATAGTACTTTTTTTTTTTCTTTTTTTGCCGCTGCTGCGATGGCAATCAGTTTACCTCTTACTACACATTTATGTGCCTCCCACTGTGTCAATTTGGAGGTGTCTGGAGTGTTATTTTCCTTAAAGTAATTAGTTAGGCATGTGCGTATTTCTATTTCTTTTATTTTGTCTGTTAGAATAGATGGATCCAATCTCCAAATGGGAGTGTATGTGGCCTTTTCTGGGAAAACAAGAGTAAGTGAGATGGGATGGTGGTCTGATAATGTCATTGGCTCAATGGTTGCAGTCTTTAATGTTGGAAGGTCTTGTTGCGTGAGAAAGAAGTAATCTAGACGGGAGTACTTATTGTGGGGGTCGAAAAAAAGGTATAATCCTTTTCTTTTGGATGTAGGGTGCGCCAGGTGTCGTGAAGTAGTAGCTCTTGGAGGCAGCGTCTAATTTGTTTGATCGCTTTGTAGGGTAGATGGGATATGCCTGAAGAGGTGTCTAGTAGAGGATCAAGTGGAGCATTGAAGTCTCCCCCTAATATCAGAATTTCTACCTGGAAAGTAGAAAGAAGGTGAGTAATTTTGCGAAAGAAGGGAACCTGGGAAGAATTGAGGCTATAAATATTTGCCAGTGTGATTGGTGTGTTCCTATAAGTGCCCTTGAGAAAGATGTACCTGCCCTGCTCGTCAATTAGGGAATCAGTAATTTTGATAGGTACATTTTTTGACAGTAATATAGAGACCCCTTTGGATTTCAATAGTGGAGAAGTGTCGTGAAAACTGTGGGGAAAGGAGTGATTAGAAAATTTTGGAGTTGCGTTCGTATGGAAGTGGGTCTCCTGGAGGTAGATTATTTCAGCTTTCATTGTCCGCATGGCAGTCAGTATTTGGGAGCGTTTCTCTGGAGTGTTGAGGCCTTTTGCATTGAGGGACAGTAGCTTCAGGGTTATGTGGGACATTTTGGGCCTCAAGGATGACATAGTGAGGGTGTTAGGGGGTTAATATGTATTAGAAAAACTCTGGAGAAGGGATGCCGGAGAGGACATGGCTCAGGGAAATCGGTGATGGGTGGTGTCTAGTATCCGAGAAGGGTCAGAGGGGAGAGGGGAAGGGTGGATTCTACGATGAGAACAAGAAAGAGAAAAAAAAAGGGAAAGGGGGGGGTGGAAAGGTATGTAACCGGGTGTGGATGTGTATTTACATGTCCACTTAAAATATTAGAGGGGAGAACCGGTAAGGGTCAGTGGTCACAACAGAGACCGCTGTATGGAGTTGTGGTAGGAGTCGCTCAACTAGTGAAACAAGGTGGACGTCTCCACGAGGTCCATAAAATTAAACTTAGTGCATACCATGAACATGGTCAGAAGTCCAATAGAGACGAGAAAAGGTTCTCCTTCCCTCTGGTCCTCTGAATTGGTAGTTGGTAATTGGTGTGTGATTGGGCATGAGGAGGAGTCCGAGGAGATTGCGGGGGGGGGGGGGGATCTAACCGGGTTTCGTTTTAATGTAATAAATTTGTTTTAAAGTTAGTATATGTACACATAAACCTGGTTGGACAAAAACAGAGTATAAGCTAATTAGTCAGCCAACTGCGTAACTAACACTTTAATATAACCATCTTGGTTAATATGCAACTTGTTAACTTGTAACCATAATGTAAAAATTAACATAACAGTTAGTTGAAGTATAGAATCGTATCCATAATAATCATTCTAACAACAGTAACAGTAGGGTGGATAGTTCAGCAGGAAGAATTACTTGAGTCAATGTCTGTGTTTTTCGAGGGGGGCACGCACATCCTTGGTCCCATTAGTTGGAGCAGTTGCCCCAATCAAATACTACACCTGTGTGTATCGCACACAAGCCCTGCTATGAGGTGTGGGTTGTGTGAGGAAGTGTTATTGCCTACTATGAGGAGGCAATCTTGTGTAAAGTTAAGATGAGATGGAACCCTTACCTTTGCGTGGCCCCCTCGGAACCCACCCCATTTAGACATCAATGGAACACCGAAACATTACAGGTAAGGTATTACAATCTGTAATAGGAGAGAGGAGCAAGACAAACAGTAGTTTATAAAACTATTACAACTTTATAGCTTTATATTGACCTCAGCTTACAATAGAGTGGGAAGAGTTGGGGGTAAGTGAGAAGGTGAGAGAGGGAAAAAGGGAGTTGGAGAGAGAGGGATAAGAAGGGAAGAAAGGAGGGGGGAGAGGAGAGAAGATGAGTAGTAGGGAAGCACATGTGTATCTGATTATTAGAGTCAATATAAGGTTAGTGGTTGTCTTCTGATATCGGGTCATCCGATCAACTCTTCTGTACCAATCTAAGACGAAGCTAGAAGGCCAGGCTCCTTAATGATCTTTTTACCTGGGTAGGATGAGAGTATATGTAGCTTTGTATATAGGGGTAGATTGAAAGAGTTGACAACATTAATAATCATCCTCTGGTTGTGAGATCAGTTGCCTAGTGGCTAGGGCATGTCAACAGCATGTCTGGTCATGGTAAGTATGAGGGGCATCCATTAAGAAGCCACGACGTAAGGTCTTTTAGTTATTAGATGATCCATTTGGTGGCATGAGGGTAATGAGATCGGGGAGGGGTGTGCTATGGCTGAGGAGGTTGTAATTGGTGAAATACGAGTTGTTGTTTCCTTTTGGGGCAAATACTGAAGCAGCGTTCCATCAACTTGATATTAGGAGAAGTCAAATTAAACAAGTTGCTTGAACACGAACAATAAGTCTCAGATTGATGAGGGATAAACTTAGTGTCATGTATATGGTGTTCGGCAGGTACGAGTGTTAAGTATCTCCCTGATTAGGTAAGGCGTGCCCTACGGTGGGCTGGTGAGGCAGTTGGGCTGCCATTACGAGGTGTTTCCGAGGTTCTCGTACTTGTGCGGGAAGGAAAATGGTGCGGGTGGCGGCGACCCAGGGTAAAATTGCTTGCTTCATCTAATCCTTCCATGGATAAAGCTCTGTTAAGGGGAGGTAGGCGGAAGTCGCTGTACCAATCTGGGACTTCCATATATGGGATGTCCAGGGTGCTGCAGAAATGTTCCAGATCTTCTGGCACTTTAAGGTTCGCTGTGCGACCCTGATGAGTCGCAGATAAGCAGAACGGGAACTTCCAGCGATACAGAATTGATCTGGCTCTTAGAGCCTCCAACAGAGGCTTTAATTCCCTTCTACGTTGAAGTGTGATATTAGAAAGATCTTGGTAGATTTTAATTTCTGAGCCATGAAAGAGTATTTGGTTACGACCTCTGGCTTTTCGAAGAATTTCTTCTTTTAAGGGAAACTCTGAGAGGCAGTAAACTGTGTCACTGGGGGGGGTCTGTGTCTCTTCCTCTTGGGCACAATGCTCTGTGAATATGTTGAAATGATATCGGGTATCAGGGGGCCTTTCTAAGAGATTGTTAAAGATGTTAGTAACTGTCTGAGAGAGATGACTGGAGTCTATGGATTCTGGGACACCCCTCACGCTCAGGTTGCGTCTTCTCCCCCTATTATCTAGGTCTTCCATATGGCGATTAATCTCCCTGAGATGGATGGCATGCAACTCTGTGACTTGTTGGACCTGACAGAGGGAGACATCATGGCGGGCCTGTGTTGATTCTATGTCCTCCACTCTTAGTGCCATTGCCTGAATGTCGGATCTTAAATCTGAAATGGCCGCCTGCAGTGTACATTTAATGTCTGCAGCTACACTGCGTAAATCATCCAAGTTAAGTGCAGGAGGGGTTGGAGGGGGTCCCTGCTCTGTTTCAATTGCGGCCGCCATGTGAGCTCCGGCACGCCGTGGGCTGTAGCTGGGGGAACGAGATGTGCGAGCGGAGGTGGTATGTGAGGCCTGTACTCTCTCCCTGGGCCGTGAGCGGAAGATCTCGGGGATCTGAGCACTTATCTGTGTCCCTTGAGTCCTCGGGGAGCGGAAGCGGGTCGCTGACATTACTCCTCGGCGTCCTCACCATGTCCTGGTTGCTGTGCAGGAAAGAATGCTCGATTCTGCTGCGAATTGCTAATTGAAGCAGGACCTCATGGAGCGGGAGCTCTTGCTTCACAAGTCCATCTTGGATCGGCTCCCCGGCCAATTCTTTTTAACGATCTTTTTGATCACCCAGTGCTGACTAGAGAATGTGGTAAAGAAAGCCAAACCATAATCCTCCACGTCAGCACCCTGTACTACTGTTTCCACCAGCAGTTCCTGATCCCTATTACTGACCTCAATTATAAGGGAGTCCAGGGCTTTACTATCGTAACCTTTAGCTACAAACCTTGTTTTTAAAACTGCAGCCTCCGTAAGAAAGTCCCCTAAATTGGTGCAGTTTCTTTTCAAGCAGAAGAAATACCCTTAGGTATTGTCGTCAACCATGAGTGATGGTGACAGGAATCCAAAGGAATATATCCATTTCTGTCGGTTTGTTTAAAGAAGGTAGAGGTAACTATTCTATCCTCTTGTATTGTGATCTTTAGATCCAGAAAATGGATTTCTGTGGGGCTTATCTCATGGCTAAGAATAATTCCTCTCTCATTATCACTCAAATGGGTCAGAAAAGCATGGGCAGATTCAATGTCACCATCCCAAACAAAAATTATGTAATCGATTAATCTTTTCCACACAAGCTCAGGGCGTCTGTTGTGCAGAATCATATCCTCCTCCCATTTCGACATAAAGAGGTTGGCCATGCTTGGAGCAAACTTGGCTCCCATGGCCACTCCTTTGATTTGCAGAAAAAAGGCCCCAGCATGCCAAAAATAATTATGGGTCATTGAGAAGTCTAATGCCCCGTACACACGGTCGGATTTTCCGATGGACAATGTCCGATCGGAGCGTGTTGTCGGAAATTCCGACCGTGTGTGGGTGCCATCGGACATTTTCCATCGGATTTTCCGACACACAAAGTTGGAGAGCAGGAGATAAAATTTTCCGACAACAAAATCCGATCGCGTCAATTCCGACCGTGTGTGGCCTGTTCCGACGCACAAAGTGCCACGCATGCTCAGAAGAAATTCCAACACGGGACAGCTCGTTCTGGTAAACTTAGCGTTCGCAATGGATACAGCACTTTCGTCACGCTGCAATGTTAAAAATGGTTTAATACAGCGCACTCTCTTCTTCTTTATAATGTGACAAGAATTAAGTAGTTTTGTTGCTCGTATTCACACACACTTCTCACAAACTTTTATTTGTGTTTTTTTAGTGGGATTCCCTGAATATATTGTTATTAGTTGTCACATCTGACAGTTTGATATTTTTTAATTTTTTTTTATTTTGGATTTTAAGCCTTTTTTTTCTTTAATGTTTGGATTTTTTCCAAGGCTGATCTTTGTTCAATGTTATTTTTATTTTTACTCCAGAATATTTTTGGGTGTGTTTTGTGTGTCAAGTTACCCCAACACCATTGATATCTTTTATTATTTAATCTCAAGGAGATTGTTTGTTGTTGGTGTCCCTTGTTCATTTCACTTTGTATATTTGAAATGTACCTGAATCCTCACAAACAAACTGTCCTTTTTGAAGTAAAACACATAGAAGAGTATAGTTCAAAACAAAAATCCTTTATTAAGGGCTCAGAACCAAACAAAGAGGGAGGCAACACTGGATCAACAAGAGAAATTAGCGAAGCCTGGGACCCCCACGGCAGACATCAATTCTTCAACATCAAAATTGGTGGCCTGAGGAGTCCATGTCTAAGGGAGGGCAGTCTGGTCCGGGATTCACAGAGACTTGGATAGCAGCAGATGACATGTGTGTCCGCAGGCTGTGGTACCACAAGAGGCTGCATTTTTTTGCCCAACAGACTGGATCCAGGATCCTCACTGTCTGGTCTTCCTTTCACGCTTCATTCCCGGCTGTGGCTGTGCAGTTGGAGATGTGGCAGGAGGAGGAGTAGGACCTGGAGGAGGAGTAGGACCTGCAGGAGGAGGAGGAGGACCATCCCAAAGCTGTGTGTGAGGTGTAATTTGGCCCCTCATACCTTTCTCCAGAGCCTCCGATATGAGGGCCTCACACATGGCTTTTTGGCCCTCCTCCATCCTCTGCATTTTATAGGCTATGAATGCAGCAATGTTCTCCTGCCTGGTGTGTGGTGCTCCCAGGACCTCTGTAGCCCTCCAAAAGAATCTGATAGCCGCCTCCTCTAGGGCACTCGTCCTACTGCCACTTTCTATTTTCAGGGGGGGTGGAGGGACCTTGATATCAGCCAGCCGGCTCGGCCCGGCCACCTCCTGGCTGAGACTTCCCTGTGTATGAAAAAGGGACATAGTTGTAATGTTTTGCATCATCAATCACAATCCTTAATTAGTACTCCCAACTAACCTATAGTTCACATCATTGATTGGACAAGCAGAAATATTTAGAGGAATGCATTACCTGGCTCAATCTGGGCTGCTCCACATGTGGCCTGGAAGGCCCAGGTTGGGCGTCAGAAGCCTCAGCTGGGGGGGAAGGAAGCGTGGAAGGAAGACTGGAGAGGGATGGCCTGGGTTCAGTCTGGCCTGCCAGAAAGTGCAGCCTGTCGTAGTACAACATCCTGGGGACATAGATGTCACCTGCTGCTCCGGATCTCTGCGAATCAAGGACTTTATTGCGCTCCCTCAGATATGTGCTCCTCAGGCCACCAATGAAAATCTTTAAATAAGTGATGTCTGCCGTGGGGATCACCTGCTTCACAATTTCACACAATTGCTCCAGTGCTGCCTTCCTCTTTGCTTGGTTCTTGTAATGGGGGTGTTTAATCTCCCACAGACAGGGCAGCTCCCTTAGCATCTCTATGAATACTGAATTGAAGTCATTATCTTTCCTTAAGATATCCATGTTCACTGCAAGACACAACACAAGACAAAGCCTAATGTCACACAAAACTCTCCTAATCTTGTTACAATATAGGCCTCAATCTAGAAGCAGTATAGGCACAAGTTTGTCTCTTACCTTCGTTCTTACGATCGGCGCGTCCAATGCTCCTTCCTCCGCTCACAGATCAAACGTAATACGCACGCGTGTTACGCTTTATACACACTGCGCATGCGTGTAACTCCGCCCGCCCCTGACGTTCTTTCTAGTATATTCCCCGCCCCTTTTCGTTCGGCGCAGTGGGGGAAGAGCATGATGGCGGACATACAGCAGGTGCGGGCTAATTGTAGCAATGAGGAGGAGGAGGAGGAAAGGGCGGATCCAGGCACGTCCCGATCCAGAAGGAGACGTTTTAAGGCCACAAATATGTCGTTTGGGGAGATGTTGGAGATGGTCGACATCATGAGGAAGTCCGACTATGACGGAAAATATGGGCCTTACCCCAACCCGAACATCCGAAAGGCCAAGATCATGGCGAAAGTGGTCAGGAGTCTAGAGCGGAATTTCGGGGTACGAAGGTCTAAAGATCAGCTCAGGAAGCGGTGATCGGACCTGAAGTTGAGAGAGCCAGAGCAGTACCGAAAGATCCGGAGAGTGCTGCAAAAAAGTAAGTAGTTGTGCTGTGTTCCTATTCTTTCTGTCTTTATTACGTTCGTTCTGCTCCATATGCTTTTATTAGTTGTAACGTTTAAAAAGGTCAACTTTAATGTTCATGGGCACATTATTCGTTCGTATCAAACATTTTTCTTTCAGCCTCTAGAACACCATTGTTTAGGCCATATGCATTTTCACACATTTTTGGGGGCCTACTTGGATGCCAAATATTTGTTTGTGTAGATGGGTTTGTTACTAGAATAAAATGCAAACTAGATTGTGTGTAAGGAGAGGACACTGAGCAGCTGTTTTCACATCTGGACACTGGAGCACTAGTGTGGGACACAAGAACACCATTTTTATTAGGGGGGGCACACAGGTGCTCCAGTGTATACTATAGGGGGGGCTACATCTGTGAAGCTTGTACCAAACAGGTAAAGTATTGCAGCTTGACAAAGGGCAATAAAAAATATACATCTTGGAACTCTGCTAAAATAGACAATTGTACCCCACTTCCGAGCAATGTTTCCTATTTCTAGTTCTGCCATCAAATATCTGTCTGCTAATTATACCATTTTTGTTTTACATAGGGGAGAAAAGACTCGGACACCCCTCATCCCAGGAGACCAGAGACCCCCCCCCTCTGGAAGAAGGGGAAATACCAACACAAGAAGAAGAGCAGGAGGAAGAAGAAGACGTGGTGGAGATTGGCACCACAACAGGTGAGTGTCTGCGACCACAGGCTCAGGTAAAAGAGATGGATGGTGGCAGATTTTTGAGACCTTTTTTTTTGTTCTTTATCTCTTTTTAGGTGATCGTGATCCAGAACGCTTTACATCTGAAAGTGCCCAGATACTGATCGGGGAGATCATGGGGTGTAATCTCCAATTGCAAAACATCCAGCAACAAATCAGTGATGTTATTAAAAAAAATAATAACATCATTGATGTTTTGGGGCGAATTTAAACCCCACAAAATCACCTGTTTTATCGTACCAAAATGTTTTCAATGTTTAGAAAAGCCAAATTTGGAGGATGCACACAGTGTGCCAACATGTGCTATCTGCCATCACGGGAGATCAATGGACGCGTTTTAGGGGTGCAACCCCTTCCTCAATTATAAAGTAGCGTTGAGGAAGGGCTTGCTCCCCCAAAACACGTCCCTTGATCCCCCCTGATGGCAGATAGCACATGTTGACATTCGTAAATTGGTGTGCATCTTCCAAATTTGGCTTTTCCAGGGGTTATTTCCCCCCATCTGAACGCTATATCAAACACAGTTCATAAATATTCATGTCTGATATAGCCTTCAGGTTTTACCATATGTGAACTTTGTAAGTTCAAGTTTTTTGGCTTTCTTGTTGGTTTTACACAGGCCTGTTTTATCTGAAATGGATATTTCGATTTTTGATAATGCTACTGCAAACATTGTTATACAACAAACATGTTGGTTTGTTTTAAAAACCTTTGGGAAATGCACATGTGATTGTGCAGGTATAAAAAAGTGCCTTACTCAAGAATGTGTGGATTATTGTCTCAACACTACAACACTTTTGGGGTGATGTAATTGCTGTTTTATGCAAAAATGGGGGTTATTTCCTAAGGGCAAATCCTCTTTGCACTACAAGTGCAGGTTCAGTGCAGTTGCAAGTGCATTGTAGTGAAATGTGTTTTTGCTTTAAGGAAGTACCAGCCAACACTGTTTTTTATAAGGTTACCCAATCACGACATTTTCTGCACTCAATATATTTCTGTCAGGGTCAGCTAAAACAAACACAAGCAGTAAATGTCCACAAAGAATTTCTTTTGGTTGTTTTTTATTTGAAAAAGGTGTCACAGATTGTCTGGCATATTGATAGCCCCCCTACCCACAAAGAACTCCAGGTAGCGTAACCGGACATCACGGGCATTCAGGGAGGGCAAGCCAGGACGGCCACTTTCAAGCGCCGTCAGTGTTGATGGATTAGGGATTCCGGCCTCAGGCCCAACTGAGCCAGCCTAGTTGGCTGAATGTTTTCTTAAAAAATTATGGAGAACACAGCAGGCAAGTATTATATGGTTCAGGTTATACTCCGCCATATGGATGGGTGTCAGAAATAATCGGAACCGGCTGGCCAGGATTCCAAATGTGTTCTCCACCACTCTTCGGGCTCTGGCCAGCCGGTAATTAAAAACCCTCTGTTCCGGGGTGAGGGTCCTCATCGGGAATGGCCGCATCAGCTGGTCCCCCAGCGCAAATGCTTCATCAGCAACAAACACAAATGGGAGACCTTCAACATTGTCCTCTGGAGGTGGCAAGTCCAAGCTGCCATTCTGGAGACGCCTGTAGAACTCCGTCTGGGCGATCACTCCACCATCGGACATCCGGCCATTCTTCCCCACGTCCACATACAAGAACTCGTAATTAGCCGACACCACCGCCAACATCACTATACTATTAAACCCCTTGTAATTATAATAGTACGACCCCGAGTTGGGTGGTGGGACGATGTGGACGTGTTTCCCATCAATTGCCCCTCCGCAGTTAGGAAAGTCCCACCGCTGGGCAAAGTGGTAGGCCACAGTCTGCCATTCCTGTGGCGTTGAAGGAAACTGTTGAGGAAAAAAAAAAAAACATTACTATTTTTTCACAGAAACATGGCAAGCAGATTAGACACAAACATTATGGGGCAACCTCCAGATAGCATTTACTAAGGGGAATTTAACAACAACAAAGTATAAGGTACACCTATCATATTCCCCCTCCCCCCCTCTCATGGGCCATTTCTAACATTATAGGGGGGGAACTCTTGGACAGGTAACCCTCTTCACTTCATTGAGAGATGAATGCCTAAATACAGGGTATTACTTGGAACAGCCCCTCCTTAGTTACACTATTGGCAGACCACTGGACAGGTAAGAAGTGTCATAATACAAAGATATAAATACACACTGTACACATTTGAGGACATTTGAACATTCTGCTATTACCTATCAAGATAATAATACGATACAAAAACTTTAAACAGTACCATTGGAAAGTATACAGGCAGGCCCTTGCACTACATGCTTTGGGGAATTCATCCATAAATCTGACCAGTAAAGAGATGGGTATAGTGTGTATGGGTTTGGCAAAGTCAGCAGATAGATGATTGAGGATAGAGAATTGGGATCAGCTGACTTAGCAGTTGGGAGGGAGGGTTAAAAAAAATTTGGGGACACCACAAAAAAAAGCCTCTGGCACTCTGCCTGAATTTAAATCAAAAATAACATTTCCAAACATTTTAGGGGGTGTTTGGGGTAAAGCACTACTATGGAGCTGATAAAATACATTGTTAAGTGACTACATGAGGTGAATATAGGCCAGGAAAGACCATGCTGGGGAGGTTAGTGAAGGGCAAATATGTATGAAGGACATAAAATAATAATTACCTAAAAATCCAGCATGCATGAGAACAAAGGGGACATTCACAGCATATTACAATCATGGTAATTAGGGAATGAGGGAAGAAATACAATATATTATCAAACATTCAATACAATAAAATGTGATATAAAAGGATAAAAATCTTACCTTCATATACTCCTTCTGCAGGACCTGGATGATGGCAGAACAGGTCTCTGGGATAATGATCCCCAGAGCCTGGGGGGAGATGCCTGTCGAGAACTTCAAGTCCTGCAGACTTCTCCCTGTGGCCAAATACTGCAAGGTAGCGACCAACCTCTGCTCCGGAGTGATGGCTTGCCTCATGCAGGTATCCTGCCTGCTAATATAGGGGGTCAGCGAAGCCAACAAACAGTGAAACACGGGGTCCGTCATCCTGAGAAAGTTCCTGAAATCATCAGGATTATTCTCACGGATCTCACGGAGCAAAGGCATATGAGAGAACTGGTCACGCTGAAGCAACCAATTCTTGGTCCATGAACTCCTCCCCACCCTGTTCATGGACTGGACTTGTGTCAAGGTCAGGACCCCAACACCAAGCCCCCGCACAGCAGGAACTCTACGAGGAGTACGCATACGAAACATGGCTAGAAAACGGTCGGCTGCTCAGAACGAAATAACAGAACGCACTGAAGAACAGCAAGGCCTGTGAAGAGCGACCTGAAAAACAGCAACGAGCGGGCAAGATCGCACAGAAAACTCCGATACGAACTGACTGCACGCACTGAAGAGCAGATACAAACCCACAAGCACAAACTGAACGGCAGAAAACGATCTGAAAGCCACGAGTCTGAAAAAGCGCGAATCGTCTCTCACCAAACTTTTACTAACACGAGATTAGCAAAAGGAGCCCAAAGGGTGCCGCGCTTGGTTCTGAACCGGCCTTTTCTAGTCTCGTCGTACGTGGTGTACGTCACCGCGTTCTTGGCGATCGGAAATTCCGACAACTTTGTGCGACCGTGTGTACGCAAAACAAGTTTGAGCCAACATCCGTCGGAAAAAATCCTAGGATTTTGTTGTCGGAATGTCCGAACAAAGTCCGACCGTGTGTACGGGGCATAACAGTTCTGACGTAGTTCATGACGTAGAAAATGTCATATTGCTTCATGCCCTAATTGGTGGGAAATTGCCGTATATAGAGATGCAACATCCGCTGTCAGCAATAAGGTTGGTTGCCACTCAATGCTGTTTAATACATTAATGGCATGTCTAGTGTCCTTTAGAAACAAAGGGGTACCCATCACCAGTGGCTGCAAATAGAAATCTATATATTTGCCAATACATGAAGTTATAGAATCAATACCACTGATGATGGTTCAATCCGGGGGATTAGATAAGGTTTTATGAACCTTAGGTAAGGAATATATTGTTGGCAAACGAGGGGCTAAGGGTACCAAATGTTCTTTCTCCTTCTTATTCAGAATCCCCATATCAAAACCCTTCTCTATAAGCTCTTTTAGTTCCCTTTTGAACTTAATAGTGGGATCCATAGGCAAGGGGGAATACGTGTTGGTATCAGATAAAGTTCTGATCATTTCTTGTGTATAAGTTTCCTTATCCAAGATCACGATGGCCCCTCCCTTGTCCGCAGGGCGTACAACAATATCTTTTTTTTTTACATAAGGTATCTAATCCTATTTTAATGTCATGTTGTAGTTGCGCGGGTTTGAACTTTAACCACTTGCTTACTGGGCACTTAAACCCCCCTCCTGTCCAGATGAATTTTCAGCTTTTAGCGCTGTCGCACTTTGAATGACAATTGCGCGGTCATACAACACTGTACTCAAATGAACTTTTTATCATTTTTTTCCCCACAAATAGAGCTTTCTTTTGGTGGTATTTGATCACCTCTACGGTTTTTATTTTTTGTGAAAAAAATTGAAAAAGCCCGAATTAAAAAAAAAAAAATTATATATTTTTTATATTTTGTTATAAAATTTTGCAAACAGGTAATTTTTCCTTCATTGATGTACGCTGATGAGGCGGCACTGATGGGCACCGATAGGTAGCAGTGATGGGCACTGATGGGTGGCAGTGATGGGCACTGATGGGTGGCAATAATGGGCACAGATTGCTTACACTGATGGCAGCACTGCTAGGTGGCACTGATTGGCACCACTGGTGGGCATTGATAGGTGGCACTTGTGGGCACTGATAGGTGGCACTTGTGGGCATTGATAAGTGGAACTTGTGGGCATTCATAGGTGGCACTGCTGGGCACTGGCAGGTGGCAATGACAGATGGCGCTGGTAGGCTCAGATGAGGCATATGTGCCTCCTTCTTCGGGACCGATGTCCCTTTAACATAAGCCGGTGATCGGCTTTTTTTTCTCCTCACACTGTCAAGCAAGATGGAAACTCCCTTTGGACTTCGGATCGGAGCAGGTGGCATGATAAGCCACTGGGAACCGCTCATTTGAAAAGCGTGGGACTGAGACGGACTTGAAGTGTGTTTCCTGGACAAAGAGAACTTGTGCTCTGGTCTGTGTGCTTCTGCCAATATGCTACTGCGGTTTTCTGGGACATTTAGTCCTTTAGCATTGTGCCAGTATATTGGGGGAGGGAGGAAAATGGGAGGGATGGGGGAGAGAGAGAGAGAGAGAGAGAGAGAGAGAGAGAGAGAGAGAGAGAGAGAGAGAGAGAGAGAGAAATATATATTTCTCCCCTTTTTTCCCCTCCCTCCTTTTGGTAAGGGGGGAAGAATATATGGGGGGCGAGTATAGGTAAGAGGGAGAAAATGAGAGGCTGAAAAATATCCATCCATCCACCACTTTAGAGAGATTCTCAGTGATGGACCCATTCCCCGATACGATGGGTCTCCTCATTCCCCATGTTTTTGTGAATTTTGGGGAGGGAGTCTCACTCGTGGAGATCCCTGTAACACTCTGGGTACATTCCCTTGTGGTTCATGTGGCTATTGTCGTTACATGAATACAACTACGAACCCACATCTTCCTAATGGATGGATATTTTCCCCTAGACACTATGCTAACTGTCAGACCACATTTGTTGTATATTTGATACAATGCAAATGTGGCTGCTACTATGTGGGTAAAACCATCCAAAAACCCATTCCCCGATACGATGGGTCTCCCCAGAGGATCTGTATTGTTTTTGTGAATTTTGGGGAGGGAGTCTCACTCGTGGAGATCCCTGTAACACTCTGGGTACATTCCCTTGTGGTTCATGTGGCTATTGTCGTTACATGAATACAACTACGAACCCACATCTTCCTAATGGATGGATATTTTCCCCTAGACACTACGCTAACTGTCAGACCACATTCGTTGTATATTTGATACAATGCGACTATGTCTATGTGCGACTATGACTAAGTGCTACTATGTTGGTAAAACCATCCAAAAACTTAAACGTTTGTAACGCCATATATTAGCAATGAAAACCAAAAATCCTGATTTTCCCTGGGGACGACATATGGCCACAGGGAATCATTTCCAAAAATATCAGTCCTGATATTGGATCGTCTCCATCAAACCCCCAGAGGAGGTGATCTAAACAAATTACTCCTTCAGCGGGAGATGAGGTGGATTTTGAATTTAAATGCCACCTCACCTCCAGGCTTGAACGAGATATTAAGCTTTAAACCCTTTCTACAGGGCTTCACATCGGGGGCTATGAAGGCGATATGTAGGTCTTAAATAATGATATTTGAAGCGCTTCACAATGTGCATGAAAATGAATATATAAGAATAAATATAAATAGTAAAATAAATCCAGCGGTGAGTAAAAATTCCTAAAAAATCCAGCAATCAAAATAGTGTAAAATTATAAAAAATTAGTGACACCAAATGTGTAAAAAAATTCACATAAAAAATCCACATAAAAATAAATATATAGGGATGTATTCAGAAGGTTCAATTATACAGGTGTAGAATCCTGATTGGTATAGAGCTTTTGATCACTAGCAAAGCTGTTTAAAAACACTTGCTTAATCAAGGTGCTCATTGACCTTCATAGTAACAATGTGCTTTTTGCTTCTATTCACAACCAATGTGAGAATCATAAACAGGCAGATAAGAGAAAAAACCAATCATTGTGCAATAGTTAGGATACCAAGGTACACAGGCAAACTTCAATCCACTCACGTGTGCCTTATAATGATAAGGCATATGCAGGTTTTACTATAGCAGTCAGCCACCTTAGACAGGAGCAGATTCAGTGCAGTACACTGTGTGATACTGCTGATCTGCACAGAGCGTCCTTGGCTCCTCCCACGCGTTACATCACAGTCACGTGACTTTTTCAAGGATAATACAAGCTCTGACGGACTCAGCTTTATAGCACAACAGCAGAGTGGTTGCCATGGCTACAGCATGAGTTTAACATCATCCTGCTTCCTGCATAAACTTCAATCCTGTTAAAACCTACTTTTATTAGACATATAATTCATATGAATATCGTTGGTTTATCAAAACCACGATTCCATGTGTAAAAAACGCAGTGTGTAAAAAGTAAAAAATATATATATTGATATCTCTAATCACGTTTACTTTTTCAACTCCCTCCAGTGGTCACAATTGGTATAACATCTCACAGAGGGGACTATATGGCAAAGCGTTGTCTCTAATGGTTTTGATAATTGACCAGTGCCCCATGATATCACAAAAATGGGGTATCCACATGCTCTGCTCATAAATGTATGGAAAACGGAGTAAACAAGATGACATGATATATATATATATAAAATATACATATATAAAATTAAAATAAGATATGATATAAGAAATAGGGAAATAATATTAAAATGTAAAATTAAAATCTAAAAATTCCATGATAGAATATTGCAAAAATGGATGATGACCATTATTTATATGCTAGAACTGAACCAAATATTGCCACTCAGAAAAAACTGGTATTGGACAAATAATGAGAATATTGGACCAAAAAATAAATAAAAATAAAAAATAAAATATAAAAAATTAAATTAAAATATATACCATAAAAATATATATATATAAATCTGACAAACCTCTAAAAATCATAAATAAAACAATTCAGGTCGAATTCAATGTTCAAACCATGGGGTTCTAATGTACCCATCTGGAATATCCATTTGGATTCATTCTTGCTGAGTTCCCTCACTTTATGGGAACCCCTCCAATGAGCCTTATACTTTTGAATAGCCCAGAATTGGAGACCCCTAGGACCCCTGTTATGATACCTATCAAAATGTTTTGAAACACTGTGTTTTGGATAGCCTTTTCTAATGTTCTGGATATGTTCTCTTATTCTCTTCCACATTGGTCGCTTCGTTCTGCCAATGTATTGGAGGGAGCAGGAGCACTGTAAAGCATATACCACCCCCTCAGTCCTGCAAGATATAAAATCCTTTATTTCAAATTCTTGTCCAGTATTTGTTGAAGAAAATTTCTGACATTTGTATCCATTTTGATTAGTATTTATGCAGGCATAACACCTTTTACAGGGATAGAATCCTTTACCCTGAAAAAAGGTTAAATCAGTTATTCTCTTGGGTGGGTTGGGTACATTTTTAGCTATGATGTCCCTTAGAGTTGGAGCTCATCTATAAATGAATCTCGGTTTTTCTGGGAGTATATTTGCCAAAGTAGTGTCAGTTTTTAAAATAGACCAATGTCTTTTTATAATCCTCTCCATCCTCCTGTGTTGTATACTGAAGTCCATTATCAGAGGTATTGTCATTTACCTTGATTTTATCTTGGATCAGCGCTTCTCTTGAGGTTTGATTGACTTCTGTTATTTTTTCTTCTATAAAACATTTATTGTACCCTTTTTCTTCAAACCTCTTACCTATCCACTGAGCTTGTTTAAGATAGTCATTATTTTCTGAACAATTTCACCGTAAGCGAATAAACTGGCCCTTCGGAATGTTGATTAACCATGGCTCATAGTGGCAACTCGTTACTGGTATATAGCTGTTCCTTTCCACTGGTTTGAAGAAAGTTTTTGTGCTGATGATATTGGCTGTTAGTTCTATTTCAAGATCAAGGAACTGGATTTTAGTCTCACTAATTTGATGTTCAAGTTTAATATTTTTTTGGTTCATATTCAAACGTTGGAAAAAGGATCTTAAACTCAGTTCATCACCCTTCCAAATAATAATACAATCGTCTATGAATCTTTTATATAGAACCAGTTCCTTCGGAGTATTTAAAAAGATGGCATCCTCCTCCCATTTTGCCATGAATATGTTGGCTACACTTGGGGCATATTTAGCTCCCATCCCAATACCCGTTAGTTGTCGAAAATAATTGTCATTATACCAGAAGTAGTTATGTTGAATACCAAAGGCCAGGCTTCTAAGAAGAAATCTTTTCTGTTTAGAAATGAGATGGCTGAATGAATCCATAGCCCATTTAGATGCTTCTATTGCATCGCTATGTTCAATTATTGTGTACAGTGAAGCAACATCAGCAGTTGCTAACAGATATCTTCCATTAGGGTCCAGGGTCAGAGATTTTAATATTTGTAATAAATGTTTGGTATCACGTAGATAAGCTTTAGTGTTAGGTACTAGGGGTTGCAAGAATTTGTCCACATATTCCCCTAGTCTTGCATTGATCGATTGAATCCCATTAATGATGGGTCTTCCTGGTGGTGCCTCAGCATTCTTATGGATCTTCGGGATGGTGTAAATGATTGGAACTCTACATGTATCCGGTACTAAATATCTAGATTCTTTTTTGGATAGAATATTTTTGTTGATTCCTTTTTGAATCAAAGAAGACAGATCTCGTTTGTATTCTCTAGTAGGATTGCTACTGAGTTTCAGATATGTGTTATTAACGTTAAGTTGTCCCATCAGTTCCTGGTGGTAGCATTCCTTAGTTAGTACTACAATGGCGCCCCCTTTGTCGGCCGGTCTAATTATAATATCTTTATTTGCTTCCAATTGTTTTATACCTTGTTGTATATGCTGGGATTCCGAGATTCTACTGAACTTGAGTTGTTCCAGGTCTTTGATCACCATTTTTTTAAACACCTCAATATGTTCATTATTTGTAGAGGGTGGATTGAATAGTGACTTATTTCTTAAATCACTATGCTGTACTCCTCTGCCAAGTTCCACTCCTTTGTTCAATGTAGATGGTGGTCTGGATAATAAGTATTTCTTGATATTCAATTTCCTGGTGTATTTTTGTATGTCAATATACATCTGGAATTTGTCCAGATTCTTTTTTGGTGCATATTTAAGGCCTTTGTCCAGTGTGATTAATTCCGCTCGTGTGAGCTCTTTGCCGCTGAGGTTGTAGATGCCTTCCCCTAGTACTCTCTTTTTCTTTTGGGTTTGCCATCCTGCTCTGCATCCCCTTTTATGGTGTTTGGACTTCTTTCTCTGTTTGTATATTCCTGTAGGGGTGGGGGATCTTCGTTTCTGCGGAAATCTAAAAAAGATCTTGACTGTTCTTCCTCTATGTAATTTCTAAGAGGCTCGTATCTATTGGTGGTAGGCAATGGGCTCCTCCTATCAGGATATCTGTATTGGTCGTATTCTCTGGTCCCATTCCTATCACCATTGGACTGGTGGTCTCGAGATTCACCATTGCTCTGTTGATAGTCCCTATGATCTCTCCTATCCTGATCATACCGATAATCCCTTGGCTGATCCCTATGAGGTTGTTGGTAGGAGTTTCTGGGGTCATTTCTGGAATTATATTGATTTTCTCTTGGTTCAGTTCTAGTTGAATGTTGATAGTATCCTTGTTCCCCATACCTGGGGTACCTGCCATTTTCCACCTGATCATATTGCGATTCATTACCTGATTGGTGCGATCTTGATTGATTGTAGGGTGGATAGTGGGGTTTGTTTGGTCTTTTATTGGCATTATTTTTCCAGTAAGGTCTTCTTGGTGATTTATTTTTTGTTTTGTTCCTCCACCAAGGTTTTGGTGTTCTTGATCCATTGTCATGTGTGTTACTTTGTTCCCATTGTTTCTGTTGGTTATATCTTGATAGGAGGAGCCCATTGCCTACCACCAATAGATACGAACCTCTTAGAAATTACATAGAGGAAGAACAGTCAAGATCTTTATATTGACATACAAAAATACACCAGGAAATTGAATATCAAGAAATACTTATTATCCAGACCACCATCTACATTGAACAAAGGAGTGGAACTTGGCAGAGGAGTACAGCATAGTGATTTAAGAAATAAGTCACTATTCAATCCACCCTCTACAAATAATGAACATATTGAGGTGTTTAAAAAAATGGTGATCAAAGACCTGGAACAACTCAAGTTCAGTAGAATCTCGGAATCCCAGCATATACAACAAGGTATAAAACAATTGGAAGCAAATAAAGATATTATAATTAGACCGGCCGACAAAGGGGGCGCCATTGTAGTACTAACTAAGGAATGCTACCACCAGGAACTTATGGAAGAGCCCTGGGGCCATCATAAAAAAAAACTGAATTCTGACTTTGAAACTCAGAATTCTGAGATTGAAATTAAGAATTGTAAGTTTAAAAAAAAAAAATACAGAATTCTGAGATTCAAAGTCAGAATTCTGAGATTCAAAGTCAGAATTCTGAGATTCAAAGTCAGAATTCTGAGATTCAAAGTCAGAATTCTGAGATTAAAAGTCAGAATTCTGAGATTAAAAGTCAGAATTCTGAGATTAAAAGTCAGAATTCTGAGTTTCAAAGTCAGAATTCTGAGATTCAAAGTCAGAATTCTGAGATTCAAAGTCAGAATTCTGAGATTCAAAGTCAGAATTCTGAGTTTCAAAGTCAGAATTCTGAGTTTCAAAGTCAGAATTCTGAGTTTATAAATATAGTAGTCTATAGGAAGATTTTAGGATCAGTAATGTAGTAACACCCACAGATCATCATTCTGCAGACATACATGTCTTCTGCTCTGTATATGGATATGTAAATCTATCTTAGTTACAGCACACAGTATAGGGAAGCAGGCAGTGCTGGATTCTCTGATTCCTCTGCTGTCTTAGCCTTCTCTGTCATCTGCTCCAACATAAAGAGCCATGCTGAAAACTTGTGTATTGTGTGTGAGATAACAGAACACAATGGCCAGCACAGCACAGCTCTGCACCCCAACTTGTAGGAAACATTGCACTTTTGCCCCTACATGAGGGAATTGTGAATGGCTAGAAAGCAGCAGGACAAAATGTGTCTATGTTCATAACGGATTGATCATAGCAATTACTTGTCTGGACTAATAGAGATGTTTCACATACAATTAACCTCATATTAAACATAAAAGCTAACACAAGCCACTATTGAGAGATAGTGTAGTGGTTAGAGCAGCAGACTTATATTGGTGAAGTCAAGGGTTCTAGTCCAGGTGAGGGCATTTTTTTATACATATATATTTTAAAATATGAGATAGTGAGGGCTTAAATTGTATTTTATCAATATATCCAAAATTGATTTCAAGGTATATTAACAAAGACATACTGATATATTGAGCACACAAAGTTGTAGTATATGCTGCCTACTATAACTAAGAGAGTAGAGATTTCAAAGAAAAAACTGTGTATTTATTATTAGGGTGATCAGATGGGATCATTAGGGTGTCATCTTCAGTTTCCCCTGGGGGGCAGTTCACAATTTCAGGAGACTGGTCATAACAAATCGATCATAAATCACTTGTCTGGATTAATATAGTTGTTTCACAGATAATGAACCACATATTAACCACTTGAGCCCCGGACCATTATGCTGCCTAAGGACCAGAGGTCTTTTTCCAATTTGGCACTGCGTCGCTTTAACTTTTAATTGCGCGGTCATGCAATGCTGTACCCAAACGAAATTTGCGTCCTTTTCTTCCCACAAATAGAGCTTTCTTTTGATGGCATTTGATCACCTCTGCCGTTTTTATTTTTTGCGCTATAAACGGAAAAAGACCGAAAATTTTGAAAAAAAATGATATTTTCTACTTTTTGTTATAAAAAAAATCCAATAAACTCAATTTTAGTCATACATTTAGGCCAAAATTTATTCGGCCACATGTCTTTGGTAAAAAAAATGTCAATAAGCGTATATTTATTGGTTTGCGCAAAAGTTATAGCGTCTACAAACTAGGGTACATTTTCTGGAATTTACACAGCTTTTAGTTTATGACTGCCTATGTCATTTCTTGAGGTGCTAAAATGGCAGGGCAGTACAACCCCCCCCCAAATGACCCCATTTTGGAAAGTAGACACCCCAAGGAAATTGCTGAGAGGCATGTTGAACCCATTGAATATTTGTTTTTTTTGTCCCAAGTGATTGAATAATTACAAAAAAAAATAAAAAATTTACAAAAAGTTGTCACTAAATTATATATTGCTCAAACATGCCATGGGCATATGTGGAATTACACCCCAAAATACATTCTGCTGCTTCTCCTGAGTATGAGGATACCACATGTTTAGGACTTTTTGGGAGCCTAGCCGCGTACGGGGCCCCGAAAACCAAGCACCGCCTTCAGGATTTCTAAGGGCATAAATTTTTGATTTCACTCCTCACTTCCTATCACAGTTTTGAAGGCCATAAAATGCTAAGATGGCACAAACCCCCCCCCAAATGACCCCATTTTGGAAAGTAGATACCCCAAGCTATTTGCTGAGAGGCATGTTGAGTCCATGGAATATTTTATATTTTGACACAAGTTGCGGGAAAGTGACAATTTTTTTTTTTTTTTTTTTGCACAAAGTTGTCACTAAATGATATATTGCTCAAACATGCCATGGGCATATGTGGAATTACACCCCAAAATATATTCTGCTGCTTCTCCTGAGTACGGGGATACCACATGTGCATAGGCGTGCGCACAGGGTGCGCATTAGTATTATCGCTCTGTGTAGCAGCAGGAACATGTGAAAGATCTACCTCTTACTGGCTCTGCCATAAGAGAAGTGTCTATGCTCTTCTCTTTCACTGTGCCGGCAGAGATATCAATTTGCCGGGGTCATATATATGTAGACACACACATGCATGTGTGTTTGAGCTTTAGGGTGCACACCCTAATGCAATAGGCTGCGCACACCTATGCACATGTGTGGGACTTTTTGGGAGCCTAGCCGCATACGGGGCCCCGAAAACCAAGCACCGGCTTCAGGATTTCTAAGGGCGTTAAGTTGTGATTCCACTCCTCACTACCTATCACAGTTTTGAAGGCCATAAAATGCCAAGATGGCACAAACCCCCCCCCAAATGACCCTATTTTGGAAAGTAGACACCCCAAGCTATTTGCTGAGAGGCATGGTGAGTATTTTGCAGCTCTCATTTGTTTTTTAAAATGAAGAAAGACAAGAAAAATGTATTTTTTTTTTCTTTTTTCAATTTTCGAAAGTTTGTGACAAAAAGTGAGGTCTGCAAAATACTCACTATACCTCTCAGCAAATAGCTTGGGGTGTCTATTTTCCAAAATGGGGTAATTTGGGGGGGGGGGTTGTGCCATCTGGGCATTCCATGGCCTCCGAAACTGTGCTAGGCAGTGAAGAGTGAAATCAAAAATTTACGCCCTTAGAAAGCCTGAAGGCGGGGCTTGGTTTTCGGGGTCCCGTGCGCGGCTAGGCTCCCAAAAAGTCCCACACATGTGGTATCCCCATACTCAGGAGAAGCAACAGAATGTATTTTGGGGTGTAATTTCACATATTCCCATGGCATGTTTGAGCAATATATCATTTAGTGACATCTTTGTGCAAAAAAAAAAAAAAGATTTGTCTCTTTCCCGCAACTTGTGTCACAATATAAAATATTCCATGGACTCGACATGCCTCTCAGCAAATAGCTTGGGGTGTCTACTTTCCAAAATGGGGTCATTTGGGGGGGGTTTGAACTGTCCTGGCATTTTATGCACAACATTTAGAAGCTTATGTCACACATCACCCACTCTTCTAACCACTTGAAGACAAAGCCCTTTCTGACACTTTTTGATTACATGAAAAAATAATTTTTTTTACAAGAAAATTACTTTGAACCCCCAAACATTATATATTTTTTTTAAAGCAAATGCCCTACAGATTAAAATGGTGGGTGTTTCATATTTTTTTTTCACACAGTATTTGCGCAGCGATTTTTCAAACGCATTTTTGGGGGAAAAAACACACTTTTTTAAATTTTAATGCACTAAAACACACTATATTGCCCAAATGTTTGATGAAATAAAAAAGATGATCTTAGGCCGAGTACATGGATACCAAACATGACATGCTTTAAAATTGCGCACAAACGCGCAGCGGCGACAAAATAAATACATTTTTAAAAGCCTTTAAAAGCCTTTACAGGTTACCACTTTAGATTTACAGAGGAGGTCTACTGCTAAAATTACTGCCCTCGTTCTGTCCTTCGCGGTGATACCTCACATGCATGGTGCAATTGCTGTTTACATTTGACGCCAAACCGATGCTTGCGTTCGCCTTTGCGCGAGAGCAGGGGGGGACAGGGGTGCTTTTTTTTTTTTTTTTTTCTTTATTATTTTTTTGCTTTTTTATCTTATTTTTCAACTGTTCCTTTCATTTTTATTTTTTTTTAATTAATTTTATTGTTATCTCAGGGAATGTAAATATCCCCTATGATAGCAATAGGTAGTGACAGGTACTCTTTTTTTTTTTAAATTGGGCTCTATTAGACCCTAGATCTCTCCTCTGCCCTCAAAGCATCTGACCACACCAAGATCGGTGTGATAAAATGCTTTCGCAATTTCCCAATGGCGCTGTTTACATTCGGCGAAATCTAAGTCATGAAATGCTCGTAGCTTCCGGTTTCTTAGGCCATAGAGATGTTTGGAGCCATTATGGTCTCTGATCAGCTCTATGGTCAGCTGGCTGAATCACCGGCTGCATTTTCAGGTTCCCTGTTGGGACAGGAAAGCCAGAGAAAAACATGGAAGACGGTGGGGGAGGGGGGGCATTCCCTCCCACTGCTTGCAAAAGCAGTCTAGAGGCTAATTAGCCGCTAGGATTGCTTTTACATGAAAGCCAACCGCTGGCTGAAAAGAATGATACCAAGATGATACCTAAACCTGCAGGCATCATTCTGGTATAACCAAGTCCAGCAACATACCAGTACGTTGCTGGTCCTTGTTAGGCATATATTGTAAACTTTTTTTTCATGCAGCCTGTGGGCTGAACGAAAAAAAGATATTGATCGGTGGGTATGCCCACCATTAGAATACCTCCCTTCATCCACCCACTTCTAATGATGGGCATACATGCACCATTTATATATGCCGAAGCATGGGGGCATCCTCCCGCAAAAGGCAGGAGCAAATTGCTCCTCCACCCACTGCTGCCCCCACGCTTCGGCATATATGCTGAAGTATGTAACTGTGGTGGTGAAATCACCTCCGACAGCGCTGGAGTCACGGCTTTATATATCGTGGGAGCAAACGCTGTTGCTGTCAAGATAAATAAATCCGCGCTGCAACTGAATGGCGTACCTGCTAAGCAAATGATGGTTAACAATAAAACAAAGTAACATTACAGTATAACAGTAAGACTTACCATACCTGCAAAGCAAACCAAAAAAAAAAAACATAGTAAAAAATAAAACATTTAACGCAACCTGTGCCTAAAATATATATATGCCGAAGCATGGGGGCATCCTCCCGCAAAAGGCAGGAGCAAATTGCTCCTCCACCCACTGCTGCCCCCACGCTTCGGCATATATGCTGAAGTATGTAACTGTGGTGGTGAAATCACCTCTGACAGCGCTGGAGTCACGGCTTTATATATCGTGGGAGCAAACGCTGTTGCTGTCAAGATAAATAAATCCGCGCTGCAACTGAATGGCGTACCTGAAAACAATAAAATGGTTACCAACAAAACACAGTAAACGGTAAAGTATAAAAAATCTGAAAAGGAAACATGGTAAAACATAATAACAATAAAACATTGCAGAATAGAATAGAGTAAAAAAGAGAAGAACAATAGAGAGAGAATAGAGAGAGAGAGAACAATAAAACAACTATATTTGTTTTTTTTATTTTATATTTTTTTTGTGTTTTTATTTTTTTTTTAACACTTTTTTTTAGTAACTTTTAACTTTTGTAACTCGTTCCAGGTTTGGGTCTCTCAAAATGCAATGGCATCTTGGGAGACCCTGTGTTAGTGTGCCTAGTCTGTGCAGTGCTGAACCCTACGCTAATACTCAACTAATGTATGGTAGCGTTCAAAGCATTCACCCATGCAAAGACCAGGATTGCCAGGACAGGAGGGACAATAACACCGGGTGTCACGCCTAAATCCGCGCTTGCTGCAGACACGACATCTTTTTTGGGGGGCTCGTTGGGTAGGGGTACTCGGGATGGCATAAAGAAAATGCCGCTCATGCAGCCGGCTTACTGCATTTGATTGGGGAAGGTGAGGTAGAGCACCGTCTGGAAACAGAAGGGCTCTGACGATCTCTTCCTGGAATTTAAGGAAGGATCCAGTCTGTCCTGAAGCTCTGTATAGCACATGAGCATTCAGCAAAGCCAATTGAAATAAGTATACAGACACTTTTTTGTACCAGCGTCTGGCCTTACGGGCAACTAGGTACGGCGCCAACAACTGGTCGTTGAGGTCCACCCCTCCCATATTAAGGTTGTATTCGTGGACACAGAGGGGTTTCTCCACAACACCAGTCGCCGTAGGAATTTGGGTCGTCGTGTCTGCATGAAGGGAGGTGAGAACGAAAACATTCTTCTTATCCCTCCACTTCATAGTGAGCAAATTATTATACTTCAAGCAGGCTCTCTCCCCCAGCCTAAGACGGGAATCTACAAGCCGCTGGGGAAAGCCCCGGCGATTAGGTCGCACGGTGCCACATGCTCCAATCTGCTGATCAAACAAGTGACTAAAAAGTGGCACGCTCGTATAATAATTGTCCACGTACAAGTGGTACCCCTTTCCGAATAAGGGTGACACCAAGTCCCACACTATCTTGCCAGCGCTTCCTATGTAGTCAGGGCAGTTTGTCGGCTCTACGTGACTATCTTTTCCCTCGTAAACCATAAATCTACATGTATAGCCTGTGGCCCTGTCACAGAGCTTATACATCTTGACCCCGTATCTGGCACGCTTGCTGGGAAGGTACTGTTTGAATGACAAGCGGCCAGAAAACTTAATCAGGGACTCATCAACGCGGACAACTTGATGGGGGGTAAACAAGTCTGCAAAACGTTGGTTGAAGTGGTTTACGAGGGGCCGAATTTTGTAGAGCCGATCGTATGCAGGGTCTCCACGAGGACGACAGAGTTCATTGTCGTTGAAGTGCATGAACCGCAAAATCTGCTCGTATCGTGCCCTGGCCATGGAAGCAGAGAACAAGGGTGAATGGTAAATTGGGTCAGTGGACCAATATGACCGCAACTTACTCTTTTTATTCAACCCCATGAGGAGGGAAAGGCCCAGAAAGGTCTTAAATTCGGAGACCGTAATTGGTCTCCAATCTCTGGCAAGGGAGGACTGGGGATTAGCGGCGATGTGTTGACCAGCGTATAAATTGCTTTGGTCCACAATAGATCTATAGAGATCTTCGGTGAAAAACAGTGAATAAAAATCCAGTGGCGTAAAGTCAACTGTTTCCACCTGAATTCCGGGTTGGCCAGTGAAAGGGGGAAGTACGGGTGCTGCAGAAGTGGTGGGTTCCCAATTCGGATTGGCCAATGCAGCAGGAAGGGCACTATGGGCACGACGGGCCTGTCTTTGTCTTCTTGGTGGCAGCGGGACACTACTAGTGCTTGCCACCTCGCCAGCTTGAACTGCACTTATGGGACTCGCCACGTCACCACGTGATACTGCAGTGCTGGATGTACGACCAGGGTGTACTAGGCCGCTGGTGCTTGCCAGTTCACCAGAAGGAGTAGCGGCGCTAGTACTTCTCTGCTCCATACGAGAGCCCTGCGGTTCTTGCACTTCAAGGACAGAAGAAGATTGGGGTCTGGTACGCCTGACCTTAGCAGGGACCACAACTCTGTCGTCAGAGCTATCTGTCATGGAGCCGCTGTCCTCTACAGGTTCGTATTCTGAGCCTGAACTTGACAGATGAGTGACTTCCTCTTCACTATCTGTCATACTCAGAAACGTGTAGGCCTCTTCACTAGTGTACCTTCTATTTGCCATTTTGGGCTCTAAATTTAGGGGTACACTAGTGAGACTCACAGGCAAAAAAGCTCCTGACTGTCAGCGACTGTATCAAAACGCTACCAAAAAACTGTTAGCGATCGCAGGGATCAGGCCTGACTTTGCGAACGCTGCAGTTATGTGTGCTTAGTGTTTTGTAAGTGACAGTTATCGATCGATACTGCACTTCGGTGGGCTGGGCAGGGCTGGGCCGAGGAGCAAAACGCAGGTGCTAGCAGGTATCTGGGCTGATCTCGCTAACACTGCGTTTCAGGGAACCCTAAACTGCTGGGGAGTATAGATCTGATCGGATCAGATATCGATCCGCTCAGATACTATAGCACTAAGGGAGGTGTATGCTGCGTGCGTGGGTTTTAGCGGTACTGGCGCTAACCTGACGCTGCCTGGGGCGACGCAGACCTTATCTGATCCTAAAAACTTAACTTCTATCACCGCCGGGCAATTAGGGGGTTAAACCTTTATAGGGTAATAAACGGCGGGTGCCCTAAAACTATAATAAACTATAATAAACTGTAATAAACTACAAAAAACAAACTAGCTAACCAGCGTCACCCGTAACACTTATACGGTGATCGCTGGTGAAAGGGTTAACTAGGGGGCAATCAGGGGGTTAAAACCTTTAGCAGGTAGTATATGGGGGTCCCTGTCGCTATAAAACACTGACAGCGAACCTATATACTTACCTCCCTAACTAGCGTCACCTGTGTCACTAATACAGCGATCAGAAAAACGATCGCTTAGCGACACTGGTGACGGGGGGTAATCAAGGGGTTAACTTTTATTAGGGGGGGTTAGGGGGGTACCCTGGACCTAAGGGGGGGTACCCTAGACCCAAAGGGGGCTAACCTAACTGCCCTAAAACTTTTAACTGACACAAACTGACACCAATGCAAAAAAAAAAAAAAATGCTATTGGTGTCAGAGTGACAGGGGGTACAGGGGGGTGATCAGGGGGTGATCGGGGGGTGATGGGGGGTGACAAGTGTGCCTGGCGTGTTCTACTGGATGTGTAGTGTTGTGCAGACTTACTTGATGTCTTCTCTCCTCGGCGCGGCGACGAAAAGACTGGCTCGAGGAGAGATGACATCACTTCCTTTCCCTCTGTTTACATTACAGAGGGAAAGGAAGCATTCTCATTCGCCGGGAGCGATCAGGAGGGGGTGGCCAACAATGGATGGCCACCCCCTCACCTCTCATCGCCCGGGAAGAAATGGTGACCGCCTCGGGCACCAGGGGGGGACCGATCGGACCCCCCACCCGCGGAAGGCAAATCACGTACATGTACGTGATTTTGCCTGTCCGTGCCACCTTGCCGACGTACATCGGCGTGAGGCGGTCGTCAAGTGGTTAAACATTAAGAAAGCAACAGTTAAGCACTCTTAAGTGATAGTATAGTGGGTAGAGTACCAGGCTTATAGTGTTGAAAGTTCTGGTTCTTATCCAATTCAGAGCACATTTTTTAATTATATATATTTTCAATATATTGATTTTATATTAAACTTATTTTAAACTATAAGTTACTGAGAACTTAAATTGTATTTTATTGATATATCCAAATTGATTTCAAGGCATATTAACAAAGGCATAGTGATAAAATTGTTGTATAAACTGACTACTATAAATTAGAGAGTAGGGATTTTTTTTACAAATCGGTGCATTAATTGGGATGATTTTGGTGACATGGGGCCAGTTCTCAATTTCAGGAGATTGTCCCTGGAAGCTGCATGATAACCATCATATCTCATAACTCAACCACGATGCAGGGGCATTTTTCCATCCAGTGACACCACCAATGCAGGGTGATTTTTTTCCATGCAATGACACTACCGATGCAGGGTAATTTTTTCCATCCAGTGACACCACTGATGCAGGGTCATTTTGTTTCCATCTAGTGACACCACCGATGCAGGGTCATTTTTTTTCATCCAGTGACACCACTGATGCAGGGTCATTTTGTTTCCATCTAGTGACACCACCGATGCAGGGCGATTTTTTTCCATCCAATGACACCACCGATGCAGGGCCATTTTTTTCCATCCAATGACATCACCGATGCAGGGCCATTTTTTTTCCATCTAATGACACAACCGATTCAGGGTAATTTTTTTCCATCCAATTACACCACCGATGCAGGGTCATTTTTCTTCTTCACTACTGTTAGCCCCTTATGTGTGCTCCAGTTTTAAACTCTAAGACCCCTTTCACACCGAGCTGCCTATAGCGTCCGTGGTAAAACGCAGCTATTTTTATCGGCGTTTTACCGTTGGTTTAGTGCCGCATTTCGGCCACTAGTGGGGCACTTTTACCCCCCGCTAGCAGCCGAGAAAGGGTTAAAACCGCCCGCAATGCACCACAATAGCGGCGTTTTGCCGGCGGTATCCCAGCGCTGCCCCATTGATTTCAATGGGGAGCAGCGGTGGAGGAGCGGTAAACACATCGCTCCAAAGAAGCTGCTGACAGGACTTTTTTTCTTGTCCTGCCAGCGCAGCGCTCCGGTGTGAAAGTCCTCGGGTAGAGTAATGTGAAGTCTTCGGGCTTTCACACTGGTGACAATGCTGCAGCTGTTTGAGGGCGGATTGCAGGCGCAGTGTGAAAGGGGTCTTACATACTACAAATATATATATATATATATATATATATACAGATACAGTATTTTGCTCTGCATGCCACTATTTTCCCAGAATTTCCACCTGAGAGGGGGGAGGGGCACAGTTTGTGAACTTCCCCCTGGGTACTGGCAGAGGGCGGGGCACTCAGTGATTGGGGAAGGTGGAGGGTTATGAGAGGAGGGCGGAGTTACAGTCTGGGACACATAGGAAGTCCTGTGCTGCACCTGCTTTCATACAATTGATCTCCATAGTGATACCACTGCTACCCCTGGCCTGGAGGAGGGGCGGCTCGGGCTGTTGTGGTTGACAACCGGGAGATGGTGCCGCACTCGCGGGTGTCTGTGAGTCCCGCCATCAATTATGGGGGGCTTGGGATGTCGGCATTGCCTCATATACTGCTGATTGGACAGAACTGCTATTACACTCTGCTCACTGCCCTGACACTACATTGTGTTTTAATCTCTGCCCTGACACAGCCAGTACATACAGATCATGGCCTGCACTGCCATTATATACACTGGTTACTGTGCCCCTCCCCCCTCTCAGGTGGGGATTCTGGGAAAATAGTGGCATGCAGAGCAAAATACTGTATCTGTGTATATATATATATATATATATATATATATATATATATATATATATATATATATATATTTGTAGTATGTAAGACCCCTTTCACACTGAGGGCGTTTTGCAGGTGCTATAGCGTTAAAAATAGCACCTGAAATCCGCCCTCAAACAGCTGCAGCATTGTCTCCAGTGTGAAAGCCCCGAGGACTTCACATTACTCTACCCGAGGACTTTCACACCGGAGTGCTGCGCTGGCAGGACAGGAAAAAAAGTCCTGTCAGCAGCTTCTTTGGAGCGATGTGTTTACCGCTCCTCCACCGCTGCTCCCCATTGAAATCAATGGGGCAGCGCTGGGATACCGCCGGCAAAACGCCGCTTTTGCGGTGCATTGCGGGCGGTTTTAACCCTTTCTCGGCCACTAGCGGGGGGTAAAAGTGCCCCGCTAGCGGCCGAAATGCGCCACTAATCCGACGGTAAAACGCCGATAAAAATAGTTGCGTTTTACCGCAGACGCTATAGGCAGCTCTGTGTGAAATGGTTCTTAGAGTTTAAAACTGGAGCACACATAAGGGGCTAACAGTAGTGAAGAAGAAAAATGACCCTGCATCGGTGGTGTAATTGGATGGAAAAAAATGGCCCTGCATCGGTGGTGTCATTGGATGGAAAAAAATGGACCTGCATCGGTGATGTTATTGGATGGAAAAAATGGCCCTGCATCGGAGGTGTCATTGGATGGAAAAAAATGACCCTGCATCGGTGGTGTCACTAGATGGAAACAAAATGACCCTGCATCAGTGGTGTCATTGCATGGAAAAATGCCCCTGCATCGGTGGTTGAGTTATGAGATATGATGGTTATCATGCAGCTTCCAGGGACAATCTCCTGAAATTGAGAACTGGCCCCATGTCACCAAAATCATCCCAATATATGCTCCGATTTGTAAAAAAAATCCCTACTCTCTAATTTATAGTAGTCAGTTTATACAACAATTTTATCAATATGCCTTTGTTAATA
Source organism: Aquarana catesbeiana (assembly GCF_042186555.1). Taxonomy (NCBI): domain Eukaryota; kingdom Metazoa; phylum Chordata; class Amphibia; order Anura; family Ranidae; genus Aquarana; species Aquarana catesbeiana. Next base: position 115,164,556 of record NC_133330.1, on the reverse strand, counting down.
TGCCTTGAAATCAATTTGGATATATCAATAAAATACAATTTAAGTTTTAAGTAACTTATAGTTTAAAATAAGTTTAATATAAAATCAATATATTGAAAATATATATAATTAAAAAACGTGCTCTGAATTGGATAAGAACCAGAACTTTCAACACTATAAGCCTGGTACTCTACCCACTATACTATCACTTAAGAGTTCTTAATTGTTGCTTTCTTAATGTTTAATATATGGTTCATTATCTGTGAAACAACTATATTAATCCAGACAAGTGATTTATGATCGATTTGTTATGACCAGTCTCCTGAAATTGTGAACTGCCCCCCAGGGGAAACTGAAGATGACACCCTAATGATCCCATCTGCTCACCCTAATAATAAATACACAGTTTTTTCTTTGAATACTCTACTCTCTAATTTATAGTAGGCAGCATATACTACAACTTTGTGTGCTCAATATATCAGTATGTCTTTGTTAATATACCTTGAAATCAATTTTGGATATATTGATAAAATACAATTTAAGCCCTCACTATCTCATATTTTAAAATATATATGTATAAAAAATTGCCCTCACCTGGACTAGAACCCTCAACTACCCACTACACTATCTCTCAGTAACAGTTTATAAGTGCTTTTATGTTTAATATGAGGTTAATTGTATGTGAAACATCTCTATTAGTCCAGACAAGTAATTGCTATGATCAATCCGTTATGAACATAGACACACTTTGTCCTGCTGCTTTCTAGCCATTCACAATTCCCTCATGTAGGGGCAAAAGTGCAATGTTTCCTACAAGTTGGGGTGCAGAGCTGTGCTGTGCTGGCCATTGTGTTCTGTTATCTCACACACAATACACAAGTTTTCAGCATGGCTCTTTATGTTGGAGCAGATGACAGAGAAGGCTAACACAGCAGAGGAACCAGAGAATCCAGCACTGCCTGCTTCCCTATACTGTGTGCTGTAACTAAGATAGATTTACATATCCATATACAGAGCAGAAGACATGTATGTCTGCAGAATGATGATCTGTGGGTGTTACTACATTACTGATCCTAAAATCTTCCTATAGACTACTATATTTATAAACTCAGAATTCTGACTTTGAAACTCAGAATTCTGACTTTGAATCTCAGAATTCTGACTTTGAATCTCAGAATTCTGACTTTGAATCTCAGAATTCTGACTTTGAAACTCAGAATTCTGACTTTGAAACTCAGAATTCTGACTTTAAATCTCAGAATTCTGACTTTAAATCTCAGAATTCTGACTTTGAATCTCAGAATTCTGACTTTGAATCTCAGAATTCTGACTTTTAATCTCAGAATTCTGACTTTGAATCTCAGAATTCTGACTTTGAATCTCAGAATTCTGACTTTGAATCTCAGAATTCTGTATTTTTTTTTTTTAAACTTACAATTCTTAATTTTAATCTCAGAATTCTGAGTTTCAAAGTCAGAATTCAGTTTTTTTTTTTTATGATGGCCCCAGGGCTCTTCCATAGGAACTGATGGGACAACTTAACGATAATAACACATATCTGAAACTCAGTAGCAATCCTACTAGAGAATACAAACGAGATCTGTCCTCTTTGATTCAAAAAGGAATCAACAAAAATATTCTATCCAAAAAAGAATCTAGATATTTAGTACCGGATACATGTAGAGTTCCAATCATTTACACCATCCCGAAGATCCATAAGAATGCTGAGGCACCACCAGGAAGACCCATCATTAATGGGATTCAATCGATCAATGCAAGACTAGGGGAATATGTGGACAAATTCTTGCAACCCCTAGTACCTAACACTAAAGCTTATCTACGTGATACCAAACATTTATTACAAATATTAAAATCTCTGACCCTGGACCCTAATGGAAGATATCTGTTAGCAACTGCTGATGTTGCTTCACTGTACACAATAATTGAACATAGCGATGCAATAGAAGCATCTAAGTGGGCTATGGATTCATTCAGCCATCTCATTTCTAAACAGAAAAGATTTCTTCTTAGAAGCCTGGCCTTTGGTATTCAACATAACTACTTCAGGTATAATGACAATTATTTTCGACAACTAACGGGTATTGGGATGGGAGCTAAATATGCCCCAAGTGTAGCCAACATATTCATGGCAAAATGGGAGGAGGATGCCATCTTTTTAAATACTCCGAAGGAACTGGTTCTATATAAAAGATTCATAGACGATTGTATTATTATTTGGAAGGGTGATGAACTGAGTTTAAGATCCTTTTTCCAACGTTTGAATATGAACCAAAAAAATATTAAACTTGAACATCAAATTAGTGAGACTAAAATCCAGTTCCTTGATCTTGAAATAGAACTAACAGCCAATATCATCAGCACAAAAACTTTCTTCAAACCAGTGGAAAGGAACAGCTATATACCAGTAACGAGTTGCCACTATGAGCCATGGTTAATCAACATTCCGAAGGGCCAGTTTATTCGCTTACGGAGAAATTGTTCAGAAAATAATGACTATCTTAAACAAGCTCAGTGGATAGGTAAGAGGTTTGAAGAAAAAGGGTACAATAAATGTTTTATAGAAGAAAAAATAACAGAAGTCAATCAAACCTCAAGAGAAGCGCTGATCCAAGATAAAATCAAGGTAAATGACAAAACAGATGACATACCTCTGATAATGGACTTCAGTATACAACACAGGAGGATGGAGAGGATTATAAAAAGACATTGGTCTATTTTAAAAACTGACACTACTTTGGCAAATATACTCCCAGAAAAACCAAGATTCATTTATAGACGAGCTCCAACTCTAAGGGACATCATAGCTAAAAATGTACCCAACCCACCCAAGAGAATAACTGATTTAACCTTTTTTCAGGGTAAAGGATTCTATCCCTGTAAAAGGTGTTATTCCTGCATAAATACTAATCAAAATGGATACAAATGTCAGAAATTTTCTTCAACAAATACTGGACAAGAATTTGAAATAAAGGATTTTATATCTTGCAGGACTGAGGGGGTGGTATATGCTTTACAGTGCTCCTGCTCCCTCCAATACATTGGCAGAACGAAGCGACCAATGTGGAAGAGAATAAGAGAGCATATCCAGAACATTAGAAAAGGCTATCCAAAACACAGTGTTTCAAAACATTTTGATAGGTATCATAACAGAGACCCTAGGGGTCTCCAATTCTGGGCTATTCAAAAGTATAAGGCTCATTGGAGGGGTTCCCATAAAGTGAGGGAACTCAGCAAGAATGAATCCAAATGGATATTCCAGATGGGTACATTAGAACCCCATGGTTTGAACATTGAATTCGACCTGAATTGTTTTATTTCTGATTTTTAGAGGTTTGTCAGATTTATATATATATATTTTTATGGTATATATTTTAATTTAATTTTTTATATTTTATTTTTTATTTTTATTTATTTTTTGGTCCAATATTCTCATTATTTGTCCAATACCAGTTTTTTCTGAGTGGCAATATTTGGTTCCGTTCTAGCATATAAATAATGGTCATCATCCATTTTTGCAATATTCTATCATGGAATTTTTAGATTTTAATTTTACATTTTAATATTATTTCCCTATTTCTTATATCATATCTTATTTTAATTTTATATATGTATATTTTATATATATATATATATATATATCATGTCATCTTGTTTACTCCGTTTTCCATACATTTATGAGCAGAGCATGTGGATACCCCATTTTTGTGATATCATGGGGCACTGGTCAATTATCAAAACCATTAGAGACAACGCTTTGCCATATAGTCCCTCTGTGAGATGTTATACCAATTGTGACCACTGGAGGGAGTTGAAAAAGTAAACGTGATTAGAGATATCAATATATATATTTTTTACTTTTTACACACTGCGTTTTTTACACATGGAATCGTGGTTTTGATAAACCAACGATATTCATATGAATTATATGTCTAATAAAAGTAGGTTTTAACAGGATTGAAGTTTATGCAGGAAGCAGGATGATGTTAAACTCATGCTGTAGCCATGGCAACCACTCTGCTGTTGTGCTATAAAGCTGAGTCCGTCAGAGCTTGTATTATCCTTGAAAAAGTCACGTGACTGTGATGTAACGCGTGGGAGGAGCCAAGGACGCTCTGTGCAGATCAGCAGTATCACACAGTGTACTGCACTGAATCTGCTCCTGTCTAAGGTGGCTGACTGCTATAGTAAAACCTGCATATGCCTTATCATTATAAGGCACACGTGAGTGGATTGAAGTTTGCCTGTGTACCTTGGTATCCTAACTATTGCACAATGATTGGTTTTTTCTCTTATCTGCCTGTTTATGATTCTCACATTGGTTGTGAATAGAAGCAAAAAGCACATTGTTACTATGAAGGTCAATGAGCACCTTGATTAAGCAAGTGTTTTTAAACAGCTTTGCTAGTGATCAAAAGCTCTATACCAATCAGGATTCTACACCTGTATAATTGAACCTTCTGAATGCATCCCTATATATTTATTTTTATGTGGATTTTTTATGTGAATTTTTTTACACATTTGGTGTCACTAATTTTTTATAATTTTACACTATTTTGATTGCTTGATTTTTTAGGAATTTTTACTCACCGCTGGATTTATTTTACTATTTATATTTATTCTTATATATTCATTTTCATGCACATTGTGAAGCGCTTCAAATATCATTATTTATTCTTTTTAAGTGACTCTGAAAACACTCTCTTTTGATAGCAGCCTCACTTGGTTTTATATGTAATTATCAGCTATTTAGCATCACAGCGCTTTGTGTTTTATAGATATGTAGGTCTTACCATAAGTTTCTTGAGTTTACTATTCTTTCTTTCGTCTGATGTATATCTTTCTGTTTTCCCTTTTTATGTAGACTTTTGAACATTAATATATTGTTTATAGACACAATACTGCCACTTGCTTACAGCATTGTAGCCAATTCAAGCTTTGATGTTCTCCTTAGGATTGTCTGACAACATATCAGATTATGTAAATACAATGTATAGCTATGACATCTTGTTGCAATGTCTTTGCACTTTGTAGGATTGCATTGTGACAATTACTATCAACTAATGTATTTATTTTCTTGTTTTTCAGTTTCACTCCCATCCCTGATCCTCTACATTCCACTAATGCATAGTTGCCAACAGTCCCGATTTTCCCGGGACAATCCCGATTTTGGGACCCTCGTCCCAATTGGAGAGTGTCCCGAATCGGGATTTTCCATAAGGAAAATCGGGAATGTTGTTTTTTTTTTTTTTGGAGCAGCGGGCTCCAGCAAAATGGCGGCCGGCGCCGCCGCTCTATCTGCCTCTAGTGTTGAGTGGAGAGGGGAAGGGGGCTCGATCCGTGCAGCCAATGAAGCGGCTTCTTTGGCTGCACGGCCCCTCCCCTCTCCACTGAAGCGAGCAGAAGACACGGCGCCGGCGCCGTGTCTTCCTGAAAGTTCCCCAGCCCCGTACTGCGCAAGCGCTGCGCCTGCGCAGTACAGGGGGTCCGCCATTGCCGAGGGGAACTTTCTCGGCAGAACACCGGCCGCTCCTCCACTGAGCGGGGGCCGGGCTGCATTGAGGGGGGGAGGCTGCACTAATTGAGGGGGGGGCTGCAGTAACTGAGGGGGGGGGCTGCAGTAACTGAGGGGGGGGCTGCACTAACTGAGGGGGGCTGCACTAACGGGGGGGAGGCTGCACTAACTGAGGGGGGGCTGCACTGAGGGGGGGCTGCACTAACTGAAGGGGGGCTGCACTGAGGGGGGGCTGCATTAACTGAGGGGGGGCTGCATTAACTGAGGGGGGCTGCACTGAGGGGGGCTGCACTGAGGGGGGGCTGCACTAACTGAGGGGGGCTGCACTGAGGGGGGTTGCACTAACTGAGGGGGGCTGCACTGAGGGGGGGAGGCTGCACTAACTGAGGGGGGGGCTGCACTGGCGGGGGCACCTGATGCAAGGACAGACTCTGGCGGGGGCACCTGATGCAAGGACAGACTCTGGGGGGGGCACCTGATGCAAGGACAGACTCTGGCGGGGGCACCTGATGCAAGGACAGACTCTGCCGGGGGCACCTGATGCAAGGACAGACTCTGCCGGGGGCAGGCGACGTGGCTAGTGACACGCTCAGGGATCCCACTGATTCGGCATTATGGTGAGTTGAATGATTTAATTTTATATTACAATGTAATAATAGAAATAATGCGCTTCAATCATCCTGACACCATAACAACCATGGTGCCAGGATGATTGAAGCGTTAACACCAGGTGTTTGGAGTATCTTTATCTGCTGATTGTTAAACTTTCTAGAATACACATATTTCTATTGTTGTGTAGGATCTGGGGCTGCTGTCCCGTCATTCCTCTCTCCCCCTCTCCCTCTCCCCCTTTCCCTCTCCCTCTCCCTCCCTCATTCATCTCAGACTCTAACCACACCCTCTTGAGCCATGCCAATTTAAGCCACGTCCACTTTCATGCAAGCCACACCCACTTTTCATGCAAGCCACGCCCACTTTCCGCGTAAGCCACGCCCACTTTCCGCGTAAGCCACGCCCATTTTCGCCGCGTCGCGCGAAGCGCACCGCAACTATTATTTTTTACTGGACCACACCTACAAACGAATGCCCCGCCTCCTAATTATTGATCAGCTCCGCCTACAGCCAAAAAAGTGTCCCACATATTTTTTTTTCAATGTTGGCAACTATGCTAATGTTGACCATTGTGATTATCCATTTGTCTGGCAAACATCTGTCACCGGGTACTCGTTAACGTGTTCCCTTGCTCCACGGTGTCCCCCGGCACGGGTAGGCTCCACGCATTCTGTGTGTGGGGCTTCACTTTGGGCGCCCAGCGATCCGATGGGTTTCGCCGCCCGCACATGCGCTATGCGGTGGACCCTCGGATCGATCATGGGCATGCCCTTCTCTTCCGTGTCGGCGGCGCTCTGACGTCATCGCGCTGTTCAGCGCGGTGACTCCGGACGCCACTGCGCCCGGGGAGTCAGCATCGGGCGACCTCATACCTCCTTGCTGACATTTCGGTCGGCAGTTGGAGGTGAGTCGCCCAATGAGTGCAGTCCTTCCCCTCTCCCTCTAATGACATCACCTCTAATAATGAGATTCCCTGCCCTAAGGGGCGGGACTCTCTCATTACCAGCTGGTATATATTGTCAGGGAGTTTACATCTCCCTGTCACACACCCTTATCCCACATTGAGGAGCTGACTGGTTCATGTTTGCAACCACTAAGTAAGTACTCTATTGCTTTGTTCATCCTGGCTTGGCTTTTCATTATATTAGACATTTAACCACCACCTATGTACTTCCTGGACACCATACTGGCATCTATCACACACTCCAATTTTAAAATGCATGTTATTATTCACGGGTCCAGCCTATACATGGTTGTTCTCTGTATTTCCATTGTGATACACATACTTTGGACCCCTTTTTTCCATCTACGACTACTCCATAGAGTTTGCCGTATAGCCCCTTAGCATATTATTGGTACTACTATTTTTTATTTTTTTATTTTTTTGTTATATACCTTATAGATGCTTCATCCAGGTTATTACTATTGTCACTGCCCTGCCAGCGCTTACCAACATTATGCGTTTTATACATTATACTCTGTAGCCATACGTTTACACCTGATACTATATATTACATTTACATCTCAGGATTCCGCACCTATCTTGTCTTGTGCTGTTCATTGTGGACTCTATGGGCCGGGGACACCCGATTATTCCCCTGATGTGATGCTGCCACTTATGTAAATGCATGGAGCAAACTTACTACAATACTTTACGTCAGCGTGCAAATAGCCGCACCCATACATCAATTTACTCTTTATTGGCAATTTGGGGGATCAGGATTTGGAGTGTCACTCACCTCTGACCCATGTAACAATTTACAATCGGTGTGAACTAGTAAGTCCTTTTACTATTATTAATTATCCTTTTTGTCCTCTTTCCCAAGTCCCTATTCTATGTATGTGCATCACACTGCATTTTGGTATTATTGATATACTTTGATTGGTATGTTTTTATTCATGCACTTTTCAGACTATATAATACAACTGCACAGGAAATCCCTGAAGAAGGAATTACATCCATAACAGTCCGAAACATGTTGGATTCCTTAATATGTATCATGTATGCATGTGTTCCTTGTTATTAGAACCTTCATTATCATGATATAGTGCAGTAGTTATATGTTACACTCTCTGCTTTTAAACTTTCAATTTATGTGCAATTTTCAATAAAGTATATATTTTTACAAATTTTGACCTTTTTCACCATTGATTATATCTCTACTCCCTCTCCCCCTCTCACCCATACAATCCCTGGGGCATCTCTTTCCAATATTTTTAACTACTGGAGGTGGAAACAGGCCTGCTAGCCCACCTAATTGAGGGGGTTTAGGGAAAATGAGGGGAGGGGAAAGGGGGCTGAATAATAGCAAAGGGGAACCTGCCACTCTGGGGTGGGAACAAAGGTCTGACACAGAACTTTTCAACAAAGTCAGCAAACTAGGGCATTCAGCCACAAAAGTGTATATATATTATGAAGAGCTTCATCATTTTGGGGTGAGGGGGGAGCTAAGAGAGCCTCCCCCCCCCAAAAAAGAGAGAAAGAAGAGGCTCCGATCATGATCCCCCTAACACTCAGTATCATTGGTGAGGGACCGTGCTTGAAATCTTGAAATTGGACTAAGCTCTCCGATTTGCAGTGAGACCCGCCCCCCCTAGGAAGTCTTCAGCAAGATAGGCTTGTGCCAGTGTATCCTAGATTCGAAATCTAAAGACCTATATCCCCGCAGAGGCGTGTCTCCAGCAAGCCAGGACCATATTAACTAAAATACATACAGAACACAAGTAAATAACATTTTGCATGCAAACTAGTTCAAAACTTGCGAGGCAGTTTTAGCTTTGCCTACCTACATAGGTGTTTTCAGTGGGGAGAAGTCAGTGTTTACACCTACAGCTACAGTCACCCAAGGCTCACGTACTCAAAGGCATTTCATCATAGGGACCACCTAGGCCTCGGCCTATTAGTTAGAGACTGAACTCAGTCCGTGCACAATGCTCGGGTGCTCCCCTGAACAGCCAAGATGCACTCGCGGGCAGTAAAGGAGTCTCTTTCCTTCAATTCTGGATCTGTTTGCTGCTGGGTTCCTGTAAACTATGCAGATGCCCAAAGTCATAGAGTAAATCTTGGTCCCCCTTGTGAAACTTATAACCGTGGGTACAAGGTTCATTCATATTAACTTGTATGCTTTTTAACTTTCTTTAACTTTCTTATGCTCCCTCCGGCGGTTGCTCCCAGGCCTATTCAGATAGAGGCTACCTGCAAGTGTGCTAGTATATGTAGTCACTTGGAAAGCACAAAATGATGTGTCACATCCCATTGTAGGCCTATTGAGGCATATACTATTGTGTGAGTTCTGAAACTTGCCTACATTGGAATGTCCGTAAGCTAGGTGATGCTTGCTAATAAAAGAGACTCACCTCCAAGCTGTGGGGCATTGCTTTTTGAAGCAACAAACGGATGGAGTAAAACATAGACCATAGACCATACCAGTAAAACATAGAACATCACAGTCAAACTTGTGGACAACGTTCATGACGCACTTGTCTTCTGCCAACCAAGAAGGGAGTAGTGGTCAACAGGAACGGGATCCTCATTAGTATAACAAACAAATTAGAAATTTCTTGAGAAGTACCAAAGCCTGCCAATGCGTAGGCGGAAAGCCTCTAGAAGAGGGTATCTTTCGGGACCCAAAGGACTGGACTCAGTTAGCCGTTCTACGGAGAGATGAAGGTACAGCTCCAGGATTGCGATCTGTGATGTCATCCAGGCCTCTTTGTGAGGAATTTGATGTAGATCTGTGGCGTCTCTGCCTGTTATGTTGTTAATGTGGGGTCAGCTCTTGTTGAACAGGGATCCAGGGCTCTGGTTGCGTGAATGCACTATACCACTCCGGCACGTCTACTCTTGGTATGCCTACGGTGTCGCAAAACGCCGGTAGCTCCGCCGGTGTGCGTAGTAAGGCTGTTCGATTCCCAATAGTTGCCGTCAGGCAGAAGGGGAACTTCCAGCGATATATGATATGCCTTTCCCTCAGAACATTAAGAAGGGGGCAGAACTCTTGCCTGTGTTGAAGTGTGATGGTGGATAAATCTTAATAGATTTGTATTTGAGCACCATCATGTGGCATCTGACCCTGACTGCGAGCTTGGTGCAAAATATCCTCCTTCTGGCTAAAACTGACCAGACAGCACACTACATCTCTTGGGGGTCAGTGTCGCGACCTTTAGGTTTAAGTACCCTGTGGCATCTCTCCATGTCTATGGGTGCATCCAGGGGTCTTCCCAAAAGAGTGTTACAGATCGCCCATATTGTTTGCTGTAGCTGGAGACCTTCCATGGACTCAGGGATCCCCCCCCCCTAAATATTAAATATGACGATGCATATCTAGCAACTTCTGGTCATCAAAGCTGGAGACCTGTTGTACTTGCTGTATAAGCTCCCCTCCAGGCCTTGGTCACCTCCGAGGCCTGGAGGGGAAGCTTGCATCTCTGCCTGCTGGGTCCTGAAAAGCTCTGGAATAGTCTGGCTAAGTTGCATGCTCGGGTACGCCTGTGAGCGGGTGGTTGAAGTACTTCTCCCGGCCATCTCCTCCCTCATGATCAGAAGCCTTCCTGCTTATGTAACGCTCGTGCTGAAGCCCTATATGCCAGAGCTTTCCTCCTAAGCGGCCATCACGGTCTGGTGCCAAACCACTCCCCCCCTGCTGTGTACTTCCTCTTTTTTTTGGTCTTTTGTTCTAATTCCTCCTTAATCAATATAGTTTTTAAAACTTCAGATTTCTGTACCTATTCAGGCTCATTTTTAAAGGGGGCATCTTATTCATAATAAGATTAATTTCAGAATCTAGCAAGGACAGCTTTCTTGATTTCTTTGCAATTAAAAATTAAAAAAAATGAACATCTGCCTCGTTAAAATATTTATACCACTCGGCAATTTTGCTGTCCTCTTTTTGGGGGTTGACCTCTCACCTGAGGCTCCTGGGTACCATATTTTCTTTGACATATTCATCCAGGTATGCAATATCCCATCTAATATGAACCTCAGAAATAGTCAAATTCTTTAGTCTTAGAAAACAACCTGATAGGTCATCCCTAGGGTCTTCATTACCATCAAAAAACCCCAGGGTGTCTATAACAAGCTGAGATCTGTATTCAGAAACATCCATTATGGATGCACCAGCAGCAGGTATGGTATATCAAAGAGTAAAATAGGATGAGAGTAATATCCGTGCTTGGTAAAAACAGCAAAACAAGCAGCTTAGCACTATAACCCAGAAATTAGGCACAAAAATAAAATATATAATAAAAAGTGCAGCGCTAGAAATTATCAAATACAAATACATGCAAACTAGAAAGTGCAGATGCGCACATGTAAACCGTAAATAACGTACAATATTCATATGAATACAATAAAGTGCAAAAAACAAGAATAGCTGAATTGCAAACAAAAATTTAAAAAAGTGCAAATTACACATGTGCAAAAAGTTCATTGGTGATAGGAGTTCATAAAGAAACATCCTCATAAAGCATGGATCCAATAGGTGAAGTCATGTGAAGTGTAAAATATAAACTTGACCATCGCCTGACTCGTTTGTGGGTCTCTTCGTTTATATGCAGCATTTCATTACTCTTCATTAAAGTAACCTCACGAGGCATTATTGCACTACTGGAGTTTTATCCTTCTTTTTGCATATTTGCAATCGGGCCTTGGTGTCATTGTATTGGATCCGAATACTGCTTGGTACCTGTGAGGATTTCCAGAGAGGGACAAACCAGGACATCAGGTTATCATTCTACAAGGTCCCAGATCGGAGAGGGATGCACCAGGACATCAGGTTATCTTTCCACAGGATCCTAGATCCAACAAGCGCCTTATGACCCCCTGAATAAGGGTGGTCGCTGGCTCTCTGGTGAGCCTCTTGTCTCTCTGTGGTGATGGGTTTCACGTGGTCAATTTATATTTTACACTTCACATGACTTCACCTATTGGATCCATGCTTTATGAGGATCTCTCCTTATGAACTCCTATCACCAATGAACTTTTTGCACATGTGTAATTTGCACTTTATTTAATTTTTGTTTGCAATTCAGCCATTCTTGTTTTATGCACTGTATTGTATTCATATGAATAGTGTACATTAATTACGGTTTACATTAATTTCTAGTTTACATGTGTTTGTATTTGATAATTTCTAGCGCTGCACTTTTTATTGTATAAGATATCCCTCGGCCTTGGGGTGTTTCTGTGAACCTGCATCTTCAAAAGACTGTTCTGACTTCTTTGAAATTTTTGATGAAGAAGCATCTAATTTGGGGCACTTATCCTACAGGCAAGTGTCTTCCTCCTTGAAAGGAAACCACCTCTTTAGATTCCTTCCACTCTTGGAGAATAGCCTTCAAAGCCATGTGTAATGCTTAGCCTGGAGTCTTGCATATTTAATTGATCATGTACTGACAGCTCCTTATTTTCTTCTTCCTCCAATTTCAGTGTCATAAACTGCCTTAAGCAGTTCTGTTTCATTGGATGAAAACAAAAATCTTTGCACCATGGTAACGTTTTCTTCCTTGAGTTTCCCTTCTAACTCCAAAGCTGATTCAGAACTTTCTCCATTTCTTCCAGAGTGCCCTGCTGCCATTGTTGTACTGGAGCTGGAGGTGCAGGGAAGGGAACCCTATCCCGAAGAATCATACATGAGATGAGCGTTTTAAATGACTGAAATGTATGTCATTTTTTCATGCTATTTAGGTTCAATAAATTTTTATTGTTTTCAACACAAGTTTAAACATAAAGAAACATGAACAGGACCAGGTGCCTGACAAAAGGCATTCTGGTATAACAAATATGAATTATACAGAAAATACAGTGCATTCTATGTATTTATATAGGTAACCTGAGGATGCATCATTGAGGTAAAATTTCAAATATCGTACTAACATTTGTGTAAGTTCAATTTCTATCAGCCTGGGCGCCCCTATGGGAGCCTGCTGCGCCTAGAAGCTGAGGAAATCAATGTGTCTGAGCAGAGCATTGGGGGTTTGTCTGTGCAAAGGTGTAGGCGTACTTTCAGGTCCCATGACTGTTTTAAGTGCTTATATTTGGGAGCCTGAATACACATGATTTCTTAGTATGGCTATTCATAGCCGGAAATAGATATATTGGGAAGAGATAGAAGCAAAAGAGGAAGGGGGGAAGATTAGTTGAAGGAAAAAAAAAAAGGCTGGGACCCACTGAGCTACACATACTCTCAGATGTGACAGTAAGTTACAAGTCTTACCTTGTTTTTGCTGGCCGACCATATACTGAGTGGAGTAGTTACTTCTATCAGTGGGAGTTCTTGCAACCATTGTGGGTCTGTCCAGCCCTTGTCTTTCCTCATCATGGCTTACCGTCTCAGCCACATATCCTTAGTTGCGCACCGCAAGCTAACACCTGTACAGGCATTTTCCACACTGCCGTCCCCCTCTATCCTGGGTAGTGAACAGCTCAGCTATGAGCCATAGAGAGCCTGATTGGAAGTCATTGTCATTAACCACACTGAGCCCAGGGGTGGCTCCACAGCGTGTTTTGACGCAGCTGAACACTGTGTCACACGCTCTAAGGTGAGCGCAACCACTTTGGGGGTCACTGAGGCACATCACGGCATGTTTATGGCACTTTGACTCAGCACGTTGGATCAACTGGATATTTATTTTTTGAACACTTTATGCACAAAACTTCCTTTGGAACTTTTTTCTGAACACTGTTATAGGAAGCTTTGTTGGAGGATTTTTTCACTAATAAGGATTACGTTGTTTATTTAAATATCACCTGTCACACATATGGATGTATTTGAGTTTTGCATGTGACACTTTGTATAGAGTATTGCTAAGACTGCACTTTTTTTTATTTTCCATTTGTTGATCTCATGCAGGGTTATTGATGAATAGGTGTTATTGCACTTCTCTGATGAATTGGTTTATTTATGTATGCAGAGTTTATTATAGGTTGAGATAACCTAAATTATTTGCACGTTGCACTTTAGGAGGAATGATAGATAATTTTTTTATATATTAATTTTATAGTATATGGTATCACTGTTGTACGCATACACATAGGACGCACACCTAAGCGCAGCGCAATTTTTTTATTTAGGGTAGGAGGGGATAGGGAGACAGCGAGCCTCATTCTACTGAGGTGTTGCGAGTCCAGGGAGTGTGAATTCAATTTTGGGGTTGGTTAGTGTCTCAAGGGGTACTCGCCGTTGAGAGTCTGTTTCAGTTTATATGTTGTAGAGTAATGTCTCCAGATAAAGGAAAATTTTGCCTGTTTATCTAGGGATTTGGCTTGCATCTCCTCCATCGGCATGATGTCATTTATTTCATTCACCCATTCTATAAGGGATGGGGAGGAGACAGTTTTCCAGGGTCTTAGTTGTCGACACGCACTGAGGAAAAATTTCAGGAGGTTGTGCTTTTGAAATTTAACAGTGCCAGGTAGTATAAAAAAGAGGGCAATGGAAGGGGAGGGAATGATTGGTTTGTTGTATACAGTATTTCAGTATAAATTTTGAAGATTTGTGCCCAAAACACATCTCCTCACATTCCCACCAGATGTGGTTGTACGTACCTTTTGCCAAATTACAGCTCCAACAGGTGACCGATGGGAACATGATCCTGAGGTTGGTTGGCACATGATACCATCTAGAAACCAGCTTGTAGTTTTTTCCTGAGTGTAGCTCGAGATAGATGATTTGTGGGTAAAGAGGAAGGCTTTACTCCATTCTGCCTCTGATATGTCTCTCCCAAGCTCCTCTCACTAAGCTTTCGTGTATTTGGGTAGAGTGCCATGAGTATGGTCTAGTATTTTGTAGATCAGTGATAGGGTGTGCCTGGGGGTTTCTGAGAGTGTGCATAATTGTTCAAAGCTAGTCAGGGGTCTATGGATGTGTTTGGAGTCGTGAAGTTTCTTACAGTAGGAGGACAAATGTAGATGAGTAAGCCACGTTATATTGGAGGCTGTAATGGTGTGGTTCGTCACATAGGTACCCAGTGTGTCGTGGACAAATTGTTGTACTGTAGGCCAGGAGGTTCTGTTGTAATTGTCTATGGTTTGGGTTGACCTGCCTTCTGTGAGGGCTGGGTTGTCAAATAGTGGGGTGAGTGGGCTCGGTTCAGTGGATAACGAGTAACACTCCTCTCTTCGGTACCAGATTACCAAGGCATCCTTAGTGAGGGAGGACGGCATTGGAAGAGATTTGTAAGTCCGGTCGTGACCCCAGAGGAGTGCTCGGAGGTCGACTGATGACAAATCTTGTTCCACCAGGGTGGAGGCTTTGATCAGGGAACCACTGCAGAACTCGGGATACCACTGCTGATATGTGATAGAGTTCAAAATCTGGAAGGCCTGTAACGCCTTTAGAAGTGGGGGAGCATAAGAGCTTATGTTTCAGTCTTGGGTGGTTACCCTTCCATACAAATCTGATGGCCATGGAGCGAAGAGTACGGAAGAAAGCGGATGGAAGAGCAATCGGTAAGGTTTGAAATAAATACAATAGTTTGGGGAGTATGTCCATTTTTAGTATGTTCATGTGACCAAACCATGACGCTGGTAGGTCCATTCTGCTTTCCGTGAGGCGTCTAAGTTTTGTGAGTAATGGGCTAAAGTTTAGAGCATATCTATCTGTTGTATGTGTTGAGATAGCTGTTCCAAGGTATGACATGGATTTCATTTGATCAGAATCCCAAAACTATACCTCTCACATGTGTACAGATAGAGATAGTGGCGCTAATATAAATTTTATAAAATAATGAGTAAGAGCAGCATGATGCCTATGACCCTCTAATTATACATAAAAATAATAGTATCATGAAAAAAAAATATTTTTATGATGAAAAAAAAAATTTTCAACACCCAGTGAAATGTGTCACTATAGATAATAAATTACTTGAATTGAATGATCAAGCTCAACAGTTGTTTTTCAATCTTCTTGTGTGATGATAAATTTTCTACTCTTCCACCACACCACCGTGATAGTGACACCACTCCCTCTGAAGAGCGAACTCACCAGATTGTATAGCCTCCCACTCTCGTGTTCAGCAAAATAGCAATTGAACCACACCTGGGTTGCATGTAATGAACCTTATCTCCAATCAGGCCAGCTCCATATGTGAAAAAATGAATAAAGTGCTGTATGTACACACATTTTGTATTAATTTACACATCTTTTATACAGCTTTACACTTTTCTTTGGCACAGTGGATTAAGAGGGATTTAGGGGCGGCTTATTTGTATTTCTCTTGCTACAAACCATGGATTTCATTTGCCATTGAAAGGAGAAAAAGTTTTTTAGGGAGGAATGGGTAGATTGTGTCAAAGAGAGGTTCAGTGCTTCCGTTTTGGAGATGTTCAGCTTATAATTGCTGAAACTGCCAAACCGGTGGATCTCTGTGAGTATGGATGGAATGCTGATATGGGGTTGAGTAACATAAAGGAAAAGGTCATCTGCACATAGCGGAGGGGGTTTGTATACCATGGATGTTTGGGTTTGTTCTGATGGCTTGGCCTAGTTGTTCAATTACCAGGGCGAACAGGAGCGGAGAGAGGGGGCAGCCCTGCCTGGTGCCGTTGGTGATGGTAAGCTTTTCTGATTGGGTTCCGTTTACTAAAATTGTGGCAGAAGGTTTGGAGTACAGGGACATAATACGTGAAAGCATGTTTGCACCTATTCCTATCTGGGAGAGGGTGGTTTGGAGAAAGGGCCAGCTGACCGTCAAAGGCCTTCTCTGCATCACAGGAGAGAAGGCAGGTCGGTATGTGGTTGCATTGAGCGTAAGCTATAAGGTGCATGGTCTTGGTGGTGTTGTCCCTGGCTTTGCGTCCTGGGACAAAACCTACCTGGTCTCTATGTATTGTCTTGGGTAATGGGGTGAAAGGCGATTTGCTAAAATTTGGGAGAATAGTTTTAAATCTATATTTAGGAGGGATATTGGTCTATAATTGGAGCATAAAGAGGGGTCCTTACCAGGCTTTGGGATAACTACTATTTGGGCTTGGAGTAGGGTAGGAGAGGGGGTGAGGGTCCCGTCTATGGCATTAAATGCTTTTGCCAGGAGGGGAACCAGCATGAGCGGAAACGTTTTGGGATGAATCCGTCGGGACCTGGGCTCTT
Source organism: Aquarana catesbeiana (assembly GCF_042186555.1). NCBI lineage: Eukaryota > Metazoa > Chordata > Amphibia > Anura > Ranidae > Aquarana > Aquarana catesbeiana. The sequence continues at coordinate 115,147,345 of NC_133330.1, read as the reverse complement.
ACCGTTCTTAAGGCTTTTTATGGCAAGTTGAAATTCAGCTTCGGACAGGACGGAATCTAATTCCTCCGCGTCAGAATGATTGGTAGTGAGGCTTCCTGGATATATGAAATTAAGTCTTGTGTCAGTTTACTCGTGTGGGGTAAGGTTGATTTTTCATGCTATTTAGGGAGAGAGAGACTTTAAAAAGAGAGCATATATATATATATATATATATATATATATATATATATATATATATATATATATATATATATATATACACAGCTTTGAGTGGATCGTGGTTAAGTGTACTCCCAAAGGTAAAGCCTATTTTCTTCTGCTGATAGACTATCCATGATAATTATCAGACTCCACATTAATATTGGTGGATCTGTGGGCTCTTTGACTCTTTCTGTGCTGGATTTATATTTATAACTCCATATTATCTTCTACGGTACTGCAAGTCTTTATATGATTGTAATTAATCATATATTATTGTTTCTTTCTAGACTGCTTGGGGCCTCTACCTGTTGGCCCTAGATAGCCTTCTGAGTACTCTCCACCCTTCTTACAAACGTCCACCTGCAATAATTTATTTTTTGCCTACTGACAAGGTTTGTGTGGACAGACCAATATATTTCAATCTCTGCTCATGCTAGTATTGAGTATGTCCAGTATACCCTTTCTTTCATTACAACACTAAGTTTTTCTTTATATATTTTTTTTTTTCTCTCTTCCTTGTCTCTGTCTGCTACATTATCCCCTTCCCTCTGTAGATGCTGGACAAATAAGGGGTGTGTTAAGTTTGTGACTCCCCATTTTTGGTCGCAGGATGTCCTTTGTGTCCAGCCCTGATCCTGATTCCACACAGCTCTCTTTGTGGAGGGCTCTTTCCACCGATCTGATCCTTGGCAGCGAACTATATCCCCATATTCTTCAAATTGGATGCTATTTGGTGATTCTTCAGGAATTATACAGTTAGAATGTACTTTATTATTTTTTGAAATATGTGTGATCACTACTATTCGTGATCACTTAACTGTATTTACGTGCAACCTATATATGTACAATGTATTTTGACTGTTTACTGCTGTCTTCTTTGCCAAAAAATTTTCAGATAACAATTCACTTCACCGCTAGCCCCTGAAGAAGAGGTTTCATCATTTTCAACCTTGAAACGTGTTGGGCTTTTTTGTCCAAGCCTGATTATCAGGACAGAGTTTAGTGGTGTTTATTGTATCGTTGCAATTTTCTCTGTTACCATCACCTAAATGTTGTATATATGCATCAAATTTTCTATTCAATTTCACCATATTTTAACTTATTCTAATAAATTTATCATTTTTGATACAATTCTACTGTTCTAAGACTCTCTGCCTTATAAAGTCCCATATTGTACCTAAATCAGGGATGTGGGCAGAGTGTCTTTTTCCATAAAGTTCTTGGCACTACCACAATATATATAATTTATTTTGTTGTGCATTTTCTGTTTTCAAGGCATATTGCTTTAAGTGTTCCATCTTGATGGTTTGATGTCTTCTTTGGTCTACCAGCATGCTTCCCTTTAACAACCTTCCAATTTGATTTTTATTAACGAAAACCATCATTAACCACATGCCGACCGGGCCATAGCCGAAAGACGGCTGCAGCGCGGTCGGCTTGTTCTGGGTGGACCTCCGTCGGACATCCTCCGGAACTCTCGCTCCCCACATGCCCGGTGGGGCGCATGCACGATAGTGTTCACGGGACCCGGTGCAACACGGATCGTGGTAAAGGGCCAATGACAGCAGCCCTTTACCACGTGATCACTCCCTCCAATGAGGGAGCGATCATGTCAACAAACTGGGGTCATGCAAAGGTCCCAGCTCTCTTCTCTCCTCACACCGATACAGAGTGAGAGGAGAGAAGAGAGATCGAGTGAAAAAACGCCTGAAAGAGTGAGTGAAAAGTACTACAGTGCCCAGCAGTGCCACTACAGTGCTAAATTGTGCCCTACAGTGTCACAAGTGCCACTACAATTCCCATAAGTGCCACTACAGTACCCATCTGTGCCACCAGTGCCACTACACTACCCATCAGTGCCACTAAAGTGTCCATCAGTGCCACTACAGTGCTCATCTGTGCTATCTGTGCTATCAGTGCCACTATAGTGCACATCAGTGCCCATCTGTGCCACCAGTACCACATCGGTGCCATCAGTGCCACTTCAGTGCCCATCTGTGCCACACCAGTGCCACTACAGTGCTCATCTGCCACCAGTGCCACTACAGTGCCCATCGGTGCCACATCAGTGCTCCGTCAGTGCCACACCAGTGCCACTACAGTGCTCATCAGTACCACATCAGCATCACTAGAGTGCTCATCTGCACCACTACAGCGCTCATCGGTGCCACTACAGTACCCAATAGTGCACATCAGTGCCCATAAATGAGTGCTCATCAGTGCGACCATAACAGTGGATCCTCATCAGCGCCCATCAGTGCTACCTTAGTGCACATCAGTGCCAGATAATCAGTGCATCCTAAATGTGGTGCATTAGTGTACATCAGTGAAACCTTATCAGTACCCAGCAGTGCACCCTCCTCAGTACCCAGCAGTGCAGCCTCATTAGACCAGCCTCATCAGCACCCATCAGTGCAGCCATATCTGTCCAAGTGTCCCTACCACAGCAGTTTGTCACCACAGTCACCAGTAGGAGGCATACCAACAGCTTAGCTTAAATGACGAGAGCAGCGGGGAGCTCTCGGAATATGCATCTGATTCTGGTTCAGAATATGAACCTGTTGTAAGTAGTGGGCCTGATACAGAATTGGAGGAAGAGCAAAGTGTGCCTGTGAAACGAAGGCGCTCTGGAATGGAGCAGCAGGCTACCACAAGTAGTGCTGTGGAATCAACCAGCAGCTCAGTGCCATCCACCAGAAATGCAGTGGCATCAACTAGCAGCTCAGTTGCTTCCACCAGTAGCACAGTGCCATCCAGAAGAAATGAAGTACCAATGCAGCAAAGGCCAAGAACTAGTGGGGTGTCATCTCGCCCCCAAAGCGTTAGGACCCATGCCGGCCTTCCCTGTGCCCTTGAAAACCCTCTGTGGCTTCCCCCTAATTCAGGAGTAGCAAACGTCCCCCCTTTCATCGCCCAGCCAGGTGTTCAGGTAAACACAGAGAATTTTGCCCCTATTGATTTTTTTAATTTAATTTTTACCCAAGACCTATTGTCCTCCATCGTGGCCCAGAGCCACCTCTATGCACAACAATTTATAACAAGCAACCCTGGTTCAGGGCGGCACAGTGGTGAAGTGGTTAGCACTCTCGCCTAGCAGTAAAAAGGGTTGCTGGTTCGAATCCCAACCACGACACTACCTGCCTGGAGTTTGCATGTTCTCCCTGTGCCTGCGTGGGTTTCCTCCGGGTACTCCGGTTTCCTCCCACATTCCAAAAGCATGCTGGTAGATTAATTGGCTTCTGTCCAAAAATTGGCCCTAGTATATGAATGGGGACCTTGGATTGAGAGTAGGGAATGATGTGAGTGTGGGATGTACAGGGTTAGGGATAATTGTAGACACCCACACTCACTCAGGTTGAACTGGATGGACTGGTGTCTTTATTCAACCTTACTAACTATGTAACTATGTAACTATGTAAGTTATGCACATCCCTATGAGTTGAGAGCATTGACAGTGGAGGAATTTAAATTAATTTTAGGGCTAACACTCAATATGGGACTCACAAAAAAAATGAATTATAGTCCTATACTTCCGCAATCTTTACCGCAAGGACACTCCAGCGTGTGGTACAGTGCGAGCCAATAGGAAGGGCTTCCCGCAAAGGCTCATTACTGAAAGACTACGACAAGGGGAGACGGCGTCTTTGCAGAATGAAGAGATATTGGCTCTCAGGTGGAGGGACAGACGAAACGTCCACATGCTCACAACGACACCTACGTGGAAATCCCCAGACGAAATGGCCCAATCCAGAAACCGAAATGTGTCCATGATTATAATTTGTTCATGGGGGGAGTCGATTTCAATGATCAGATGATCGAACCCTACCTTCCCACAAGAAAAAGCCGCTTTTGGTATAAAAAAGTCTCCATATATCTTTTCAGTTTGGCCATTTACAATAGTTTTATTATTTACCGTAAATCAACAGAGAGCCCTGTATCTTATCTTCAATAACAAGAAGAAATTATCTCCACCCTTTTGTACCCTGAAGGTGCACCAGAAAGCAATCGCTCGGATTCAGTGAGCAGACTCCACGAACGCCACTTTTCTGAAAAACTCCCTCACAATGAAACAGGCCAGAAACGTCAGAAGAAATGCCGGGTGTGCTCCAGAGGAGGAGCTAGAAAAGACACACCGTGTATTATTGTCCTTCCCAACCAGGCCTTTGTATTGATGAATGTTTCCGCCGTTACCATACTTCTCTACATTATTAGGGAAGTATGGTAAATGTAATTGTCATTTACCACCACACCCCTTTATGCCACTGTACGTACTGCCTTCTCCGAAACTGACCTGGCCTGCTAAACGACCATGCTTCTGCCTAATGCTAAACTGTACCTAGCTCTGCCTTCTCCGGAACTGACCCTGGCTTGCTAAACGACCACGCTTCTGCCTAACGCTAAACTGTACCTACCTCTGCCTGCTCTGGAACTGACCCTGGCCTGATATACGACCACGCTTCTGCCTAGCGCTAAACTGTACCTACCTTTGCCTGCTCTGGAACTGACCCTGGACTGTTTGACCATATTTTTTGCCTGCCTCTTGGACTGTTTTTTTTACTCTGCTACTGGAGTAGTGGGCTTCATAACACAGGGGTCTCACATATGTGAGGGGCTCCAGAATTGTTTTTCTGGATGAAGAAAACTAATTTTTTAGTTTTCTCATTCCCAAATTAGGGTCTGGAGACTAGGAGGCTTCAAAGAGATTTGGGTGGGAGAAGCCTCTACCCCTGTCCCCATTCTTTCCTGGATTGCTACTTGGACCATGTTCCTGCTTACTGCTTACTACCAGGACCAATATTTTGGCACTGCTGGCAATGTCTCTACTTGCACTGACCCTGGACTGTATATGGACAGTATCCCTGCCTGTACTGACTATGGACAATATTCCTGCCTGCTGCCTGGATAATTCCATTCACTGTCACTGACCACGTCTCTGCCTGGATCAGGGCTCTCCTCCTCCTGTGGACAACTGCATAGCAAGGTAATCTTTTGTTTACCCTTTGCTCTCCTTTGCTCAACAGAATGTATTTTAGCATGTAATTCTTGGTTCATGCTATGTGTTAGAAATATGAGGGGCCTTCAAAAATGTGATAGATTGTAAGGAAGTTAGATGTGTAATTTATGCTCCTAGAACGCCTGAATGTGCTACTTCAATGTTGGGTCTCTGTATGTGGCCAGGCTGTATAAAAGTCTCACACATGTGGTATCGCCATACTCAGGAGGAGTAGCAGAATATATCTTGGGGTGTCATTTTTGCTATGTACATGCTATGTGTTGGAAATATCTTAGAAATGGACAACTTTGTGTAAAAAAAAAAAAAAAAATGCGTTTTCATTTTTTCCCCACATTTTCCAAAAACTTCTGGAAAAAAATGAACCGTTCAAAAGACTCATTATGCCTCATAGATTATATGATGGGGTGTTTGCTTTCCAAAATGGGGTCACTTTGTGGGCGTTTTACATTGTCCTGGTGCTCCAGGGCCTTCAAAAGTGTAGTAGGCGGTTGAGAGATTAGATATGCAATTTATGCTCCTAGAACGCCTGAATGTGCTACTTCAATGTTCGGCCTCTGTATGTGGCCAGGCTCTGTAAAAGTCTCACATGTGGTATCGCCATGCTCAGGAGGAGTAGCAGAATGTATTTTGGGGTGTCATTTGTGGAATGTACATGCCATGTGAGAGAAATAACCTGTTATAATGACAATTTGGTGTGAAAAAAAATAAAAATTAAAAAAATCTTAATTTTGCCAAGAATTGTGGGAAAAAATGACAACTTCAAAAAACTCACCATGCCTCGCCTCCAACTAAATAACTTGGAATGTCTACTTTCCAAAAAGGGGTCATTTTGTGGGTATTTGTACTTTCCTGGCTTGTAAGCCTCGGTTCACACCAGAGGCGGCACGACTTGCAGGTCGCCTCACCGAGGCGACCTGCACACGACTGCCCGGGCGACTTGCAAAACGACTTCTGTATAGAAGTCTATGCAAGTCGCCCCCAAAGTCGTACAGGAACCTTTTTCTAAGTCAGAGCGACTTGCGTTGCTCCCCTTAGAACGGTTCCATAGCACAGAACGGGAGGCGACTTGTCAGGCGACTAGGTCGCCTGACAAGTCGTCCCTGTGTGAACCGAGCCTAAGGGTCTCAAGAAATGAGATAGGCCTCAGTACATCAGGTGTGATCAATTTTCAGTGATTGGCACCATAGCTTGTAGACGCTATAACTTTCACACAGACTAAAAACTATCCACTAATTTGGGTTATTTTTACCAAAGAGATGTAGCAGTATAAATTTTGGCCCAAATTTATGAAGAAAAATTACTTATTTGCAAAATTTTATAATACAAATGAAGAAAAATGCATTTTTTTTTTTTTTTACACAATTTTTTTTTCATTTATATCACAGAAAATAAAAAACCCAGAGGTGATCAAATACCACCAAAAGAAAGCTCTATTTGTGTGAAATAAAGGACAAAAATTTCATATGGGTACAGTGTTGCATGATTGAGTAATTTTCATTCAAAGTGTGAGAGCACCGAAAGCTGAAAATTGGTCTGTTTAGGAAGGGGATTTAGGTGCCCAGTTGTCAAGTGGTTAAAGGTTGTAAACTTCTGTTTGCAAGTTGTACCTATAGGTAAGCCTATAATAAAGCTTACCTAAAGGTACTGTAAATATCTCCTAAACGTGCATCTTTTTTCATGAGCGAGTGCCTTGACTGGCGGATCCCACGCGCATGCGCAGGAGTGAGGTCACGCGGCTCCGGCCAGTCACAGAGCCGGAGTCCTCGGCCCTAGAAGGAAGAGGGGCAAACACTAGTGCGGCCTGCAGCAGGGATGACGCGGGCTTTGTTTGCAGGTGTCACATAATGTGCTAGTATGCAATGCATACTAGCACATTATGCTTTTACTTTGCAGGGTAAAAGAAAGGAAGTAAACCCATCAGGGTTTACTTCCTCTTTAACACCTAAACAGAAAAAAACAAGGTTACAGTTACTATCCTCAGGTCCATTATGTACGTGGACCATTTTGCCCTCGAGTTACTTCAGTCAGCATCCATTGAAAGCATTACTATTTTGAACCATGCTTCGGTCTCTGTTACTCTTACCTTACCGGAGGGTACCCACAGGGCCTGGTCCTGGCGGCTCAATCGATGACACTGTAGTGGTCTCAAACGTTACAGAAGTTCTCACCCACTATTTTAGGAAAAATACTACAGAAGACTTTGGTGAAAGGATAGTCTGGGAGAATTGATTTCCCTGGGCGCTAAACTTAAGAAGGCCCACCAGGCACACTTTCAGAGGGTCCTTTTCGCCCTTCAACAGGCACAACTTTGGCATAGGAGTCATGGGAACCCTGAGGCGCTAAAAAAACTGAACTTTAGGAGCTCTTCGCCCGCTTACTGGACCACCGAGTCAATAGACATCAACGTTACCTGTCTCATAAATTTTATGAGCATGGGAACAAGTGTGGTCGGATGCTGGCTAGGGCCCTCTGAAAAAGACGTGCTCAGGGGCACATTCATAAGTTTCGTTATCCCGCCGGAGATGTGGTTGTTCACGCCTCCAAAATCGCCCTGGTGTTCCGTGACTACTATGCTGAACTCTCGGCTATCTTCTAATGTGCATTCAGCCAAGCTGTCTAGCATACGTGAATATTTGGCCTCAGCAGGCCTTCCTCCCTTGAATGAGGAACAGAGCTCCACACTGGAATCCCCTATTACTCCACTTGAAATTGAATCTGTAGTGAAATCCTTGCCTGGCGGAAAGAGCCCTGGCCTGGATGGATTCACCAAGGTATATTATGTTACCTTCCTACCGCTTTTAATATGCCCAATGTGTAGTTATTTTAACTCTGTAGCAGGTGGCAGTCAGATTCTTTTGAAGGCCCTACTGGCCCATATTACAGTTCTCCCAAAGGACGGTAAGGATCCTACGTTATCACAAAGCCACCGCCCCATTTTGCCGCATATTATATATATATATATATATATATATATATATATATATATATATATATATATGTATAAATCTTAGCAATCTTATTCATCTGGACCAGACAGGATTTATTGTTGGCCGAGAGGCAAGAGATAATTCTCTTAGGGCTATTCAGCTTATCCATTAGGCTCGCAGAAGTCAGGGCACCATGCCATATCCGATCCTATTGACGGACGCAGAAAAAGTGTTTGATCGTGTGGACTGGACCTATGTTAAGGCGGTCTTGGAAGCCCTAGGGTTGGGATCGAACATGTTGACATGGATAATGGCCTTGTATTTGGCACCCAGGTTAAGGTAAATGGCCTTTTCTCTTCTAGGTTCCCCATCAGAAACGGCACAAGGCAGAGGTGCCCTCTTTCGCCTCTTCTTTTTGCTCTGGTTCTTGAACCTGTTTTTACAGACTGTAGGGGCGAACCATGATATTAAAGGTTACATAGTAGGTGAGGTTGAAAAAAGACACAAGTCCAACCTATGTGTGTGATTATGTCAGTATTACATTGTATATCCCTGTATGTTACGGTCGTTCAGGTGCTTATCTAATAGTCTCTGGAAACTATCGATGCTCCCTGCTGAGACCACTGCCTGTGGAAGGGAATTCCACATCCTTGCTGCTCTTACAGTAAAGAACCCTCTATGTAGTTAAAGGTTAAACCTCTTTTCTTCTAGGTGTTTAACCACTTGACGACCGCCTCACGCCGATGTACGTCGGCAAGGTGGCACGGACAGGCAAAATCACGTACATATACGTGATTTGCCTTCCGTGGGTGGGGGGTCCGATCGGTCCCCCCCCCGGTGCCCGAGGCGGTCGCCATTTGTTCCCGGGCGATGAGAGGTGAGGGGGCGGCCATCCATTGTTGGCCACCCCCTCCCGATCGCTCCCGGCGAATGAAAATGCTTCCTTTCCCTCTGTAATGTAAACAGAGGGAAAGGAAGTGATGTAATCTCTCCTCGAGTCGGTCTTTTTGATCCGACGCCGAGGAGAGAAGACATCCAAGTAAGTCTGCACAACACTACACATTCAGTAGAACACGCCAGGCACACTTGTCACCCCCCATCACCCCCCGATCACCCCCCTGTACCCCCTGTCACTCTGACACCAATAGCATTTTTTTTTTTTTTGCATTGGTGTCAGTTTGTGTCAGTTAGAAGTGTTAGGGCAGTTAGGTTAGCCCCCTTTAGGTCTAGGGTACCCCCCTTAGGTCCAGGGTACCCCCCTAACCCCCCCTAATAAAAGTTAACCCCTTGATTACCCCCCGTCACCAGTGTCGCTAAGCGATCGTTTTTCTGATCGCTGTATTAGTGACACAGGTGACGCTAGTTAGGGAGGTAAGTATATAGGTTCGCTGTCAGTGTTTTATAGCGACAGGGACCCCCATATACTACCTGCTAAAGGTTTTAACCCCCTGATTGCCCCCTAGTTAACCCTTTCACCAGCGATCACCGTATAACTGTTACGGGTGACGCTGGTTAGCTAGTTTGTTTTTTGTAGTTCATTACAGTTTATTACAGTTTATTATAGTTTATTATAGTTTTAGGGCACCCGCCGTTTATTACCCTATAAAGGTTTAACCCCCTAATTGCCCGGCGGTGATAGAAGTTAAGTTTTTAGGATCAGATAAGGTCTGCGTCGCCCCAGGCAGCGTCAGGTTAGCGCCAGTACCGCTAAAACCCACGCACGCAGCATACACCTCCCTTAGTGCTATAGTATCTGAACGGATCGATATCTGATCCGATCAGATCTATACTCCCCAGCAGTTTAGGGTTCCCTGAAACGCAGTGTTAGCGGGATCAGCCCAGATACCTGCTAGCACCTGCGTTTTGCTCCTCGGCCCAGCCCTGCCCAGCCCACCCAAGTGCAGTATCGATCGATAACTGACACTTACAAAACACTAAGCACACATAACTGCAGCGTTCGCAGAGTCAGGCCTGATCCCTGCGATCGCTAACAGTTTTTTGGTAGCGTTTTTATACAGTCGCCAACAGTCAGGAGCTTTTTTGCCTGTGAGTCTCACTAGTGTACCCCTAAATTTAGAGGCCAAAATGGCAAATCGAAGGTACACTAGTGAAGAGGCCTACACGTTTCTGAGTATGACAGATAGTGAAGAGGAAGTCACTCATCTGTCAAGTTCAGGCTCAGAATACGAACCTGTAGAGGACAGCGGCTCCATGACAGATAGCTCTGACGACAGAGTTGTGGTCCCTGCTAGAGTCAGGCGTACCAGACCCCATTCTTCTTCTTCTGTCCTTGAAGTGCAAGAACCGCAGGGCTCTCGTATGGAGCAGAGAAGTACTAGCGCCGCTACTCCTTCTGGTGAACTGGCAAGCACCAGCGGCCTAGTACACCCTGGTCGTACATCCAGCACTGCAGTATCACGTGGTGACGTGGCGAGTCCCATAAGTGCAGTTCAAGCTGGCGAGGTGGCAAGCACTAGTAGTGTCCCGCTGCCACCAAGAAGACAAAGACAGGCCCGTCGTGCCCATAGTGCCCTTCCTGCTGCATTGGCCAATCCGAATTGGGAACCTTCCACTTCTGCAGCACCCGTACTTCCCCCTTTCACTGGCCAACCCGGAATTCAGGTGGAAACAGTTGACTTTACGCCACTGGATTTTTATTCACTGTTTTTCACCGAAGATCTCTATAGATCTATTGTGGACCAAAGCAATTTATACGCTGGTCAACACATCGCCGCTAATCCCCAGTCCTCCCTTGCCAGAGATTGGAGACCAATTACGGTCTCCGAATTTAAGACCTTTCTGGGCCTTTCCCTCCTCATGGGGTTGAATAAAAAGAGTAAGTTGCGGTCATATTGGTCCACTGACCCAATTTACCATTCACCCTTGTTCTCTGCTTCCATGGCCAGGGCACGATACGAGCAGATTTTGCGGTTCATGCACTTCAACGACAATGAACTCTGTCGTCCTCGTGGAGACCCTGCATACGATCGGCTCTACAAAATTCGGCCCCTCGTAAACCACTTCAACCAACGTTTTGCAGACTTGTTTACCCCCCATCAAGTTGTCTGCGTTGATGAGTCCCTGATTAAGTTTTCTGGCCGCTTGTCATTCAAACAGTACCTTCCCAGCAAGCGTGCCAGATACGGGGTCAAGATGTATAAGCTCTGTGACAGGGCCACAGGCTATACATGTAGATTTATGGTTTACGAGGGCAAAGATAGTCACGTAGAGCCGACAAACTGCCCTGACTACATAGGAAGCGCTGGCAAGATAGTGTGGGACTTGGTGTCACCCTTATTCGGAAAGGGGTACCACTTGTACGTGGACAATTATTATACGAGCGTGCCACTTTTTAGTCACTTGTTTGATCAGCAGATTGGAGCATGTGGCACCGTGCGACCTAATCGCCGGGGCTTTCCCCAGCGGCTTGTAGATTCCCGTCTTAGGCTGGGGGAGAGAGCCTGCTTGAAGTATAATAATTTGCTCGCTATGAAGTGGAGGGATAAGAAGAATGTTTTCGTTCTCACCTCCCTTCATGCAGACACGACGACCCAAATTTCTACGGCGACTGGTGTTGTGGAGAAACCCCTCTGTGTCCACGAATACAACCTTAATATGGGAGGGGTGGACCTCAACGACCAGTTGTTGGCGCCGTACTTAGTTGCCCGTAAGGCCAGACGCTGGTACAAAAAAGTGTCTGTATACTTATTTCAATTGGCTTTGCTGAATGCTCATGTGCTATACAGAGCTTCAGGACAGACTGGATCCTTCCTTAAATTCCAGGAAGAGATCGTCAGAGCCCTTCTGTTTCCAGACGGTGCTCTACCTCACCTTCCCCAACCAAATGCAGTAAGCCGGCTGCATGAGCGGCATTTTCTTTATGCCATCCCGAGTACCCCTACCCAACGAGCCCCCCAAAAAAGATGTCGTGTCTGCAGCAAGCGCGGATTTAGGCGTGACACCCGGTCTTATTGTCCCTCCTGTCCTGGCAATCCTGGTCTTTGCATGGGTGAATGCTTTGAACGCTACCATACATTAGTTGAGTATTAGCGTAGGGTTCAGCACTGCACAGACTAGGCACACTAACACAGGGTCTCCCAAGATGCCATTGCATTTTGAGAGACCCAAACCTGGAACGAGTTACAAAAGTTAAAAGTTACTAAAAAAAAGTGTAAAAAAAAAATAAAAAAAAAATTAAAAAAATAAAAACAAAAAAAAATATAAAATAAAAAAACCAAAAATAGTTGTTGTTTTATTGTTCTCTCTCTCTCTATTCTCTCTCTATTGTTCTTCTCTTTTTTACTCTATTCTATTCTGCAATGTTTTATTGTTATTATGTTTTACCATGTTTCCTTTTCAGATTTTTCATACTTTACCGTTTACTTTGTTTTGTTGGTAACCATTTTATTGTTTTCAGGTACGCCATTCAGTTGCAGCGCGGATTTATTTATCTTGACAGCAACAGCGTTTGCTCCCACGATATCTAAAGCCGTGACTCCAGCGCTGTCGGAGGTGATTTCACCACCACAGTTACATACTTCAGCATATATGCCGAAGCGTGGGGGCAGCAGTGGGTGGAGGAGCAATTTGCTCCTGCCTTTTGCGGGAGGATGCCCCCATGCTTCGGCATATATATATATTTTAGGCACAGGTTGCGTTAAATGTTTTATTTTTTACTATGTTTTTTTTTTGTATTTGCTTTGCAGGTATGGTAAGTCTTACTGTTATACTGTAATGTTACTTTGTTTTATTGTTAACCATCATTTGCTTAGCAGGTACGCCATTCAGTTGCAGCGCGGATTTATTTATCTTGACAGCAACAGCGTTTGCTCCCACGATATATAAAGCCGTGACTCCAGCGCTGTCGGAGGTGATTTCACCACCACAGTTACATACTTCAGCATATATGCTGAAGCGTGGGGGCAGCAGTGGGTGGAGGAGCAATTTGCTCCTGCCTTTTGCGGGAGGATGCCCCCATGCTTCGGCATATATATATTTTAGGCACAGGTTGCGTTAAATGTTTTATTTTTTACTATGTTTTTTTTTTGTATTTGCTTTGCAGGTATGGTAAGTCTTACTGTTATACTGTAATGTTACTTTGTTTTATTGTTAACCATCATTTGCTTAGCAGGTACGCCATTCAGTTGCAGCGCGGATTTATTTATCTTGACAGCAACAGCGTTTGCTCCCACGATATATAAAGCCGTGACTCCAGCGCTGTCGGAGGTGATTTCACCACCACAGTTACATACTTCAGCATATATGCCGAAGCGTGGGGGCAGCAGTGGGTGGAGGAGCAATTTGCTCCTGCCTTTTGCGGGAGGATGCCCCCATGCTTCGGCATATATAAATGGTGCATGTATGCCCATCATTAGAAGTGGGTGGATGAAGGGAGGTATTCTAATGATGGGCATACCCACCGATCAATATCTTTTTTTCGTTCAGCCCACAGGCTGCATGAAAAAAAAGTTTACAATATATGCCTAACAAGGACCAGCAACGTACTGGTATGTTGCTGGATTTTGAGTGGTTATACCAGAATGATGCCTGCAGGTTTAGGTATCATCTTGGTATCATTCTTTTCAGCCAGCGGTCGGCTTTCATGTAAAAGCAATCCTAGCGGCTAATTAGCCTCTAGACTGCTTTTGCAAGCAGTGGGAGGGAATGCCCCCCCCTCCCCCACCGTCTTCCATGTTTTTCTCTGGCTTTCCTGTCCCAACAGGGAACCTGAAAATGCAGCCGGTCATTCAGCCAGCTGACCATAGAGCCAGAATGGCTCCAAACATCTCTATGGCCTAAGAAACCGGAAGCTACGAGCATTTCATGACTTAGATTTCCCCGAATGTAAACAGCGCCATTGGGAAATTGGGAAAGCATTTTATCACACCGATCTTGGTGTGATCAGATGCTTTGAGGGCAGAGGAGAGATCTAGGGTCTAATAGAGCCCAATTTAAAAAAAAAAGAGTACCTGTCACTACCTATTGCTATCATAGGGGATATTTACATTCCCTGAGATAACAATAAAATTAATTAAAAAAAAATAAAAATGAAAAGAACAGTTTAAAAATAAGATAAAAAAGCAAAAAAATAATAAAGAAAAAAAAAAAAAAAAAAAAAAAAAAAAGCACCCCTGTCCCCCCCTGCTCTCGCGCAAAGGCGAACGCAAGCGTCGGTCTGGCGTCAAATGTAAACAGCAATTGCACCATGCATGTGAGGTATCACCGCGAAGGACAGAACGAGGGCAGTAATTTTAGCAGTAGACCTCCTCTGTAAATCTAAAGTGGTAACCTGTAAAGGCTTTTAAAGGCTTTTAAAAATGTATTTATTTTGTCGCCGCTGCGCGTTTGTGCGCAATTTTAAAGCATGTCATGTTTGGTATCCATGTACTCGGCCTAAGATCATCTTTTTTATTTCATCAAACATTTGGGCAATATAGTGTGTTTTAGTGCATTAAAATTTAAAAAAGTGTGTTTTTTCCCCAAAAAATGCGTTTGAAAAATCGCTGCGCAAATACTGTGTGAAAAAAAAATATGAAACACCCACCATTTTAATCTGTAGGGCATTTGCTTTAAAAAAAATATATAATGTTTGGGGGTTCAAAGTAATTTTCTTGCAAAAAAAAATTATTTTTTCATGTAATCAAAAAGTGTCAGAAAGGGCTTTGTCTTCAAGTGGTTAGAAGAGTGGGTGATGTGTGACATAAGCTTCTAAATGTTGTGCATAAAATGCCAGGACAGTTCAAACCCCCCCCAAATGACCCCATTTTGGAAAGTAGACACCCCAAGCTATTTGCTGAGAGGCATGTCGAGTCCATGGAATATTTTATATTGTGACACAAGCTGCGGGAAAGAGACAAATCTTTTTTTTTTTTTTTTTTTTGCACAAAGATGTCACTAAATGATATATTGCTCAAACATGCCATGGGAATATGTGAAATTACACCCCAAAATACATTCTGTTGCTTCTCCTGAGTATGGGGATACCACATGTGTGGGACTTTTTGGGAGCCTAGCCGCGCACGGGACCCCGAAAACCAAGCCCCGCCTTCAGGCTTTCTAAGGGCGTAAATTTTTGATTTCACTCTTCACTGCCTAGCACAGTTTCGGAGGCCATGGAATGCCCAGATAGCACAACCCCCCCCAAATGACCCCATTTTGGAAAATAGACACCCCAAGCTATTTGCTGAGAGGTATAGTGAGTATTTTGCAGACCTCACTTTTTGTCACAAACTTTCGAAAATTGAAAAAAGAAAAAAAAAAATACATTTTTTTGTCTTTCTTCATTTTCAAAAACAAATGAGAGCTGCAAAATACTCACCATGCCTCTCAGCAAATAGCTTGGGGTGTCTACTTTCCAAAATGGGGTCATTTGGGGGGGGGTTTGCCATCTTGGCATTTTATGGCCTTCAAAACTGTGATAGGTAGTGAGGAGTGGAATCACAACTTAACGCCCTTAGAAATCCTGAAGCCGGTGCTTGGTTTTCGGGGCCCCGTATGCGGCTAGGCTCCCAAAAAGTCCCACACATGTGGTATCCCCATACTCAGGAGAAGCAGCAGAATATATTTTGGGGTGTAATTCCACATATGCCCATGGCATGTTTGAGCAATATATCATTTAGTGACAACTTTGTGCAAAAAAAAAAAAAAATTGTCACTTTCCCGCAACTTGTGTCAAAATATAAAATATTCCATGGACTCAACATGCCTCTCAGCAAATAGCTTGGGGTGTCTACTTTCCAAAATGGGGTCATTTGGGGGGGTTTTGTGCCATCTGGGCTTTTTATGGCCTTCAAAACTGTGATAGGCAGTGAGAAGTGAAATCACAACTTTACGCCCTTAGAAATCCTGAAGGCGGTGCTTGGTTTTCGGGGCCCCGTATGCGGCTAGGCTCCCAAAAAGTCCCACACATGTGGTATCCCCATACTCAGGAGAAGCAGCTAAATGTATTTTGGGGTGCAATTCCACATATGCCCATGGCCTGTGTGAGAAATATATCATTTAGTGACAACTTTGTGCAAAAAAAAAAAAATTGTCACTTTCCCGCAACTTGTGTCAAAAAATAAAATATTCCATGGACTCAACATGCCTCTCAGCAATTACCTTGGGGTGTCTACTTTCCAAAATGGGGTCATTTGGGGGGGTTTTGTGCCATCTTGGCATTTTATGGCCTTCAAAACTGTGATAGGAAGTGAGGAGTGAAATCAAAAATTTATGCCCTTAGAAATCCTGAAGGCGGTGCTTGGTTTTCGGGGCCCCGTACGCGGCTAGGCTCCCAAAAAGTCCTAAACATGTGGTATCCCCATACTCAGGAGAAGCAGCAGAATGTATTTTGGGGTGTAATTCCACATATGCCCATGGCATGTTTGAGCAATATATCATTTAGTGACAACTTTGTGCAAAAAAAAAAAAAAAGTGTTACTTTCCCGCAACTTGTGTCAAAATATAAAATATTCCATGGACTCAACATGCCTCTCAGCAAATAGTTTGGGGTGTCTACTTTCCAAAATGGGGTCATTTGGGGGGGTTTTGTGCCATCTTGGCATTTTATGGCCTTCAAAACTGTGATAGGTAGTGAGGAGTCAAATCACAACATTACGCCCTTAGAAATCCTGAAGGCGGTGCTTGGTTTTCGGGGCCCCGTATGCGGCTAGGCTCCCAAAAAGTCCCACACATGTGGTATCCCCATACTCAGGAGAAGCAGCTAAATGTATTTTGGGGTGCAATTCCACATATGCCCATGTCCTGTGTGAGAAATATATCATTTAGTGACAACTTTGTGCAAAAAAAAAAAAAAAGTGTTACTTTCCCGCAACTTGTGTCAAAATATAAAATATTCCATGGACTCAACATGCCTCTCAGCAAATAGCTTGGGGTGTCTACTTTCCAAAATGGGGTCATTTGGGGGGGTTTTGTGCCATCTGGGCATTTTATGGCCTTCAAAACTGTGATAGGTAGTGAGGAATGAAATCAAAAATTTATGCCCTTAGAAATCCTGAAGGCGGTGATTGGTTTTCGGGGCCCCGTACGCGGCTAGGCTCCCAAAAAGTCCCACACATGTGGTATCCCCATACTCAGGAGAAGCAGCTGAATGTATTTTGGGGTGCAATTCCACATAGGCCCATGGCCTGTGTGAGCAATATATCATTTAGTGACAACTTTTTGTAAATATTTTTTTTTTTTTTGTCATTATTCAATCACTTGGGACAAAAAAAAATAAATATTCAATGGGTTCAACATGCCTCTCAGCAATTTCCTTGGGGTGTCTACTTTCCAAAATGGGGTAATTTGGGGGGGGGGGTTTGTACTGCCCTGCCATTTTAGCACCTCATGAAATGACATAGGCAGTCATAAACTAAAAGCTGTGTAAATTCCAGAAAATGTACCCTAGTTTGTAGACGCTATAACTTTTGCGCAAACCAATAAATATACGCTTATTAACTTTTTTTTTACCAAAGACATGTGGCCGAATAAATTTTGGCCTAAATGTATGACTAAAATTGAGTTTATTGGATTTTTTTTATAACAAAAAGTAGAAAATATCATTTTTTTTCAAAATTTTCGGTCTTTTTCCGTTTATAGCGCAAAAAATAAAAACGGCAGAGGTGATCAAATGCCATCAAAAGAAAGCTCTATTTGTGGGAAGAAAAGGACGCAAATTTCGTTTGGGTACAGCATTGCATGACCGCGCAATTAAAAGTTAAAGTGACGCAGTGCCAAATTGGAAAAAGACCTCTGGTCCTTAGGCAGCATAATGGTCCGGGGCTCAAGTGGTTAAATCATATTATACATACGTTTGTGCAATTATTAAAAAAAAAAATTTCAAGTGCAATCAGTGCACTTCCTGGGTGGAGTGAAATGCATTAAGCAGGTGGATACGTCCGGTTACGTCACGTCCACACTTTGGAACACAGATCGCGGTTTCGAGCTTCCAGAGTGGTGATTTTACATGCAAGAGGAGAATATTGTAAGTAAGCATTTTGTTTTTATGCTTTTTTAACTAATAAAAAGGAAATCACGCTATGGAATCCCTTTGGTTCTATTTCTATATGTCCATATGGGGAGCTCTAACCTACCTGCTGGAGCATCAGGAGAAAAGCTATTGCTTGGGGAACAACAGATCCCATTTCAACACAGGTGATTAATCATTTATGAGCTGGAGCTCTAACCCACCTGCTGGATTACCAAGGAAAAAAGCTATACACAAATAAAGAAAAAAAATACAGCGCTAGATATTGTATATAAAGCAGCAACTAGACACCAAGTAATATCTCTACGGTATAAATACAATCAAATACATAAAGTTGCGCTAGAAAAATGGTGACAGAAGCAATAAAGGCAGAGAAGCGGCATATCGGGTATTTTTTCCGTCCCCTGTCTGACATCTACTTCTGTCCCCTGTCTGACATCCCCGGTTTGTCAATGTATTGATCGCATGGATATTTGAAGATTGTCATCAACCATATTTTGCAAGGACTTATTGTTTACCAAGGATTGTTTCACACTAAGCACTGATTGCACTTTAAAATATTTTATATATCATTTTTTGGAAAAATTGTACACATTGTATGTATAATATAATTTAACCCCTTCCTGCCGAGCGTATGCAGATGTGCGTACTCGGCTTTCCGGGGCTATACCGGGATGATGCCCGCAGCTGCAGGCATCATCCTGGTACCGTTGTTTAGAGCCTGCGATGGGCTATCCGAATATAACAACCGATGTGGCTAAAAGCCACTCGGCTGTTATACCGGAGGAGCGGGAGGGGACATCCCCCCCCTCCCGCCGCTCTTACCGGGCCTCCCGTTCGACCGGGAGGCCCAGTGGCCAATCGTCTGTCTCCAGCAGCTGGAACGAAGCTGTGGACAGCTTCGTTCCAGCCTTCTAATTGTAAACGCGGAAGCGACGTCATGACGTCACTTCCTGTATACTCGGCTGCCAACGGCACCGATTAAAAAAAAAAATACACAGTATTCAGAATCGCCGTTTTCGGCAATCTGATTACTTTGAAGTGCAAAGGAGGGATCGGGGGTCTTTTAGACCCCCGATCCCTCCATGAAGAGTACCTGTCACCACCTATTACTGTCACAAGGGATGTTTGCATTCCTTGTGACAGCAATAACAGTCAATTTTTTTTTTAACACAATTTATAAATATATAATTAAATAAAATAAATAAGAAAAAAAAATTTAAAGTGCCCCTGTCCCCGTGAGCTCGCGCAGAAGTCGCACCCGCATATGTAAACAGTGTTCAAATCACACATGTGAGGTATCACCGCGATCGTCAGAGTGAGAGCAATAATTCTAGCACTAGACCTCCTCTGTAACGCTAACCTGGTAACCATAAAAAAAATTTAAAGCGTCACCTATGGAAATTCTTAGGTACCGTAGTTTGTCGCCATTCCACGAGTGCGTGCAATTATAAAGCGTGACATGTTTGGTATCTATTTCCTCGGCGTAACATCATCTTTCACATTATACAAAAAAATTGGGGTAACTTTACTGTTTGTATTTTTCTTAAAATTCAATAAAGTGTCCTTTTTCCCAAAAATTTGCGTTTAAAACACCGCTGCACAAATACCGTGTGATATAAAATATTGAAACAATCTCCATTTTATTCTCTAGATTCTCTGCTAAAAAAATATATATAATGTTTGGGGATTCTAAGTAATTTTCTAGCAAAAAATACGGATTTTAACTTGTAAACACCAAATTTCAAAAATAGGCTTAGTCATGAAAGGGTTAAACACCATGTGACCACATCACAGAATTTTAAGTATAAATCATATCTAAGAATACAAATGTTCTTTATTTGTTGAGACAGCGCTGGTTATATATACTTATACACCTTAAAGGAACATGCATCCTTTTTTATCACCAGCAGTCTCTATAAAGCACTAAACACATTGTAGCGCAGGGATCACTTTTTTTTTTTTTTTTTTAAATACTGAGCATAAATTGTCAGCTTAAGCTCATCCACCTCACAAATCCCCTTGTCTCATTGCCTAGCCTGATGCGGGAACTTCAGTGTTTTGGAACACTCTCAAATTTCAAAATTATCTATACCAAATCGGGAGATCTTACCCATTCAGATACCTTCTTCCCTAGCAAACAGCTTACAGGCAGCCTCCTCCTTTACTTGGGCCAAATCCTAGGACTAGGTTAGCTTTTACGTGGATGAGACGGGTGAATATTATCAAAATGAATGTCCTCCCAAGGACACTCTTTTTTTTTTTTTATGCAGATGATACCGACACCTCTACCCAGAGGCTTTTTCACCCAACTTAATAGCCTGTTGACCAGGTTTGTGTGGAATGAGCAGAGACAACAAATTGCTTTGAGAATGGTGCGGCACGCCAAAACAAGGAGTGGTCTGGGAATCCCAGCTGTCCAGAGGTAATATAAGGCTCCAATGGGTCCTGATCTGGCGTTTCCATACTCAATCTAAGTGGCGGGCAGAAACTTGTCTTATGCCCCGTGGCTGGCCCAGGAGCACAGGGGACTATCAGATGGCACCTCTCCTTTGATGACCCATGCTCTTCCGAGTTTGGGATCAAATTAACCAGTTGTAGGATCTGGTTCCCGTGTCTCCACTCAGGGGGTTTCTGTGGTTCCCCCCTGGTGAACAAATTTCTTTCTTTGGACAGTGGGCGGAAGATGGCAATGCCAGTTGTGGTAAATTCATGGAGAATGGTATTTCTTTGAGGTTCTAAAGGCCCGGCCTGGTGGTTTCCCTATCAATTTCTGGCGTTAGACAGCTCCATCATTTCTTTTCACAGCATGACCACGCTACTAGAGACATATCCTCGCTTACGCCTTTTGAACGTCTTTTTACAGCTGAAGAACCTATCCCTCATATGATATCTGAACTGTATCAGTTATTGGGGTCTGCCACTAAGCCTTTATTTGTCCGGGCATGGGACAAATGACAAATGGGACTTGAGCTCTATGAGGCTCAGCTAACTCACCTGTACCAGCTTAATCATTCTAGTGCACGACATTACAAAAAACAAATGATAAAATTCTATCACGCTGGAACAGAGTGCCGGCTGCTCTGACCCATATCCATCCCTCTACACCTGACCTATGCTGGTGAAGCTGTGGTCAAAAAAGGCACATTGTTGCATCTGTGGTGGGAATGCCCTGTGATAGCACCCTTCTGGAAGGACATCAAAGCTCAGATACAAGATATTCTTGGCCTAGACATTCCCCTATCCCAATACATTTTCTCTTCCATGTCCCTCCTCTGCCGATTACTCGGTATAAGAAAAGCGCGTTGCCCCATCTTCTGAATGCGGCGAGGTGCTTCCTTCCAATCTAATGGAAGCATGCACAAATTCCCAATAAGAGAGGGGTGGATACGAGGCGTGAGTAGGATCAGGGACGCGGAGGACTGGATAGCAACCTGCAAGGGCACACAATTCACCAGCATATGGGCAGTGTGTTTGGATCGGGTTTTAGACCAGGATTAGTTTCTTCTTGCCCGGACCTGGCGGAACCCTCTCTTCATAAACAAAGGAGGTCTCCGTGGCAGTGGGATGGAACTTGCTTTAGATGGAGGATTGTATCGTCTGTTACTCTTTATTCTCCTCTTCACAGCATATCAACGGGCAATGGTGTGAGCAATTGGACTAATATGTAAACAAATTTGGTACGTACCTGAATTTTCCTGTTTTTTGTTGTGTTGTCTTTTTTCTTGGTTTTACAGTTGAACTAAATGTATAACCTAACGTTCTGCCACGGTAGGCAAGGTATCCTCATTTAAGGACGATCCTACACCTTTATTTCAATATTTAAATGCCTTAGTATGTAACTCCTGTGATGGCAGCTATTTGACCCTCCTTCCTCAGCAGCAAAGCCTACAGGACTGCATTGTTATTCAGCATAGTATTCGAACTTGAACTGTCTTTGACGGTCTGGGATAGGTTCCGGAACCTACTTGTTTAACATGTTCTAGGGTGGTGTGTATGCCTAAGGCTGTTATCTCGTAATGGAGAAAGCTTACTCTAAGCAAGTAGATGTGTTTAGTGTTCACATATATTGTACATGTCTTTGAAATTTTCTATCTTTTGCATAAACATAAAAAAATATAGTTTTGAGGCGTCTGTAATTTTTTTTTTTCCCTACACAAACAAATGAATGAACATTTTCCAAGAGTGGTGATTCCTGGTGCACCCTCCACCAGCGGTTAAGAGGAGCCCCACATTCCTCTCTTTTTCTTTTTACCTTAGGGCCAGAGTCCAGTGGTGTCTCCAGACCTGCTTCCATGCTTGAAGCCTTCTCCAGGATTACCCATCCAGCTCAGGGAGTAGACAAAGTGGCTCCACAGCCTCCTTATCTCTTGCAGTGAGGATCCCAGCCTGGTGCTGTGGATTAGGCGCTGCCACAGAGACAATGGATAGTGGCCCCTGCAACTTACCACACATCCAGGACAGGAAAATAATAAAATGGTTCTGTACACTTGTCCTGGCCAGAAGGAAACATATACTGAGTGTTTGGTTGATATGCATGCTTTTTATAATGCGGGTCCTGCGCTAGGTGTGAGGAGCCTCTCTCTTATGAGCCATCCTAGAAGATGACTCTGGAAAATTGTGTATTAAAAAGAAAAAAAAAATGCTATGCAAATACCCTGCAACATTAAAAAAAATAGGATTTTTTATTACAGCTTAGCTGTAAGATCCTTTTCTTGGAGTACATCATGGGACACAGAGCCTAAGTAATTACTCAATGGGTTATGGGCCACCTTCAGGTGTTGACACTGGTATACCCAATCAAGGAATTTCACTCCCTATATAACCCCTCCTCCTTCCAGGGGCACATCAGTTTTTGTAGCAAAGCAATATATTTAAACACCATAAAAGAGGGGCGGGACCTCTTGTACTCCAAGAAAAAGGATTTTACAGGGAAGCTATAATAAAAATTCTATTTTCTTTATCGTATATCATGGGACACAGAGCCTAAGTAATTACTTAATGGGATGTCCCATAGCAATGCTACTTGAGGGGAGGGAGAGACAACGCGCAGGGTACCCCCAGACTGGAGGACTTATACTGCTGCTACAGCACACTGCGCCCAAAGGAGATATCTTCATACCTCCTTACATCCACCCGATAAAATTTTTGTGAATGTATGCACTGAAGCCAAGTTGCGGCCTTACAGATCTGAGCCATGAAGGCCTGGTGACGCACTGCCCAAAAAGCACTAACCGCCCTGGTAGAGTGCCCTTTAACTTGAAAAGGGGGAATCTTACCCCTTAAATTATAAGTTCGAATTAGAACTTGCCAAATCCACTTAGCGACAGTGGATTTCGACGCTGCCTGTCCTTTCTTAGGACAGTCTGGCAGAATAAATAAGACATCAAGTCTTAAGAATCTGAGCAGTTGTCTTTAAAAAGATTCTCACTGCTCCTACCACATGAAGACAACGTAGTGACTTTTCGTCCCTGGAACATGGTTTTGGAAAAAACGATGACAGGACAATATCTTGGTTCAGGTGAAAACCTAAAACAAGTTTTGGCACAAAAAAAAAAAGCCTGGACAAGGGCGTAACACCACTCTGTCCTCATGAATAATCAAATATGGCTCTTTACAAGAAAGAGCAGCCAATTCCGAAACCCTCCTTGCTGAGGATATAGCAACCAAAAATACCAGCTTCCTTGTCAGAAGGACTAAGGGAATATGCTGTATCAGTTCAAATGCATGTTTCTGTAACACTGACAAAACTAAGTTCAAGTCCCAAGGGCTTAAAGGTGATTTAACTGGCGGATTAATCCGCATTGCCCCTTGCATAAAACCCCAGACTAAGAATGCGTAGCAAGCAGTCCTTGAAATAAAATCAATAAGGCTGAGACTTGGCCCTTAATAGTACTCAAGACCAGCTTCATCTCTACACATAATTGTAGAAAGGCAAGGATTCCAACCCTTTGATTCACACCAGGAAACATAAGTCTTCCAGACTCTATAATATATAGTTCTGGAAGCTGGTTTCCTTGCATTAATCAAAGTATAGATACAGTACCTGACCGCGAGATTGTGTTTCCAGCGCAATCCCATCGCGCTGGTTCTCGGTGACAGGGTACTGTGCATGTCACGCTGATCAGGAAAGGAAAACACTTTTTTTCCTTTCACGATGAGCGACAGGCAGTGCTGACAGCTGTCTGGTATGAATCATGAGGGGGAACGCCGTGCCAAATTTTAAATGAAAAATCCGGCGTGGGTCCCCCCAGGGGCATACCAGGCCCTTAGGTCTGGTACGGATTGTAAGGGGAACCCCCTACGCCGAAAAAGTGGCGTGGGGTCCCCCCAAATCCATACCAGACCCTCTGGCGTCATAAGGGGGCGTGACCCCAGAGTCCCTGCACATGCTGGGACTGTGGCATCACAAGGGGCGGGGTCATCGCCTATATAAATGGCTGTGCAGCTCGCACACAGCATTCCAGCAGGAGAGAGCGTTGTGTCAACATCTCTGTAAGAGAAGAGGGGACAAGACAGCGCAAAAGAGCGGCAAAAGAGCAGAAGATAACGGAGGAGCCTGGCAGAAGAACCAGAGAATGCGGAGACGACACTGGAGAGAGGGAGAAGAGGGCTGAGAGACCCCCGAAGTCGGAAGAAGACCCCCGGAGCTGCCTAATAAATTACTTTTAAAACCTGTGTAGTGTGTTTTTTTTTAGACACTTTTTCCCTAGGTGAATGGGTAGGGGTACCATGTACCCCATACGCATTCACATAGGGTGGGGGGGCTGGGATCTGGGGGCCCCCTTATTAAAGGGGGCTCCCGGATTCCGATAAGCTCTCCGCCCGCAGACCCCGACAACCAAGAGCCAGGGTTGTCGGGAAGAGACCCTTGTCCTCATCAACATGGGCACAAGGTGCTTTGGGGTGGGGGGGCCCTCAGGGCGCCCCCCTCCCCCAAAGCGCCCACCCCCCATGTTGAGGGCATGCAGTCTGGTACGGCTCAGGAGGGGGGCGCTCGCTCGTCCCCACCCCCTTTCCTGACCGGCCTGCGTGCTCGGATAAGGGTCTGTTATGGACTTGGGGGGACCCCCACGCCGATTTTCCTGCGTAGGGGGTTGCCCTTACAATCCGTACCAGACCTAAGGGCCTGGTATGCCCCTGGCGGGGGACCAACGCCGTTTTTTTCATTTAATTTGGCGCGGCGTTCCCCCTCATGATTCATACCAGACACCTGCCAGCACTACCTGTCGCTCATCGCGAAAGGAAAAAAGTTTTCCTTTCCCGATCAGCGAGCCATCTCGGCGCTGGCTTGCAGGTGTCAAATCTCGCCGATAAATGCGGCGAGATTGACACAATATCACGGTCACCTACTGTGACTGACCCGGAAAGCCCACGTTCCTTGAGCATGTGGATTTCAATAGCCAGGCCGTTAAATTTAGCGTTCGTAAAGTAGGATGGACTATCGGCCCCTGTGAGAGTAGGTCTGGCCTTAGTGGAAGGGACCATGGATCCTCCACTGCCATCTTTACGATTTCTGCATACCATGACCTTCTGGGCCATGCTGGTGCTGCCCGAATTAGCGGTTTTCTTTCCAGCTTGATCCTGCAAAGAAGTCGAGGCAGCAATTGAATAGGAGGAAATGCATAGATCAGCGAGAACGGATCCCACAGTATCGCCAACAGATCTGTTCTGCATGCAAATGGATCCTTTGTTCTGGACACAAAGTTGACTAACTTTATGTTGAACTGGATGGTAGGAGATCTACGTCCGGAGTCCCCCATCTTTGACAAATAGCCAAAAATATGTTGGGGTGAAGAAACCATTGCCCTGAGAATAATCTGCTGGCGGCGCAAGTAGTCCGCCTGCCAATTCTCTATTCCCGGAATGAAGACTGCCGGAATATTTCTTTCTGCCCAAGTTAGAATATAGTTCACCTCTCTCTGCGCTGAGAGACTCCTGGTACCCCCTTGGTGATTGATATAGGCCACAGCTGTGGCACTGACGGATTAGATCCTGACAGAACAATCCCTTAACCTGGAAGTCCAGGCTTTCAGAGCCAAATGCACTGCCCAAATCTCTAGGATGTTGATGGGCAAGGCTCTTTCGTTCTTGGACAGTCTTCTTCTCTAGTACTGCTCCCCAGCCTGTCGTTACCACTTTCCAGATAACTGGTCTGAAGGATTTTCCTTTTAGTAGACTCTTTAGTAACCACCAATTGAGGTTTTGGGACACCCTTTGTGACAGCCGCATTGGCTAGTCCAAAGCTTGGATAGTTTTGTTCCAAGCAAATAGAATACGGTTTTGCAACAGTTTGGAATGGAACTGGGCATAGGTAACTGCTTCGAATAAAGCCACCATCTTTCCTAACAATCTCATGCAAAGGCGAATGAAGGGATCTCATTTTGACCGGAGCCTCCCTTTTTCTGGGCTGTATCTATAATCAGACCCAAATACTCCTTTGTTAGCGGTTTTAAGGGAGACTTCTCTAGGTTGAGAACGCAACCCAGACTTTTCCAGGTAATTGGTTGTAATGCGTACACTTTACTCTGAACACTAATTGGTCTATTAACAATAGATCATCTAGGTATGCCAAGACTGTTTATGCCCTGTGCCCTTAACCTGGCTAGGGGTGGGGCTAGCACCTTTATGAACACTCGGGGTGCTGTAGCTGGCACGAAGGGCAAGGTTTCAAACTGAAATGCCGTTGTTCTACTTCGAACCGTAGAAACCTTTGCTGAGAGGGAAATATATGGACATGCAGATATGCATCCCTGATGCCGATAGACACCAGAAGTTTTCCTCCTTGTAGGATAGAAACGACTGACCTGATCGACTCCATACAAAGGAGCGGATCTTCAGGAACTGATTTAGATTCTTTTAGATCTGGAATGGGTCTGTTCATGTACAGGAAACACATGAAAAAGGCAGTGGAGATTTTAAAGGAACCTAAGAAGAAACAGAACTATCAGCTGACTCTACTAGAGGTAGCTTTAAAGAGGCACGAACCATCTCTGTAAGAGATTTGTACCAGAAATCTCTCAGATTGCGAGGCTGAAAAAAGGTTCAATCCAGTTGTCTCCTCTACCAAGGAGTAATCAGTTGAGGGTAACCCCTCATCATCTACCCACTGTTCCCTTGGTAACGGGTTTGAGGTGGGGGAAGGGGGATTTAGCACGATGGGGAAGGGGGATCTAAGGGGTCGAAGGTGGGGGAGGGGGATCTAAGGGGTCGAAGGTGGGGGAGGGGGATCTAACATGCTTCCTATCCTTCTGGATAGCGAATGCGGTTAAAGTCGCCAATTTTCCTTCTAGGCCCTGCAGGGCAGAGGAAAAAAGGAATTTTCAATCATGTATACAGGGACTGAATGTTTTCTCCTTTAGAGTCTGATGGTGGAGGCCATCGCTACTGCCAAGAGGCAGCTGTCCCTGGTGCAGGGGAAGGAGTCAGTTTAAATAAAAGGACGTTTATACCTTCTTTTGGACAAAAGAGTACCTTTCCCGCTAGAAATCATTTGGAAGCATTTGATCAAATCCTCCCCAAATAGTCTCTCCCCATGAAAAGGGAAACTAGTCAGAAGCTTTTTTGCAAGATGCTTTGGCTGACCAACCTTTTAACCACAGGGTCCTACGCATCTGTTTTAGCACAAGTGCAAGGCAGGGCGCTTGGTGAATAGCATCTTTCATGGAGTCTATGGCAAAACATAGCACCTTTGGTAGTTCGGCTAACTCTCGGGTCTGTTGTGCAGGGACCTCCCTAAGGGCCTCTTTGAACTGGTCCTTTAGGGACTGACAGATGCTTATTGCAGCGACTGTAGGCTGAGAAACGGCACCTGCCAAGGAAAAAGAGGATTTTAACAAAAATTTGAACTTTATATCTGTTGGATCCTTAAGCATTTGTGCATTGTCTATTACATTTTTAGTGATGCTAGAAATCGTAGCGTCTACTGCTGGTACTTTCCATCTTTTATGAATTTCTCCTCCATGGGATAGAGAACTGAGAAACTCTTTGGAGGGAGAAAATGCCTATCCAGATGATCCAATTCAGCATAAATAAGCTTTTCTAGTAATGCATGGCCCGGAAACGCATGAAAAGGCTGTAAGGTTTTAAAGAACCCAAGGAAGGGACCAAACTTTTAGCTGACTCTGTTAAGGGTAGCATGAAAGTGGAACGAACCATCTCCGTAAGAGTTTGTACCATCAATCTCTCAGATTGCGAGGTTGCATAAGGTTCATCAACTTGTTTCCTACGCAGAGGAAAAATCGGCTTGTTTTTCCATGTGATTGCCTGAGGGTAATACCTCATCCTGTGCCCACTGTTCCCTTGGTAAAGGGTTTGAGGTGGGGAAGGAGGATCTAGCACGCTTCCTATCCCCTTGGATGGAGGATGCGATTAAAGCCGCTAATCTTCCTTCTAAGCCCTGCAGGGCAGAGGAAAATGCATCTTCAGTCATGTATACAGGAGCTGAAGTGTGAGAAGCAGTTGCACCACCAAATCGGTTCCAAAGACTCACCCTGGCTTGCCATATCTGGTATCTCCAGAGAGGATGATAGTGTGAAGGCATGACTGGAGTTCCCAGCGCCTGAGGGTGGAACTTTTGGTGCCTTTGTGGTAACTTTGGAAGCCATAGTGCTAAGCACAAATACAGAGGCACTGTTTGCTGAGCAATAGTAAGTGTGTACACCCGTCATGTGCTCCAGCGCTCCTGTGGCAGACTTTTCATTCAGCTGCTCTGTAGCATTTAGTGAAAAGAGCATCAGCCTTTTTAAAAGCTCAGGTGTAAGTCTGATTGCCTGTGCGCCGTGTGCTTCCACGAGGACGCTAAGTCCACACACGGCACCGAATGCCTTAGCCACGCCCCCTCCATCGACCCACCCTCCTCCTCTTTTCAAAAAGTGAATAACAGCCCGCGCGCGCACACGCGTGGATGGCACGGCATTCGGGTTCGAGACACAGACCCGAATGGAGAGAAGGCTGCAGCCGCCATGCGGCATTTGGGATCTTTTTCTCATACATGAGAAAAGCTGGCGTCCTTGCATTAGCCTAAAAAGGCAAGTAAACACAAACATGTTTATCTAAGAAAGCCGCCCCGCACCCCTTGAGGGAGGGGGGGGGTGACGGGCTTCACTGAGTCAACAGATAGGATGTAATGCACTGTACAAGTACCCCCCAGACCCTCAGTTTCCCCAATTAGGGGGAGAGGAATAATAAAGAACCCCCTCCTGCTACAGATCACGCTGTTATAGCTGGACACAGAGCTGCTGAAAAGGGTATGTGTAACCTTCGTCCCCTTAGAGGAGACTTTAAGGCATTACAATGTTACATATGGAAGAAAAGACATAGGTGGCCTTTGCAGTTCCTAAGCTTTTCTCTTACCTTATCCTCGCTGCAGGATACTGCTGAAAACAGACAGATCCAAACTTCACCCATCACGGCAGGCAGCATTAGTAAACCTTCAAAGACCGGGTCTCTATAAAAAGGGGTTCCACTCCTTTGGACCTGTATAGCACCCCTCAGGACAACTTTAAGTAATGTAGCAAGACCAAAAAGAGTCGTGGTTCCTAGGGTCCAGCCCTCAAATAGAAGCATTACAGGCCAAACCTCATTCTTCTATGCGAGTCCTCCTGTGGCCACAGTGGCGTGGATGGATCCGGTTGTGGAGGTTTTTTAAATCCAGCATGGATCCCTCCTGGAGCTCCTCAGAGCACATCTTCACTCGTGACCAACAACTTAGACACTGGCGAAAAAACTGATGTGCTCCTGGAAGGATGAGGGGTTATATAGGGAGTGAACTTCCTTGATTGGGTATACCAGTGTCAACACCTGAAGGTGGCCCAGAACCCATTAAGTAATTACTTAGGCTCTGTGTCCCATGATGTATGATAAAGAAAATTGCAACACTCACCATTTTATTTTCTCAGGCCTCTGCTAAAAAAAATATGTTTGGGGGTATATATATATATATAAAAATATAAATATAGAAATATAAGAAAGGTCAGAATCAGCCTGGGAGTCAAGTACATTTATTTTAAGGAGACTCCATGTTCTATGTATTCGATCATTGGTTCCAAGACAGCAAGGTCATGCCCAGCCCTTCATCAACTTGGTCAGTCCTGCACCTGCTAAAACCTGGTACCAGGGAGACAGCAAACCATTTGGGTGAGGCGATCCTGGTGACAAATTTAATATCAGCCCTGATTATAGTATCCTCCATTACCACCAACTGTCTAGGCATTACTGCACTACCCTCACCACCCCTAATAAATAGTCTGGTCTCCTGGCCATTAGGGGTAGCAGTGACATCTAGGGCTGATACCCCAGATAATAAGACTGACACAATTGAGTGCCAAAACACAGCAATGGTGGTTAGGGTGTATGGTATTTCAATTTAAAATGCCCCAAGGGGAGCGCATGCGCAGCCGGCCAGAGCAGATGTGTCTGAGTCGCTCCGCACACCCCTCCACAGACACAGCTTTAAACAGCGGCCCCACCCCTCACCCACTGCTTCTACCTACCCGATCCTACTGGGGTGAGGATCGGGAGCGTAACAATGCCACATCAGCCACGGAAAAAGCCCCAAAGCAGCTCCCGCTATCCTTCCCAGGCTACAAGCAGGGAATCCAAGATGGCGACCGGCTATACAGCACGAAGGACAACGGCACACAGAAAGGAGAAGCCGCCCCCACAGAAGAGGATCACTAAGCCCCCAGGACAGGGCAATCTCCTGAACAGCCCTCCGCTACCATCCTCAGCTTCAGGTGAGCACATTAGCCCACAATGCTCACCCCCTAGCCCCCCTCACAGACTGCAGCCATATCACCTAGCCAGGACTCTCACACATCCTCTGTCCTGGATAGAGAGATGGCAGATTTATTCTGCAGCCAGCCCAGCAGCCAGGAACCAGATCAGGACACTGCTACTGATTTCCCTGCTATTACATCAGCTCAACCACAGTATTCTGGGGACCCAACACTTTTGGCCTGCTTTGCTGATTTACTACAAAGGGAACTGGCTAAAGCTACTGATAAACTAGCCTTGGACATAAAGCAGGATTTCCAGGAGCTGGGGAACCAGTTAGAAAACATTGAATCGAAAGTAGATGATAAAGTTCATAGTGTGTCCCAAAACTCAAACATGATAACCGACTTACAAGATCGCCTTGAGGAAGCATACTCAAAAATCGATGATCTTGAAAATCGTGCCAGGCGTTATAACTTTCGTATCCGGGGAATTCCAGAAAATTTAAAAGATATCACTTCCGTCACCTACTCACTGATGCAGGCGGCTGTACCTGATATTGATGAAATCCGTATGGAAATCGATCACATCCATAGGGCTCCAATACCTCCAAAACCAGATGGCCCTCCCAGGGATGTTATTGTTAAGCCACGCTTTTTCCGGATCAAAGAAGCAGTGATGCCTCATGCTAGAGAAAACCCGGATCTGGAGATGGATGGTCTCAAGCTTCAAATATTTGCCGATATATCACAGGCCACTATTCAAAAACGACAATCGTTTAAACCTTTACTGTCACCACTGATCCAACGAAACATTTGCTATAGCTGGAACTACCCTTTTAAACTCCAATTTTCCAACAACAAGTCCTA
The DNA here is from genome assembly GCF_042186555.1 of Aquarana catesbeiana. Lineage (NCBI taxonomy): Eukaryota > Metazoa > Chordata > Amphibia > Anura > Ranidae > Aquarana > Aquarana catesbeiana. Next base: position 115,115,650 of record NC_133330.1, on the reverse strand, counting down.
CTCCTTTTCTACGTTTGCGGAAGGTGAAACAATCTTACTGAAATTGGGCTTCATCTCTCACAGCCCCTCATCACAGAACCGACATGGATCCGACGACCCTCCTCCTCCACTCTCCCCTCTATGGTCAGCAAAGCCAAGGAGGCCAGCGAAGACATCAGCTTCCTCCTCTTACGCACCCTGAGAACTTGTCTCATTCTACTAGACAAACGTTTTGGTTAATGCAGTGGTTTCTCAGTAGTCCCATTGCGGGACATTAACTGCTGCTTTTGTCTTTTTTGCTTTATTTTTTACAGTTTTTGTTTTTGTTAATTTTAAAGATAATATATACCTGTTATCTACTGGTTCTAATCGACCCTGAAGTGTTCACATATTTTTTTTTTCAGGTTGGACTTCCGTTATTACCGTTTATCCCACTAGGTTTGATACCATTTTGTGGCCTTATCATGGTCTCTAGGTTGAGATGTGGGACCAAAATAGTACTTAAGCACTTCCCACCCGGCCACTGCACATAAACGGCCGGGTGGGAGCCCCCTCCTTCTGACTGGACGTTCCCGAACGTCCTTCAGATGTGCGCGTGTCACTCGGACACGCCGCATCTCGGAGCGGCAGGAGGGCAATGTGATTTGCCTTCCTGATCCTGATGTAATCACAGCCATCGTATGGTAAACAAGGGGGAGGGGTGGCAGTTGACAGGAGATCCCGATCTGCCTGTGCCCCCCAGAGAAAGTACAACACAGGAGGGCCCTGTGATTGGCCCTCCTGATCACATGACGACTGTGTCCAATCACAGTCATGTAATGTAAATAGAGAGAGCTGTAACTGCTCTCATCTCTTCCTCTCCACACACAGAGCCTGTCAGTGAGGAGAGTAAGATCTGTGCTGCAGCCGGGAGATATGTGAGTTTTATAGCTGTTTGTCTGCTGTTTACCCACTGATCACCCAGCTAGTGTCCCCAAAACAGTGAAAACACCTGTCAGTGAACATCTGCCGTCAACAACTGGCACATCTGTCCGCCAACAGCGGGCACATCAGCCCATCATCATCAGGCACATCTGCCCGCCAGTCATCGGGCACATCTGCCGCCCGCCAACATCTGGCACATCACCCCGTCAACAGCTGGCACATCAGCGTGTCATCAGCTGGCACATCAGCCCGTCATCAGCTGGCACATCAGCCGCCCACCATTATCAGGCACATTTGCCTGCCATCATCAGGCACATCTGCCTGCCAATCATCAGGCACATCTGCCCGCCCACCATCAGGCACATCTGCCCGCCCACCATCAGGCACATCTGCCGCCCACCATCAGGCACATCTGCCGCCCACCATCAGGCACATCTGCTGCCCGCCATCTGCCCACGATCAGGCACATCTGCCCGCTAACATCAGGCACATCTAGCCACCCACCATCTGGCACATCTGCCGCCCGCCATCTGACACATCTGCCCGCCAACATGACGAAAAGATCTTACAGCGCAGAGGAGGCTCTCCAAATACTCCAGAGTATGTCGGACGAGAGTAGCGGGGAATTCTCTCTGTCAGACTCGGATAGCGACTATGAGCTAGTGGAAAGCAGTGGCTCTGAGTTGGAAACAGAGGAAGATAGAATCCTAACAAGGAGAATCAGGAGAAATGAGCAGGAGGAGACATTCACCAGCAGCGCAGCACTCCAGGGCATCCACCAGCAGGCATCCACCAGCAGCGCAGCACTCCAGGATGATATGCAGGCATCCACCAGCAGCCCAGCACTCCAGGATGATATGCAGGCATCCACCAGCAGCCCAGCACTCCAGGATGATATGCAGGCATCCACCAGTAGCGCAGCACTCCAGGGCATCCACCAGCAGGCATCCACTAGCAGCGCAGCACTCCGGGATAGGCAGGCATCCACCAGCAGTTCTGCAACCTTCCTAGAAGATAGGCTAGATGCTAGCAATGGATCCCATCAACGAGGCAGTGCCCATACTAGCCTCCCAGATGTTCTACTGTATCCAACATGGCTGCCCGATACATCAGTAGAACCTGTAATACCCCTTTTTACAGCCCAGCCAGGCCCTCAGATGCAGATGGAAAATTTAACCCCACTTTATTATTTTCATTTATTTTTTACCAATGATCTCCTAACCTACATTGTGGAGCAATGTAATCTATATGCCAGCCAACAGATAGCCAACAATCCAAGTTCCTCATATTAAACAAAAATAGGCTGCGCTGCCATGAATATGTGAGTGTGGTCATAAACCCTTTATATGACCATAACAAATACACCTAAGTGTGAAAAAACACGATAGATAATATATGGAAAAGAGATGATGACACCTGGAACGTACATAAATAACCACAAATGTGTGACATATAGGATTAATCCTTGTATATATATGCAATCAAACACTAGGTGAGTTGAACAAGGTCCATATACAAAACGTTCCTTTGTAAAAAATGTCCTTCACCACAAAAATTAAAAGGCATCAAAATGTTGGTGAAAAATAAAACACCACTCTTCCGCTGATGTGAAGCATGCACTGTTGTCACCCTGAAGAATGTGAAGACAGGGAAATTCCTCCACCAAACAAAACCAGAGAGTTTTGAGACTCAGGAAGGAACCTGAGTGAGAGGAACCCGGGTGTTGGACTAAAAGGGATTTGAGTGCCAGCTTAACATCTAGCGGATCCCCTGAGAGGTGACCCTTGGAGCCATATTTTCGATAAAGACCCAGTGGCTGGGGGACACAGTCACCTGCATATATGATCTCCTTAAACAAGAGATCATAGTATCTGGTAAGGGGCAGATCGTTTTTGTTTGGTGGAGGAATTTCCCTGTCTTCACATTCTTCAGGGTGACAACAGTGCATGCTTCACATCAGCGGAAGAATGGTGTTTTATTTTTCACCAACATTTTGATGCCTTTTAATTTTTGTGGTGAAGGACATTTTTTACAAAGGAACGTTTTGTATATGGACCTTGTTCAACTCACCTAGTGTTTGATTGCATATATATACAAGGATTAATCCTATATGTCACACATTTGTGGTTATTTATGTACGTTCCAGGTGTCATCATCTCTTTTCCATATATTATCTATCGTGTTTTTTCACACTTAGGTGTATTTGTTATGGTCATATAAAGGGTTTATGACCACACTCACATATTCATAGCAGCGCAGCCTATTTTTGTTTAGTATTTTGGAATGGAAGATGTCTCACATTTAGGGTTGCAGCAGCATTAATTAATTTTTTTCTTGAATTTTTTTTCTTGAGTTTTTCACAGACATAGGTTTTTTGCATATCGATTACTTTATGGGATAGCGCAGTATACACCTTTTGGTTTTCAAGTTCCTCATATGCCCGTCCTTTTGTTTGGAAACCCCTCACCGTGGAAGAATTAAAAATTTTCCTTGGCCTAACCCTCAACATGGGGCTGACAAAAAAAATGAACTCCATTCCTACTGGTCTACCCAACCTATCCACCACATGCCGGTCTATTCGTCATTGATGCCCAGAACCCGTTATGATATGATCATGAGATTTTTACACTTTAATAACAATGCCCAATGCCTCCCTCGAAATCATCCCAGTTACGATAAATTATTCAAAATTCGGCCCCTAATCAATTTTTTTTGCGCCAGCTTCAAGGAGATGTTTACCCCTGATAGAAATACATGTGTGGATGAATCCCTGGTACACTTCACCGGAAGACTCGGAATAAAACAATACATCCCCAGTAAAAAAAGAGCCAGACGTGGGGTAAAATTTTATAAGGCGTGTGACAGGGCCACGGGTTACACATATGACTTTATCATTTATGAGGGAAAAGACAGACAGCTAAACCCCCCTGGATGCCCTACTTACATGGGAACAAGTGGCAAAATTGTCTGGCAGCTGATCCAACCATTACTTGGGAAAGGTTACCACCTATATGTAGACAATTTCCACACTAGTCTCCCACTTTTCCGCCATTTGTACCTAAAGAACACTGTGGCCTGTGGGACAGCACGGACCAAGCGCAAAGGCTTCCCACAAAGATTGGTCGCCAAGAAATTGAAGCAGGGTGAAATGGCCAGTATGCGGACTGAAGAAGTACTAGTGGTGAAGTGGAGAGATAAAAAAAGAGATGTCTACATCCTTTCAACAATACATAACAACACCTTGGTGGAACTTCAGAGAAGAGGAGGCCCCATACAGAAGCCAAAATGTGTGCATGAGTACAACCTATACATGGGGGGGTGGATATGAACGACCAGATGATGCAGCCCTATTTGGCCACCAGATCATCACTATTTTGGTACAAGAAAGTAGCCATTTATTTGATGCAACTTGCCCTATTTAATTCATATATAATTTTTTCTAAGTGCACCCAAAGTTCCCCCTAACCTATCTAAAATTCCAAGAAGACGTTGTCACAGCCCTTCTCTATCCCCAAGGCCAAGCCCCTCAACTAATTCGCTCCGATTCATTAGCCAGACTCCATGAAAGGCACTTTGCCGAAATCCTCCCTCTTACCCAAACAGGTCGCAAACCCCCCAAAAAATGTCGTGTGTGTGCAAGTAGAGGAATTCGCCGTGACACCTGATACTACTGTCCCCAATGTCCCTCCCAACCAGGCCTCTGTATTGGAACGTGCTATCGGAGCTATCATGCTTCACTACACTATTAGTACAGTGAAGATGATTTTTTTTTCCCCACTATCTGCCATTTCTGTCAATGACCCGGACTGTTAACGACTATGCCTATGCCAAACAACAGTCTGGGTCAATTCAGGTTGAAGGCAGAAAGATAACGACTATGCCTCTGCCAAACATCTTTCTGCCTTCAACGTGAATTGACCCGGACTGTTAAATGACCATGCTTTTTGCCTGCCTCCTGAACTGATCATTTGCCCTGCCACTGTACAGCACAGGGGTCTCACATATGTGAGGGGCTCCAGAAAAGGTTTTTCGAGTGGAGAAAACATTTTTCTCTGGGTTTTTAGTTTTCTCGGATTAGGGTCTGGAGACTCGGAGGCTTCGTAGAGATTTGGGTGGGAAGAAGCCTCTACCCCTGTCCTCAGGTCTTACCTGACCAAGGCCCAATGTACAAAGTGCTGCCTGCTGCCACTTAAACTGGTCATGCCTCTGCCTGCCACCTGAACTGGCCATGCCTTGGCCTGCCACATGACCTTGCCATGCCTTTGCCTGCCACATGACCTAGCCATGCCTTTGCCTGCCACCTGGACTGGCCATGCCTATGCCTGTACTGCCTGCTAAACCTTGGACTGTACTGAACCATGTTCATACTTTTCCATATCTGTCTGCTGCCTGGACAATTCCTTTGGCTGTCTGGACAAATGCTTTGGCTGCTCTGGAATGGTATTCCTGCCTGCTAAAACCACAGGTGAGCTTTTTTTTTTTTTTTTTTTTTTTTTTTACCTTTTGCTCAGCAGAATGTATTTTGGGGTGTAATTCTTGGTGTGTACATGCTATGTGTTAGAAGCCTGGAGGTGCTACTTGCATCAGTGGAAAAGTCTCACACATGGGGAATCGTCATACTCAGAACGAGTAGCAGAATGTATTTTGGGGTGTCATTTTGGCCATTTTGGTACATGCTATGTGTAAGAAAGATTTTTTTTTTTTTTTTAATAAATGTTTATTGAAGACTTTTTTTAAGAAGAAATACAGAAAGACAGAGTGATCTTAAGACATATGAAAAACAATCTTGTAAGTACAAAACAAGTAGGTTTCAGAAGGCACAAATACTCATCGAAAAGTAAAAATCACAGAAGTGCCATCGTGAGAGCTGAGAGGATTAAACGAGCATACATAGTCTAGAATCAATCAGCTGTTTAAAATATATATGAACTTAATATTCATAGTAGACATTAAGATTGTGACTGAATAAGATTTGTAGTTGAAAGAGAAAAGTAATGGACTGAAAGAGAAACAGAGAGAAAAAGGAAAAGAAAGAAAAGAAAAATAGAAAAAGGGGGAAGGTAGAAATTGGAAAAAGGGGGTGGAGGGGGAAGAAGGTGGGGGGGGGGTTGGCATGCCTGTCGTCATATCCCAAGATGTTATTATCCTTTAGCCTGATAATATGTGGAAGGAAAGTAATTTAATTTAATTTGCGGTCAGAAAAGGGAAAGAACTCTGAGAATAGGTCCAATGAGACCCAATAAAAAGTTAGAGAGGTAGGCTCATATATGTTGAGTTATAATGTCTTTATAATGAGTTGAATATGTGAACACTATCCAGGGCGTCCAAGTAAGAGTGTGTCTCTGGGAGGTACCCCTGATGCTGTGAGTTATGTCTTCTAGGTGGTGAACCTCCGAGACCTTACGCAACCAAGTTTGTATAGACGGGATTGTAGGTTGTCCCCACAGTGTGGGGATTAGAGCCTTGGCAGTATTAAGCAGATGTGGTATGAGGGAGCGTTTGTAAGTACCTATGGGTTCTTTAGTGGCATGGAAAAGGACAACCCAGGGATCATGGGGGAGACTAATGTCTGTGATAAGTCTTATGAGGTTAATAACACTGGTCCAGAAAGGACGGATGAGCGGGCAGTGCCACCAAATATGTGCGTGTGTAGCTTCGTTCCCGCAGCTCCTCCAACACAACGGGGAGCTATCGGGGAACATTCGATGCATTTTAAATGGGGTGTAATGCCATCTGGAAAGAAGTTTATAATTGACTTCTGCCATCTTGGAAGCGGGTGAGGAGACATGAGTGAGTGTCAGGATTTTATCTTTCAGAGTGTTTGTTAGGGGGGAGTCTAAGTCTGATTCCCAATTTGCCAAGAAATGCGGATACCCAGGGTTAGAGAGGTCGGTAAGAGCCTTATAAAACAGAGAGATTCCGTGCAAAGGGGGATCTTTTGGGTAAAATATTTCTTCTATACCATTTAAATCTTGTAAACCTCGTAACGGGTGAGGGAGGGAATGTGAAAAGCGTTGTAATTGATGATATCTCCACTTGTCCAAAAATGTGAGTTGTGTGGTTCTGAGAATCGGAGAAAGAGGTTTTATTGTGTTGGCGTGTATAACATGATGTAGTAGAAGAGGTTCTTCTGGGGACCAGGATTTAAATCCTGGATCCAGTAAACCTGGAAGGAAATACTGGTGATTGAGGAGAGGCATCAGGGGGGAGTCATAAGTCCAGGAAAATTTCCTGCATATGGCATCCCATATATCTAGTGAAGACGTGGTGAGTGTGGCAACAGTGTGGGAAGTGTGCCTATGGGTTCTAGGTATCCAGGGGATAGCAGAGAGATCGGCTCCACTCAGAGTATTCTAGTTGCACCTAGAGTTGCCACCTCATCCCTTTAAACCCGAACACATATTAATTACACAGGTTCTGTGACTGATTAAGGTGGTAATTAAACTCACTTGTTGCCTTATCTGCATTTAATTAGCCTCGGAACCTGTGTAATTCATATGTGTTCGGGTTTAAAGGGATGAGGTGGCAACCCTAGTTGCACCCATAATTTTGAATTAATCGCGTATATCCAATCTGCGATTCTGGATAATATGACAGCATGATAATAGGTCTTAAAGTTTGGGAGTGCCAGTCCCCCAGAGCATTTGGAGCGGAAGAGAACGTCTCTGGATATTCTGGGGCGACTGTTCCCCCAAACAAATCGGGAAATCATTGCTTGTAGTATAGTGAAGAACCCCACCGGGACGCCTAGTGGAATCATTTTAAAAATAAATAATACGCGGGGAAGAATGTTCATTTTAATTATGTTGATTTTCCCTAACCAAGAGTGGGATAGATTGGACCACTTTCTTAGATCTGCTCTGATGCTGTTTAATAATGGAATGTAATTATATTTAAAAAGAGAGCGTAGTCTAGGTGTGAGGTATATGCCCAGATACTTCATATGGGTCTGTTCCCATCTGAATGGGAAGAGGGGCTTCAAAGAGGTCGCTTCTGCCCTAGGGAGGTTAATATTGAGGATTTCCGATTTGGAGAGGTTTATTTTAAAGTTTGATATCATCTGGAAGGTAGAAAATGCTGACATTAAATTGGGCAGGGAGATACGCGGTTGTTGGATAAAGAAGAGTATATCGTCAGCATAAGCAGCGTATTTATGAGTTCTACTTCCTACCTGGATACCATGTATATTAATATTGTGTCTAATTGTGGCTAGGAACGGTTCTAAAGTGATAGCAAAGAGGAGGGGGGAGAGAGGACATCCCTGCCTAGTGCCGTTGTGTAGGGTGAAGGGATCACTCAGTGAGCCGTTTATGCGAATTTGCGCAGATGGGGCGGAGTACAGTGAAGAAATGCGATGGAACATCTTCGGGCCCAAACCAAATTGTTGTAAGGTCAACTTAAGATAGTCCCAGTCCACCCTATCAAATGCTTTTTCAGCATCAGTAGAAAGGAGTAGGGTGGGCTGGGCACATCCTTGAACATATTGGATTAGGGAAGTCGTCCGTAAAGAATTATCTTTAGCCTCTCTATGCGGTATGAAACCGGTCTGGTCTGTCGAAATCCAACTAGGTATGAAAGGGAGAATGCGGTTGGCCATCACCTTGGCAAATAATTTAATGTCCGTATTTATCAAAGAGATTGGTCTAAAGCTGCTACAAAGGGTGGGATCCTTACCGGGTTTAGGTATAACAGTGATATGTGCTGAAAGGGATTCTGGACGTAAGCCTGAGGTTTGGGAGATAGAGTTCGCATATGCTGTGAGACGAGGGAGTAGGATATCTTGAAATGTCTTATAATAAAGGATAGTGAAACCATCGGGGCCGGGGGCTTTACCCGATGGGGAAGATTGTAAGGCGGATTGGAATTCTTCAATTGAAAAGTCCTCTTCCAATTCCTTAAGGGCTGTCCTAGATAATTTAGGGAGGTTCGCCGCCCTCAAATAGGAGAGGATTCGGGAGCGCCTCTCAGATGGGGGTAGAGGGGCTAAACCGTTCGTAACATTATAAAGATCCGCATAGAATTCTCTAAAGGCTTTAGCTCAAGGATATTCCCCCCCCTCATCGAGGGGCGTGACCGGATGTCAGAGTGAGAGCGAGTGAGCCTCCCCCAGCCCGATGTCTCCGTGATTACTGGATCCAGCCAGCGTTCCGGCCCGACTGCCGGAGCCTCCTCACCCCGCAGACCTCGGCGTTTTCCTGGCCGCCTGGCTCCCCTATTACTGCCCCCCCAGCGTGCCGGTGGCGCATTGACACAGCCGCTCGGGAGAGGACACAGACGCGGAGGAGCTCAGGCCGCTTGCCTGTAACAGTTGCCCGGGCTATGGCCCAGGTGTCGGCGGGGAGAAGCAGCGCGGACGGCGTGCATTATCGGCGAGGGGATTAAGCCCCAGAGGCGTCCCTGCGCTGCCCAGGCATTTGGCAGTATTAAGGTACTAACCTCTGCAGCTACACCAGGGGTGGACTGTTTTCTCCCATTTTTTTTCTTTTTAAGGCTTAGTTTACTACCACAGACAAGGGGAGGGGAAGGTTTAGGTGGGCCCAGGCAGCCTGACATACTGTCACTTAACGATTAGCCTTGGCACTTAGGTAGGATTGGGCTACCTGACAATCTGACACATAGCGATCTGTGCCTACTAGAAGAGAAGACACCCCCTGATGGCTAGCGGAGGGCTGCATCAAAAAGAGAGACGCTAACCCTACGCCATACTACACTAATTGAATAGAGCTGAAACACCGCCTAGTCCTAAAAGTGGATAATTACCCTAGTGGTACCCGCAAACGGGTAAGGCAAAGAGAGGGAGAAGGGAAAGTATTAACCCCGCGAGCAGCTCAATCCTCCCATACACTCCCCTAACTTACCTAATAAGCCATGACCAGGAAAAAGGGAGAGGAACTGCAACAGCAGGATAATGCTAGCTCCCAAACGACCCGCACATCAAAGGAAAAGGCGAGCCAGGCGGCAGCTGCCGCCGCGGCTAAACTGGAAAAATTTGCACATCTCTCTACCTTATCTCCATCCAAAAACACCCAGCAGCAGCAGGACGGGCCGCATGCAGGGGGCTTAGGGGACAGGAGGAGCCTAGGAAAAGGGTCAGCGGCAACACACACAACAAAAATGGCGAGCAGTAATAAAACTGCTGGTGAGCCCGCGGGATTAGCAGCTAACAAGATTGCGGCGCATGACGCATTATCAGAAGCTGAACCCACATTGAAAGATGTTCTATGTGCTGTTAATTCTTGTAAGGCTTCCCTAAGCGACCTGTGCGACCAGTTGACGGGATTAAAAGAAGAGATAACTATGCTAAGCCAAGAACTGCAAAGGACTATCGTTAGAACGACTGCATTGGAGGAGAGAGTTAGCCAGGCTGAGGACGAACTAGCCCCATTGAAGCAAGAGCTCAAGTCATTAAAAACGCAGATGGGCTTACACAAAGTTAAAATAGAGGAGATGGAAAATAGGTCTCGCAGGAACAACGTGAGGATGGTAGGCCTGCCGGAGCGGTGTGAGGGTCCCCACCCTGAGGAGTTCCTGGAGAAGTGGCTTAAGGGAATATTCGGGACGGAAACCTTCTCCCACCTCTTTGCTATTGAAAGAGCCCACAGAGTTCCAACTAGGGCCCCACCACCTGGAGGGCATCCCAGGCCATTAATAATGAAGCTTTTAAATTACAGAGACAAGGTAACATTGATGCGTAGGGCCAGAGAGCTGGGGGATATTCTATACAATGGAGCCAAGATTCTATTTTTTCCTGACTATTCCCCAGACCTACAGAAACGGAGGGCTGAATTCAGGGACGTTAAGCGCAATCTGCGGACCTATAATTTAGAATACGCCCTACTGTATCCTGCACGACTGCGTATCACTGCCTTGGGGTCCACCCACTTTTTTGACACAACAGCAGGGGCAACAAAGTGGCTAGATGACAACAAAGCGGACCTGCAGAGCTAGGGGCTAAACAAGGCTAAACCTGGATAGGAAAAAAGGACAACGTGACTTTTTTTTTTTTTCTGTGTTCTCTCTTTTTTTTTTTCTTTTTTTCTTATTTATATCCTTTTTTGTTTCTTTTTTCATAGCAACCAGTAGTTGACACGGGGGACGCGGGAGGGGGGAAGGGGGGGTATGCGAGATGGAAGCACGGAGGAAGGATGTGATTTCACTAGTTTTGTATGCTTTAAATGTTGTCCTGGGGGTCTGGAGGAGGGTGAAGGGAGGGGGGGAGGGGGGGGGAAGAGTGTGGTAGTGAGTCACAATATATTTTCTTAGTATAAGCATGGGGAGGTATTTTCTGTATGGTTGGGAGGGTGGAAAAAGGTCACAAGCACAGCCCCTAGGGCTAGCCTAACTAGGCAGAGGGGGGGGGGGTCACGAACAAGGGCGGCAACAAGGGGGATGCACAAAGCCGAGGGTGGGGGGGAAGGGGGGTCTATAGTGAGACACAGGGTTAGGCAATGGGGTAAATGCAAGGCACACATAGTCACGAAGGGTGGGTTTGTAAAAATAAACGTAAAGTATACCAGCACGTGGGGTTTGTATCTGCAGCTAGGAAATATGGGGGGGGGGGAGCCCCCGGACGCGGGGGCTCTCTGCCCCTCTCCAACTTACTTATTGTTCATTCTTTGTCTTTCTTGGTCAACACAACCACAGTGTTCACGAATAACTTGGTATTCACTAGCACACAAATGAAATGCCCGTTCCTTTTGGACACTTTTTTTCTTTTCTCTCTTTGGCTCTTTTTTTTCTTTTTTTTTTTCTTTTCTTCTCTTTGTTGCTCTTTTGCCTTTTCTACCAAAATATCTTTTGAAATGCTAAAGATAGGCTCTTGGAATATCAGGGGCATGGGTGACCCAGCTAAAAGGGCAGCAGTTTTCGCAGCAATGGAAGCTCATGGCGTTGGACTGGCTTGCCTGCAGGAAACTCACCTCACTAATGATACCAAACTACATGTTCGGAACTATAAATTTCAAGAACAGTATCACTCAGTCTACACCTCATACTCAAGAGGGGTGAGCATATTAGTGGGGAGAGGTATCTTGTTTTCCTGCAGGGAAGCCAGAATCGACGCGTTGGGTCGCTATGTCTTTTTGAGTTGCGTCGTGGAAAATAAGCCTTTGGTAATAGCAAATATTTACATCCCTCCTCCGTTTAAAACAGAGATCGTTTTGGAGCTGTTGGAATTTGTGGAGAGCAAGCTAGATGTACCGATAATATTGGTGGGGGATTTTAATGCAGTTTTGGATAACAAAATGGACCGATTTCCGCCTATAAATCGGGCGGAAAGGCTATCGGAGGGCCGCCTAGGCCAACTTCTGGAAGAGGTTGGGTGGTGCGACCTGTGGAGATCCCATAACCCAAAAATCCGACAGTATTCTTGTTATTCGGGATCACATTCCACTCTCTCACGTATAGACATGGCAGTAGGCAATAGTGAAGCTCGGCAAATAATAGGGGATATAGAGTATAAGCCGAGGGGTATCTCAGATCACTCCCCCCTGATCCTGACTCTGAATTTAAATGCTAGATCCAGCCGGAAAAGGTGGACAATAAAACCACTATGGCTGGATTTAATAAGCAGCCCAGCAGAAGTTACTTCCAAACTAAAAGAGTTTGTAACGCTTAACGCAGGCACAGCCCCTGCGGGGGTAGTGTGGGACACTCTAAAAGCATTCCTTAGGGGACTATTACACCAACAGGTTGTCATAGTAAAGAAAAAGTCAAGGGAACGGGAGGCGAGGGCTAGTAGGGAGGCTACGGAGTCAGAAGCACAATATGTGGCGGACCCAACCCCCGCAAAACAGGAGGTCTGGCTCAGTAAACAACAAGAATACAGGGAATTAATTAATAGAAGAGCAGAAAATAAAAGACTGTTTCAGAAGCAAAATTATTATGGCGAAGGGGAGAAAGTAGGTCGAATGCTGGCACTTATAACTAAGTCTAACTTATCCCCATCGGCCATTCTTTCAATTAGGACACCGGCTGGAGAGATTACTTCTGACCCCGCCGAGGTCCTAGAGACCTTTACCACATTCTATAGGGACCTGTACAGGTCGCGCCGGGGGTCGGACCGGCGCGATATGGACAGGTTTGTGGAAGGGGTGGATCTGCCCAGGCTTTCGGAAGGGGACAGGAGCGAGATGGAGTCTCCCCTGACCCTGGAGGAGTTGCAAAAGGCTGTTGCAGAGTTGTCAGGCCAGAAATCCCCTGGCCCGGATGGTCTGCCATTGGAGATTTACAGAAAGTACGGGGAGGTCCTACTTCCGGAGCTTCTAAAAGTACTGGAACAGACGACTAAGGACGGGAGGTTACCCGCATCAATGCTGGAGGCCGACATAGTGGTGATACCAAAAGAGGAAAGAGACCAATTGGAAGTCACCTCATATAGACCGATATCATTACTGTGCTCGGACGCCAAGATCGTAGCAAAGGTGCTAGCGTCCAGATTAAACAAGTGTATCGCAAAACTCGTGCACCCAGATCAGTCGGGATTCATCCCGGTCGGTCTACCAGCACCAATATCAGAAGGGCATACTTGAACCTCCAGGTCCCAACGGAGAACGCGGGGCCTAGAGCCATACTGTCTTTAGACACCGCCAAGGCCTTCGATAGCCTGGAGTGGGAATATCTTTGGTGGGTGCTGGAGAAGTTTGGATTTGGCCCCGTATTCATCAACTGGTTAAAAATTCTTTACAATCATCCAAAGGCAAGACTCAAGATAAACAATGACTATTCGGAAAGCTTGTCCCTCGAAAGAGGGACAAGACAGGGCTGTCCCCTATCCCCGTTGTTGTTCGTCTTAGCTATGGAGCCATTGGCGGGAGTGGTGAGATCATCACCTGAACTACAGGGTTACCATAGAAAGGGCGAGGAAGAGAGAATAGCGCTTTTTGCGGACGATGTCCTATTCTTCCTTGGGGACACGACCTCCTCACTGGAGAAAGTAATGCACCTAGTGGAGGACTTTGGAAAATTCTCAGGGCTGACCATCAATTGGGAGAAATCATCGCTCCTGCCGGTCGATCCATTGGCCAATCCTATCTCGATGAGCCTACCCCAACTGAGAGTTACGGGGAAAATGAAGTACCTTGGTGTCGTGTTGTCCAAGGACCCTGGTGCGTTTATTGAAGACAACCTGGTCCCTCTCCTATTAAAACTTAAAAAAAAACGCGACATCTGGTGTAGACTCCCCCTATCTGTGGCGGGCCGGGCCAACTTGATCAAGATGGTATGGCTGCCCCAGTTACTATACCTGCTCCACAACTCCCCAGTATGGATCGGGGAGAAGTGGTTTCAAAGAATCCAATCCCTTTTTAGGGAATTAATCTGGAAAAAAGGACAGGCCAGGATAAGCCTACAAAAGTTGCAGTGCCCCGCCTCGGAGGGGGGACTGGGGGTCCCCCACCCGTTTACCTACTTTCTGGCAGCCTAGCTACAGCAACTCGGGGGATGCGCCATTGACGGGGGGGGGGGGAAGTAAGAGTGCCCAGATTGCTCTGCAGGGAAGCCCACATAGCTCATTGGTTGAGGCATTGGAGGCAGACTCACTACAGGGAGAGTCTTCGACACTTAAAATGATTACCAGGGTCTGGCAGACAGCTAAGCGAATAATGGGGTACAAGGGGATCTCAGAATACTCACCAATCTGGAATAACAAGAACTTGCAGGAACTATTATCCGTTGACAGGAGCAAGCTGTGGGAGAGGAACGGGATTCGTCGACTGACTCAGATATATGAGGGGAATACCCTGAAACCCTTTGAGGAACTGAGGCACGAATACGGGCTATCAAGCCGTGTATTCTACAGCTATTTACAGATTAGACACGCCTTAAGCAAGCAGTTTGGAAGGCAACCCCCCACATGGTGTAAGATTCCACTACTACAAACAATAATCAAATCAGAGACCTCTAAGGGGTTAATCACAGAGACATACACTCAATTAATAAAGAAAATAAACACGTATGTAGGTTATCTCGGGGGTAGGGACAGGTGGGCGACCGATGTGGGGGAGATAACCGACATACAGTGGAAAAGGATCCTGGAACTTGGATCGGAGGTGTCGGTCTCTCCCTCACAAAAGGCCTCCCATCTGATGCTATTGCATAGGTCCTACTACACGCCAAGAAAGCTCTTCATGTTTGGTCGTCGAACCAACGATGAGTGCCCCAGATGCAGGGGAACAGGTGATCTGATCCATATGTTCTGGAGGTGTCCAAAACTAGCGAGGTACTGGCCTGAGATCGTAAAGAAAATAAACACTACGTTTAAAACTAATCTAGAGTTAGATCCTAGGACCTGTGTGCTGGGGCACGTCACCAACGAACCGAGAGACAGGAACGCTGCGGTAGCGGTAGCAAGATGCCTGTTCCAAGCTAGAAAACTAATTGCACAGTCTTGGCAATCAAGAACTCCCCCCACCCCGGAAGATTGGTTGGGAACTGTCAACTCCACAGTGTGGAGCGAGAGAACATTCTACACTAGGTCAGGCAGATATAATAAATTTGTAAGAATGTGGAACCTGTGGATTCAAACAATGCCGTGCCCGCCATCCGTGCTGTCCTAGTGCCGAGATTATCCGCTCTCTATCAATGGGGTGGGTCGAGCTAAGAGCAGCCCAGTAGCCAGAGCCGAGAAAAGAACAATGCATGGAACCTATATCGGTCATCGGATGTGCCTCGAATATATAGAGGGTAAAGAGGTGGGGGGGCACAGGTGGGTGGGCTCACCGGAAAGAAAGGTACTAATATACGGATATGCATAATAGTTACAGGAGAATAGGCGGTCAATCGACCTCGTATGCTACGCACTCTGCAACGTGGTATTATTGTAACTATCTATACATTGAAATCTATACTGTAATATAATACTTATACAGTTAAAAAACAAAAAAAAAAACAAAAAAAAAAAAAGGAGAAAAGAAAGAGGAAAAAAGGAAAAAAGGGGAAAAAAAAAAAAAAAAAAAAAAAAGAGGGAATGTTTTGAAAAGCCACAATGATGTGACTGGATTTGGGACATACGTGAACAACATTCTGACGACAGTCTCTGGACAAAGTTAACTGAAGTGGCAAAAAAAAAAAAAAAAAAGGCTTTAGCTATGTGGGGGGTTGCATGCACTAATTCACCCGATGGAAGTTTAATTTTAGGGATAAATGATTGTGTTTGTTTCGCTTTAAGGGACCTAGCTAGTAATCTGCCTGGCTTATTACCCCATTCATAAAATTTTTGTGATATTCGGTGAAATCTCTTTTTAGTGTCTAAGTCTAGGAGGGTTTGTAGTTCTTCGCGTTTAAGCGTGAGGGCTTTAAGATGTGCGCTATGGAGTGATAGTTTATGTTGTTTATCAAGGTCAGCTATTTGTTGCAGGACCTGTGCTATTTGATGACCATGCTCCCTCTTCTTCCTAGCACCGAGCTCAATTAAACTTCCCCTTATAGTTGCCTTATGCGCTTCCCAAACAACAGATGGGGAGGTCATAGGAGGATGTATTCTCTTTAAAATAATGCTTTAGATGAGAGGCTAACATCAGTTTGGTTAGAAAGGAGAGCTTCATTAAGTTTCCAGTTATTTGTGGTACGAGATAAGGTGGGCATGGTCATACACATCGTCACAGGTGCGTGATCGGATAGGGTTGCTGTACCTATATGGGCAGATTTGAGGAGAGGAAGATGGAAGTGATCAAGGAATATATTATCTATTCTTGAGTAAGATAAGTGTGTTGCAGAGAAATGTGAATAGTCTTTATCTTTAGGGTGGAGCAGGCGCCATACATCTATTAGTTGATGATCTGAGAGCCTTTTTTTAACAAAAGCTAAACGTTTAAATGAAATGTTAGAGCGGCCCTGGGACGTATCCATTATAGGATCAAGGGGCATATTTATGTCACCAGCGAGGACAATGATGCCTTTAGCAAATTGTGAAAGTTTAGTGAGGGTTTGCAAGAGAAAGGTTGGTTGATTCTGATTTGGGGAGTATATGTTTGCAAACGTACAAAGGGTGTTACCTATAAAGCCCTTGAGGAAGAGAAAACGACCATGGTCGTCTGTAAGCATTTCCGTTAGACAAAAAGATACCCTACTGCTGAAACCAATGGCAACACCCTTTGCTTTGTTAGTGTCAGAAAGACCGTAGTACCACTGCGGAAAGTGGGGTGAGGTCAATCTGACCGATGTGGTGTGGGTTAAATGTGTTTCCTGAAGGAAGGCAATTGAGCAATTATTGCGCTTTAGCTCGCATCACTTGGTGTCGTTTAGTAGCGACATTAAGGCCTCGAACATTATATGATGTAATTGTCAGAGTTGCCATTGGTGCAGCAGAGAGGTATATCCTACTCTAAAATTCCATGCATGCCAACATGAATGGGGGAGGGAGAGGGAGGGGTAGAGAAAAAAGGTTTGAGGGAGTAGGAAAAAGGGGAAATAACATACAGAAGAAGCATACAAATAAATCAAAACAAGTGTGGGAATTACGAGAAAAACACGCAGAAATCTGCAGTGGTCCCTGAGGGGAGAGAAAGAAAAAGCGGCCATCTGGAACTCCACGAAGAGTCCAGGTAAAAGATCCTACAGGCCGCTCGGTCTCACCAACCCCAAAAGGAAGGGGGGGCGGAGGGCGCCCCGAGGTGAAAGAGTGAAGGAGCAATATGCCCCGCCAACATTCGGCCTGTTGAAAAAGTACATTATAAGTACATGAAATACCATAACATGAGCTCCAGTAAAGAATTTTAGAGAAGGAAAAAAAGAGAAAAAAAAAAAATGTAAAACAATAATATTCCTATCCTTTCTTCTCTCTTTTCTCCCACCCTTCCTCCTCTCTTTGCAATTTAACCATTGATAACCAAAACATTAAAAGTGCGAACTATAATTGGAACAAAAGATACCCAAAAGAAGAAAACTGTCGGGTCTAGACCCCTTAAGCCAAAAAGGGCTAAAAAAAGAGTTCAAAGGGTCTGACCAGAGTCAAACAATTATTGAAGAATGGGCGTCAGTCTACACAGAGAGGAAAGAACAACAAAAGGGTGGAAGGAGAGGCCAAAACAAGTAGAAAGAGGCATATCTCAGCCATGCTTCTGTGCGGATCCGGGGATCGAGGTGTGCTTTTTCTTAGACGGAGTTTTCCGCCATGGAGGGTCAAAGGGGTTTGAAAACTTCGGAACATGGTCTTGCCAGCTCGAGAGCTCAACTGGAGGAAGATTAAGATCTTGAAGAAAGGTAGGGAGTTCCTCTGGGAAGCGTAGGGTGTGAGATCGGCCATTTTTGGTAGCTATCAAGCAAGCTGGGAAACCCCATCTGTAGTTGATTCCATCCGTGCGTAAATGCTCAAGAAGTGGTTTTAGGGCTCTGCGGTGGTCAAGAGTTTCTTTGGACAGATCAGGGAAGATGTTAATGACTGCGCCATCAAAGTCAATGTTAGGGGTGTTGCGAAGTTTTGTCATGATGGGGTTTTTATCCTCAAAATAGTGCAGACGGCAAATGACATCTCTGGGTTGGTCTGAATTAGCATTACGAGGGCGCAGTGCACGATGGACATGATCAAATCGCAGTGGGTCAGTGACAGGATTACCCAGAATTGTGTTGAGAATTCCACGGATCGATGGCTCTAGATCATTGTCTCTAGTTGCTTCTGGTAGGCCTCTGATACGTAGGTTGTTCCTACGGTTGCGGTTTTCAAGATCTTCAAGTTTATATAGAGAGGCACGATGAGCAAAGGCTAGCTGGGTAACAGTCTCTTGTAACTCCTTTATGGCAATTGCTTGGGAGTCCTGACGCTGCTCCGACTCCTCCACTCTGGCTAAGAGGTGGGACATGTCAGATCTTACGGCGGTAATTTCTTTCTTAATTGATTTTTCCAAACTGTGAAACATTCCCGCCAGTTCTTTTTTAAGACCACTCATCAGCGATGTCATTTCTGAGCCAATGGGGGATCCTGGGTCCTCCATGAGATCTGAACAGTAGGATGAAGCAGGAGAGCTTTCCCTTATAGAGGCAGCATGTGAGGAAGGGGAAACACTCTGACGGGAGGTTCTAGCTTGACTGTTACGTGCGCCAGCTAAATATTGCTGAATAGAGCCAGAGACAGCGGAGTGAGGTTTCACCCCTTTTCCGGATCTCTTGCCTATTGTAGAGCGAGTTTTAGGTGTCTTGGCGGGCATAGCTGGAACTGTAGGGCCGGCAGTTGGACGGGGCTCTTCACGGTCACATCAGTTTACATTCACAAAAAAAAAAAAAAAAAAAGGGTCTGCAAATCCACTGCTGGATAAAATAGGCAAGTGCAAATAAGTTCCCTTTAATCACTGTGAGGTTATAAGTCTATCAATTGAATAAACTCTGAAGGGGAAGGGAATGCGATGCTGGAGGAGTGAAGTAGGGAAATGAGATCTGGAGTCTGGTGCAGCAGGAGTAGCAAGATGGCCGCTTACTTCCAGGCACAGGACGAAGCTGCGGTCTTTCCTAACAGGGACAGCCGGCTGGGTAGCACCCACTCCCCGCAGGGTACACAGACCTCTGCACATGCTTTTAAAGAACAAAGTTCTGATTTTATAGTGGATGAAATGCACTGCAGAGTGTGGATGTGCAGGGGAGGCTGGATGTGCAGGGGATGTGCAGTTAGTACTCGCTGTAAGCCCGAGATGAGGGAGGCCAGGCCGGCAGGCCTCAGGATGGTGGCGGGCCGCGGCGTTCCGGTCTATATACACAGGGATCCCGGGCGGTGTTCTTCGGATGACCGGCCGATCTCGTGACCCCAGCCACCCAGCAGACAGCCGACCCCCTGAAAGCGTCCAGACACCTCCTGTATTGATGTAGTAGGCAGGAGGCTCGGATCAGACAGCAGGGCTCAAGATGGCGGCTGGCGCCCGCACTGCGGCGCGGCCTGTAGGCCCGGAGCGGGCGCTCTGGCTCAAAAAAGACCCCTCCAGGGGGAAGGCAGGAGGGACCAGGAGGCAGATGGAGCGTGATGGAGAATCGCCAGGGTGTAATGGAGCTGGGATGGCAGTGGATTGAGATTGCCTGTTCGGAGCCCAGCTTCCCCACGTCCTCCTCAGTGTGCATCCGGACACGCCCCCCAGAAAGATCTTCTAAATTGACAACTTTGTGAGAAAAAAAAAAAATACGTTTTCATTTTCTTTCCACATTTTCCTAAAACTTGTGGAAAGAAATGACATGTTCAAAAGACTCATTATGTCTCACAGAATATACATTGGGTTGTTTTCTTTCCAAAATTGGGTCATTTTGTGGGTAATTCCATTGTCCTGGTGCTCCAGGGCCTTCAAAAATGTGATAGGTACTCAGGAAATGAAATGTGCAATTTATGCCTTTAGAACGTCTGATGGTGCTATATGGATGTTGGGCCTCTGTATGGGGCCAGGCTGTGAAAAAGTCTCACACATGGGGTATCGCCATACTCAGGATGAATAGCAGAATGTATTTTGGGGTGTAATTGCAATTATGCCTGCACTGTGTGTGAGAAATAACTTGTAAATATGACAATTTAGTGAAGAAAAAAAAAAAAAAAAAAATTCTTTTCGAAAGCATTGTGGGGAAAAAATTTCAACTTCAAAAAATTCACTATGCCTCTTACTAAATACCTCAGACTGTCTTCTTTCCAAAAAGGGGTCATTTGGTGGGTTATTTTACTGTCCTGACACTTTAGGACCTCAAGAAATGAGATCAGTGCATTAGGCCATCAGTGCATTAGGATTGATACATTTTCAATAATGCGTAGCATGGTTTGTAGACTCTAACTTTCACACAAACCAATGATCATACAATTATCAGGATTTTTTTTACCAAAGACATGTGGTAGAATACATTTTTGCCTAAATTTGACAAAATTAAATTTTTTTGGTTTCTTTTAAAAGAGAAAGTAGAAAATGTTTTTTTTTCAAAATATTCGCTCTTTTTTCGCTTATATCACAAAAAATAAAAAATGAAGTGGTGAATAAATACCACCAAAAGAAAGCTCTATTTGTGTGAACAAAATGATAAAAAATTTCATTTGGGTACAGTGTAGCATGACTGAGTAATTGTCATTCAAAGTGAGAGCACCGAAAGCTGAAAATTGGTCTGGGAAGGAAGGGGGTGAAAGTGCCCAGTATTGAGGTGGTTAAATGTGTATTTGCTGCTGGGGGGTGTCTATGCGCTCTCCCTGTTTGAAGGACTCTTCCCATCACTTGCTTTTGGTGAAGACTCCTCCACACTCTGAGCTTCGGCTCTGAGGTATTTGAATTGTTTTTTGATTACTCTACATGATTTTTTATATGACTATACGGTCTTGTTCAGTGCCAGGAGTATCTTGGCCTGACTACCCCTTTTTTTTTCTCCTCTTCTTTTTCTCCATTCTTGTCTTAACCTTTTCTATCACTATTCTTTCTTGAGGGTCGCTTGGAGGTTCGTCTGGTGCTTCCGGATCCAAGGGTTTGCAGATCGGTGGGCTAGTCTGTTTATCAAAATTCAATTGACTGTTTCCTATGTCTAATACGACGCCTACTTCCCAGAATCTCCGCCTATTATCTCATAATAGTAAATAGTGTAACCAGCGCGCATCATATCTTAGTGTGTATTAAATATAAGTGATCCCGATAGTTATGACTACTATTGGTATACCACACTTAAAGCCATTTCAATACGGCCAAAACTCATGAAAAACGTTATTACTATAGACCTATAAAAAAATCGTGAAATTAACTTATTTTCCTATGTTAGGAACATTTAAATCCTATAATCACACCACATGTTCAACAGTGAAACAAAACATGTGTTATTAATTACAATGTTACTTATGAAAATCAGTCCGCAACAATGTAGTGAGCACCCTGAAACATGTGTTGCTAGTAACAATGTTACTTGTGACTATCAATTCGCAACAATGTGGTGAACACCATACATAAACATTTTTAGCACTAATTTGGATATCAGTGGGACACTTATTCCCCTTGAACATCTTAGATGTAGAAACACTGATCAGTCCTTGATGGAAATATGCTAGGTTAATGTTAGCACCAATCTTCTTTATAGAAAGAGACACACCGATATTCCTCCTTTTCACAAATATGGTAAAAAAAGGCCGTTTACCGGATCAGATGGATCTCAGGTTAGTGAGATCAGATGAGCATGTTGCATTAGCCTGCCGGCCTTAGATTATCACCTGGGCGTTTTCCTGGGAGATTTCCTCAGCCACTATGCTCCAATTCACAGGCAGATCTGGGCGTTTTCCTGGGAGATTTCCTCAGCCACTGCGCTCCCATACACAGACCTATCCTCACTGATACAATGTACCGGTTTCAAAATATTAGTTCATCCATACAGAAGATACACCTCAGTAGGAATAAAACGAAAAAGGCTCCATAGTGCAAATGTGTTTTATAGATTTATTCAAAATCTCTTTCACAGTCACTTTAAAACAATTTTTTCCACTGCAAATGTTCACAGCAACACTCCACTGCACATCAGGAACTACAAATCAAAAAAACTCCCAAGTATACACCAAACAGAACAGAACAGATAAAAATTAGCTAAAAATCAGCATACATGCAGAGCGGGAGCAAACCGGCTGACTGCATGGAGAAAGACCAGACAAACAGGCTTCCAAAATATGTCTCCGTTCCCAGTGGAAGCCTGTTTAGGGGAAACGCGTCGGGTGGAGCTAGAGGCTGTGACGCCATCACGTTTGTCCGGTCTTTCTCCATGCAGTCAGCTGGTTTGCTCCCGCTCTGCATGTATGCTGATTTTTAGCTAATTTTTATATGGTTCCCATGTGGGAATGGTTCACATATGGGATAGGTCACGCAACCGCAGTTCTTTATCGTCCCCTCATACACCACTTGCTCTTATTTTCTGTAACCCGGAATTTCCACCTGGTTTGACCCCACAAGTGTTTCAGTGGTGGCTTAATAAAGGGTTGCTGAGAACTGGAGACTTTCTGAATGGGGACCAATTGCACACAATACAATACTTCAAAGATGAGTTTCAAATGCCCCCTCGTGAAATATTTCGGTATAATCAAATTGCATCGTTTGCCAGATCTAAACTTAACCAAGTAGTGGGCCCCCCTTATGCTTACATTTGAATTAACTTGTCAGGCTAGAGGCTATCAGAGGGGTCGGATTACTGCGTTATAGACTTCCCTCACTGAACCAGATTCAAATGGTCCAATGGGAAAAAAGATTTGAATATAACTTTTGACCTCATAAAATGACAAGATCTTACTTATCAGCTATCCAAAATTACCATTACTACTACTCTGATAGAGGCCAATTACAAAAACGCTCCTACGTCGGTACCTGGTACCCACTAGAGTAGCTAAGATGCATCCTGCTACTTCCCCAAACTGTTTCTGACGTTGTGGTCAGTTGGGGACAATGTACCATACTTGGTGGCAGTGTCCCCTCGTAACCAGATTCTGGATCCGAATTTTCAATTTAATCAATTCAGTGACAGGGGTAAACATTCGTAGATCTCCTAAAGCCCCCCTCTTTCATAAATTGCCTGATGAAATACCCAAACAATCAATTAAATTAATTAAATATATATTACTGGCGGCGAGAATTACGATGGCAAGGCATTGGAAACAGTCAATAATCCCTCTTGACCAGGTTAAGAATAAACTTAATTGGATTATGATCAACGATAAACTCACTCACATTCTCAGTAATAAGGTCAAGAAATTTATTAAGATATGGGACCCATGGATTGACTATTTCAACTCCATAGCGAATCCCAGGACGACCCTGCCCCTCTCCAGTTCACTCCCTTTCATTTCTTCCTCTCCTCTCTTTTTCTTTCGGTTTTGTTTTTTCTTTTATTTCTGGAAACTCTAACACAATACAGCTGATCTCATATGAGACCTTTTATGACAATGAGACTTGGGGCTGTCCCAAGGAACCTAGCTGGGACCTCCCAAGATTCTGGGTCTGTACTGTTCCCTCACATAGGGATTGCCTGGCTCATGATTGAGGGGCCATGGTTGGATCCTGCCGATTTTTTGGTGTTTGTCACACTTTTGTGCCTTGTTGCCACCATAAGTGGCGAATGGGTGATGTGACCTCAACTATTGCTGTATTGGAGTATAGTGCGTTGATAATTTGATATTAATCTGCTTATGTGACTGACTATTTTGTACCTTGTTATGTTTTTCAATAAAAACATTGAAATATAAAATGCCCCAAGGGATCAAAAACAGGCATTTAGGAGGCTGTTGTATTGCTTTCTGCTCACCTGTAATAAGGCTCTAAACTGAGATCTGAAAAAGCAAGCCACCATGGCTTGCTTTTCAGAGCATGCTGAGCACATGAAAGAAGCCTAAGGCTCCTTTAACACTTGTGAAACTTGAAAGTCGCACAATTTGAAGAAATGCCTGTGTAATCTTGAGGTCTATGGGCATCAAAGTCAGACTAAAATAGTGCAGGGACTACTTTGGAGTCACAAAGATATGAACAGTACACATTGGAAATCATGGGGTACGACTTGTCATGCAACTTTGCAGTCTCAAGTTGCATAAGTGTGAAAGAGGCCTAACCAAGTTTCACAATGTCTAAATTAATTTTTCTTCTGCCTACCTCTAGGCATTCATAACTAAATTCAGCATAGATTCTCTAGAGGAAGTACATACATTTCTTGCAGTTACAAAGTAGCAGAAAATATCATGTAGACCCAGTGCTGCCTACAATAGCACATTCCAGCATTAGCGCACATTTATACCTCAATCCCAGCATTCAGTGGACAGTTGCCTTTACATGCATGTGTTATTCCTGTTTTCTTAGCATTATTTTAATTTCACAAAAATTTACTAAGACCATCTTAGTGAGCAAGTGGTGTTTTTAATCGGTTTCAACACCCAGTAATACCTTAAGCCATGGTGCTGACAGAGTTTCTAACCCTTCCACACTTTATCCAATAAAGGATCAGGTTAGAGGGGCACTATAACTTAAGCCTTTTTACAAAGGCATTAATTTCTACTGCCAACTGAAAAGTGATCCATGATAAAATCTGTGCAGCTTTTTCCAGGTACAGCAAATGTATCACACAAACTATAAAAATAGTCCTCCTGGAAAAGGCCAGTACTGAATTAGGGCCCCTTCACAGTAATGTTCATATAAACACATTATGGGCATTGCTGTGTTAATAGATTTTGATAGCATCCCAATGCACCTATGGTCCAGAAAAACAACAAAGCCTGGTAACCACTGTAAGTTGTGATGCACTGAAATACAGTGACAGGTGCAGGTTAATTTGTTTGGATATGTGGCAGCCTATTCAAATGAATGAAGACATCGTAATTAAATGCATGTGCATTAATGCAGAGAGCTGTGAAGCCAGCCTGAATGTTTTTGGCAAAATGGAACCATGACAACACAGATTCAGCAGATAAAATACAGTCTTTGGCATACAAATTCAGAAACAACTAGCACCCAGGCCAGGGGTCCTGTCGAATCTTCCGGGATAGGAATGCTACTTTACGGGTCATTTCAGAGTTATAGACACGTTTACAGGTCTCATATTTAATCCTCCGTTTCTGGATACACGGCTTCTCATAATAACGGCCCCTTTTGGCTTTATCCACAATTCCATCCAGGGTAAGGATCCTATACAGAAAAGCAAACAGAATCATTATTACAGACACTCACACCCAAAGTCAAAATTTAGGGTGCGTTAATTATACATTTTTGCCAGCCAGTATCGCTTTCCTCTCAACTAGGCTGCTTCAACCATCCACACAGTTTTTTTATTTTATATATAAATCCACTCTGGGTGCACCAAATGCCTTTGCCAAGACAGTTATTACAGTGTTTCTCAACTCCAGTGCTCAAGGGACCCCAACAGATCATGTTTTCAGGCTTCCCATTATTTTGCACAGGTGATTTGATCAGTTTCACTGCCTTAGTAAATAGCACAGCCGTTTCATCTGAGGGAAATCCTGAAAACATGACCTGCTGGGGCACCCGAGTGATTACCTTGTAAAAAGTAGCAAAGGCATTAGCAATGTGTTGTATATAACATGTGCAGAGGGCACAAGTGGGAGCAGCAGACCCCACTACTTCTGACTGGGGGGGAGCTATGTAACCGGGAGAGATTGTGCCTTATTGTGTGTGCTATTATCTGGCGCCATGTAAG